>NC_089986.1:3949500-4638000 GCF_036417845.1 Apteryx mantelli
AGTATTAGGACTGTTGTGCTGGCTATGTTATGTTGTGTATGAAGAGAAGCACAAAACCTGAGGGTAGCATCCAGTGTTTCATTATGTTTTAACTTTAACATTCATTAGGGTGATAAACAAGAACTAATTTTCATGAAGGGGTTACGGGTTTTTTTTTGGGAGGGTGGGTTGTGCAGGGGGGAGATACTGCCTGGCCTTGGCAGTATAATCTTTTATTTATAGGGTCAACATGTGAGAAAATGGCTAATCGCTTTCTTGGACCCCTGAGTGTTTCCTTTCTGGAGTATTTGTGAGGCAGAGGAGAGCTAAAATAAATCTGATAAAATTCCAGAAGGCTCTGAGAAAGTGTCCTTGCCTTTTTGTCACTAGATGGCACACTAGATGTAAAAATCTGCTTGTGCTGCGGCTTGAGCTTGTGGGCAGCCTCCTGGAGAAGCTAAACAACGCCAAGCGGTGAGTTAATTTAGAGATGCGCAAGTAGCCGAGCAGCGACAGGCAGTTCACGTAGGATCCAGGGTGAGAGGGACAAAACCGGAGCAGACAATTAACTCGGAGAAAATGTATACGGCACGTGCCGCGTGGGCAGATAGCAGGAGATGGACGCAGATGACGGGCATCAAACCGACAGCTCTCGTTTGGGTGCATGACACAGACATCAGTGAATGTTTGCTGTTAAAACATGAAAGAGAATGCTGTGGTTTTTATGAGGTTGATACAGAGGAGCTAATCAGACAGCAGCAAAAGCTCAGTTTCGTTTCGGTGTCCCAAATGGTTGTTATCACATGTATTCTCCTAACCACAGCAAAGAAGCATCAGTGGCAGTTTATGTACCTATTTAGAAGTAAATATTAAACTTATAAGCAGAAACAAAAACAGTGCTGAGAGAATTTCAACTAGCAATAGCTGATACCTTCCTCCACCCCCAATGGTAAACATAGACCTGCCTTTTCCTATTTCAAGGGGGATCATTGGTTGTTCAACATCATCTGAAAAAAATCTTACTGCTTATCTAGGCCCTTAAACTCAAGCAGATGCTCTTCTTGACTCTTCCGGGAGTGCTGCTAACTGGAAAGCGTAACCTTGCATACCCTGGTGTTGCTACTTCTGTGTGACAGAGGAAATTTCCTAAGCTCAGTGATACTTCCCACTGAGGTAGGGAAGAGGAAGAAAACACTCATCGATAGGAAGTACAGCATCATGCCTAATCATCCATTTACTAGAAATGAAACATGCCATGGGATAATTATGATCAGATCTTCTGTAGGAGGCAGAGGATGTAGCAGTAATCCAGGCAAAGTTGGCAGGAGCTTTGGTGACCCTGGACTTCACTGGTCGAAGGAGTCTGTGGTATAAATGCTATGAAAAAATCTCAAACTGCTTTAATGTTATCCATTCCACTTACATTTGATAAGGTGTTGCACCCTCACCAGTATCTCTTTTGATTTTGGATTCAAACCACTCTCAGAGAGCAAGGACTGAGCAGTTCTCCAGACAACTGCACTTGGCATCACTTAATTGGGATGCTGTAGTAGGGCAGACCTCGAGTTCTTGGCTAATAGCCTTTAAGACTAGCAAGTTGGGTAATGAAAGGAGTATCGATCTGTATACCAGTGAACATTGCTCCTTTGAGTTAAGGAGATTGATTCATGATAGTCCAGTCTCTTCAGTTTAAAGATGATAAAGGAGTTAGAATAGGTCAGGGATTCACAGTTTGGTATGCTATTCCAGAGAACATGACAAATTCCATTTTTTGTAAAATGTCTTCCACTTGTCTAATACTATTCAAAGGCAGAGATAAATCTTTGATGCAGGCCTTATTTCATGGATATTTTATATCTTCCCTCTATTGGATACATTGTTGGCAGCTTAATGACAATCCTTAACTTAAATATCATGGGAAGAGCAACAGACTACAGAGGACTTTTGAACGCTGTTACTGTGCATACTTGCTACGAAAACAGCATGGTGTACTGAATTTCAGATGTCATCAAGATCTCTGAAAAGGCATTGCATATCGTCTCTGCTGTAGGTAGCTGGATCAACAAAACATTTGAAAAACGTGGCTACAGTGGGATCTGTGTTGGTGTCAGCGGGACTGTCTAACAAACTTTGATAGCTTCATCACCTTTTGAAGAAAACTCTAGCATTGTGTTTAATAAAGAAACAAACCAACCCCAGAACAACTTACATGCAACAAAATCCAGTTTCCAATATAAAGAACCAAAGTCAGGCCTTTTTGTATAAACATGATGCTCCTCTGAAGCATGACTTCTTTTAAGATATCTAGTTAATCGACATTCTAAAGAAAACAGAAGCACTTTTTTCATAAAAGTGCAAGTGACAAGAAAATACCAGCAAACCCTTAAGAGTGCTAAATAAATAGCTTCAAATTACATTGTACTTGCTGAAGAGAAAACATTTCCTGCAGAAGTAATCTGATCTAACTATCCGTTCTGTCACTGACAGTCAGTTTCCTATTCATGCTATAGTTTTTGACTGGGGGAGTTTTTGAAAGAAAATTATTAAAATAAACACTGGTACACACAAAGCTAAAATTGAAATATGCTATGTTCAAATGTGTCAGCTATGAATTTGTCACTCAGGGTGTTTTTTTGATAGTTTCTTTTTGTTAGTTTGTGGGTTTTTTGTTTTTTTTTTGTTGTTGTTGTTTTTTAACTAGAATAACATCATCAAACAAAATATCCAGCTAACCCATAGTATGCATGTAGACTGTCCAGCTGTTGTATATTTATCCTAGAAAGAATTAGGACTTATGTTTCTCTTCCTGTTTCACAGTACTTAATTTTACCTTGCTTAGGTCATCTTGGAGAGCTATTTTACAGCAGTTATTGTGGTGCACTAGAAAAAACTGTGTTGATATACAGATTTGACTGTGTATTTTATCTTTAGTTCTGGTTCTTTTGTCGTTGAGCATCTATATGTATAGGCACTGAACATATCATCCTGGAAGCGATCTCTTAAACTGGGTGGGTACCCAAGGAGAAATGTCCTTAAGACTGTTTAGGAAATCTTGCATTTTTAATTAAATATTCCTTAATTTTAAAGAAGGGTTGGGTTCTGTTGTATTCTTACCCAGTAAGTTTGCTTAAAAAGAGTGTGTGTGTGTGTGTGTGTGTGTGTTTGTTGGCAGGGACAACTCCTTTTCACTTTTTTGCTCCTACTCCTGCACCACAACTGTTGACCTGCAACAGCTGACAGCATATTCCTTAAATGACGGTACAGACTTCATTATATTTTTGTCATTTCAAAAGACCTGATCAACTGGGTGTACTGGAAATGTTCAGCTGCAATCAATCACTTTATTACTTTAAACAGTTGATTTTTAAATGTTAACAATTAATATGATTATCAAGCTATTGCTTTGTATGATTCCGAAACTTCTCAAGTGAGGTCAGGGACATTTTTTTAACCACTAATTTTATAACTGGTCATTGGTATGACAATGTAGAATCTATCTGCTGTGCTTACCAGTTATTTTTGTTTGGCATTCAGCTCATCACACACTAAAATCAGTACTGTAATATTTTACTTCCAGGTCTGTAATCTTAGGCAGGGGGGAACAGAGGAAAAAAATAATGAAAAGGAATATTAATTAAAATTTTAATTTGTTCAGCAGAGCTTTGGGAAACACAGGAATTTTCACTCCCAATACATTCAGCAGAAGCAGTGCATGTCAGTATAAATATGGCTGCAGCAGTCATGCATGCTGTTATTAGTTAGTCATTACACATAAAAACAAGAATAAAGATGGTTTAATTAAATGTCTTTCCCATTCCATGCCTTTCTGTGCAAGATATGTATTCCAATAGAAAAGGAGGCTCTGTGCGCATCCATCACAATGCACAGTACGTAGCTTGGCTTTCCTTTTGTAATGCTTCTGAAAAATAAGAATTGATGGTTTTTTTTCCATATGTATCTATTCCATGCTTCTGTGAAATGTGTGGGAAAAGTACTGCATATTGATTTCGACAAGAACTCTGGTACTTTATTCTGACTGTGTGACTATAACTTATTCAATGTATACTGCAGTACATAATATCTGCATAAGTATACTACAATGATGCAGTGTTGGTGGTAGTAGATCTTGTACAGAGCAAAAGTGGCAGTTTTGGTAGTAAAAATGAAGATGATGATAATCATTTTAAGATGCTAAACTGTTTCAGAAGGATCCATAATTGCATATTAATAGGTTAGGAGGCTCATCCATTAAGTTATCATAGCTCTTTCTTAAAGTCTGAAGTTGAATGGTCATTTCCATAAGCTGGGACCAGGGAAACTATGAAATATTTCAGTAGACCAGGTTTTAGTTTATTTAAATATGTGTGTGTTTCTCTCTCTTTCTCTCCCTATAAATGGTAATACATTGGGATGTAAGATGATGAATCCAGCGCTGGACTTACTATCCTGCCATTTTACATGAAAGTGATACATATATTTAGAAAGAAAAAGAACTGATTATTTTAGTTTAGAGACTAAACTGATTTAGGAAGACCTGGCACAAAGATTTAATGCTTGTATGAAACCAAAAAGCTAACTGAGCTATCTTATTGTTCAAGATGTCTGTAATAAGGTGCTAAACAGGACAAACGGTGATGGAATTGCTATTTACAATAGTTCTGTCTTTAACAAAAAAATGAGTGTTAATACTGCCTAGTACAGTCTGAATTTCCAGCCTAAGAGAAGATCTCCATCCAAAGGCTATTGAAGTAGATGGAATGGGGCATAGGGAAAGAGACGGAAGTTAAATATGTTTTGCTTGAACGATCGTTTAGTCAAGTCTAGAGTTTGCAAAGCAGTGTGAAAACTTTGAATCTCCATCTGCTTCAAATCAAGTCATGTGAAAGCTGCATGGTAATAGAATGAGGCTAATAAAATCCTGCTGAAAGATAAAGAAAGTCCCTGTAATCTTACCAAAACCACGTTACGTATATCTCATCCAAAACTGAATTCTAGAATCTATTTCTTCATAGCTTTTCTAATAGGAGAAATAAGTTCTTGCAGTAATCCTATATTGGGACTATGTGAGAAAATATAGTGTGGTATATTTATACTAAGCCAGTTTACAGTGAAGTTCATTTATTTGAGTGAATATATCGTGGGCTGCAATTAATGATGCTATTTCTCGGTGGCAAAAACCTATATCATTCTTTGCGCTAAACCTAAGTGTTCCCCAAAGAATCAAATGAAGTAATATAACATAATTTATGTTTTTATTTGAAACTGTATCATCTAGTATGTAATTCCTATGAGCAGCCTTTTCATTGAGAAGTATCACTATCAATGCCACTTTGATATTAGATATTTTTTATGCAAGCGTACGCTTTCTTTCCAGCTTTGTACTGTATTATTTTTCTCAGTCACTCATCCATGTAAACCCCCAAAACAAACAGATTCTTGGAGGTGAGGCAGAAACCCTTATAACTCCAAATTTTAATGCACAAAATCCAAGAGATAGATAGAAATGGTTTCTGCACATTAAAAGACAACTGACATTGTACTTTAGGAAGAAAGAAAAAAGAGGGGGGGATTTACTTGAGAGCTTTCACAATGGAAATGCAGGGTGGGAAGCATCGTGTTACAGAAATAGAGAAGAGATCAGATTTATCTGGGATTATTTCTTTAGAATCCTAGGTGAGCTGAAATCTTCCTTAGAAATGGGTTAGGCCCTGTTAAGTTTTATTTAATAACTCGCTATATCATACCTAGCTCTGATATAGCAGTTCATATATAGGGAGCTCAAGGCACTGATTTTTACTGCACTCTTACAGATAACAGAACTAAGGTGCAGAAAAGGTGAAGAAAGGTAACAGCAAGTGTCAGAAACAGCCCTGCAGGTTCTTGGCAGTAGGTTAGAATTTCACAGTCCCCTGATCCTATGTAATGAGGATAAGCCAAGATATCTTGCAACTAAGAATGCGGTTCACTTTGGAATGACTGTTTTTAGTGTGAAAGAGGTGCTGAGTGATGAATGCTGTTCACTCACATGTATGTGTTTCAAATCCCTTAGTGTGCATGTTTGCTAGGAGGGTGAATAAGTTGTCTGGCGACTGTGGCACATGGAGATCCAGCCTCTATCACCACTGTTTCACTAGCGCTTTTAGACATCCCTTGAGCCTGTAACCCTTTTCTCATTCAGTAAAGCTGCTGAAACAAATGCCAATGGAAGTTTGCAGAGGACATTCATGAGATGCTCAGGATGGTTTCAGTAGAATTATGCCCATGGCCTGTCTGCATAACAAATCCTTAAATTTAAAAGTGCACAATTTTACAGCAGATCTGATCATCTGGATCTGGATGTCAGTGCTTCTTTTCCCTACAATTCCTATGCAGTCAAGATGCATCCCTTAAACTATGTGACTTGGGACATAGTGTACTGCATTTCTGGCTTTAACGGGAGAAAGATAAAGGGAGCTGCACAGGGTGTAAGTGCTTGTCCTGTTAAAAGTGAAATGGTATTTGTTCAGGTCTACATCTCGTATTAAAAGTTAACTTCTGGGGTTTTTAATGGCATTTTAAAACATTAATACCTTTTCAGTCTATTTTCCTTCTTAAATGTATAACATGGATCCTTGGTACTGAGGCAACACAGTATGTTTCTTAAACCAAATGCTAGTGATTAACATCATGTGTGTACGTGGTAATTTCTTCATCCAGTGCCAGTACTGATCAAAGCAAGGTATGCTGGTTTCATGGCCCATTAGGGGTCTGCTCTAAGCTTTGTTACCAGTGACCCAGAATTTACCTGCTGCCTAGAGACCTTGATGATACATTAATGCCTTTCTGATGCTGCCTACCAGTGGTTTTGTTTTTGTTTGTTTTTTCCACAGAATCTCAAACAGACACCAGGTTCTTTCATGCACCTACCTGTTTCCCAGGGCTGCCTACATCCTGTGTGATTCTTCACAGATGAATTTTTGCCAAGTTTGCTTAGAGTGTTCCAGAGTTGATGAATGCTGGTAGCATTGCTTGGCATTTAGGCTCCCCCTGGAAACTTTAGCTACTTGGGAAAACCTCCTAGTTTTATGACTCATAACCTAGCTAGTGCTACCTAGCAGCAGAAATACTTGAGGTTCTTACTTTCTTTGACAAACCTTACCCACGTATGGCTTAGGGTGGCCTCAGGCTGGCACACACGGCGTAGACCAGTAGCCCGCTGCGTGGTGCGGCAGCGTGGGGCAGCAGCTACCACGTGCTACTGTGCCGCTTGGGAGAAGGGAGGAAGAGGTCTCCTGCCTCTTCATTTATGCTGCTTACCCTAACCACTCTGAAGACAAATATCCTGGGAGATGGCTTTTTTTTTTTCTTCAGTTGCAGGATGATCTCATCTCTGGTATGTGGCTGGGAGATCAGGTATTACTATTGCAGTCAGGAATAATTGCTGGGTTTCAGGATAAGTGGGATATTTATACACCAGGACAAATGTAAGTCTTAATTGTGGAACAGTTAAAAATTGTCCAGGGTGAAGCAGATATTTTTCTAACAACCACAAAAATCTCTATGAAATTGCTTGTGTGTGTCTCTACTGAAAGGTGTGGCAAACCATGAAGAGGCATTTAACAGAGTAACTCAAGTCTTCACAGCTATCGTCATTCAAGTGAAAATACAGATAGCATTTTATTACAAGGCGTTTTTTGGCATACTTGATCACCAGAGGGAATTTAAATATTTGACTCCAATTAGTCTTAGAAAGATGCACATACATCTACAGGAAAGTGAAAGCAAGCAGATCCTTGCTAGATACTTTTTGATCAGATGTCATTTACATGCTCTCTCAGTTCCTGTATTGGCACTCTCCGCAGGGATCCTCTCCACTACTCTGAGTCCTCCTGCAGTATGTCCAGCTGCAAAGCCACAAGGTTTCTAGAACTGCATCACGTCAACCCAAATTGCAGTGTTAAGTTCTTCAGATGTTGGGTTCCTCTTCGGATTAATCGCAACATCTCACAGCTGATTCTTTCTTTACTTTTTGCTTCTGTCAGATGTGGGTATTCTACTTGGGGAAAATTTTTAGAAACTGTTCTTGGTTCATAATGGAAGTTGTGAATTATTAAATGCTTTGGCCTTCCTGTGCTGGTGGACCTTCCTTTGATATGGTCAAACACCTGAGAGGTGAGCCTCAGGGCTTTCCTCACTGGGGGAGGTGGAAAATATAGATTATTTCTTAAGGTTATAAAATACCCATCTTTGAAATATATTCAGTAAGAAAGTGCAAGGTTATTGCAGCCCTAGGGCAACAGTAATATATGCTCCATAAGCTACACAAGTTTGACACATACTTTTTTTTTAACTGCTGCAAAACAGAATGCTGCACAGCACTTAGCAGAGGGCAAATCTTATCGAGATCTCTGAGATGCCATGAACTTTATGAATTAATGCAGTGAAATGACCCTAAGGAGTTAGAAGTCTTGAAGTCTGCCGGATGAGCTGTTGTAGCTGTAAGTGGTGAGGAACTTCACTTTTATCTAAGAAAGGGTTGGGAGAACTTTAAGTGATGAGGGTTGTTCCTCCACCCTCTGACTCACTTCAGTGCTTCTTCAGCCTGAGATATAGGGCTGTTTTCAGTTGCGTTCAGTGGGGCACCAGCAGAGCTACTCCGTTCAGTAGTCTGGGTCGGTTTTGACTTTTCTGTGTACAGGCAGTATAAAGCCAAATGATAACAGAACAACGTTGTATTCCTCATTGCTTATACTTTATTGATAGAAAGGCAAGACTAGTTTTACTGGTGCCAGCCAATTGAGTACAAAATCGTCAACTTGCTATACTGAAAAGTACTAAACATCTTAAAAAATGAAAAATTTTATAACACTTATTGCTATGCTGATCTATGGTAGGAGATTAGATGTTTATCTATAGTTATATGACACAACCTGAATGCAAACAAAACTTAGCAAACTTTATAAGTCTTCTCTGTTCCAGACAAATCCAGTGACGCGGGAAGCTGCTTGGGTTTCTCATCTGTTCCCTTTCCCTTTGGCATGAAGAGTAGAAAGGCTGTCCCACAAAGCTGCCGTGCTTCTCCTACTGTACTTGTAAAAGACAAGCAAAATCATCTTCCGTAGAGGTTTTTCCTGACTTTATAAAACTCATTGGCAACTGAAAAGCTATTCTGTTTGTTCTGGAAAGGCTGCCTACCCCGTAGGAAAAATTTGTTATGCGGGATGGGGAAATTACTCTTTTTTGACAGGTCTGCTCTAAGCTATACAGTGTGTTTCCTGTTTTAGGAAGAAATGCCAGGTAAATACATTACTTTTGTTCTGGAAGTACTTCCTGCTCTCAAATTAGTGGAACCAATGGAAGATCACCCTAAAATCATTTTTGTTCTTTCATGGTAATCACAGATCTTGTCTAATGTATTTCATCTGCCTACTTAAATGTGCTGAACCCCTCTAGGTGAGCAGAGGTCTATACATACTTTTTTTTTTTTTTCATTTTTCTAAGCAAAGAATAAAGATTAAGGCCTCCTGTCTTTTGGTTTCCTTATTCTCTTTTATCTTCTGGTTTTCTGCCTTGACAGATTCCTTTTGCACAGTGGCACAAGGCTGCGTGTGGGAGAAGGATATATCACTATTAATGTGATCATAAGACAGTCATTTTTAGTGTCTGTCTTCACCATAGTCCATAAAATTGTACAGTACTTGAAAGAACAACTTTTCATGTCTTTGGAGATACCTGGATTTTATCAGTTGAAATTGGCTTTTTTGGAAGATATGGGGTTGCAGATTAGTCTCAAATTAAGCTTCCCTTAACTTGTTAGTTTTCAACTGATTCAGTGTTAATTTTCTGACTTTCAGTGCATAACTGAAAATTATTAATGTGTAGGGAAGCTCTCTGCAGTTCTAATAATTTACTTTTATTCTTAAATTTTCAATCAAATTCACAGTAGCCTCTGAATATCCTAGTGTTGGAAAGAATAAATGGCTTCTCTTAAGACTGATTCTTAAGCAGCTAGCTAATGCATTTTATTGACTTAAAGCAAAAGAGTTCATATCTTTGATCTGAATTTTGGAGAGGCTGGTGGCCTTTTCATATCCTAGGTCAATATCCTTTGTATGACATGAGATTTTTGTCTTGTCTACCTTCCTCCCCCTGCTTCCCAACATGTTTTGAACCCTCTAGTCAACTTGGTACCTTGAAAAGAAAGACAATGCTAATGTGTTATCTACAAGTTCTGTCTATATTAACCATACCACAAGTGTTCTAGCGATGAAGTAAGTTGTTTTCTAGAATAGGCGAAAACTGACCCTTTAATCACTTGGAGATTTGATTAAAAAAGGTACAGTTTCTCAAAATTTGAACAATATTTTGCTTTTTTTCCCTACCTTTCCATGGAAAACAAATCACTTGTGCTTTTCAGTATGAAAAGCATAACTGGTTTGTACTTTGTTTTTGTGCTACATATGCAGCCTGTAATGGTGTAACTTATCATGCCCTTGGGCTGGACAGAGTCACAAGAAAGCCTTTAGAGAACAAGCATGTCCATGCAGTTAGTTACGGAGTGAGTTACTGTTTGATAAATGAAGTGCCAGATCTTTAATCATAATCTTTAATCACATGTCCAACTTTGGTTTAATTATTCATAGTTACTGGAAGCAATCTTCAGATACTGTACACTTTCAGGAAAACACTTAAACATGGTCCAGAACTGTGTATGTGTGCTTAAATACCTTATTTAATGCTTGTTCTTCAGAAGGATTCTGAATATCTGGGGTCATCTGCCTAATTGAATCGGGAGGCTGTTAGGAAAGAAACAGGAAAAAAAGGTAAAGCATCATCCAGAGAGTAGTAAGGCACTTTGGGAAAACACTGGGAACTAATGAACTTGTGAACGCTGCTGCTTTCCACCATTGTCTGCCCCAAACCCCTGTGTACAGTCAAAGCGGAGAATGAAGAGTGCCTACAGTGTAGAGCTGAATGAGCTGTTTGGGGCTGCTGATCTGATGAGATCAGTTTTGGAAAGTTTTGGAAAGTTTTATTTATTTTGTTATTTATATTGGTATTATCTATCTATCTATCTATCTGCTAGATTTATTTATTTATAGGCCAATTCACTGGTCTTGGAACTTGTGTAGATGTGCAAGGTAGGCAGAAACACTGAATCAGAATGTTATTTTATTTTAATATTGCAAAGGCTAAGGTTACACTGAAAGGAGCAGAGCAGTGAAAAATCTGATTGGGAGAGGGATGAATGTCACTATAAAATCAAACACAGGCGTAGGCTCTGTCAAGGAACTCTTATTTAGTATTAATTAAAGAAGAGTAACCTGTTACCTATCCTTTTTGCGGGATGATCTAAAGAAAGAGGAAAAAAAACCTGTAAAGAGTCACCTTTACCTTTAATCCGCTTATTATTTCAGTATGAAAATGTATCATATGAGCAAGCCAGCTACATGTTACAGTGTGTAACTGCAAGCATAGCTTGTTGAGAGCAGTACAAGTCTGAATGTGCATGATTTTGTGTATAATTTTATACTGATACTTTACAAGCATTTACGTATACCTGTATGTCAGTTGACTACACACTCTCCTGATACATTTTAGTTGAAGTTAGGATGGCTATGTTTGAGGATGATGACATTATAAATGACTTAAACTGAACTCCCTTTGTGTTTAATAAAAACCTGCTTATTCTCTACTGACATGCTGGCTATACACATTTAACAAGTATTTCGAAAGAGGTTATAGAAATTCAGTTTTTACTGGAATTGTTTTCCCACCTTCAAGCCAGACTCCCTGTATCATTAATTCAGACTGCACAGGCTGATGGAATTGTATCTTGTTAGCATGGTACGAAAAAAAACCAGTGGTAAGAAACGCCTGCATTTCCCTGTGGCGGTACAAAGTGTAGGTTATAAGCTGCATTTCTCCAATGTCATGGTGTAAGAGGCTGGCATAGAAATCTCCTGTTTTGAGGGGCAAAAAGAGACATACTTAACGGATTAAAATAAAGTCTTGACTGAAATGGCTGGGAGGCTCAGAGTGTTGATACAGAGTAGTGACCTCAGGGTACGAATCCATTTACACAGGGATCTTTAAGTGTTATAAGGGTCACATAGTGCTGGTCTACGGTTTGCCCTGCGTAAACATGAACGCTTACGTGTGATGGCTTGAAATGTTATGTCTGTGGACAAACAGTTGCATGAATAACCGAATTCCCAGCCTTGCTCTAGTGTGGCACAACGCTGAGCTTCGAAAGACCTTGGCTCCTGACATGAGCAAGGGAACTCCGTAAGCTCACTTTGTGGTAGAGAAAATCAAAATCCTGAAGCACACCGTAGAAATCCTGTTTGTGTTTTGTTTTGTTTTGTTTGTGGGTAGGAAAGAGTATAGAAAAATGTAAAAAGGGGAAGGGAGGGTAAGAATTTGGAGTGGTGTATCTTTTAGCCTGCAAATTGTGTGGGTTTTTTTGTCTCCTTCCCTGTCCCCCCGCCCCCAACCCAACTGCTTCAGAAGCAGAAATGCCACAGTGTTAATCCATTCTCATGGCAAGAACAGAAAACGGCACATCAGTTATTTGTCCTGACAAACTAACGAGAATAGGGAAAGGTACAATCTCATTACCAACTTAATCTTCTGGCGCTTCTTGGATGCAGTACAAGTGATTCTATCAATCTAGAAACAAAAGGATTATTTTTGGGCCAATTATTCAAGCTCAAATACTCTTGACATATGAAGTGGGTTGATCTAAAAACCCATGGCACCAGAGAAGTCTAAGGCAGACAGTATTCTGTTGGCAATGTGTAATTTGTTTCTTTAATGAGATTATTTGTCATGCAGGTATGCATCGCCTTCTTTCAGATGTGCATGCTTTTGCTGCCGCCGTACGGTATTTGTACTGTCGGCTGACTCTTCTGATACAGAAACTAGCTGGACTTTAGATGACATTCCTATGAGTTTACTTTCATAATTAGGCTTACATTTCTTTGTTTTATCTGGGTCTCTCCCACTTGTGCTCTTTCGTTCCTTGATTTAATCTCAGTTAGGTACTCTGTGTTTGGAGAAGACTGCTATTTTATAAAGAGATGTACTCAAGGCAGTGTTGCTGGTCTCAGGCCCCGTTCTGTCCCCTCACCCCGGTGATGTGACTGCGGCCGCAGCAATGAGGGCAGAGCTGATTGCCGTTCACCGCAGCTGCAGCCCTGCTGTAATTGCGGGCAGGTGTTGAAAAGTACCGACCTGGGCTATTTCCCTCAGCCGGGTGGGAAGTCCTGATGCAATGCAAGTGCAGAGCAGAGGTTACAAGTGCTCAAAGAAGCAATGTTGCTTCTTTAATTGAAACTTCCAAACTTTCTTCAGAAAACTTAAATGCGTTTTCTGTTCTCTTTTTTAAGACTCTATTGAGGGAAGCCTGTAAATAGGTATAGTCTCATTTGTTCTGGAAGTGGTACAGGAGAAGATGATGCAAAGTATGGTGGAACTGTGAGTAAATTTGAGAGTTTTCTCTCTTTCTCTCTCTCTTTTTTTTTTTTTAACATTAAACAAAATGTTTGTGTTTGGACTCATCTGTCTCTTCTGAGCTGTATGGCCTGAAAGCAGTTTAGAAAAGCAATCCTGGTTTAGGTTTGCCTCTTTGGTCTGGGGAAGGAAAGGTGAATTGTTTGATTCTTGCTTTGCAGATGGCTCGCTCTTCTGTGTGTCTAGCCAGACATGGTAATAGACAACTTAAAAGGCAGAGCTACTTCAGTTCCTGTCGCCCTGCTACTGCACTGTCGCCTGCTCTGTGTGACAGTGACTCCTGGTCCTTGTACCCAAGCCCATGCTGAAAGAAGTGGGATAGTGTGCTGGCACTGGTGGCTGTTTGGCTTCTTCCTTTTAGTACCTGCTTATCCTGGATGGTCCTGTGAAAATCCAGCATGTTTGTATTTATAAAAGGCTGAAGCCTCTATTTCTTTGGTATCTGCCAGGCTTTGATATAATTCAATTTAGAAATCTTGACTAAAAGGCAATATTGATATTTTTCTTAAGAACAGAGATAATTCTAAATTAAGAATTAAATTCCTCTTCAGTAATGTGTATGTAGACATTATCTAAAACTGAAAAACTAACTTTAAAATTTGGTGTATTTGAAGACCTTGCAATCAGGGTGTTAATTTAAAAATGATTGTTATATTAAGCTCTAGCTATGACACTATTTCTTACTTTCCCCTTTCATCCAGTATTTCTGAAAAGCATCAAAAATGTCTGTTCAGAGTACAGAGAGATTCTACAGTTCAAGCTGGTTTGGGTCACAGTAGAGTCATATTAGCAGAGAATTTGCTTTGGGTTAATTAGCTCTACTGAGAAGCAGGATTTGTTGTTTACGGTGGGGGCTGACAACTGTTGTAGCTCAGGTGCCAGAACCGACACAGCTGGCTTCTTCAAAGTTGTCTTTAATATTTCCTATGACACCATGTTGCATTGTGCAATGTCTAATGACTTGTCTCCATCAGCTGGTAAGTCCAAAAAAACCCAAAGGCAACCCCTGAGTCATCAGTGGCAGGGCAGAGTTCTTGCTCCAGGTGGGCGCTGGGAGGCAGCTTCTCGGCCTCGCGCAGCTCCCTTCGAACCTCCTGCCTCTCATCCCAGCGTGGCAGGTCAAAGACTGAAAATGGGGCTGTCGGGCGCAAGTGGAAGTCCTTATGCTTAAATTAAAGATCCGGCTCTGAAGCTTCAGGTGACAGGAGGCTCTCGTGTGGTGTGGCTCAGGCACAGGTGAGGACACGCAGGTTGCGCTCAGGGGGTTTTCCTTCACACAGTTAGCAAAAATCGGAATAAACTCTCCCATGCTCTGCCCTCTCTTGAGCCACAGCAGAAGTGTCTTCAGCTCCAGGACATTCTGACAGCTTTCCCCTAGTTTGCTATCCATGAAATATTTTGCCCCAAAACACATCAAAAGGAGCAGCCTACAAAGCTAACCCAAGAATGAGTCGCATTACATGAAGTTATTAGTTAAATGTTTATATATACTATATAAAAAAGGTGTTAGACTTTTTTGGAAAGCCTTCAGCTCCTGAATAATTCTCTGGGTGATCAGTTCTCATGGGATATACTCTGGATCCGTCTGTATTTATTTCTTATCCTTTGCAGCTGCTGAGGGAATTGCGTACAGAGTTCAGTGTTAGTCGCTTTTCTGTTCTGAAATACGCTGACCAAGGCGCAGCAATAGCCCCTTACAGCTCCGATCTCCTTTGCGCTGCAGTTGAGTAGAGATCCTTAATTATTTTATTTATTTTTTTGGCATTCAGGTTTCCTGTTTAACTTAACTAATTTTTCTGGTAGCCCTAATATTAGGGATAGGAGCATATGCATATTCAGTCACTGCTGCATCCTGTCTTCCCTGTCAGTAACCTGAGGAAGGGGAGAAGGGAAACCCCCTGGGAAAGGGAGGTTCGTTAATCGCGCAAGTTGTCTCCTGCTGCGACAGCAATAAAATTATCTTCCCCATAATATATTATGGAATTCTTGACATCTGTCATAAAGCTAAGATCATGTTTATTTGCCTTCTAAAACAAGAGTCATCCTTAAAAATAATAATAAAATCTCTCACTGCTTCTGGGGCTATGTGAAATGAAAACATAACTTTAGTGCTTGTGCCCGGTGTTTCATGTTTGTGCTTACGCATGCCTGGAGAAGCTCATCTCTATGAGGAAGCTTCCTCTGAGGGACTGTGTGCGGCTCTCCTGGGCATCGAGCCCTGCAACTGTACAGGAAACCTGCAGCTAGTAGAAATGAATAAGCAATTTTTAAAAAAAAAAAAAAAAAGGAAGTGACTGCAAAGCCTAAGACTAGCACGACTTCAGCTTCAAACACCTTTTAAAGGGCTTTTCCATAACTCCCCCTAGCCTGGCACTGAGCTCATGAGAAAAAGATACCATCCAGTGTAAAGACCGGGTTCTGCCTTAGCTTGTGCCTTTGTAACCCTGGTTTGGCCCCGGCACGTGGGTTGGGCGTGCTGGTTCCATCGAGCGCTTGGAGCTTTAAGGAAATAGTGAATGAATATATTGGACAATCACTTCTCCAAGAACAACAATTATTTGTGAAGGCCAGAAGCGTGTACCTTGCAGTAGAAATCATGCATTTGAATGACAATCCTAGATGTTCCCTGAAACTTATGTGTATGAGCTCTGAAAAAAAATTCAGTTTTTTTAGTATTGTGTGGCTGTTTCTTGGGTTTACCCCATGAAGGGTTAGAGTGAGCTTGTCGCTGAACTTTCAGCGCTGCGTGTTTGAGAGGTGGAAGGCAAGGAAGTCGCCTGAAATCAAATGCAAAAATCTCTTCTGGTGAGATTTCTTTTAAAACAAACAACAACAACAAAATCCTGAGAAGCAATAAGCTTAACAAAATATTCCCATTCCTGAATGCAGCTCCCGGCATTTGGAAGTTTGTGCATCTGTAGTCATCTTCTCTTAGTGGCTGCTGGACGGTCGCTCCAGAGCAGGAGCGACAGAGGCAGGAAAGGAAATCCAAGTTTGGCATGTGAATCAGCAAGGAAAAGCGACCGCTAGCATTTAGACCAGATAATCCTGTATTTTCATTTGGAGGGATGTAGCCATTTTGTATTTTGATCTGTTATAAATACATTTTGGGTACTTTGTTGTGTGTAACTGGCTGAGCTCTTTGTTTTGCTTTGCCCCAAATGACCTGCTCTGGTGAATTTGGTGCATCAAGTTCTGCGCTCATCTGGTTGACTGGTTTGTTTGTCTTTTTTTTTCTTCTTTGTGAAACATCATGAGGCTTAATTACCTTTCCAAAGTCTGCAGGAAACTGGTTTTTTGAAGGTTTCGAAGTAGTAGTCACACCGTCTTCTTCCCTGTGGAGAGGTGTGAGCCAACCTCCAATGTCAGGGAAATCTTTGAATTCAGAGCTCACCTGGGTCAATTGGATGGAGGTGAAATAGTAATTTGCATTCCTTTAGATTAAAAGGAAAAGGCCAAATCAAGTCTGTAAAGTATATCCCAATATTGACTGAATAATCATATTTTATATTAAATAAAAATGCAAAATTTGCAGGGTTTAAACCTACTGAGAGGTGACATTGCCCAGCTTCTGCTGTTACAGTGGTAGTAGATACCAAATGGGTGCAATTTTAAATCTTTACATAAGGGGTAGTAGAATTTCTACTGTTTATTTATTCATTTATTTTTTCAATAGGATTTGGCCATATGCCTTTGCATTATTTTGGAAAAATGTTTAGCTCAAGTTGTTTCATTGCCACAATTAGTCTATAAAGTCCCTGCCTTCTTGGTCTGTGTTTTTGTTTTCTTGTAATTACTGTATGTATTCATGCTGACATAATTTAGCTAAACTCCTAGGGACTTCATGAAAAATGGTTTTCTTTGCGAAGGCTGCACTGCTAAGATGCATGGCTAACTTCAAAAGCGGTCATTTCCATTCCTTTCCATCTTTTTTGGGTGGAAAAGAATGGAAATGAAAACTAAGTCTGTGCTACTACCTGCTACCCGAGAGCATGGTCAGTCAGTGGGAAAACGACTTGCTTCCAGATGGACCAGGAGAACTATACAAGGCCACAGTTAAGTAAGTGGGAATAGCAAAGCTGGTATGTTTGTTTTTGTTTTATTTATTAAATTTTCCCTGTCACAGAGTTTGTGAGCCACTAGAAAACGCGTTCTGATCTGCGCTCCAAGCTGCCCCAGTGATTTAGAGTTGATGAGGGGAGTTGTTCACATTAGTCGCAGGTTTTGGGGGGCGTTCTTCCGGGTGGGGGGGATATTTGTACCCCATATTCCCTCCCCCCTTCCTCCCTCCCCCCCGTGCCCTGTTAGAGCAAATGGAGTTCCTGGTGGGCGGTGTGTGGGGTTGCACTGATTGATGGATGGATGGATGGATGAACTCTCTCACTGCCGGCAGAAAGGGTGCCCGGGCTGGAAGGAGCGGTGGGAGGGTGTGCGATGCGGCAACGGGGACTCGGGCCGTGCGTCCGCCGGCATCTCGCCCCCATCCCGCAGGTCGCGTTTCCGCTCGACCCTGTGCGCCGCTCCACGTGGTTTTAGCTTCTCCGGCTGCCGCTTCCCCTGTGTCACAGGTTCGGTGTCGGGCAAAACGGGTGGGGGGAACGTGGCGAAATTTCACCTTCGTCTGATGGTCAAAGGGGATGGAACAAGCGAGGGAGCGGTAACATGTACTTGCTTGCATTGCTGAGACGGCAGTAATCCGCTCTCCTGGGCTTTCCTTATGCACGAGAGACAAATAGCATGGTCCACAGAAAGAATTTTACTACTACTTCTTAACACAGTTTTGAGGATATAGCAATGTTTAATATTTGATGACTAAAAAATTTTCCTGGATCTTTAAAAATTGTTTTCAATCAAATTTAATTGGGTACGGATTAACAGCTGGCTAAATACATTCCTAAGGCTGAGCTTTTTTTTTTTTTTTTTTTTTTTTTTCTCCTGGCAAAGCAAATTCTACTGAATAAACATTAACTTTCTATTTGAAAAGCCTTGTCCTGCTGGATAGGTGGATTTTTTAAGAAGTCCTTAGACAGTCACTTCACCAGTACCAGCATATTAATCACACAGCATCCATAAAATGTTAAATATCACCAAAGATTAATTCTAATACAAATGCATGGATTTGTTCAATTTATCAATGTTTCTAACAATATAAGATAACACTGAGATCCTGTCCCACTGATGCCCAAAAAAATGGAAACGCCACTGTCGGAAGAGAGTTGTACTTGCAACAGCGAAGGAATCCAAGCAAATAGCAGAATTAAATTTTGGGGATTTCCTGAGAAGACAGGAGGGGAATCTCTTGTTCACAGTGGAGCACCAAACTGCTGCTGTACGTACAGGAGTGTTTGCCTGAATACTGTCACCAGGCAAATACTATTTGGTGTAATTACAGTAGCATGAGTTCGTACATCTGAAGAAAGCTATGCATCAATCGGTGTACTGATTTAGTAAACAAATGTGTTGCAACAGTAAAACGCTTTTTATGAGGGCCAGAGCTTACAACAGTTCATTAAGAAAACTTGTCTGCTTTAAAAACGCAAGGGAAAGAAGAAGAAAAATGGAAGGCAGCGAGAAGGCAGTAAAACCAAAGCGAGATCCAAAAGACACCCCTTTCCCCCTTCCCCCAAAAAGCACACCCGAAAGCCCATGAGCAAGCAAGGGCGTGAAATCAAGTCTGGGCATGTAGTGACCTACAGAACTGCCATCGTATGTTAAGAGACTGATGCACAGTACAACGGATCCTCGGGGGAACATTTACAGCATCCTTTTCAAAGGCGTTTGAAAAAGCAAGCTGCAGGTACCTGCCTCGGCGCCCCTCTGGGCACTGCTTTCCACTGAAACTCAGCCCCGTGTGACTGCTCAGAAGCTGTAGTTCCTCTTAAGTTGAGTGACTTGCCCTTGTGATTTTTTTTTTTAAAGAAAATAACTATTAATTTTTTTCCCTGTGGCTTATATGTTAAAGGTGCAGCCGATCTATTAGCGGGGGTGGTGGCTCCTGTATGGAGATTGTGAAATTCAGCACATGGGACTTTTTTGAATGCCAGCTAAGAAACATCAGATTGTTGGCTATGAATTATTAAGAGTTAGATGACTCTTTGATGGGCTAAATGTTTCGTTCCTCAGTACTATTATCCTCCATGCTGCAGAGTTGCTATGTACTGATTTTTCATGTACTAAACTGTTAACTATGGTTGGCTGTGTTCTGGTTTTTGGCTGTGAATGATAGGAAGTGACTACACCTGTGTTGAAAATAAAGGCAATAATTCAAATTTTAGAGTAAATCTAGGGCAGCTGGAATTGATTTTTATGCAAAATTTGATCACCTTGTTAGGAAATATGTATTTACACCTCTTTTTAAGGATCCTCTGTTTTTTGAAAAACAAAGTAATAAAAGCCCTTTAGAACAGCAAGTGCAGATGAGCAGTTCCAACAAGCTTTCCTGAGGTCTCCAGAGCCACTGTGACAATGATCTAAACCTACAGTGTGTCCCCCTTCCACAGGGAGATAGTTTAGGTAATCACGGGCAGAGTTCCTTCTCTCCCCCTCTTGCGCTGGTGGCTGCTGGGTTTAGACTTGCCCTCGGTAGTGTTCTCGGTTTTTGCCCCGCGTTACTGCGACTGAGGCAGACTTGTAAAGCTGCTGTGAGCAGGGAGAGAGCTAACGCTTACCGACGGTATTTGCTCTTCGACTGTTTTAAAGTATGTGCTCTTAAAATCCTGAGCCAAGTTAAGATCCTTGAATAGCCTTCTAAAACCTTCATTCTCAGAGTCTTTATATTCAGTGAAGAGAAACAGCCCCTTTGACCCCTGAGCAGTCGATATCTGAGCCACGCTGGTTACACCTAGTAGGAGAGGTGAAACGATGTGCAGCACTTCCCTATAGCTTGTAACGGCACAACCGCGCTTAGCAAGGCAGCCTCGGTGCTACAGTCCCTGCGTACCGCTGGGCAAATTCCATGTGATCGTAAAAAGAAAGAAAAAATCTTCGCTGTGAGAACAATTAAATATTGGAATAAGTTGCCCAGAGAACGGCTTGACTGTCCCTTGTTGGAAATGATCAAGACTTGGCAGGGCCCTGGATAACCTACTCTAAGGCCCCGCTTTCAGCAAAAGGTTGGACCAGATGATCTCTTCAGCTTAGGCTTTTCTATAATTATATCCTTCTTTACTCTTTAGGGTCACTCAGAGGGATGTTTTACAGCACTGGAGACTTTTTCACTCCTTTTATGCATCTTCCCAGTGAAATGTTCTTATAAGCCTCAGGTTAAAAGTAGTACAGAATGTGGTAGCCCTTTGGTTGAAAGGTGGTTTTCTGTGCATTAAAATGTTAAAATTTTTAAAAATGCAGTGCACAGTTTTCCAAAACCAGACACCCTTTGGCTTCTGCTTGAGGAGTTTGATACAAGAATTGTATTTCAAAGTTGCTTCAGCTACATTATGAATGTATCATCAGAAAATCATTCTACCTACATATTGCTCGTTGCTTGCAGTGAATGACAGTCACATGGGTCTGAACACTTGGGAGCCTCTAGCCTTTGTGTCTGTTATATTTGGAACAGGCGTATTTAAAATCAAACAAAGTAATTTTTTGTTTTTATATATGAGACTGAAATGTCTGGAAATCGGGCTCTTTATAGAGTCATATATATGCCAAGAATCTATATAAATTGAATCTATATAAATTCCTCTGCTTTTGGTAGGAATATAGATGTTTTCAGTTTTGCTGAAGTTGAAATCTCTTTTTCTTCATAAACGGCATGGGTAATCAGGGCTGTGCATTTGAATTACACTGGAATTAAATTTCAAGTGGAACAGCACGATACCTATTTCATTATCTATGAATTTATTCCAGAATTATGAAACAACATTTTCAAATTTCATTTTCCTGTGTAGCTTCTTGAGACAGCACTTGTACGTGACAAGCAGAGATGCAATACGAACTGTTTTAATATATTAATTTGAGGAAGCAGTTACTGAAAGGTTCTGTGTTTGGTCATGAATACATATATGTTTGCATAACTTAACTAGAACAAATGGATGTCAGCATTTAGTCTTGGATTTTCAAAGGAGCTCAGCAAGTTACTTTGAGCATCCTAAACTTCAGAGGAAAAATATCAAATTTTCCAATGACTTTGCAACTTTGTAACCATCAAGAAGAAATATTGATTATATAGTAACTGTAGTTCAATGACTGTCTTTTAAGCCCATCTCTTGTAGTTTTTCTTTAAGACTTTGTTATCCGCTATTGTTTCCTAAGCTTGTCAATTCTTCTTATATAATATTTCTGAACTTCTGTTCTTTCTAAAGAGTCAAAATCTTATCTGCTATCTTGATTGTTGTGACTTCATCCAGTCTCTCGCCCTTTATCTCTCCTGCTTCCTCCTAGTCCTCTGTGAAGTGCTAAGGTCGTTTTCATTGTCTCCGGCACTGACAGCCCCATCAATTTTTAATCTCTTCACCGGTCCCATTTTTCCCCACCATATCAAGATAAAACTTTATTTCTTTGTTTTTATTTCTGAAGACTTTCTCTCTTTGTTTTCTGCCTGGTCTTGGATCTTATCAAGTCGTCCTCTCACTGTCAGCTCTAAATGCTTTAGCAGTTTCTCACATGGATGATTCCAGATCTTCAATGCTGACTTCCGTGTTGATCACTCTTGCTCACTGGAAGCACAAATGATTCCTTCCTTTAGCACTCTTCAGTTTGGCAGTGGCTATAGCTTACTTGCATAATTAGAAATACCTAGTAATGGCAGGGATTGCTCTTGTGTTTCATGGCTAGGAGGTTGAGTTTGGTCTCACCAAGGTGACCACGGGCAGCAGGCTCCGTTCCAGCCCTCCTCAACAGCTACATGCTGTGTGCCAGGGTCCTGCTGGGGAACTGCAGCGTCCCATCCTGTTTGTTCTCTGACACTCTACAACGTGCCATCCTCTGCCGGAATATGAAAGATCTTGGACAAAACTTGTTGGTAGTCCAGGTATTTTGCTCAATGCTTGCTTAATTCACTTGCTGAAGTTATGGTCATGCTTATGGTGTCTTAACAGTGCTCTCAGCTGCACCCAGCTTTTTCGTAGAGTTTCCAGAAGAGGAAGCAGCCCCTCTACACTTATTTGTATGCAGATATGCTTCAAAACAGTGCCATTTCCAGGCCAGGCAGAGTGTAGCAGCAGCCATCCCTGCCTCAGAGGCCCTGCAGTTGGGGCTGCGTGTTCCCTGTCAGGTGCCACAACACCAGCACATCCCATGTGCGTATTGGGCCTGTGTCCTCCCTGCTGGGAGGGTGACACATCTTGTACTGCAGGAAAAGCTGGACAAGGAGGCCAACCAATTCAGTGAATCTTTACTACGTAAGGTTAAGTTCTAGCTTCCTGCTACTACTTATCTGCTGCTTGTGCCGACTGTCTGGCTGGTGCGCAGGACTACTTCAGCTTGATTCTTTTATTCCTGATGGGTTTGCTGTTGTAACTGCATACCTGTTAGGTGTTCCTTCAGTTTCTCATCTCATTTATTTCAATAGAGCTATTTATTCCAGTATTTACTGCAATATTCCAATATTTATTTCAATAAAGCCATTAGTTTCATATCTGTGCCACTCGAGAACAATCCCAACTCTTGTGACTGATGCAAAGTTTGAAAACTTTAAAAACTGAGTCTTGCAAAATACTGAACTTTTTCAGAGGCAAGCACTGCCGCCTTGGTGACTCATTCCCTCTAGGCACAACATAAAGCCTCTCCATGTGAAAGAATCCACCTCTTGTTATTTTTACTACTAACACTAAAGGCACCTATTGCTCTATCCAGCATAGCACAGTCTTCTCGGCAGCCTGAGGGACATGTTTAGTCAACATGAACTTACTTTGAACAAAGAGTCCCGATTTCTTAAACTGTTTCCAAGGACAAACAGATGCTTGGAATATGTAAGCAATCTTCAAGAACAGAACAAACTGATATGTCCAAATAACTGTGGTACATCAGTAACTTTTTTTTTAAGCTGTATGACATAAAGTAAAATGTAGCCCTTGCAAGATGATTTACATGCACTGTGCAAAGGTGCATTTGATCCCATTCCTATAAAGATCTGATTACATTATGATAATGGTCGTCTTTTGAGATGCATTGTTGTTACTAGAAAATTTCTTTTGAGTTTGACATATAAATAATTCAATTCCTTTGATCAGAGGAATGTCAGTTACATTTCTGTTTGAGCTCTAAGATCATATAAACAAGTCTAGTCCTTTCAATACTGAATGGTTAAAAAATAATTAGAGTACTTCAATAGCATTTATCATAAAGCATATACAGAGAATGCCAATAAAGTACAGAATCTGACCAGACTTTTGATTGTTCACTAGGTTAACAAAAAATGTTATTACATTAGCTTGATATTAGTGTGCATACTTGAAACACTTCCCTCCCTCTGCCCCCCGAGGGATTTCAGATATTGCCCCTTTTTTGTCTTGCCTATGCATTATGAGAAAGGGGAAAGGCATCTCTGGAGAATTTAGCTAATGGGAAATCTGCTAAACCAAACATCCAGGAAGTTTAAGAGGACTCCACATGAAGAATCTGTGAGTTGTCTTGCTAATGAGTAAGTAAATTTGTCAGAAGGTTCAACTGGACTTTCATAAAACTGAATGGAAAATAGCAAGCTTTTTTCATCTGATATGTCACGTAACTTCCTAAGATTTCAGGTCAAAAACTATGTTCCAGTCAAAGACTTTGCTTCATCCCAGGTTCCAACTTAGGAACCTGGTCTCTCACCACCCCAATTGCAGTGCTTGTTGCTTTTCCTTTCTCCTACAGAGATACAAACATATCCATGCAAGAGGATGCAGTAATTTCCTTGGCTAATGTAATGGACCACGTACAAAAGGTGGGACATTTTGTAATGCCATTTAGAAAAATGCATAACTTGATTTCCATAAAAGCTTATCCTTTTATCAGGTATTAATACATGGGTTAGCTCTGGGTTGAAGCACTAATTTGGAGTAAATTGTCTGTATTGGTCTGAAATGGTCCATCAAGAAATGATCTATCAAGAACTCAGTGGAACTGTATATTCAAGAATGGATGGCTGTTAGAGCTCCTTGTGCTAGTATACAGCAAAGAGGAACAGCTTAATCAGGAAAGACAGAGGACCTTCTTGCTGAACTATTCCACAGTCCTGCAACGAGAGACTGCACGCAGGAAAGATGGGCTCAAATTTTCTTGTGGTAACCCTGGCGAACAAGGTAAAGTTCCTCACCTCTATTCGCTAAATTAATGTTGGTGTCATAGCAGTGAAAGTGGCTAAAATGGGCATCTTGGACTACGAAGCTAATGCAGGGACAAGAGAGCCTGAAATCATGCTGCAGCTGATAGGTACCAAATATCTGTAAGTTGTTCTTGAATATAGTTACTTCTCAGCATAAATTACTGAGGAGAGTACTTCCTAAAAAGAAGTAGTTTAAATATTAGTAGCTAATTGCATTTGAGACAGGTTTGTAATTCAGAAGGTGCGCATGTACAAAGTAGAATTCTATCTTTGACGGTAGCTGAACATCAAAAAAGGGGAAATATTGAATATTCTCCTGTCTAAAGTACTAGATACATGGGAGTTCAGTGCCAATGATCCGCTTTCTTAAGCAATTTTTCATTTAAGAGATAGCGATATGTAGGGTAGTTTTTTGTTTGTTTGTTTTTATGCTGAATGTTTAAGTGGCCTTCTTAAAGAGGGATACTTATATAACAGTAAGCAAGTATTTTGTATGTGTAACTGCAGTAAATGCTTGTTTAAGGTAACTGCTATATTTCATTCACAAGTCCTGCCAACTTTAACTAAGGTTTATTCTGAAATGCAGAGAGATTAGGAACTTGTTTGCAATCTGTTTGTGTCGTAGTATACAAAGCAGACCATAGTTCTCCTTGTGTCTTATTGACAGAAAAACCTGTCGTCAGGCTTTCCACAAGTGATTTTGAGCTGTGGCCACGTTCTCTGCTTCATTTAGCTTCTCTATGTGTGTGTGGTTTTTGTTTGGTTTGTTTGTTTAGGTTCATAGGTTTGGGGACCCTCACAATTTTCATACAGTTGGGGAAAACAAAGATTGCTCGTGTGACTGCATATAATTATGAGACTCAAAAGCCATGAAGTTCTTTATTTCTTTTTGGATATGCTTGCATCATATCTTAAAGTTCTTCCACTTTACCTTCTTTTCCTGCCTTCTGTTTGTGACCACTTGCTATCTCTCATTCCAGAGCTAGGTTATAAACTCCTTGTGGCAGAGGTTGCCTCCTACCATGGCCGCACGGTACGTAGAGCAGTGGGGATTGGGCCTGGGGTATGTATGTGTGTTAGGTGTGTGCACTGCAGTGTAATTAAATAAAAATGTAAACACACACACCTACAGATGTCCATAAAGCTGAGAACAAGTTCTTCAAGTATTTCATTATTGATTATTTTATCCGAAGACCTGAACTGTGCCAGGACTCTAAGTGGACCATAAGGGATGATTGTGCGTCACCTTTTCCTCCCGTTTCAACCTCTACTCTTCAATTTTAAGCTGCATGCTGAGAGCAAAGGGTTTGGAGTAACAAAACAAAAAAACCACGTTGACACGGACAGCAACACTAGCCAAAATGATAGCTCCCACTCTGGTTTTGACAGAGATTGATACTTTTGTGCTATAGTAGAAAAAAGCTGTTGTAGTTCTGAGGTGCAAAAGGAAAACACTATGGTAATGAAAATTGAGGATAAATAAGTACTACTACTGAGTTCAATAGGTGTTTGTGTTGATTTGTTTTGGACGTGGTTTTGTTTTCTTTGAGAGAAGCGGGGAAGCAAAATTCTTCATGCCACAACAATAAAATACCTTGTGTATTGTGATATTTGGGTTCTAATGTTGATATATTTTGACTTGCCACTTCAGATTTTGGTGTTGTATATACTCAAAGTGGAAACAGTAATTATCTGTATGAAAACATGTTTTTGCAACAACAGGTCAGTCTTGCATAAACAAGAAGAAAAAGCATGTGCTGTCACAGCCTCTCCTCTGATATCGAGTGCTGTATTTACTTGTTCTCTGTGCTCGCCTCGTGGATTGGAATGGAATTTTATCTTGTGCCCCGTTAATAAACTCTTTACGCCTCTGCTGACCTCTCCAGGCTATAGTGCCCTCCTTCCCACCGCAGGGGAACGGCAGGGCTGTCCTGTGCATTAGGCGCCCTGCAGGGAGGACGCCAAGTCACAGAGGATGGAGCGCTCGTCAGGTGGCCTTAGGCCTCTGGTTTAGGGAAGAGCTATCTTTCGTATCTTCCACTGATGTGAGCTGACCTGAGTCAAGTGAGCCGCCTAACCAACCGAGAGCATCACTCACTGAAAATATATATAGCTGAAGAACTTGATCCTTCTGGAAGAATGAGAGTTCCTGAGGAATGCAGTGGGGTCTTGTTACCTTGTATATGTGGAATTAGAGATCTTAATGTGATTTAAAAGCAAACAGACCTCATTCAGGAAGGCTAAAGATAGTAGGTGAGGAAAGTAGCTGCCTGCTCTTGCTGCTCTTCTTTAAAATATAGCTTAGGTGTCCTCTCATGGCTCAAATTTTTTGAGTTACTTCTAGGTATCAAATGCTCATTTTATTTTGTATAATGGGGCCCTTTATGCTCCCCTGAAGGACCAGCAAAGCTATAATCATTGCTTGAAGGGTTTTAAAATTTCAAGTGTTCTTGCTCGATAGTTCTGTTAGTTTTTCTTTGAAAGATGCCCTGCCACAGGGGAGTCTGCTCTCCTCTCGATAAGCAGATGTACAGTAACTCCTTGTGACACTAATGGGAGCTGTGCCTGCATAACGAAGGGATAATAGATTCCATATAACAAAGCTCAGTCTCAAGAATATGAAATGTAATGGAAAAAAGATAAAATCATAAAAGACCACAGGCCTGATTCTGCTCTTACCCAACGTCAATTTAAAGTGATGGAAAGTCATAGCTTCCAGTAGATTCACTTTTGTGAGTGAGCCTCGAATTAAACATTGATTGTTTTTTGGAGTTTTTTTTCTTTCCCGTAGTCAGTCTTACTCTGTGCTCTAAGGCTTTGCAGGTCTTTTTGGTTCATCAGTCAAACATGAGTTAAGGGCAGGCTACCATCACCTCTGTAGCTTCTCTGTCCACTCATACTGGGACACCATCCATCAAATGAACAGGTTGGAAAAAAGCACAGTAGCTGTCTGAGCTGCCAACCCAAAATAAATCATGCTGCTGAATGAGACCTGGTTCTTGCTTCCTTTTCTCTGCCTCATTACTAAGTAAAAGCCTGCCATCTATTTGCAAAGAGCTGGACCCTGGTGCCATGACTTTTTATCCTGAAGAGACCTGGGTCTGGTTACACTCTTGTGCCACCCGAAATAAGGACTAAGTTCTGGGTCTGCTCGGGCCTAAGGGGAGAAAATAACTTGTGCTGCTCAATCGTCTCTGGTTAAGGAAGATATCAGAAATTCGGTGTTGGGAGATGCCCACCCCCGGGCACTGGGAAAAAGCAGGGCTTTACTGCCTTTTTTTTTTTTTTTTTTAATTTATTTTATTGTATTAACTACTTCTTCCTAGTTATGAAATAACATCTATTCACATTGTGTGTGATCCATATCCTAACAGGTACGTGAGCTCCATCACTTTTTCCTGAATAAGGAATGCCAACGCTTTTGTGGTGGTGTTGTCATTCAGGAGTGTTCGATCTTGGATATACTTGGTAGGTCTTAATTTGCAGTTTGTTCATGACTGAGACGCATACTCTAGGGAAAGCTGACTAATGAATTTATGAAAGCTAAAAGACAAAAACATGAAAAAATAGCCAACTGTGTTGGTAATTCAGAAACTAGCAAGTCAGTGGCACAAGACCTATAGAAACTATGGAGGTAAGGGGAACCCTCCCTTCCCCCCACCCCCAAAGAATGCTTTTCTTGGAATTTGGTAAAATATACTTTATATGATGAAGCATGACCAATCTATCTTGAGTGACATTACATAAAGGCACTAGTGCATTCAAAGTTTAATTTATCTGTTTTGAAAAGTGTATGGACTTTTCTTGAAACTGTTCTGCTTCAGGAAAGAGTCAGTGATTCTGGACAAGATGGAATGAAATGATGAATAGCTCTGTAAACATCTATGATCATGCTGCCCAAACGTGCAAACATTAATGGATTACCTTGATAGAAGATAAACACAAACTCATCAGAACTATGGCTTAAGAAATCCTGCATACAATTGCATGCTGTGGGGGGAGCTATTAGTGTTTAAAGTATGTTTTACAGCTTTGTGTTTTCAACTAACGTTTTGGCACAAAAATAGTCTCTTAACTTTATTGATTCTTCTAATGTTCAACAGCGTGCTGAAGTGGCTCTTGTTTGTGTTGCTGAAATACCTTGGGTTTCCAGTTGTGTTAGGAGACTTGTGCAGGTGCTTTGCAAATGTACAGAAACAGATGTAAAATCTGCTCTGAAGACTTTATAAAGAGAGGAAGAACGGCAAGTGGCTGTCTGACCATGGGTCATGCAGAGGATCTGTAAGCAATACAAGGATGGCACTTGGGCATCTTCATTCTTTGCTTTTTCTGCCTACTCTGTTACTTGTAGTTGTTGATACTAACTCTTCTTCTTCCCCCTATCAAAACACACCTAAGCAAAGCATACTCGCTGCCCTTCTTGTACTTCTGAAGTTAAATCATCCAAGCATCTCTCCCTTTAATGGAAGTGATTTCAAGTCTATAGTTAGACTGGAAGTCCTGAAAGAAACTTTGGGTACAAATTCAAAAGTTTTCCACAAAATATCTGAGTTCTGACTAATCAGGAATACTACAAGAGATGTTCCATCAAAAATGTTCCTGGCCAGATCTAGTCAGCTTGAATGATTGTTAACAATATTTTATTCCTGAAACATGTGAAGTACTTAGTTTTGCAAAATTACTGGCAAGAAAAATATGATCAATTACTATCGCATTTTGTTTTCCCCCAAACAATTTGAATTTCTAATCTTGATTTGTAGACATCTAACTTTAGAAATATGCCTGCTCTGGTCCTTTCATGTGTTTTTATTTGGAATTCATGTTGTTCATTCATTTTCACACTCCTTAAAGGTGAACTCATGGTTAATTTGGATACTTTTTGTTTTCTTCTTTCTCTTCCCCCCCCCCCCCACCCTTTTGATAGCATGCTTTGGGCCACTTCCTTGCTACAAACCTTTATTTTAATTTTATCTTGAGAATTGTCTTCACATTATTCAAGTAACCTTGGTGCTGTGTGTGCTTGGAATAAAAAATGGAAATTGAGCATTGTCCTTAATAGGTCTATTTCCTGCAGAGGCTGTTTGATATATAAACACGCTAGAATTTATTTCCCAGTTTCTAAACCAAGACTTCCAGGTGTGTCAGAATTACATGTGGAATATGGGAAGATATAATGCATTTCCATTATCAAGGTACACAGTCACAGTAATGTAGGCATTTGATGTAATACACCATACTATGCGTGCTCTAATAGAGGTCGTTATAATGTGTGTTTTGAAAGGAGGGTTATTGATGAGCAGCTGCTCCTTAGAACCCAGATTGCATTTCCAGTGTGCTTTCCCTTCATAAGTTGTTTTCTCTGTGGGAAATAAATTGTTTTCACTGTGGGGAATGTTAGTTGTTTACTAATAAGTTGTTTTCTCTGTGGGAATAGATTTTGAATGTTAAGATAGAAGATGGTACTTCCTTGTGTTGTTGAGGGAAATACAACATGTTTTAAGTTCTTGAGCTATTGGGACTTTTTAAATGGATGATTTATAATGTCTTGCGTCAATCTTGCATTGTGTCTACTTTTTAGAAGACGGGGGAACTCGATCTTAAAAAGCGGGTCAGACTTGGGGATTTTGTGTGGCACAGACATTGCTGTTAAAGTCTGAACTTCTTGAAAGAAGTATACTGTTTATGATAGGTGAGGATATTTTTTACTGCAGTTTGTACGTATCTGTGTCTTTTAAAGGATAAATAACTTATATTTGCATTTGTAGGTGACATATAGTTCTGAGACACCCAAGCAGTCCAGCTAAATGTGTTCGTGTGTGTGTTTAGTTCCTCAACAACAAAGCCATCTGGAGTCATTAAAAAACGAACAAAATCCCCTCTGTGCAGTGGTTTGAGCACTGGATAGCCATTTACTTCTGGTTGTGTTTTTGGCACTGATCTTCAAAACAAACACTGGAGAAAATGTTTTCAGTGGAACCTAGCTTTTCTATTTAGAAAATGGTAATTGATGGAAAAAATATTTTTCAGAAATGAATTTACCTTCAATATCTTTTCTTCAAGTTTTTTTCAATAGGTCCAAGCACTTTTTGATGCTGCTGTTATTTATGTTAGATAACACAAAATCATGCTGGAGTTGCTCAGTCTTTAATGAGACAAAGTATTTCAGAAAAGTGGTTCACAGCCTTTTGAGGAAGAAAGTGCCAGGGCTTGTGTTTCTCTTGTACCAGTAAAGTATGTAGCCCCCTTATTTAGACAGTTAGCAAAACTTGGTGATAACTGTCCTAATAAATGGCAGAACCTGGGGGGCACCCATCTGATCAAGAGAAGGTGGGTGCTCTCTTGGTGATATGAAATGAAGGAGAACTGATTGATGAGGTCGTCTGCGGTAGTCTTAGGCATGCTAGTTGGATGCGTGTCTCTGTCATCAGTATCCTCTGACCTACCCCATGTTAAATAATTTAATCTTTCAAATGTAAGGCTGCTGAGCTCTAAGGATGTCTTCATTCCAAGTGGTTCCAACAACGAACTCTACTGGAGCTGCTTTGCTTGGTTTTTCAGTAGCAGGTCATGCTGAAGTAGTCATTCAGTGGCTAATAGGTATTACTAGATCCTTTTCTACTCCCTTGGTTTGGATACAGGTTGCCTAAACAAATCCTTTCTCTACTGGCTCAGGAATGAAGGGTGGTAGAGGCGAGTCTGTACAACTATGATGGCCAGGAGTGGCACATCTCCTATAAAGAAATGCAGGGGTGCTCACTTCCCTTGGGATGTGTAGTGCTGTGATGGCATGTCTGGTCCATGTTTTTCTGCTCCATATTGGTGTTGTTGCATCTTTTGCACTTATGACAAAATGGAACGATGGTCCTTTCGGAGGTGGGAGCCAAGAGCTACCTGCCTATGCGTTGCTTGTGCAGCTCTGTAGGTAGAGCCTGGTAAATGCCAAATGTAGCTTGTGAAGCAATCTGAGGTTTTCAGAGTGCCTTTAGAGCAATGTCGGATCTCGTTGGGTCATCCAGGTTTCCAAGACCATATCTGTCCTGATCCTAATGCTGTAGATAAGAAGCTTCATTAGCCCCTGCCAGGATCGCTGCTTAGTGGTGTGCGCTTGTTTTCACGGGCAGTCATAGCTGCTTCTAACTTATATCAGTAGTTGTGTCACTAAGTCCGTTTACACGCAAAGAAGTAACTAGTATGGCTTGAAACTTGCTCCAGTTTGCTCTCCTGTTGGACTAACTAGTTTATCGCATCAGGCCTCGAATAGTTTGCCATATCCTATTACAAAAAAAGAAGTAGTGATTATCCTGTATGTTCTTCAGCGAGTTCATAGCAGTATTGTTGGGGTCAATGAGCTTTGTTCCACCTCTGTACAACTAGCTTAAAGACTGGAGGAAGTGCTGCTGACCTCGGAGAATTCAAGCCTACAAATGGCGCATCCCTGGTAAAATGCAAGTGGAGAGAATATGGGTGACTTCACTCAAGTAAATTAGTCTAGACTGACATACATGGTAAGTGAGCTGAATAAAACCGATCTCATTGAGGCAAATTATAAATATGTTCCTCTCCAATATATATAGAGAACAGATGGCATGTGAGTGATGAAGATTTAAAAGAAAAAAAATATGAATGACCTCACTGAGGTTCATATAAAGGAGACATGAGGCAGTAAATCAATAAATGGGGAATTAGTAAGACACAGCCTACAAATAGAAAAGGTCATGCCATAGACAACTTCATCAGCACAAAAAGGATGTCAGAAATAGAAAAGTGATAAAACAAAAAAAACAAAAAATAGGAGTGATATAATAGTGAAGTTAAAAAGATACAGAAACCCGAATCATAGAAGTAACAGTTCTAAAACTTTCCTTTCTTCCTCTTTGCTGAGGAAGTCAGGCTAGAAGGAATAAATACATAATCCTAGCAGCAAGTCAGTGCAGAAAGTAACTCATTGCTATATAGAATGACATAGAAAGCGTTGGTGTTAGCGGCCGCAGGTTCAGCGAGCGCTGCGTCTATCAGGACCTCGCACAGTGTCTGTGGGCACAGCAGCGTAGGCAATTGAAATGCCATTCAATTTGTGCAGGTACTCACCAGTATGACTGGGGCTATAAACCACAGTTTCAGTAAACTGAAGGTGACAGGCAACAATAAATGCAATTTGGCCGTAGTAGCTATAGAAGCCAAAGGTCTTAATTGAGCTAAGGGAATTCTCTTATAAAAATGTAGTATTCCATAGTTATGGTGAAAACCAGTACTTCTGCGCAGTTTCTGAATCGTATATGAGTCTTTTGCTTGCCTGGGGCAGGCGGGGAACGTTGAGAGGTAACAGAATCAGTGTTATGGAAATGCTGGCAAAGAACAGTGAAGAGAGGAATTGCTGTAGCTGAGGGCAGCTGGCTGGTCTCTTATGTGTGTTCGGTAAAGCTGTAATTATCAGAAAGGTCATATTGTTTGGATTTTGATTAAATCTGGGGACACAATTCTTCTATGAAAAGCTGCTACACTAACTTAATTTGCACAACTACGCGTCCGTGACTGAACACTTCTCCTATGGATGGAAACTTGACCTAACAGCATTTATATCAAAAGCTCTTCTCTTTAACACAGAAATAATAGTAGTTAGAGGAGAAATAAAAAATCTTGATATAAAAAGCGGTTATGCCAGCATTTCAGACTGAAACTCCAGACTACTCTGCCTCTCAGTTTTAAGCAGAATAAACCAGGTTCAGGATGCATGTGTGCACGTACCCCCTACTCTACATTTCTCCGGGACAAGGGAGGCAGCCTTCCGATAGTCTTCAGCTACCTCCTGCCTCGTGGGTGGAAACCTGGCCTGTTCCTGCATACATGCCTATGTGGATGCCTGTGAGTAGTGACCAGTCAGCTATTACACTCCCCCTGTTCCCCCCCCCCTTTTTTTTTTTAAACACACTAACTAAAAAATAATTATAATACTTTGCTATTGTGCATTAATCCATTCTCCTAAACCTTTATTAGAATATTTTGGAACACGTGAAAGCCTGGAGGCTTTGGCCCCTTTGAGAGAGGGTGAAAAACATTCATTCTGATGATGGCATATGCCATATAGTAAATTTGGAGACTGGGACTATTTTAATGTAGTTTTGTGCTTCAACTCACTCTTCAACACCCCTTTGATAACCTACTCCAGAAAACGCACTATAAACCAGAACACCAGTTTGCTCTCATTTTCTGCAAGTAAATGATCCCAAATTTGGAGCTTTCTGGCTCCTTTGATTTTGTTGCATTATATCTTATTAAAGAAACACCAAGTGTTTTCTCTTATGCTGGAGTAAATCCAAGGTTATTTCCATCAGTTTTTGTTGACTAGTCTAATTTAGACAGGCTAAAGGTGTTGTCCAAGATCCTATGCTGGTTAGGAAATGCATCTATCTTAGTCATACCAGAATACGTTATGTAACCTTAAGCAAAAAAGGGGGAACTTAACCCTACCTGAATACATGATACAAATCATGCATTCATTCTTTTATGAAGAAAACGCTATCAAAAAATGCCTTGTAAAAAGCAGTATCTCCTGAGGGAAATGCTCTTATCCTCAGCAATCTCTGCTCTTAACTATAGAAAAGTCATCTTCACTCTGTGGAAGTTTTTTTTTTTTAAAAAAAAAAAAAGCATGGTGTACACTTTTTGAAACACTTATGTCTAGGTGAAATATGTGATTTATGTCTTCAGTGGTTTTTGAACATGTTAGTACCTCTACGGGGATCAAGTGGAATGAAATTGCTGGAGAGGGGTTTTCTGTGCAAAAAGTAAAAATCTCAGCTTCCTAAAGAAACATTCCAGCAAAGGGAACAACTGTGGTATGCAAATACACCGTATGTGTGGAGATGTGCGGCACAAAGACGTCGCAGTTGCAGACAGGGAGAGGATGCCAGGTAATTTGATGGGGAGGGGGGAGAAGGGGAACCCTTAATGACTAAATAAAGCAGATACTCTCAAAAATGACTGCAAGATTTTTAAACTCTAAAAGCTGAGGTTTGTTCAAGTATTACTCAAGTATTTCACTTAAAAAGAAGCGAAATCTTGCAGTGACTGAAAATGGAAGCAGAAAGGTTTGCACACAGCCTTCCCGCTGCCCATTGCGTCCTAGCTCCCAGGCTTGGTAGGAGTTAGCTCCGCAGGAATTCATGCACTTGCTCTCCCTAATGGCTTGGGGAGTTTGCTTCCATCGGCTGTCAAGTCCGAGGGCTGATGGAGAGGGACTGTCTGTTTGCTGATGGTCTCAGCAGTCTCCAGCTCTGCTCGAGCTGAGGACTCGCAGCTCCTCGCTGCGGCTCCCGCAGGGCTTTCTGCGCCCTCCGGTCCCGCGCATCTCCTCCTCCTCCACCCATGCTCAGCCCCCTCCAGGAGGAGGGCTTCCCTCCTGCCCCCTTGGGCTCCACCAGCCTGCTCTTCCCTACGGACCGCGAGACAGAAAAACCGCCTTCATGGGGAACAAGAAAGATTTATGGAGGGATAGAATATTTAAAAGAACTCACCATTTTATTTTATTTTTATTTTTTCCTCCTGTGAGTAGCAGTGCAGAGAGGAAGTAAATTTAATGATCTACACGTGGCAAAACGCAATTTTAACTCGTATAACTCAGTTTTCCAAACTTAGAAAAAAGTCCTCTGTCAACTGCAGTATACAAAGCACACGTTTTAGGTCACCTCTAATCTCATCCTTCTGTTCTTGCAAGCATTGGAAAAAAGCATATTCATGTAGAAAACAGTCCTCAGTGTTGCAGACTGGCCATTTTCAATCCCAAGTGTATGTGGAGGCTGTATTTCTATAACACTGATAGGTAGGATTTATCACTACTCAGTAGCTTAATTAAAATGAAATTTCATTTCCTTTTCCTTTTGAAAAGATAGCTGACAGAAGAACTTATTAGGAAAAGAATTTAAGCTTTTGAGTGTCCTACATAGCGTCCCAGGTCCTCTGGCTTTTGCTGTCTTGAACAGAAACATTAGAAAAATCTCAGTTAACTCAAGATAAATTGGTTGCAGCATATACTGAAGTAAAAAGAATGTAAAAACATAAAATGATATCTAAGAACAGGTAGATAACTATGTGTGCTGACTTTCCAGATTACTTTCAGTGGCTTGGTGTGTTTCTACTAAGGTTTTGTGAAATGTGTTACTTTATTTTTAGGTCACTTTCATGTAGTATAGTTTAAAAAAAAAAAAATCCTGATTCAATTTTCAGTTTAGCTGGAAATACATTATGTATGAAGAATACAAACCAGTGAGGGGTGCCCTGTAAGTGGAACAGTTTCCTTTTGCAGGAGAAACCTTAGCCTGCAGGTGAATCGCAAGAGCGTATGTTAGCGCTTCCCCCCGCGACAGCCCGAGTGTGGGCACTAATCAAACAACCAGAGACACAACTCTGCAGGTTCTTGCACTCAGGAAACCAGGTTTTCAGCCCACCTTAGAAAAGGTGTTTCAAAATATGTCAGGTCTCTCATTTTACATGCAACTTTGTCTTTTGCTCCAGTTTCTTGATCGTCTAAGTTAGTGTTTCGGTGTCAGATGGTAGTTCTAGGTGCTGCTCTCTTTTTGGCCTGCAAGTTGTCTAAAACAGTGGCCAGGAGTTCCCTCGTGTAGGGAATCCTGGTAAATGGAAGGCTGGAATTTGATGGTCACTAAATGTAGCTAAGGAAGAAAATTATGATGGGCTGTAATGAGCCGAGAATGGACAGAGCTGGAGTACGGATGTATTTGCAGACTCTGGTTCCTGGAATTGTTCTAAACAGCAGAATTTGCGGAAACCTTAACCCTGCTGCAATTCATGTGAAGCCCATTTAAGCTGCTAGCACAGCTCGCTCAAGGGTTACCGGAGCAGAAGAGTGACTAGAGGTCACTTTTCACACGCTGCCTCCAAACCCTGGTTTTCGTTCCAAACAGTTTGGCATAAGCAGGACTGTGGCTTTCAAAGCACAGGAGCACGTGCTACTTTCTGGGGCGCCCTGCGGAAATTTCAGTATTCTGCCTGTGTGTGTATATGTATAGGGACAAAACCTATTTATCCATATATATGTATGTGTATGCATATTTTGTGTGTGTGTTATATACAATGTCTGTGTGTATAAGGAGGGCTTGATGCAAAAAATACTCTGTTATATTTGTTGGCCTGGTATACAAGAGGTCAGACTCTATCAAAATTCCTTCTCTGCTTAAAATCTGACTCTTTACATGATGAGTGCAAAGATGTGCACTGTCTTCTTATTTGTTACTGACCTAGCAGGATTTGTCTACTGTGTAGAAGGAACAACTCAAAGTTATGCCAAAATGGATGGTAATCAAAGCCCGGAATATGGCATGGCTGTCAGACTGAAGCATTTAGGCCTTTAAAGACCCCGATACATATATATTTGTCTAGTATTGTCTCCAGTGGACTCTGCATAGGCTTCCGACAGAGTTTTGGCTGTTTTACCAGAGTTATTACAGAGTTTGGGGGATGTCGGGGCACTCGGAGTTTCTGTACAGCTCTAGAGGCTCTAACTCTAAACACGGATAGACAAAGCTCCGGTTCCTGCTGAAACCCTCAAAAATGACATAGGTATTCAAAACCCAAAGACTTGCTGATGACATATCAGTAGCTGCAAATCATATAAAGTTAAATGATCAAGGCTTACCGTGGGCGAACTGCGAGGCTATCCCATATGCAATTACAAAACAGCCATAAAAAAATGAGAAGCACTTTCTCAAAGCAGTAATTACCATGTTTCAGTGAAGTGCACAGATCAAGCACTGACATACCAAGATTGGGCGACAAAAAGGAGCAGGTGAATTATATGCAAGAAAGTTCAAAAAAGAATGCCCTGCTTTTGGCTCTCTCTGCTTCAGTCCACCTCATCAATAGCAAAAAAAATCATTAAATTATGCAGTTTTGACTCCAAATTCAATGAACTACTTTAAAGCCAGGGTATATGCTGTTTCCTAAGTGCTTCAGTTAAGCGCTCTAACATCCGTCCTGTTGACAAAGGAAGGGGGAAGGATCATCCCAGAATATTCCTAACACTGAAAAAACTTCCCAACAACAGAGGGAAATAATAAGAGTTTCTGGCTGTGTTTGATTTTAATAAGACCTGAAAGAAAAAAAAAGTAAACCAATTTCTCAGTCCTTTTTCAACAGTGAGTTGGTAATAGCCTTTTGAAATTGTTGCATTTGATTGCTTCCAATATGCTAGGGGTATGTCAGAAAGCAAATTACTTCTTTGTACACCCAAACTGATAGAAAGATTTCTTTTGCAATAGGTTTTCCACTAGTAACTTTTTACTTTAATTAAGTTAGGGAACAGCCTTCAATTTTATCTTTCTTGCATATGAGTGCAAAGTTGATACGATTTAGTTGTTTGCTATCCAGAGTAAAATGATACTGTATTTCTCAGTTTGTGACTGATTTTGGACACATCTGATTAGCAGAGTTCCAGGCCTGTGTACAGAAAACAGTTTTTTTTCTAAGAAGTTTAGCGCAAGAAACAGACACAAACCTTACAACAAACAAACAAAATGGCTTGCCGAGACTGAAAAATGTCTGTTGGTGTCTTACAGCAGGCGCACTGACAGCCCCTTTAATTACCCCCGCAGGTGCTTCTGGAAACCCATTTTCAGCAGCTGATGTTTCCAAAGCATTCACCTCCTGGCCTGAGATTTGTCACTGCTTGATCTATAATCCAACGTAAAGGTATCTGGAGATCCAGAGAAGAGAAAATAAAGTTTTTGTATTGGCAGCTGAGGAACAAATAGGAAGAACTTTTTACATGATACAAATTCTCTTGCATATTTAATAAATCCCTAATCCCAGACTACTCAAAGTGGAAAAAGTGAAAATTGGTACATTTAAACACACAGACACACAGTCGCTCAGTTTTCTGGTGATGAACTGCTCTTCTTGGCTTAAAAAAAGGAGCGGGAGCAGGCTTCATCTTGTTGTAGTGCAATAAATATTACATATATAGACTTGGTTTCATGGAGGAGCTTTTTTCTAAAACCTTGAAGTTTGATGTGACTGGACAGAATCTGACCAGGCCATAAAGCTTTTTTTGGAATTATTTTTACTTTGCAGTAATTGGGCAATTTGTTAGTGCAGAACAACTCGTAGGACTGGGACTTATTTTGCAAAGTATGTCACTGAGGAAGGGTCTTGTATTCATGAATGATGATATAGTTTCATATTGAAAAGTGGGCTAGGGTCAGCACAGAGCGCCCTCTTTTTGGTGGAAGCCAGACTGGCTTCATTCAGTAGGGTGATACATCGGGTGGCGCGGGAGAGGTGCATAGGAAACGGACTGCCCTCGACTCCAAATTGCCAATGAATAATTGAAATGCCCCGTTCCTCCTGTAGTTTCAGAATTGCAGCACTGTGCTGTCTTAAGCCTATTCCTCGGACACTAAGTTCAAGGTTACCTGTGGTGACCATGATAGTAAGGATGTGACAAGAATATCTTATATAAACTGTAGTTGAAATTGTTAAGTTTTAAGGGAATTCACAAAATTGTGCTAGCAACAATCTGTGTTGCTAGTTTTTCCTCAAAACGTCAAAAATTGGATGCTCAACAGATTCTGTGAACTATAGCTGGCTCCTCTGCTGTGCTGACCTGTATTTTTGTAATTTGATTAGGTGTCATTCCAGTTCTGAAAAATTAAAAAATTCAGCAATGCAATGTTTTCAAGTAGCTGCACCTATGTTTTACCACTCAGAAGGACAAACAGAAGCACCTTTGTGCTTAGGTTACATGTTTGTTTCCCCAAAGATGTTTTTGGCTGAGCTTTCAAGGATGGGAAGCATATTCAAGAAGTCTATGGCTATAAAAGTCACTGTTTGGAAACTAATTATAATCGTTACAGAGATGATGATTGTAGCAGCACTGCAAAGGAGATGCTGGGCGGTTTTAATCGGAGGAGGAGAGATCCAGTAGTCTAGTTAACACATCCAGGTTGCACGAGACCTGTAGCTTGTAGGTGTTGAAACCTCTCCTGTAATTTGCACGGTGGTGGCCAAGCTCGAGTGAGCAATGTTCACTCATCTGGAAAGGGGTTTGGAAGGAGGGGGGAGATAGATGTTGCTTACAAGACGGCAGACCAGTCCCAGCAGAGGCACGAGAACAGTATTGCCCATCTGGCTCTGAGACCTCCTCATAACTTCAACCCAGAAAAGACTGTTCTCTTTCTTTAGCAGTGCTGCCCAGCTGAGTTTGAGCGGCTTCATCAGTTTTCTGGATGCTTAGAGGACTGTCCCTTTTTGCTGCTTTGCACCCTGCTCCCTTAACATCGCTGTGTCGCTGATGGTATCCTGACGCTTTCAAAACCCCATGAGCTAGCTTCCCCGGTCAGCCCTGCGAGCTGTTATTTCTCTAAAGCGCACCCTTTTTAGGGCCCGGTGAAGCTGCCTCCGGAGCACTGACCTACCCCATGGCTAGGAGCGTGAGCCGCGTCTCCGGCATGGCGATGCAGAGCCCGCGGTGCCTGTGGTACGGCACTGACCTAACGGCCAATTTAATGGCTAGTAGTCCTGTGAGTCAGGCACTCGCTTTTATGTTTGGGATTTTTTGCTTGGCAGTTTTACATCCTCTACATCAGAGCACTTGGTTTGTCAGATGTGTTAAGAACTGAGGAGTGAAGCCTGAAGTAGATTTGTCTGAAGTCTGATTCCTTTAATAAAAGAATCTCTCAGGAAGTGAGTAACCTGCAGGACATCTGAAGGCTAGCAAGTGAATCCTGCCAGGTGTCATCTGCTCCACTTCTCTGGCACAGATGCATTGTATCCTGCTGGCTGGGACACGTCCGCTCTGAAGCTCTGCTTCATGGAGCACTCTGGAAGAGAAGCTCTCTGAATTACGTTGTATGAATAACATCGTTAATGACTTGGATGCATGAGTATATCGTATCCTAGAAAAGTGGAACTGGAAGGGACCTTAAGAGATTAGCAAATCTGTTCCTCTACTCCAAAGCATCGTCCTTGGAAGATACTTTTCTAATGTATAGAAATTGCCTACGGTGGAGGTTCTGGTACCTCCTTGAGCAATCTATTCTGATGTTTAACTACCCTTATTGTTCCTTTTGGTGTCTTCCCCCCCCCCCCCCCCCCCGCCTTAAATGTCTTTTGCTGAAATTGGAAAAAAAGATCCTTGTCCTTCTCCTGAGAGAACAGTTTATTCTTGCCATCTTTGCACTGTCTTTTGTTTTGGACACTGTTATGTTTCCATTCAGTTATGTCCTCCCAGATTCAGGAATGACTGTTCCATCTGGCTCTGTAGGTTGTGTTTTAGGCCATTTCTGTAGCTCTTCTCAGGGCTTTTTCCATCCACTCTCTAACAAAGTATGATGCCCCAAACGGAGCGCAGAGCTCCAGACGGTGCCGTGTCGGTGGTGAGTAGGGAGGCAATAACTGTGTCACTAGTTGCACAGTGCTCTGTTGTTTGCCTTATTTGCTATCGTGTGACATGTGACCCACTATGACCCTCAGTTTTTGCTAACTGGCCGTTTATTTCCCATCCTGTATGAGAATACAAGCGAGTCTGGTGCTTGTTGGTACGGAGTTGCCCCTTTTCTTTGTTTCTTCAATTCCTCAAAATAACTTAAGGGTTTGGTTTAGGGAATCACTTGATCATGTGCCTAATTTGAAAAATATGTTCCAATTCCTTTGGCTTCAGTTTACATTTTTGTAGTGAAAACTGTATCTATTTGAAGTTGCCAAACTGGGGCTGAAGGGAGGAGTTCAGGTATTCGTTTGGCTTACGCTAAATGAGTAGAAAGGCAGAAGGCTAAAACGGAAGCTCTCCAGCCTCCGTGGGTGACGTTTTTTTACAGAGGAGCAGATGGATAGCTGCTACAGTTCAATTAGGCTGATTTCAAGGGATACCTAATTAACTGCCAGTTACAGCGGTTGAGGCTGGTGGTAACACTGTTTTAACAAAAATGATTTAAGAAAAAAAAGGGTAATCATCTGCCTCCGTGGACCAGTAGAGGAGACGCAGAGGAGCTGGCGGAGGGCATTCGATATATTTTCCCGTGAAACTCGTATTGCTAAATCTAATTATGACATGTGCGTGTTGGCAGTGATTGTGAGACTAAGATATCTGGAGGAGATTTCTCTTGAAATCTAGACCACTATATCACCTGTGATACAGGTATTAACCCGTGTTACAGGCATTAGCACCGCAGAAGCAGCGTGATAATTCCTATTGAGCATTTCTCTGAAGAGCTGGTCAGTTTTTCTTAGACTGGTAGCTTATTTTGTAGACATAAGTGGGGAAAAAATAATCCAAGTGAATTTTTAAAGTGGATTATTTTAACTGCATTTTAAATTGTGGACATTCAGGCACTTGTAATTCAAGTGGTTTTAAATTGGCCTTAGAAAAGAATTAAGCTAAACTGACTTGAGGTTACATTAATTCTGAATATCTGAAAAGCCTCAAAGATATTTAATTCAGTTTAACTAATCCACTTTATTAACTTAATATTTTTAGTTAATTTGGATTATGTTTTGAGTGTCCCCGTGTTGGCAAACTCTGAGATCAAAAACCATGTTAAAATGATCTTTTCAGTAAGGATAAATTAGGATGTTGTTCTGCATTTCAATGGAACTGTACCATATTGTATCACTGAGTATTTGCCTTGTGAAAAGCTAATTTTTCCCTCTTGCAGAGATTGTAACAAGACAGATGCTTGTTCTGTGGATCTCTATTTTTCATATAATTGTTTACAAAATATTTTTAATAAATGAATACATTGTGAGCAGATGTACCAAAATTTTATTTTCTCTGGAATAATCCATACCTTTTGCAGGCTAGATTCAAAACTGCTGTATCTTTTTGTTGTGACATTGAACACTGATTAATTTACAAATACGTTATATACATTCAACCACAGAGTTAGTATTTGTGTAGTAATATAAGATTAGGGATACCGGTAAGAAAAATGATAGAAAGGGAGAGACATTAACTATGTAATTATTCATCTCAATTCACACCATATTCTAAGTTACGGTTCCTCATGCAGATAGGAAAGCAAGTGTATTGAGGATATTCAGAAATAATTTGGATCCAATAATAAGATAATTGAATCTGAAAATGGTTTCTATCTATTTTTAGAAAGCTATTGACTATATCCAGTAAAATAGCACTACTGTTGTTGCCATGATGATATGGCTGTATGAGACGTGAACATGTAAGTAAATATTTGGCTAGTGATGAATAACTGGAGCCATTTATATGTCTTAATTATGATTTCTGAACCCCTGTGCTGAAATGCACCGCTAGTCATTTCCAATTTATATAATTTAAAGATAGTTAAAATTTTCTTCAGTCTTTTTTCAAAAATATATTTAAAAATTCTGCTGCTGGGATTATGAATTTTTTTTGTCACATTCCAGCCTGGAGCAACTCTTTGCAGCTTAGTTACCATATAAATCCCTGAAAATAGAAACTTAATTGAGACGCTGATAGTCTCTTAATTGAAGAAGTACTTGTAATACTATTTTTTTTCCCTGAAGAATTATTATTGCATTTTTTACAGAGCTCAAATAATCAACAGTTACTCTCTCCTTGTATGCTAACGCTTTGCTAGTGGCTTTCTTAGAGCTTCCCAGCTTTCAAGTCAAGTCCGTATACAATTACTGTCATTTGAAGGAGATAAATTGCAATACTCAGTGTTCAGACAGCAGTTAAATAGCTATTTATGCTTTTAAAAATATATTTACTTTTTTTGCGTAGTTCCACTTAGCGATATATAAAATTATACCCGCAGGACTCCCGAGCTTTATTCTGTATGAAAGCATGCTAACGCAGTCCTGATGCAGTGGGACGATTCCTCCCCTCCCGTCGCCCTCCCAGCCCTGCAGACCCCCTCGCCCATTTAAGCATCTAAAGGGAGTGTTTTTTCCAGCTTTTTGGTATACTGTGGGAAGCCCTGACTCCAGTTTTTGTCTCCTGATGCCTAGACACCGGAAGAACTTTTGGATGTTCTCTGTATAGGAAAATTAGTCTCAGTGAAACTCCCACTCCTGGGCTAATCATGTTTGTACATCTTCTGCTGCGCGCAGAGGTCCTGCGCCCGTTTTACGAGCGCGCAGCGGCGACTGCTGGGCTGCTGCAGGCAGCAGGTGGGAGCCAGGCGCTGCTGGGCCAAGCGTGGACGTGCCCCCCGCCCCGGGGGAGCCCGCAGGCATCAGCCAGCTGGCAGCGCGTGCTCAGCGAGGCCGACCCTCCAGCTTGCTGAATTGCTGTCTTCCACTTCCTTGCTCGGTTTTGTTACGTAAAATATGAAAGTAAAGGAAAAGCTCATCTCGGCAGATTAGGAAGGCTTTCCTGAACCGAGAATCCTTTTTACACGCTGGGGTGCATTTCGTGGTGCATTTAGTATGGGCCACCTCTTTTCGCTGGTGTGTGGCCGAGGGATGGTCTCTAAAGAGGCAATGCTTAGAAGCCATCGGCGATCTCATCAATATTTCTTTTTCTGCTATAGCTTGCATTTGCATGGGTTATGCTGAAAGGGAGCTCTTGGGGGGTGAGCACGGCAGAGGAAAGCAAATACTTCCACCTGCTACCGCATCACTGCCATGGCACGGGAACATATTCGCTGGACCGCCTGGCATCTCTAACTGTTCTTGTTTGCCAGACAAAGTAGATAAGGCTAAAGCAAAAGAAAAGACCTATTTTAGTCTGTGGAGACAAAGATTTAAACCTTGGTAACCAAAATAAAAACAAAATGTAAGGGTCTGATCCCTATACCTCTGTTTCAGATGATATTTCACAGGAGAAAAAAAAAGTGATGTGCAGTTCACAATACATACTTAGAAATTACCTTACTTTCTTGCCAATAAAAGTGGGATATTAAATGACCACTCTGGAAACACCTTTGTCCTACTTCATTCTCTAAACAAATAATATTACAATTTAAAATAAATGTATATATGGCATCAAGATAAAAGAAATGCCATTAGAGGCTGTTACACTTCTTCCATTGTCATTCTATTCAGTGCATTGCACTCTACCCTCTGTTTACTTTTATTGCTTCTTAATCCCATTCTCTGTAGTAAAAACAGTTCATTTCTTTTTGTATAGAACTTCATTAATAATATCTTAAGAAAAAGTTACTCTGCAAACATGTCGTTACACCACAGTAATTTGCTTATCTAGCAGGTCAGAATTAGCATTAAAGAGAAAACTAACAGAAAATTGATCTGAAAACAGAAAAGCAGGTTAGATTTGTGCAAAACTGTTCCATTCCATAAATACACAAATAGCTTCAAGGATTTGTCAGTGCCAAGAAGGACAGAAGTGACCGGAGTCCACCCTAGTTTACCGCCATGAAAGATGAATGATTTGTAATACTCTGACAGGGCTTTGAAAATATAGAAGCACATACAGAGGTGTATACCAATCTACCCAACTACTGAGTAGGGCAAACCCTAAAGGAAAGAACTGGGCCCCAGGGACAGTTGCTCTCATATAAGTTATTTTAGTGAGCCCAAGAGAAATGGGCAAAAGGCCATAAAATATAAACTGGTGCAGGCTTGGATGAAACGATCTGTGGCTTTTCTCTGAATGCATGCGGTCCAACGTGGTGCGGTACCGAGAGTGGGACGAAGCGCCGTGCAGGAGGACACGATGAGCAGCGTGATCGGGTGAGGTCTCCCTTGAGCCCCCAGGGAAAGCAATTAAGCAGTAGCTTTGCCCGGCCACGAATTGGTCAGGGGAGTGGGGGAAAAAATTGTGAACAATGTTAAAATATGTTTCTGTTATGAGATGGTTTATAATTAATTATAGTTTCTGCAAGCTGCTTGGCGTGGGAGAGCGTGTCTGCTGATGAGCCTGGTGTTTGCCTTTGAACTTGCTGTTTAGGACAGATTTCTCACTGGCAAGTATTGAAACCTGAGTTCAAGACCTTGCATGTGGCAGATTTCTGGGACATTCATTTACCCTGTTCCAGTGCTTTCAGTATATTAACTTATATTAGCATAATGTCTAGGAGCTGTAGTCATGGGTTTTACTAGGTCATTCCACGATCACACAGAGCAAAACAGCTGCTGACCAGAAAACCTTATAGCTGAAGCATGGGAGCAGCTATGTGACCAAAAAAACCCGCCAAAACCTTAGGCAATATAACTTAGCAGAGCTGCTGCAGGTCTCAGAATACCTGCAATTGAAGTGATCTCAAAATTTTCTATATTTTATGACTAAAGAGAATTTATGGTACTTGAAACATTAAATGAAAAAAATTTTTTTTCAGTAGTTGATGAGATGCTTGTTTAGTGCATGCCTGCCTATCAAGCATGAATGAGGCAGAGTGGCATGATATGAAAGAGCTTGAGCCAAAAAAAGCTTGAGAAAAGATCGGTTTATTTCAGTACTCAAGGTTCAGGAGGGAATAAAGGAAGGATGTTCCTATGTGCTAGTCCTGGTTTTATGCTTGTTTAGACACAGGAAAACAGCATCCTGAATATTGTTTACTAGGTTTTGCTGTTGTTTTGACACTGCTGTCAAAATTGTTCATTCATCAAATGTGCTTAAAGCAGTAGAGTTCTTTGGAAGCGAGAAAATCTTGTTAGGAGCTCCGTGAACCAGATTTCAGGCTAGGTAGGTATCTCTGCCCAGGCTTGCCGGGCTCTCGGACAAGATGTGGTCTGCAGGTACGGTCGTAGCCGTTTACGCTTCCATTGGTATGGTGAAGCTGATGGGATTAGTTCAGGAATATCTGGAACAGCTCATCAGGGTTCGGAGGACCTTTTGGGTTTAAAAATTTTTCAGTTCATTAAGAAAGCACAGTAGGTAAAAGGTAATTACTAAATAATCACTGAATTCTAAAGATGATTTATCATCAGATTAAACCCAATATTCAGAGGAAAGGACACTCAAACTTGAACTTGCATAAAAGCACATTTGCGAGACATTTTTCTGTCCCACAGCAAACGGCCTATGTTCTGTTCTGCCCGTGTGGCACTTTTTCCTTGTAATACTGGTCTCATTTCCTAGGTAATCTTGCCAATCTTCCTACTTTATATTTGGCAGTAAATCAGGAAGCTTTTTATTTTTGTTCTTTAGGTTTGATTTAGAAGGGAGGCAACGGGGTTCAAAGGCGTAAGATGGCTCCTATTGAAAGCGAATGGGTTAGACTGAATCTCATTTATTTCTTTGAATATCTGCCTTATTCCCTTCAAAGGAAGACACGGCTGGCCTGTTCGGTCACCTACACAACATGCTAAAGGTATTTGGGTTTGCGGTGGTGACCGGGCAGGAGGGACAGCTCAGAATCGTCTGTTTTTCTAGCCTGCAATAATTTTGCAGCAAGTTGTAGATGAAGCGGTTTGATCTCTGTATGGGAGGATTTTTACGGTCCCTTGGTGCCTGGTTCGCAGCCTGGCTGTTCCTCCTGGCTGCGGGAGGAGGGCGCAGAGACGTTCCCCACCTCATGGGCCAGCTCGTCGCCCCGAGGCCCCCAGGACCTCTTTGGAGGGAGGGACTTGTTCTCTCTCACTTAGGGGATATGGGACAAGTAGGAAGACTTTTCCTTTAATGGGGAAAGCTGTCCTTCTCTAGAAGACACTGTTTCTATATAGAAATGTTTACCTTTTTTTTTCCTTTATTTCCTTTATTGTATTTTAAATGTTATGCCAATGTTTCAAGCTACGGTTACACCGTTTCATAGCGATGGTATTTGCTGTTGAGTGATGCTGGGTACTACGACTTCCCTTTCCCAGCCAGCTCACACGGCTCTTCTCCTCCAGCGTCTCGCGTGAGACTTTGTGCATCCACGTGAGCACTTCTGCTGGCTTTCACCAAGCAGGCGTGTGGTGTTTGAATCTAGCTGAATATAGATTTTTCTTGTCTGTCTGTCTGTTTGTTTTGCTTTAGATGGCAAGGATAACATCCTTTGCGTAACACAGTTGAAGCGCTCACGTGCCGTCTCAGGGCAAACCGTTCCCACCGCGCACGGGACGGTGCGCCTAACGGTGAAGCAGAGAGCCCCGAGCCGGGCCGACGGAGCCTCTCGGCTTCCTCTCCGAACGTCGCTGTAAAACAAGGCCTCCTCAGCTCGGCAGTCCAGCTGTTGACCCACATGTTACACTGCTGTACGTGTAACAGGAGAATGCCATGTGCGTTAAGGTAATCACTTTCTTTCGCAAACAAGCAGGTTTTTTCTGATACTTGGGTGTTACCAGGCATACTGAATTAGGGTGAAAATTGATTTCGCTCCCCAAAAGGGTAGGCCCTTTACATTTGACAATTTTCCTAAATTTATTGCAGATTAACAGGATTTCCTTCAGTGACTTGTGGTAAATTCCACTCCTTAGATACTTACAGTTGGGCTTGTCCTGTGATTTACTGAGCTGTTACCGCCTGAGCAGAATTAAATGTCAGATAAAATCAGTGCCAGTGCTTAATGGCATGAAATAAACTTAACTATGGCTCAAGAATTTCTTGATATTAATATTCTGGTTATAAGGGGTGGAATTCAAATTCCCTTCTAAGTCTGATTCCTGCAATCACTTTAATTTTCCAAGACATTTACTGGTTAGCTGTGAGGCACACAGAGTTAAAATAAATCAAGTAAAAATATTATTTTGATATTTATTGGATTTTAATGGTATTTGTACTCCTTAATTTCTGTCTATTTCTTGAGGTTATTAAGGCACTCAAGTTATTTTTCCACATTCTGCAATACTTTTTTGATAAGATTTGTGCTAAATAATGAATATTTAAATGATACTTTTGATATAATTATTTATATATATTCATTTCTTAAGGCCCCCATTGGTAATGCCATTAGGCATTCATATACACATTTTTACTGTATTAGCCTTTATGCTTGACAGTGCACGTCGCCTCAGATGGACTATTCATATTGAGAGTTAATAATGCTCAATACTAAGTTACCAGAAAAATAACTCCCTGCTTTCTCATCGTTGTCTTTCCAACCACATACTTAAAGCGTTAGTTTTCCCCAAATAACAGTGCTTGCTTGTTTTTGGGGGGGTATTCCTTAGCATATATTAAAAAAAAGATAACAACAAAGAGTTTGCGGAAACAAGGCTGCCCTACGGAAAGGCTTCTGCCGGCGAAGATGGGCTTTTTTTGCTGGCAGCGTCGACTGCGGCCGGTATCGCGGCTGCTGGACTCGCTCAGCCGCGGGCCCAGTTGGTCGGGGAATCCGTCAAGAGCGAAGGCCGGACGGGGGCCCCGCTGCGCGCGCGCGCGTCCTCGGCGGTGGCCCTCACGCTTTGGTGCGGTCGCTCGCCCGCGGCCCGTCTGCAGCGGCCGGGGCCGCCTGCCGCCAACGCGGAAGCCGTACCGAGCTGCGCGCCTGTTCGAAACAAAATCCTGGGAATGTCTGTGAATCGGGAACCTGAGGGGAAGCAGGATATCGGGCAACTTCCAAACACTTACAGTTTCCAAATTGCATACGCATTTTTAATCGGAAAACTGGATTTTTTAGATAACTTCCAAGAAAAGCATTTAGCCAACGTCAAAGTCTTTCCAGCTTCCAGAAATAAGACTAGCATTTTCTCAGACTTCGATTTATCAAAAATAAGGTTTTCCTTCAAAAATATTTGCAAATAGTCCAGCCTCACACTTTCTGCAGTTACTGCTGAACGTAATAGGGCGGTGCTGTACGTGTCATTTGGATTCTGTTAGACTTGGCACGTTCTGGGTGGGATCCCGATACGTAAATTGGTGCAGCGATGCTCTAGAGAGAACCAAGAGAAAAGAAAGGGCTTTGAGGAACAATGATAAATAACTCGTGTGTCTTTCCACATTGATCTTAAAGCACAGGGTTCTGTGGCCTAAAAGGCTGGCTGCCAAGCGTAAAATCTTCAGTGCCGTTTTGTCATTTAGAAAAACCAAATTTGTCACTGAAAGATTAAAAAAAAAAAAAAAAAAGATGACTTAATTTGGAGAAAATCTGGGGCCTTGAAAAATCGACACAGCTTGATTCCCGATGCTGCAGCCTGCTTTCGCTGCGGATGTCCCGCGAGCGTGAGGCTGTAACGCTGCCGAGAACTGTATTTTTCCCCGTGCAGTTGACATGGTTTCGGAAGCTGCAGATGCCGAACCAGGAGCAAACTGAAGCGGCTGCTTTGCCTCTGCTGGCTCGCGGGCGCCGGCCGGGCTCTGTGCCGGCTCGGGGCTGCTGGCGAGCCTTGCCCTTGCCACGTCTTCAAAACCCGCTGTGGGTGTGCTGTAGAGAACGGCAGTGCTTTCTGTGCTATCTTGCAATGCTGAATTAAATCCATAGCATATTCACTTTGAGCTGTGCTGGTCCCACTGGCTCCAGAACGTGTATCGCAGGTAGCTTATTTGTTTCATCTCCCTGATCTATCTGTCACCGTATAAAAGTCTCTACTTAGTTGGGGATAATCCCTGTGTTCGCTTAAGAAAAATGCCTTGCCGGTGTGTCTGAGCGTTTCAAGTGCAACTTGACAGCTTGTCTCCCTTTAGCCTCGGGACCCGGCTGTTTCTTAGCGGTGGCTCTTTCCGTGGCTGCCTCTGTTCTGCGTCACGTTTCTTCGCAGCTGTAAAATCCTTTGCACCTATCTTAAAATGAAATGCCCCAATTTTGAGAATCTCCCCTGGTATACAGGACAAATTCTCCTATCTTTAGGTTTAACCTCCGGGTTATTCCACATGGGTGCTCTGCCCTTTACACGTGCACCGGAGCTCAGACCCTTCGATATCGAAATCCAAAGTTGCCTCATGTTAGTGACTGTTTGTGGAGATGGATACCTGTCGCAGTTGTAAGTTGAAACTGCTGCTGGATTAGCTTTAAAGTGGAAGGTTTTCTTCCTCATCCACCCACCCACGCTTGTTTTTCTGCTTTTAGAAACCTAAGCCATTTAGGTTCTGTATTTCAAACGTGGGTATATAACTGCAAACAAAACTAGGACTAAATTTAAGATTTATGAAAAATAAATATTTAATCACTCTGTTTAAAGCTATGGAATAGCTTATTAAGACCTGTATATATGAAAGGAATTTTGCTGGTAAATATTCTATGTATAAAAGGTAACTGGGACTATGCCCTCTTCATGTGGGTTGACACTTCTGTGCAAAATCAAGGTAATCAAGTGAGTCCAAATTGTGTAAAAGAGAATTATTTTATTTATTTAAAGAATGCACTCTAAATAAGTTGTAATGCTATTTGCTATAAATGTATATATGTTACCATAAAAAAATCAAAAACCTTGAAAAAAAATCTGTATAATTCTGAGTGTTTTACTTGCACCAGTTGCACCAGTGCCTCTCCCTCCTGGCAGCTGCACAACAAATGCATCTTCCCTGAACTCGGTCCCGGTCCTCAAAACCTTTATAAACTGAGGGTTCACGTGTACTGTTCTGGGATGTAATTTTGTCTCTGCCTTATTATATGTCACATAGACTTAGTTAGTAAATAAAACCCAGGGATTTAGTTACTACCATTCTTTTTAACCTAATATTGGATTTTCTTTTCAACCCTACCATCTCTTTGCTTTAATATTAGGTATTTTGTTGACCTAGTGAACTTCATTAGCAGGCATGATTTAGCCTGAGTTTTCTGTACCTTACCGAGTTCTTTGGGTTGCAGCTGATGATGAGTATAAACTGAAGCACATCCATCAACATAGCCTCTTAAAAAAGCTGGACTGTGCGTGTTTACAGGCTTCTCAAAAGACTGAGCTGTTGATACAGAGATATTGCTATAAGTGAGTGAAAAAATATTTCTGAAGATATTTTGTTCAGTGAGGCTGATCTGATTGAGTTATATGCTAGATCTGTGCGATTTTTTTTCAAGGGAAATCATCATAAAAAATGAGAGTGAAAAGAGACTTCCTGTCAGGAGATTATAGATATGTTACTATAAATAGTAGGATTTCTTTTTTGCACGTTACGATGAAATCAATCTTGTGATAATTATTCTACTTCAAAGAGCTTGGAACATCAACTCTATTAGCCTTTTTTGCTGTAATGGGTAGCCTTAATGATAGTGCAATAGTTAGAGATTGTGAAAGCTATAAGCATCTTCCATAAATGTGTACGTACTTACAAGTGCAAGTTAGGGTAGTATAACCTTGAATGTGATCCTTTCCCAACAACTTAAAACTCAATAACTTCACTGAACCGTGCTCAATAAACTAAATAACTAAATAAAAGTTACTACTGCAACTTTTGTCTTGGTCTGGGCCCCCCTGGGGCTCTACCACCAGGAGCGTGGAAAAGCGCGGTTCATCATAAGGTAGCCAGCAGCCCGTCTCACCCGAGACGAAAACCCGGCTGGCGTTTTGGTTTGCTTTTGGGAGGAAGCGGAAGGAGAGAGACTTTTTTTCCCCCCAATTACACCACCTCATTTTAATGGTGTTTTTAGAGTGCTGAGCTCTACTGTAAATATTGTCTTAGCAAAATGGCTTTGGGAAAGTTCTCTGTGCTCCTGTGTTTTGTGTTTTGTTTTGTTTTTTATAATGCCACAGTATTTATGATTATGATGATAAAATATGGAGACTATGAAGAGGTTTTCTGGGGGAGTGGGGAAGGTATGTATTACAAAGAGAAGCCCAGATCACATTTAGATCCATATGCTTGGTAACTTGGATTTTAGTTTGAACTCAGTTTCCCTGCTTGACTTTCTCTCAGGACGCTCTGAAAAACTTGAATCTAAATCTTACAGTATTTTGCATTTGTACCCTTTATCTAGTTGAGTTCTAACTAATCAAAATGACAATTTTAAGAACTTGGAGAACAGAGCAGAATGACACTAACTTTAAATGTTGTTTTTTTAATGTTGTCTGCCATTGTCTAGAGTATTGTTTTCAGTTTTGATCACATCACCTTGAGAAAAACATACTAGTAAGGACAATTTTTTTTGGAAGCAGGAAAGAACTTGCACATAATGCAAATAAAACTAGGCATTTTTGCTATTAAAAGGAAGACAATGAAGGAATTTAACTGAAGTTCTCAAAACGAATAATATAGTATGAAACTTTGTTTTCCTTCTTAGCTCATCTTTTGTGATGAGAATTTTTAATAGACATAATGAGCAGGAGAAAAAGGCATGTGTTAATATTGTCTAGCTGCAGTATGGTTCTGCTGCATGGCTCTGAGGGTGTTCCGGCACTCCGTGTACTGGGCAGCTGTACGAGCACATCTTAAGTTGTGCAACACAATGGGTAGAATGGAAACAAAACATGTTCTAGATGCTTTTCGGTCATTTCTTATGTTTTGAATTCCAGAGTTTCCTACTTCACCTGGTTAGACAGATGTCACCTAAAACATTTGCGGATATAGTAGGATCAGTAATCACTTTTTTTTTTTTTTTTTTGGCCAGAGGAACTCTTGATCCATTTACTTTTGTTTTTTATATATAAGTATGCATATATGTACACACACACACACACACATACATATATATACATACACATTTAAAACATAAATATACACCTATATGTATCCATTTATTTCTGTTATATATATGTTAAACACATACACACATATAAAAATATACACATGCACACAGATGCACACATATATATATGTAAGTGAGTAGTGCAGGTGCTTCAGTATAAAGCTCAGAATTGACTTTTCTAACACCTTCTTATGAAAGATGGTGTAAAAATATTAAAATTACACTATTTGAGTCTAACTCTATACATAGACAAGATCTGAATACACTCCAGAAAGAAAATGATGTGTCACTAGCAATTATTAAAAAAACTATACTGTTAAATCCAAGATATGTAGCCTTTTTCTTAAAAAATAGGGGTGAATTATTATTTGAGGTTTCACCTGGGTCTTTTTCAAACATGAATAAAACATTTCTCTTGCACAAATCATTCTCTTCTGTAAGACCTTATCGAAGGGTTGCTGAAATGACCAGCAAAGGTGAGGATGTTCATGAAGTTTTCTTGGTGATGAAAAGCCTTTCTAGAAATAAGGGTAGGAAGGAAAATGTGAGGAGAAATTCAGTGTTGTGGGAACAAAATAGAGTGCTTTACTCAAATGGCATCCTGACCAAATTAGTCAAGCTCGGAAGGCTTACTTGCCGCAAAATATATCCCCTCAGATATTGAGTGCCCTCATGAGGAATATTCCTACGGTATGTGACACGAGTCATATATCAATCTTGTATTAAAATTGTTCTGTGAAAAGGCAATTTAAACTTTACAGTGTTTGGTATGTAAGGGTATAGTGAAGTGGGTAAAAATCTTTGTTGTCTAGATACCACACTTCAAAATTCACAGTATGTTAAATCATATCGCTCGGTAATCTATCAGAGACATGAACTGAACACATAGATACGCACTCTCTAATCACCCTTTCATTTGTTGCTGTGCTTGTCCTATTTACTTACAATTAGTACTATTTAAAAGTCAGCATGTGGCTGCATGGAAAGAAAATCACAATAATGTTAATAATTGAAATAGATTGAACAATTTTGGGGGCTATCTGCTACAAATGCAATTTTGTAAATGGGTACTAGCCGGATAGCAATCATGGTGGAATAATTTGTAATTAGAAAATTTCACTGGGATGCTCATCTCTGGATACATAGATTACTTTCTCTGCTGTGCATTTTTCTTATATTAAATCAGAAAGAGTTAACTTTGTAAAATGAGATACAACACCTTCTTGTCTTTCATCAAGCAATAGTAATGTTATCTATGAAGTTTCCTGTTGACTCAAAATTAGTGAACCTATATTTAAATAGGTCAATTGCCAAGTTTTGAAGAAAATTTATATTACCTTCCAGAACAAATACTTACAGCAAATGTACAGACAAAAATAGGGCTCAGATTGTTTACAGTAACCAGTATGACCATTGGTTATCTATAAAATAGATAGAAATCTGAAAATAGTTTAAGCCTGGCAGATTATTGGAGGAATTATTGTAAAAGCTAATCTTATTACTCTTCCTTTGGTTTTCTTTCTGATGCCTTTCAACAACCTTCTCTCTATGGCCACTGTTTGAAATGAAAGTCTAGGCTAGTTAGACACTTAGTCTGAGCCAGCATGGCTATGGCTATTCTTATGTTCCTAGACAAAAAAAAGAGTCCTCTAAAAAGAAAGAGTTCATGAAGTCAGATTTCCATGTTTGTTTTTTTTCCTTTTACATTTCAGGTTTGTGAAATATCTGCCTGAGCTTAACGAGCCTCTGCCCTGGTTCCTCAGACATACGCTCTCGTGGTCGTCTTCGTATCAGTAAGTAGCGCGGCAGTTTTCAGTAGGACCAGTAGTAGGCACGGCACTTAGCAATATAGTTGCACACCTTACTGAAGTACTGATTCATAAGATCCGCAAATTAAAAGATTGAAAAATCCTGCTGCTGTTGAAGTAAAGTGATATTTTTTTCTGTGTATGTGATTTCACTTTGTCTTTGGAGGGGTTAATTTACTGTACATGACTGAATCACAAGAGAAATGCTGATTGTATTAAAATTACCTTAAATGACTCAGAGAAATGGACTTTTACAGTTGAGCTCTCTCCCTTCCCCTCCCTCCCCAACTCCTGTTTTATTTCCATGGGAAGGTTTTCCTGCTCTGCAACACATTTTGTGTCCATATAAAAATTTTCAATATGTACTTGATTTCTGGAGCTTCAGAAAGACATAATACAACTTGATCTGTTCAGTTTTACACATTTGGCTACACCACAGTTATTGCAATTGGTGTCTAAATATCTGTTAAATAAAAGCATGGGGCTAAGAAGAACTATATATGTATTTTTGAACTTCCAAAAACATCTCAGGCATTTCTAGCATGTAAAAAGTAACTGAGTGATGCTCGATAAAAGTTTCCTACAGCACAGCTCTCTTTGATCTGTAGAAGTGAAGGCAAGTGCCAACAGTGTGGTTAATTCCAGCTTGGGAGGGACTGTCCTACTGGCGGCACTGCAAAACAGTCTGCACTGACTTATTGGGATAAGATTTGGCAGCAAACGCTGCTGTGAAATGCTTGATTTAGGTCCTGAGCTGGATTAGCAGAGGTGGAATAAATTCCATGGGAGTTGGATGAATGGAAACATACCACAGACACTAAACTTTGGCCATGATTTTATCAGTTTTTGCTGGCTGTTAGTCTAGAAACTTCAACAGTTGAAAGCAAATGTGAAAGCTGACTTTCTTCAATAGAATAAATTTTGTTTGTGTTCATGATTTTTAATATCAATATCATGTGTCGGCAGAGGTGATGGATACATATGATACTGGGATCTGCTGGTCTTTGTTAGGTATTTTGTGATATGCTATGTAACAGGAAAGTGCTTAACCTCAGCATGCTAGCTGAATTTAATTCATTTTACGGCAGTAGTTTGAAGTAGTCTGAAGTCTTAATTCAAATCCCTCTTCCAAAAATCATGTTTTTGAAATTTCAGTTATTTCTTATATCACCTAGTATGTTCTGCTTAATTGGTGTGTATATACATAGGCATTGATGTACAAAACCTGGAAAAATGTAGCCCCTAACAGCCAATTAACACTACTTAGCAGCTGTTAAAAAGGATAATTGCCTAATGTTAGCATCACCTATCATTATTTCGAATGCTAATTATTCTCCCTAGAGTAACCCAGCTCCAGGTATGTTTCTATACCATGGAGTGATAACAGAAATATTCATATGTATGTCCACTATAATTTGTGTAGGTGTAGCTTGAGTGTTTTGTCACTATATTGGTAAATTGGAGCTGAATGCGCCACGCTGAAGTATCATCTCAGAAGAACTCGATAATGCTTTCTGGCTGTAGGTACAGTGATGTTGCATACTACCAATTCCCTGTGTGTTTTAGCACAGGATTGAAAAGTGAGAAGAAAATTCACAAAAACCTTCCATATAGGTCATCAGGCTCCTATATCTTTGTTCAGATGTTTTTCAGAAAATTTCTGTGACGGGGTAATTTTCATCTTCTTTATCACCTTTGTCCTGTAAGCTAATGTCTTATTCCCATAACCCTTCTGGACTTCATTAGAAGTCCACAATGTGGAGAGTTCCTTTATTGTTTTCTAAATCCAGCCTCTTGACAGTTTCTGTGAAATTCAAAATTTCTTTTTTGTTTGTTTTGTTTTCAGAAATATTTCATTTTTGTTTGTTCTATAGCCACCTACTAACAGCAGTCTAAACTTTTCCAAATTATATAAATTCCTTTACTTGTTCAGCTTCTGTACAGGCTTATATACGGAATACAGCAGCATAAATAACCTGTTTAGAAAAGGTCTGCTGAATGTTAACAATTAATATACAGTATCAAATGGACACAATTGCTTTAAAAGAAAACACCTTTAACAAATGATGGTCATTGAAAAAAGAAATCAGTTTCAAATCAAATAGATAGACAGTCTTTGATACAACATGATAAATGAATATCTAATGAATGGATGGTTTACTTTGTAAGCAGGGATTTATTAGCCTGTGTAGATTATGATGAGCAATATCTAAGGAAGTAATTGGTCCCGTTTGTGAAAATAAGGTAATCCATTAAAACTGCTGCACGTAGCAATCAAAGGAATTCTATTCTTTTTGAATTTTCCTTGATTTTTTTTTTTAGCAGCTTAGATACCAAAACCAGTCTGAATTACAGCCAAATGAGAGTAATTTGGAGCATCCATAGAAATTTTTTTTGCTTAGATGTGTATCCACAGGAAGATATTTGTGCATATGCATACATATGAATGGTGCATATGGACTGCTTATGGAGTGATCTATCTTTCTAGGCACCTATAATTATTTGCAATGACAATGTTAGACATCCACTCTGAAGTTATGATTGACATATTCAGGTATCCTCGATGTGGACCTGTTCTATAACCATTTAACAAGTACATAAAAAATGTAGTTTCTAAAAGCATAGCGCGATATCTTTTCCATCTAGAAATATTTTTTCAATAACTTTAGAAGTCACTTTGAAAGGAAGGAGAGGACGATATAGGAAAAACTCCTGGAGGACGAGAACACAAATAGGTCAGTGAGTAAGAGTAACACACTCAGTAAAGAAATGGAAGGCCAGGGTTCACCTTTCACAACTGTCAATTAACCGCGTATAAAGTTGTTGGAAATACGACTCATTCTCTTCTGTAAATAAAGTAGTTATGGGGAAGAGTGTAAGAATCCTTCTTTTAACTTTCCACTATCTGTTCCTTTCCTCTTCTTCCTTTCTTCTCTCTTCTGCTGGAAAAGCTAATGCTAGGAGAGCTGGTTTTCAGGCCGGGTAGCCCTTCCTTTACCATGTGAAGTCAGCCTGCGGGCTGGCTTCTACAGCGTGGGAGAGCGTGAGCTCCACCTTGCTGGCGGCTTTGAGCCACTGGCACACTCGTGAGGATACAAATGCAGACAAAAATTCATGGCTAGATATCTATAGCTGGTTGCAAAGTATTTACAGTTGATTTTTGAGGTGAAACTGCACTGGTGAAAAGTGTCTAACAGACATACACACAGCCTTTAGCTACATTTGAGAGAACTGAAAGAACTGCATGCTTTTTTTATGAAACAATACAACAATATTGGTATCACCCATAAGACACATGGAAATAAAATGTTTTCCATTGTACTTTATACATGCAAAAAGAATTCAGAGAAAGAATGTGAATAAAATACATATTCTTTGTTTTCAGAATAGAAATGGCAAAATATTTGCTGAGAACTGCCAACTAATGTGAAAAAATGACACAGAGTGGAAGTGCTTCATTAACAGTAATACATTTTCTGTAGTTTTGATAGAGACAGGAAAATATATCTTATCTATTCAAACATGCTGTTGAGTTTTTGGAGCAGTCATCCGGGTGTACAATTAATCAAAGTCTTGAGAGATTAATAGAGTATCATTATTTAATTTCATTAATAGGGTAGTGCCTCAACAGAATCTTTTATTGAAAGATTATTTCAGTACTGACTTCAGAAATGGTTCCAAAAGGAGAGATGATCAGCCATGTGGATGCACTTGTGGAAATGTTGCCTTGTGTTCTTATCTGCATGAATAGCAAAACCTGTGTGCTACAGCAATACAGCAATAAAGGAAGATGAACCTATAAAGCTAGATTACTAAATATTCTGGTAGAAACAAATGAACATGGGAAACATCTGAATGAGAAGATAGTAGGTTAAATATAAAACTTTGCATGTTTTTGTAAATATTAATGTTTTTGCACTTACCAAAATTATCCCATAATAAGAATTTTCCCATTCCCAGCCAGGTCAGGTTATTTCATAACTTTTTTTTTTAAATGACTGTTTCTTGACAGGGTTGGTGTGAAATGATATCAGGTTACTGCACAAGTAATGACAGCTAGATGATCTAGGCAGTGTGAGCTAGCAACTTCTTATTATTTCATTTTTAATGAGTTTTGATGGTGTTCATTGCAGCTTAAGGCTTCCCAGCAGTAGAGGCAACTAATTTTGGTGTCCTGTGGATGAGCAAAATAACTAACTTTGGATCAGAGCCCTTAAAACTTGTGACTCTTGGCAGTGATGGGAGGGAACAGAGCCTGCTGTAGCTCACTGGACTATCCTTAAAATGGTATTGCTGCCTTCAAACTGTGCCACCATTTCAGCAAAAATAGTCAGGTTGTCTGTGTTCCCCTGCATGAATTCTTCTGAAATTTAACACCCTGTCTCACTCCAGGTAATAAGCTTTGGATACTCCTTAAAAGTGCTCTTTTCCTGCTTTCATGGGCCTGTCCCACTGGTAAACACCTGCTTTCCTATTCCTAACACCAGCAAAGATGCTTATGATAGGAACCGTTTTTCTGGCTCTGGTTTTAACATTAGCGTCTTTTTCTTTCTGATAGAGCTCTTTAAATAATTCTATATTTGAACCTTTTTTCACATGGTGGATGAATACAAGGGAACGGAAAAGGAAGGTACCAGTCATCTGCTGCTTTTTTTTCTTTCTTTCATCAGAAGCAATCTGTACTTGGTGCATCCTTCTCTAATGCAAAACAGGGAGGAGACCGGACCGAGCATCCTGCCCGCCGGCAGTCCCAGCTGTCCTGTAGCTCCTTGTCACATGAGTTAGGAGCTGAGGAGCTTGGGCTACTCTCTGGGTCCACTAATGGTAGCAGTAATACCAGAAGATAATCCTGGGGTGGTGGTAGATTCTGCCTGACCTGGTCCTTTTTCAGAACTGAGGATTTCAGCTAAATATTTAACTTCTGATATTTCACTTGTTCATCTTTAATATCGATTCCTTAAGTTAGCCAGGCTGGATTTTTCTTTTTATACATGTATTTCTCTTTTGCCTTTGCACGTATTATTCAAAGCTTGATCAATGTGTGGAAAATATCAACCACCAGAAAGTTTAGTAACTTTCCACTGTGTGATTTTAAGTGCTTTGAGCTGTTGTTCTGCGTGACCATGATTTGCTTGAACAACTCTTTTCTTTCTTCTTCCCATAGTAGTGGGGAGAAGAAAAGCCCAAGCATATTATGAGGTATAGCTTTGAGTTTCTGTTAAAAATCTGGTAGAGCTTAACTACTTATCCTAGAGCAGAAAGAACTGTTTCTGGAACAGCAAAGGTGTGCCATCTCTCCCAGCAGTTTGGTAAAAGCACAGTCCTGCAGTATTCATACATGATTAATAATGCTCTTTACAAACTGTGCTACATTCACCACTGATGACTACCACTCAAGGAACTATTGGCATAAATGGTTTGAAATTAAAGTATAGTACTCCCAAATAATGAAGCAGAGAGCCTCTGTGAATTTAAAGTCCATTTTGAAAAAGCCCCTTTTTGAAAGGAATCAGATTTTTCAAAGAAGGTGAACTTTCCTTAATACAGAAAAATTAATGTTTGGGTTTTCAAAGTGCTCAGTGCTTTAGATACCAAACTATCTTGAAAGTGTGACTGTAAATGCAGAGCTGCCAACCGCCTCTCTAACACTATGGTTTATAAATCTTTGTGCTTTTTAATTTTGACAAAACAAACTGTGTTGTTATTATTGATGAATGAAAAGATGTACGAAATTAAAACAGTTGCCTTACAGCTTGCGAATGACTCCAATGTAAAGTACACTCCACTTTAAATAGCTCAATTTTATAGCTATATTATGAAAACCATTAGTTTCAAGGGGGTTGTTGCCCTTCCATTTTTAAAGTTCTGCTGTGGTTGGACAATTGATCTTTTTCATTCTTGGTACCAGGGAGACATTCTTCTGTGAGTAAAATGATCTTTGAACTAAGTATGACTTTTCAATAGGTGTAATTTTGAAAAGCAAAGGATGCTTCAGTTTGATGGCTTTTGAAGATTCTTCTCTGTTATCCTTGAAGTATTGCTTTCTCTGTGTGAGAGTATTTGATTTTGATGTTCATCTTTTCAGGGATGAGTATCATCTTTCCGCTTTCCCCTCTGCTGCTCTTTGTACTAATAAGTGTAAGTAGGATTTCACGATGGCCTCTGTATGTGAAATGCTGTGCAAGACTGAATCCTTCATTATAAATTAGGCAAGACTCTCAATCTTCCCATCCTTTCCCCTACTGCTAGTAGATTTGCAGTAGATCTCTTGCCCAGGTGAAGCTGGAGTAGAGACATTTATTTTGGCAATGAAAATCCAGATTAAGACAGCCTGTAATGCCTACTCATATCCTTCATGTAGAAAATGAACTAAGATGGAAGTTATTTTTAGTTTTGCAGGAAACAGTTCCATGAAATGTATAAGGAGGAGGACACAGTACCTACATGAAAATATCCATATGCATGACTAATGGCTTCCAATAGACTGAGATAAATATACACGACTAATAAGATATATTCCCAAACTAATAGAGAACAGGCTTATAGAACACATACATGCCTGCTTATTAGCACATGGCAGTTTGATAAATTACAGAGTTTTTTAATATATAGATGATGAAAGGAAACTGAAGTTTCCATTTTTCTTACCAAGACTAACCTTGTAGGTCTGAAAAGCTTTTACCCTGATGTCCTTCAAACTTTTGTTGCAAGACCTATGGAAGAGGAACCTCCTTTGCAAATGAGAATCATCACATGTTTTTAAGACCGCTTTCATTTCAGTAAGATTTTTCAGATCAAAGATGCTTATCAAAGTCGTCATATTTCTTTTTAAGGATTTGATATGGTAGCTTATATAACAACAGATTGTTCCCTGCAAAGCTGCTCAAAGTATTGTGTGGTTGTACTACTATTTACTTACACTTTCAGCAGTAGAACTTCAGCTATTGTGTTTGCTTACATTGCTTGTTTTGTGCATACTCTTTCGATGACGTTTTTGGTTTAAAGTCTTTGTAAGCCTCTGTTGTTTGTGTCTTAAAATGTGGTCGAGAGCTTGTTGGCCTCCCCTCTGACCTTGAGTGATAAGGCTGGGGGGGGGACAGCTGGGTGGGCATTTCTGGCAGCCTACCTGTACAGGTCAAGAGGATAAAATGGAAGAAACCTTCTTTAAAGAACAGAAAGAAAGTTGTGCTCACAGCCTTGCTTCCCATGCAACTTCAGCCACCCTTATGTATTGTAAAGGCAACGCAGAGATATCCAAAACTTGCCAGGCAAGGCCACAAGCCACCTGGTGTAATATTAGCCTTGCTTTGACAGGATGAGCAGACGACTGCCAAAGGTTCATCCAACCTGAAGCATTTTGTGGTTCCTCGGGCGTGGTGGCAAGGTGGCACTGTGCAGGCAAGCATTGACTTTACTGGGACAATGCCAGTCATTGTGCCAGATGCAAAAAAAGAAACTTTTGACTCTGAATTGTATCTCTGTTTGTGTTCCCGAAGAGGAAAGTGTTGGCTCTTATTGGGGATAGTGTTTGCGGTGGTTGCATAATACCTGTAGAAATGGTGCTTTTTGAAAATGACTTTCAAATAAATGAAAGTTTCTTACGTAACTAATCTTCTTACACAAATGAAAAGATCCTTTAAGAACAAAATCTATCTGTCCTGCTAATGCCAGTATCTGTTTTACTTATGTTTTTTAATCAGAGGGTGGTGCCTTTGGCAGAAAACTTTGAAGAGTCTATTACAGAGCAGGAAAAATGCAAAATTACTGAATTTAGTTCAGCATCCAAAAACGCAGTTGTTTGAAAGGTCCTGCTCTATACTCTGAAGACTATGCAAGCCTTGCTGCTTTCCAAAACGCCTGTAGCGACTCAATTTTGTCGCAAAAGCCAACTGGCAAAAGGTAGAATTTGTTGACAGGCGCAAAGGAAAAAATTTGGATTAAGGATGATTGATGTCCCTTAGCTGAAACCGCAACCTTCTGTGAGTAGTAACGGAGGGTCAGATCCTGCCGGCTGCTCAGGGCTTTTAAATGCTATTGCCTTTAAGTCTTCAGAATCACACACGCAGATATTTAATGAGGTCATCCATCGAGCCCTCCAAATTAACTGAAGATAAATCTTACCTGTGAGGAAACAAGCTGTACATTGGATCTTTGCTTTAACTCATTTGCTTCAGGCAAATATGAGGAATGCTTTAAGTACTACTGTACCTTTCCTAAAATCTGAATCGATCGGTGTATTTTCTTAATTGCTTTGTGTGTGCGGGAGGTGATACGCTTGTGGTTGTATTTCCTGACCGTGTTACCATGGAGTAAGGTCACCTGGCTGATGCAGGTGGTGGCAGAACGTTATTCCTTACATATGCCCTTATTGGTTGATCTGTCACTTAAAAAAAAAAAAAAAAAAAGGGGGGGGGGAGGGCAAATAATACAATAGCCCAAAGTCATTTAATAAGACATAACGATAAGGTATGTAACTGCAAGATTTTTTCAACACAAACGTAGTTTAAAAGAAACAGTGACGAGTCCTAATACCTGTTTAAGCTGGTCCACAAAGCTAAATTTATGCCTTGCCCCCCTGATATTATCCGAGGGAAGGGTTGGCACTTGTAGGAGAACACAGTGTAATACTGTATTTTCTCAGGTGAGCTGTTTTCCAGTGCTGTTCTTATTACCTTTAGCAGGAAGTTTATTCCTTAATAACTGGGTGGGGAATACAGTTATTTTTGCCTAGCCTTGACCAAGCTGCCTTCTGTATTTGCTGCTGCTAGGTCCAGCTCAGGACTGGGCAAACGCACATTGCAGCTGGGAGACGGCAGGCAGCCGCTAGGAGGGACCTACCCGCCAGCACCGTCTCACCACCTTTCCTGCCTGCAGTCAAACGTGTAAAGCTAACGGAATTACTATTTAGCCTGAGTTAACAGGAAGCACCTGGCCCGCGGTATGGTGTGATATAACAGCTCAAAGCAGTGGGTTCCCTAGCTTCTTGGCTGTAGTAGATTGCAAGAAGATGCAAGTAAAGAATGCTAGGCATAAAGCATATATATTTATTATAGGAGTAAGTAGGTACGTGATGCTGTGTGTGTTGTTCAGGATACTCGCAAGGAAATGGCAGCGTTTCTCCAGCCTTGAAGTTCCATAGGCTGGACAGAGAAATTCAGTTCAGCCCTACAAAACACAGAAGGATGGCCCTACGTGCTCTTCTGGCAAATGGTATCCCTTTGTTTTGATGGAATCGTTTAAAATACGGGAACTGATGGAAGTGAATCCTTTCAGAGACTGGAAAAACAGTAAAACCATAGCATTTTGATTGTTTGCCAAAGAGTAATAGTGAGTATGAGTACTATTGTTGTACAGATGGGGCCACAACCTAAGATATCTGTTCCTTTTACTGTTTTTACTGATGTATCAAAGAAGACTTTATTTCCTGTTGGGTGAAAAAGCACTGTGTTTTGTAGGGAGGGAGAGAAAAACCCTAAGAAACTGTGCTTGACAGTCTTCATCAGATGCTATATATACACTAAAAGCCACAAGATGACACAATCTGTATTTTGTTTCTGATAATACTAGAATATGAATATTAAGCATACTCTGCCCTTTGCCCTGACAGATATCTTGTCTGGGATTAAATTAATTACTAAATGTCTTTTCTGTCTGACAGTTGTGAATTTTAGTTAGGCTTCAGAGATAAATAGGTTTTGAAGCAATACAGTAATAAGCTTACAAGGCTGAGAGGCAACAAAGCTGAAAAGCAGAAAATCAAGATGCTGGACCAGCAATACCTTCTTGAAAAGTTAATCAATTCATGACAACAGAATGAAATCTATATAGTGGCTCAGCTCTGTGGAGAGGTTCACATTAGGTTGAAATTTTGCACCATGTGCTCTCATACACAACATTTATATAGATTTATGCTGTGTGTTAACTTTTTGTGGTTAAACAGCTCAGTAATCCAGACATAACATGATCATAGTAGGCTTTCTGGAGTTATCCAGACAGCCAGGGTAAATGTCCTCAAAGAGCCCCACTGAAGTACACTGTCACTGCCTAGCAGAAATTGTCTCATATGCCTGAATTTAGAGGTCTGTTTGGTGTTTTGATTCAGTGCTGAGATGACCAAGATGCAATAGAATCACTGACTGCAAATACTGAAGAGACGTTGACTCCAAAGGAGTTTCAAGAAGGTTGAGGTTGGTTCTTCCAAGCCTTGTCAAGGAAGAGGCTTTATTAGTGTTGGTGACTGTGGTTTCAGGGGTGTCAGGAGGAGAAGCAGGGTGGGAGAGGGTCTCTGGTGACTTTGGGATCCAGGCAAGAGGCCAAAGGAGTTCAGAGGGTATCTGGAGAGTGGTCAGAGGTATGTGGTTGTATCAAAAGAGGAAATATGGAGACAGCTGAAAGATTAATGATGAATGGGAGAAGAAAGGCCTGGGGATGCGAAAGCTGTATGATAATGTTACTAACCAAAAGGACAAGAGGAGGATTAACGTAATGTTGCTGAGAATCTCCAAAGCATTTTGCAGAAACTAGTAAAATATTAATGCCCATCTATAAAAGGGGCTTCATGTGTGGGTAACATCTTTTGTTTTTCCTGTTCTCTGTCTTAAATTAGTTTAGTTTCCTGAGGGCTGAAATGCTTTCCTTTAGTTAGAATCTTTCAGTTTAATACAGTGGTAGCTATGTGTACATGATGACCATATACACAAACTTGCATGCAGTTATATATTGATACCCTTCTACCATGAAATGGCTTGAAAAATCCAGGGGTTTTACTAAATAGACCAGTAGAGTAACGCTTTTGGGAGATTAAAATTTAGCTACCTTTGAAATGCTTAGTTTTCTTTGTGTTTAAAGCGTGTTCTTGGCTGCGAGGTATATAGGAAAGAGGATGTCTGGAAGTTTGTCAGTTTAATAGAGGCTACTGAATGGTGCAATACTGGGAAATGGAGCCAATCTGGACTTCTGGTATAGGTGTAGTGACATATGTGCCTTTGAGTCTCTTCCCTGCGGGAACCGTTAGAAGAGGTAGACATGATATTCATTGCAGGGCACATACTTCTGCTCCCCACCACCACCAGCAGGCTTGGTTCCTTGGCATCAGCCAGTTGCCAAGGTGCCACATCCAAATCACCTGTAATAAAAGACCTTATGACAAAATTTAAATTGCAGTGATCAGTTGTGAGATTAGCAGGTGCAGAGATGGATGGAGCTGTTTGTGCTCCAGAATTTATGATGCTCTCAGCTCCAGATTGCTCCACTGCTTCTGGTAGGGCTGACAAAGTGTGTTGACAAATACTCCTTTTGCATTGTCAGTTCCTAAATTGTTTCTCTGAGGACCCTCCTTTGCATGAAATGCAGATAAATTAACTAACAGTGGGAATTAACTACAGCCTCTGATTTGCACGGGGTGTTGAAATGGAACGGAATGGCTGAATCGGGTACAAAAGGCTTGTGACAGAGAGAGCTGCCCTTGGAGGGAGGAAGAAGTGAGTGAACATGCTCCAACTTGATTCCCAAGAGGCTGTAACTACAGGCTGGTATTTTGTGGTAAATGAACTGGAGTCCAAAAACTTTGGAAGGAAAATTGTGTCAGACTGAACCAAGCAGGTTTTAGATTTATTTATTTATTTATTTTTTAAACAGGCATTTGTTGAGAAGAAATAAAAATCCTGAAAATATTTACATAGATTTGCCCCCAGTATCTCTGAACTGAAGTACTTCAGGAATGCATAAGAAATAATTCTTCCGATTTCTTTAAATTCTCACCTGTCTCTCTCCCCACTCCTCCTTTTTTGGTGTCTGCAACATCATGTGTCAATTAAGTTCAATATAGGGATATTGCTTTTATAGTAGCATTTTTTTACCTAGAAATTCATATCTCAATTCATGATATCAGGGATATCATTTTGTTTCTTTCCAGATGGAAAGAGGCAAGCTCTTATTGTTACAACACTTTTGCAATTTGGATTTTCTTCAGTTTCGTTGCTTGAGCATCACTGCATCTCACTGGGTTGTAGGTATGTATTGCTTTTAACCAGAATTCCTGTGCTGAACAAGAAAAGAAAAGAAAAAAAAAAGTCTAAAGGTGCTTCTTATGCATTAAACTGAGATACAAATTTCTGCTACACTATACTGCCTCTATGTCATACTTGTGTTAGGAATAATATTAAAATAATAGTGATAACCTTAGTTATTTTCAAACTTTCTGCACAGATCTCTCTTTTTTTTTTTTTTCATTTGAATGACTTTCCAGGCAAATTTCTAATCTTACTATATGGAAATACAGACGACAATTTTGGAAAACAATCTTAAAGAGAGTGAGTGAGTGTTTGAATTTTAGTTGATCTGTACTTGAATAAGTATGGATCAGAGGCTCTTTTCTGCCTAAAGTTTATCTGATAATCATTTGTCTGCTTTTAATAATTTGTAAATATGTGTTAAGAATTTTTTCCATTAAAAATAGTGACAAAGGAAATCTTCCTTTTATGAATTTCTGAAATGTGTTATGTTCTGTACATTAACAGAGCCCGCAGTACATGTGCACTTGGCCCATTCTTAAGAATGATATTAGCAATGTGAGAAAAATGAGCTATGGGCACCAAACCTGAAGGAATTATCAGTTCAAATTTTATGAATTTGAATTATTGGGGCGCTCTTAAGGACTAACCTTATATTTTCTGATGATATTGAATATACAGCTCTTCTCATCAGAAGGCTAATGTGCAATAGTTAATTGCAAAGAGATCCACATCAACCCGCACACATTCAGGAAGGGGGAATGGTGACTTTTGGATACTTGTTTCTCATTCAGTGAATCGGTATCTCAAGATACTGACTGCTACCACATCATCAAGAGATGCGGCAGATGGCATGCAGTTCCACTCCACGCCTGTACCTCAAGGGTTTGCAGACGGCAAACGACACGCTGAAACCTCACAGTTTAGCAGCAGTGTAGGTTATGCGTGTGTGTAGATGCACCATGAGGAACTTAACTCACTACTGCTCTCCCTATAGACTCCCTCCCTCTTACCTCACCTGCCTCTGTCCTTGTATCTGACATTGTATGGATTTTCTGAGTTGTGGCTCAATACATCTGATAGATCTCTTAACATCAGCAAAATTATGCTGATTTTGGCATCTTATTTCTTCAAGAAATTGAGTTTTACAGAAAACTAACTTTGCCATTCACAATTTTTTTCTCAAAATTGAGAATAGTTCTTACTGTTGTTTTCAAATGAGTGCAAGGAGTTTTTTGTAAGCCTACAAACTGTGATGTGCCTCCCCTCTACACCTCAGTCTTCCCATTCTTCTTCCCCATGCAATGCCATGTCTGCAAGGACGCCTTTGTTGCAGATGTAAAACAGCGCGTTGGGGCCCTTCCTGTAGCCTAGGAAGGGTGATATCATTCTCACCTCTGCTGTTTAGAGTGACCTCTCCGAACGACAGGCGGGAATTATGAATGTACTGTTGACGGAGCTAGAACAAGAAATTCTGGCATGGGGAATTCTGCTTGAATGTAGTTGTTCTTCGCTGTTGGACTCCTCCTGGCTACCATGCCCCCAGCCATGCTGCAGCAAACCTGCAGCCTCTCTAGGTGGTAGGAGCGAGCAGCGGGGCTGGAGCATATTTACCCCATGGGGTGCACTAGTCCAAGGCTTCTTTTGCTCGCCCTCTGCTAAACCTGTAATATTATCTGTCAAGGCTTCTCTAGCTCAGTCTTTCAGCAGCATAGACGGACTTGGTGAAACCAGTTGCTGAAGTCTTAGCTAGTTTCTGGCCCGCCTTGGTTATGGCTGTGCGTGATACACAGCGTGCACCGGAGCACAGAGACGCCGTGCATCTTTTTGTGCGCCAACAGGCTGCAGCAAGAGTGCGTAGCCCAAGCGAGCAGAGGGGCCTCTTAATTTTCCAGAGTTAGACAGCAACTTTCCCTTTCTGTCCCTTGCTGCCCGCCTAGATTTCTACTATTGCTGTTCTCCTGGCTTTCTCAGATGTCCAGTCTCCTGCCATATCCCTTTGGTTTGGTCCACTAGCTGAGTGAAAGGCAGCATATGCTTTTTGGCTGGCCAGCCTGGAGCTATCTGTAGGCTGGCTGGCCAGCTGGGTAGCAGGTACATGCATTCACACTGGCCGGCTGGGAGGGATACTCTGTTCTGGCCATCTGGCTGCTGTCTCTTAAGAGCAAAGAAATAAGTCAAAGATCTGACTGTTGGCAGCTGGAGGGCCTGGCGAGCGGCTGTGAGACTGCCTGCGGAAAATGGACTTTTCAGACCTCTTGCATGCTTCCAAGAATCTAACCAGAAAATTTCTTTTTGCGATTGCAAGAGGTTTTCATGTGCTAATATAGTTTATATTATTTTTAAACTACGTTGGTGTATTAACTGAAACAGGAAGTTATTGCCTGTTGATGATGTATGACAGAATTATGCATTCTGTGCTACTTTAACAGAAATTAAGGACAATTACCACTTTGTACTGATTGAAATATTGTTTTTCTTTTCTATATGAGAACATCTTCTGTATGTATTATAATACAACAGCTCAACCCTTTGACCCTATATTCCACTTCACCTACCACTCTATTCTTCAGCTACATCAAATATGAATAGTCAATCTTTGTGGAGAGGATTTCACCTGCAAGACAGCATATGTGAAGTATATTCACTGAAAAGCTATTTTTTCCCTGTCTAAAGATCGTTTCCATGTACAATTTAATAGATATTTGTACATTAAACTGACTACCATATAGTTCAGATGCATATTTTTAAAACTTTTATTGTTTTCAGAGGTTTGTCTATCTTATTTTCAGTATTGTCTTTTGTTCCTAGTGTCTAGAACTTTGGGCATTTTATTGGGTTATGCATTGACTGTTGCAAGGGTGTTGAACACTTGGTAATGGTAGGTGAATAGTACAATTTCACTTTTTACTTTTTTTTTTTTTAAATTCTTATCCATGAGACAAAAATGAGGAGAATTAGTGTACCTGTTCCTAACTCAGAGGAACTGTTGCAGTTACAGATGCCGTTTTACTGAGCATAACTTACTTGGCTACAAATAGGCTTCTAGAACCATTTGAGTTATCCAAAACACTCACTCCAGCTGGCATATCTGCCACAGCACTTCCAGGAGCCGTGCGCTCTTCTGGAGTGGCAGCCGTGTCCAGGAGACACGAGTATAGCACTCGATACATATGCGCAGGCAGTGGGATTAGCCCGTCCCTGTATCTCATTCTGGCTGTGGTACTGTCTGGGAACGAGCTCAACTTTTGTTAAAATTCTCACTTTATATTTTGTTATTTATCTCAAGCTGCTTTTAATTTCCTTTGAGATGATCAATACAGCTTTTCAAAGTAAACAGTTTTAGTGAAACAGCTCTATTCATTTAATAAAATTAGAGTGTGATAGCATAGTCTGTGCTGATATTGTTGAATTCAGATCTGAAAAAAATATGATTAAGATTTTTGTCTTTGACTTCAGGAAAGAATGAGTTTATAGTTTCTTTAAAATAGATCAACCCCCTCCCCCCCAACTTGAAGTTATGTGAGGGGTTGTGTGTGTGTGTGTGTGTGTGTACAGCTTCCTCTTCCACAATACATTTTTTTTCTTCTCCTATGTCTTCTGCCTTTTTCCATCATTTTCCTGTACCAAGGCAGAAGCGGTTGTATCATTCGAGAAGTTGTTATCCTATGTACGCTGCACAGCAAGTACACACTTAACACTCTTCTTAGGCTGGGATTTTTGAAAAGAGCTTGAAGCAATTTGACAATCCTTTAGTATTTGAGTGCTCGACTTTAATGGGCGGGTATTTCCTGGGGAGCACAAGGTGGCCATGAGCGTGGCCGTGCTCCTGCTGAAGTGGACAGCCTTTGCCCACTCTGCCTGCCTCCGCACCGGGGAAATGGGACTGCCCCGTCGCAGCTGGGCGAGGAGAAGGGAACCGCTCATGGCCATAGTTGGGCATAAGCTGATGGTGAAACCTCATTCTTGGGTCCATGTCAAAATCTAATTAAACGATCTTTGTCCTTTAAGAAGAAAACAACTGAAATCTATGCTGTGTTTTAACGTGTAAGGGGACAATAAAAGTGTTCACTGGAAAAGCAGCAAATTGCTGTGATCGTGCATCCTCTGTTGTTGCATTGCCACTTTCAGGGAGTAGAAAGCCGTGTCTACATTGCAGAGATGCAGATGATTATCAGACCCCAAAACAATAAGGTATGTGTGCAGATGGCATGTTAAATATGTTTCTTGGATGTAGTGTCTAAAGAGCTACACATAGATTGGAAAGGAGAGGATTAAGAGAGAACTGAGCAATAACCTTTTTAGGATAAAATAGGTGCAGCATGGCCCGGGCAGGCACATTAGACTGATGCTGAGGTAAATCATGCAGATAAATGATCATTTCCCCATACATAAATTAACTGGTGGTATTCTCCCTCAATTTCAAACTTTGATTTGCCAAACTAAGACTATAAACCCAATTTTAATTTATAACTGTTGTCAATTATTATAATAGACCTTTGTCTTCTACACCTTCACAGATCAGTAGCAATTTATCATCTGCTTAATTGCGTAAAAAAATTCTCTTCAGCGTTGCGTTAACCTTTGAAGCAGATTCTTCCTTTTGATTTTGATGATATGAGCTGCAGTGGGGAATTTCCACTGTCTTCTCCTGTCTGAAAGCCTGGCCATACCTAATGACTCACTTGTCTTTAATGAATGCTGCTTGAACGAAAGAGAATTTAAGTCAGAAGGACCATGCAAGGATGATTCACAATTTAAATTCAAATTTGCATAGTCATTTAACAATATCAAACCAAAATGTATTCGTATCTTTGGCTTAAAACACGTTCCTTGTGAATAATTGCATTCTTGCAGCTCTGCCCTTGTTTAACTGTCCAATTTTCAGGGCAGATGTCCCTTGAGGAAAAATTGCTGCCTAGCTCTGTGCTCTGGGATTTTTCTAATTTAAGGTTACCAAATGCTTGTTAGAAAGTTCATGAGCAGGGGACAAAAAGCAAGCAAGAAGCTTTTTTTGGAAGAAGAACAGGGAAGCAAGAAGTAGAATGTGATCCTTTAGGGAAAGGGAGCTGCACGGCTCAAATTCCAGTGCCGATGCTGTTTTGAGGAGAGTCTTGGAAGCCGAAGGACTTCAGGGAAGCAGCAGGGAGACGTGCCTTGCTTAATATGTTTGCAGACTGTTGGTATCTGTGTTTAAAAAATAAAAATAAAAAAAGGAGCCTACAGGCTACTCCCGCCTGTATTGCTATGGTAGTGGAGCAATGGCTCCCCTCTGGAGGAAGCGGTGCTGGAGGATACACCGTCGGAGAGCGAGCGCAGAGTGCGCTCTATAGGTGTTCAAGCGCGGGAGAAACTGGGGCTATTCTGAAGCAGCCGCTTCCTTCCCCCTGCCTCCTCAAGCAGGTTTAGTGCAGGTCCTAGATCCTCAGCATCGGCTGCTTCTACAGATCTGCTCTTACTGCATCTTGTTATTTGCTGATGAAGAAGTAAGTTTAGGGCTTTTTCTGCTCTATCTCGATGCTTGCCTTGTCTAAAATTATGGAAAATTGTCACGTTGCTTTGGTAGATAACACTGCTTGCAAAAATGAAATCTGGTTGCTCATGATAATGATAGGTTAATGGAAAAACTACTGGAAATATGCTTTCTGTCTTTTCCCCCAAATGTTTCTGCTGGAATTCCTATGCTTTGACTTTTCCCTGATACAGGATATGGAGGTGCTCCGAGTCTTATTTCTTTGGATAATATTGTATAGATATCTGAATTCTGGTAATATTTCCTGTATAGGACTGGAAGGGCCAGCTTTCCAAGGTAGAAATCAAACCCAGTAGCAATCTATATGGAAGCACTGGCACACTTGCTGAAAGGGTTTTCTAATTTAGCAAAAGCTAGAACTGAAACCAGGGAGAGTGGCTGTATGTCAGCTCATAAATGCAGAGGCATCAAACAAATAAAAAATCACCCTGAAGCAGTGAAGGGCATATAAATGTGATGGTAGATGGATCCAGGTGGGAAGTAACGCAGGCTGGGATAGCTGCGGGAAGATTGGCAGGGGCTGAATAACTAACAATATGTGCCCACAAACCTGAGTTTGCATGTGCTGTGCAATGGGAGTGAACATGTTCCAGTGGGGATTATAATTTAAGATGGAAAATAACACCCTGGGGGATGAGAGAGAGGCGTTGTAGACACAAAGCAGGTTAATGTGGACAAATTAAAGTCAGTCCAGTGCAACATTATCCTGTCGGCATATCCTAACTCTGTGTCTTATGTTACAGGAAAGATAATAAAGAAAAATGAGATACTTAGATTCCCTTTTCAGTAGAAAATCTAACTTTTCTGCTGCTGGTTGATTCAGTAGCAGACCAGCAACCATGGCTTGCTTCTGCCTCCAGATAGTCATACTCTATCCTTCAACTCGTATCAATACAAAAAAGACCTTATTCATGTGGATGATGAGTATGAAAAGCTGTCTCTGAGTAAGGGTCTCTGGATCGAGACCCTGGGCCTTGTTGCCACAAAACCATCCATTTAAAGTTCCATTCAAAGTGAACATTTACTTTAGAAATAGACACCACACACTTTTCTTTCATAACTAGAGAAAGTGTGCATATATCTAATGAAATATGAAAGTCCTATGTCTTATTCATGAACTCTGAAAGTTGCTCAGCAGCAGTCTTCAAATACACCTCTGCAAGTATCTAACTCTACAATTTATGTGACAAGTAATGACATACTAACATCTTTGAAAGTTAAGTATTTGTGTTAATTTTTAAAGAGAGACATTTCAAGTGACAGACTGAATGAATATTCTCTAAAAAGCCACCTATCTTCTGTTGACAAAAAAAGAGAAGTATGGAAGCTCTGTGAAATATTTAGCTATGTAACTTATAATTTAGTTCCTGTGCACTACCTCTTTAAATCTATTGGAATCTGATATCTGATGAAAGCCGGTGTCACTCTCTGAACAGAATTTGTGACATGTTGCAGAAGAGATTGTAATATGAGTCTGTGCTGTCTATAGAGACTTTACTTTTGTTTTTTTTCCTTAATGCTTTTCCATTGCTGAAATAAAAGGCACTCAGCCTGAAAGCATCTGATTTTTTTTCTCCAACATATGTTTAAATTCACAAAATTACTGATAATTTGTATGAGGAAAGTCAGACCCAAAAGGCACCAGTTTCACTTGTGGATGGAAAAAACCCTTAGAAATAAGCGTAGCTAGAAAAATAAGAGGAGCCTTATAAATATGGAGGCTCACATCCTTTTAAGCACTGCGATTTATTGTGTGACATGAACTTTCTCATAACTCTTTGGGCTGCAAAGATAAGTTACAAATCTCACTAATCCACTTTGCTGGGTCACTTGTGCTATTGGCCAGTCTGGGTAGTGTTTTCTCCAAGGCAGTTTGGAGAGCGCACACAAGGTTACGTGGAAGGAGCGGTACGTGGGAACAATGTTGGTAGAAAATAAGTTTACAAGACTTCATAGAGGCTCCCATATATGTGATTGGGTTTGCTTTGATTTTTTTGAGAGGAGCTGTCTGATTCCTGTCTGTCTGTGCATTTATCTCATCCATCGCCTTGAGCGGAATTGAATTAGTTAGCGAACGTCGTTATTGTATTTAAGGGCTGAACCAGCCATGGATGCAAGGCTCATTGTGGCTAGATGATCTGCACATATGGCATCAACCTGTGGTATATTTACTTGATGTAGCTGTTGAATTATGCTGGTAGCAAAACTATTTTTCACAGTTACTGCTTAAACACTGGCCTTGATTTATATTTTACTACTACCATTATTGTTAGTCTTTCTAGCATAGTGTTTTCTGTGTGGTGTCTAAGAAGATGAGACATAAATATTCATGGAGTTTGTGTTCTTCTTCCAGTGTCTGTACTGGCATATTGCGCAGCATGCTCTCTGCAGGGAAATCCTCTTGGAAACATAGAACTGAATAGATTTCTTTATGATTCTTCTTTTCAAATTTTAAGCAATTTGTGTAACTATAAAGCAAGAATATTTTGTTTCAAAGGCCTTATCAGTTGGTTTTAAAATTCTTTAGAAATAATTGTTCACACTACTATATTGTTTAAGTTTCATTGTTATATTGCAGCAGGCCTATTCATACTGAAACATTCAGAGAAATAATAGAAGAAATCAGAGTAGGGAGATCTTGGCATAAATTTAAACTCTTATAGTTATTTATTCTCCAACTCCTTTGAAAGTCTCTTCTCTTGCAAAGTGACAGGTACTACCTCATGGCATGTTCTGTAGCTTCTTTCATATCCTGCTGGTACACTGCAAAGGAAGAGTACTGTTTTTCATGAGAGAAGACATCTGCTGGACATGAGAACTTTTTTTTAAGTTTGTAGGAATACAATAATGGGAACACATTGCTCTTGAAGACGCCAGCAGGAATGTGATTTTCAAACGGCGCTTTCTTTTGCTTCAGTGCTTTGAGCCGGTTTGCAGTCCTGATCTGATTTGTTACGTGCTCATCAGGAGCCGTAAGCTTGATTCTGAACAATGTACGATCTCATTCTGTAAACATTAAGGCAACGTCAAGTAATTTTCTGCCTTAATTTAAAAGTACAAATTCTTTTATCTGCTGCCTTCTGTTAAACTGTAAATATCAATTTCATCACCAACACTGCAGATAAGGTGGACATACGTGTAGCTTCTATATAATAGCTTTGTATGAAAAGTTGATTGAAGGATGATACCTTGCAAAATTTTGCCTGTCTCTATAGTTCATCTTTCCCATCTAGCTAGCGGTTTTCTTTGCTCAATGTGAGACTGTATTCTACCCAATTTCATATTTGACTTCACTGTCAGTGCTTTTCTGTATATTATAATCTAATCAATACTTTTACTTGTCCAACAGGACAGTAGCCCATCTGTTATAAACCCTGATTAATGAGGTTGACACCGTTTTGTAGCAGTTCTCCATAAAGGGACCTGGTAGGTTCATCTGGTATGAGGTTTGGGATTTTCCAAAGAGATGAAGCAGGGTCCCTTCATACCTCTTTCTTTACAAGAAATCTATATTCTTACATCCATAAACATAATTCTCTATGTGTTTATGACTCCAGTACACTTTTCTTAAGGAATAAGAAGGGAGCAAGCCCTGAAGTTTTGTCTCCTGGGGGTACAGTGGTGATAAGTTTATGTATATGCTTAACATATGTGCGTATATACACATATGAAATGTGTTTGCAATTTCTGTATGTGATAGGAGTCCTTTATCAGGAGGAGAAAATTTTGTTGTCTTCAGTGAAAACTTTACCAGGTAAGGCGAGAACAAGAATCTCCTGATGTGCTTATTGATACTCTTGATAGAAGTTGTGCTGGAATCTGCTCAGTAAAAACATCAAAGCTTGTGTGTGCGCAGCTAAACACCGTGTTGTGAGTGATCCTATCTGGAAGAGTTTACTGTTCTAGTGAGTGTTGCTCATTTTGTTCCCAAATAGTTTTGAATCCTTAGAACAACAAAAGTGTTGTTGGAGGGTTGTGCATAAAACCATGTTTAATTCAAGTCTGAGTACATTCATTTACCTTCAGTGTGAGCCTTCAGTATGATCTGTTATTGTGTTTCCTATAATAGGTGGGATAGTATTTTTTTCCCCCAGAAAGAGCCATCCGAAAATGCCGATAAATTGCCCGCGAGTTTTGAGGTAGTGTTATCTTTCTGATAGCCAGCGCAATGATCCTGACTTGCAGATATCCAGAAAGGTACATGATTTAGAGATGACAGAGTGCAAGAGTAGCATCTAGGCTGACTAAAGGGGGCAACATACAGAAGGGGACTTTAATTTGGCTCCTGTTGAGCCAGGGCATTTTTAGGAGATGGAGCAGATTTATGCTCATGGAAATCTCCTAATTTTTTAAGATTATGCTTTTCATTTATTTCAATAAGAATAAGGTAAAGGTGCCAGGCTGACATCCCAGGAAAATGAAGCACTGTATTTTCTAAGCCATAAGCATAGATCATGCCAGAACGAGCTTCTCTACACCAGTCTTTTACGTTTAGAGGAGAAAAGGTCATTTTCTAAGACCTGTTTGCTGCCTGTGCCGCAAACTCTGATTAAAGTTGTAGTTCATGCCAGTTGTGAAAAGTACTGTATAGTATATGCACTGAGATTCTTGAAGGGAATTAAGCATCTAGGTAAGCCCTGTACTCACCTGTAAAATCGTTCAGGCTGGAAGGGAGCTCAGGTTTCTTTCATATCCTCAAGTCCTGCACTCATCAGTCCTAAACACACAAAGGTTTAAAATTCCTGGGCATCATATTAATGCCTACAGTGTCCTTTCAGTGGAGTCTCACATGAGATGTTCCTTGCCTAGCTAACAGGCTTTCTCGGGGACATTTTTACCAAATTAGAGTTTGTATAAACTATAGTGAGGGATGAGGTGATTCCCTAGCCGAACTGGTTGATTCCCTGTATTTAGTAGCCCCATTCCTAGATAGTCCAAGTCCACCTGTGTGGTCCTTACTGCCATTAACATCATGTCTTTAGCAAATATTATTTTTATGTGTTTATAATTTATATTGTAACATATACCTTTTTTGTGACAAGGTCATTATTAAAAGTAATAAGATGATTTCTCACAGGAATTTTAGAAAGTTTCATCTAACTTGATAATTCAATGGTGTTTTCCCATTAACATTTTTTTCCATATGATTGAAAAAAATAATCATTATTTTCTGCAGTATAACTAATATCAATCTCAATTATTCCATATCTAGTGAGTTTCTGAAGTCCAAATAAAGGATTATTCTTTACTTTGCTTACAGAAGAACTGTTCTATAGCCTTGTTTTGCTTTGTGAAAAAGCTAGTCAGTTCTGTGTTGGATTTCAATAAGGAATGAAGCCACAATTGTCTGTGAGTAGCTGATATATCAATTTAAATATATTTGTCCATTAATTAAATCTCCTCCTTTTTGCATGCAAATAGATTTCTCTCCAGGGAATTAATTACAGAACAAATTTCAAGCTAATCTATCTTTGCAGTCCAATGTAATATTAAGCTATAAAACCCACTTTCGAAATGAAACAGCTCACCATTTAATGAATAGCTATTGAATTTTTTTTCCAAACAATTTGGCATTATCCAGTTAAAACAAGCAAAAACAAGAATCAGGCTACAACCTACTGTCAAATGTACCAATGCAAGGCAATGGCACTGCTGTTGATAGACTTGCATAAGGATTTGAGAGAAGAACAGTTAATGGATTCAGAGATTATTATTATTATTATTATCTTTTTCTGTTAAACTGGCATACAGAAATTTGGATTTGATTTCACTCAAGTTGAACTTAATAAGTTTTCCAGGGAAACTGAGACAAAGTGTATGCTCACGAATGCATTTCTTAGAATTCCAGCATATTTATTTTTTTTAAAAAGTAAAACATCACAATAATTCTTATATTTAAGTTGTTCATTGTTAGTTCTTTCAAGACTTGAATGTCCTTTCCAGCAGCAGTACTTCCTCTCCCTGAATGCAAGGCTAACGCATGCTGTGTCCTTGATCCTGCAAGCCCTTGTTCAGGTACTTATATTTAGTAATGTCACTAATGGTAAACCCTGTGGAGGCTTCAGACAAAGCTGGATGACTCATAACAGGGAAGCTAAACATATTCAAAACTGTTTGGATGTCCTAGCATGGTACAAAAAACTCCTTAATCTTGACAGCACTATCATGTATGCTGTCTGCAAAAAACTAAGGATGAATTAAAGAGCTTGTGTATTTATTTATTTATTTATTTTTATGTATGAAATTTCATTAAGGTCTGGGGCTAAAAGCAGTGACATTGTCTAATGCGTATTAAAACTATGGGTCTGGAAATAATACAATCGAAGAACACAGTGGAGGTGCTCGCTGGTGCCAAGCTCTCCAAGGCAGGCGGTGCGAGGTCCCCGGCGCTCTGCAAGAATGTCTTGCAAGACCAAGTTTTGTGTTCGCTGTTGCACAACCTGGTGCAAAGGACAGTGATGTTGTCAAAGCTGCGCTTGTTTTGGGTAGGAAGACAAAGTGCCAAGTTCAGTGCAACTGTGGTCTCTTTTTGCATGTTTTGGATAGAGCTGATCTCATTTGAAAACCTTCCTTTTAGCTTTTGATTTATTTTTGCTATAAGCTTTGACCTTTAGACAACTTTATTAGGTGGAATCACTTTTCATTTGATCCTGCTTTTAACAGCTTTCTATTTTACCTGCATTTTCCTCCCCAGGAAAGGTTAAGTAGAGGTGACCTCAATCACATTTTCCTTATTCCCCCTTCACTACACTCTGTAGGGATGTCTTTTTTTGTAAGCTCGGAGTTACTATTGTTTGAGCTCGTATTTCCACTTCTCCTCTGAGGCTTGGAGGGAGAATTTCTCGTTGCTGATCTCATTTAGCCTGTGTAATAACACAAAACGGGCCCTTGCTCAGCTCTTACATTTTCATCTGAATAGCTTTCCAAACCGAAGTCAGCCCGTGTCCTGGGCTGCTGCCGTAATCGTTTCCGGGAGGCTGCGAGGCTGCACGAGAAGATTTGCTTGTTAACGCTTTGCTAACGCGGAGCTGCATGAGCAGATCAGCACCCTTCAGCACGCTCGCGCTTCGGTGGCGAGCTGCTTTTACGCGGGTGTTTCTGGAGTTAGGGTGGTTCCATGTTGCGGTTTATTAATAGATGGGTAAATAATGGCTGCGTGGTAGTGCTCAACTCGCCGTATCTTTGCCGGCTGCCACTGTGAATTTGAAAGCTTTCTAGTTAGGAAGTAAAGAAAGATACTGCTTTAATGGTTTAAAAGTTCAGGGGTGCCTCTTCTACCTCGAGGTACTTCTCTCGCTCCGTGTAGCCAGCAGTGAAGACGCGGTAAAGGTCTCGCGGTTATTCATACTGCGAAGCAAACCTGCCTTAAGTTTCTTTCATGCTGAAGCTGAGAGGCGAGTGCGCGCGGTGCAGCAACCTTGGGACAGTATATTTTAAGCACCTCAAGGTAAAAGTGAAAGCAAACAACAAAAATAAATTCTTTTAGCCTTGAAGAGAGGCTCAGAGACCATCAGGAATCAGCGAACTGTGATAAAATTGAGCCTTTTGTTAGTTATCAACGAAAGTGAAAGGGATGAGAGGGCAGAGCAGGACAAGATGACCTAATAAGAGGAGAATAGCTTCTCTTTGGGACACTTTTGGTATGTTGTAGTTCCAGAAAAACGCTTAAGAGCATGCAAAGTGTGGCTTAACATCACGGCTGTGAAATGAAACACATAATAGTACTATTAAAAGTATGGGTGCATATCAGACAAAAAAATATTTATTTTCTTGAAGTGGGTATGAGGAGACTCGCAACTGATTAGCTGCTGGTGGGCCAGAGCCTAAAACAGGCCGAAAGTGGATTTCTGGCCTTGGCAGGGGCGTGGCGATTCCTCCACGCACCCGCAGGTTAGCGTATAGGTAAAGGTGCCACAGCTTTCCAAACCGCGCTGCGGCAGGAAGGCAGCGAGATGGTGAACGCGCGAATGCCACTGAGCAGAGACGTCGCGCGAAGGCGGCAGAGGGACGTGCTCGCATGCACGGTAACCGGCAAATAACGGGCAGCCGCTAATCGGAGCGCAAAGATGATACCGTGGCATCTGGTACTTAAACCGATCACGTAATCGAGAAGGGACCCAAAGGACGTTTCCTAACCAGGATGTGTGTGAGCTGCTGGTGGGCATCAGTCGCTGTAGGTGTGGAGCAGCCTGTCCGGGGCACTGCTGCCTCCACGGAGTTGGAAATGAAGTTGTACTAGCATTTTCAAATAGATTAATGAGCATGTGCATTTCCAAAGCTATGAAGATTACCTGCTGATGCATGACTGGGTAGCCTAAATAAGGCTAATGATTTAATGGAAAATGCAACTTTAAGCAGGACTGCTCTTTATGTATTGCAGCAATAATTCTGACTGTTGTACATGAAAGAGAGTTTTGGCTGCTATTGTGATGAGCCTTGAGTGTATTTTTGTGTAGAGAAGGATTTTGTTTTTCTGTAGGTGACAGCCTTCTAGAAGAAATGAATTAAATTGGTACAGACTGATTGTTTCTTGCAGTAGAGATCTGCATTTATACCACTTTAATTTATGAGTTTTTCATGTTAGATTGTTTTAACATTTAGATGTCCCATTCACAGGATAGACTGGATGTCAGAAATGCTTTGATGTATCTTTTCATATTACGCTGTTCTTTGTATGAAATAAGAAAAAAGCTAATGTTTAATGTAATACCATCATTTCGCCCTTAATGGCTCTATATCTGCTTTCAAATCACTAGTATCAGCTCTTACTCTTTAGCAAGAGCTGACTGTCAGAAATATCTAAATACCATAATAGTTACAGAATCTGTGTATGCAGACACCACTAACTGCAACTTAGCCAGATTTATGAAGTTCAGTTTTGGTTATTGTTGGTGCAGTTTAATCAGAATAGGCATATCTGAATTGGTCCTCGATGCTCAAGAGTAATTTTGGCTAAAAGAGGGATAATAGGTAGATAATCAGATACGGAATAGAAAACATAACATGTGCTTGATCTGTGTCTCTTCTGGAAGTGGTGAAGTAAAAATGTCATCCTTTTCTTCATCAGGAACAGTGAAAGACCTCTAAGGGCACTTGCATCCCAAATAGCTCAGAATGGGAATCGCAAAAATTAAACAGCAAACACACTTAACACTAGCTTTAGCCAAAGTGACATTTTTTCTTTTCTTTTTTTCTTTTTAAGTGTTCTATGCTGACCTGTATTTCATCAATTTGAAAGAGCTCTTTGATTTTTCTACTCATTTCCATCAGAGGAACTGCAATCATTAATGATGTATCAGAAGGCAGCAAGATTTTCATATAGTTTTTAGACTTCAAGGATAATGGATATTTCAAGAAACAATACCTAAAGCTGCTGGAAAAGAAAGAATTAAATAAAAAGGGCAAGAGAGAAAACCTCCCCTGTGAATTTATATCCTTTAGATTTAAATAAAAAAAAAACTAAGTTCTTGTGGCAGGGGAGAAAAGGATTTTGAATGACGCCTGAGTTAACCTTGGGATGCTCTTGAGTTTCCGTGCATCCATGCACAGAGCAGGTGAAGTGGCTACTCTGTGCAAGGGAACAGAAGAACTTGTTGACTCTTCGGAATATCTTCTGCTGGCTTTTTCTTCTAGTAATTGCTGGCCTTCATTGCATTTTCTCTTTGCAGTTTTCATCAATGCATGCAAGATTCAATTACTCCCTGGAAGAAATTATACTGTAATAGTTTTGGGCCTAGGTTTCTTAAAGATATTTATACAATAAATGATAGAGCAAGGGCACTTGTAGGATTTACCAGAACATCTGTGCCAGTTAGGTACATAACTGCTATAGTTTAATGTCCTCAGAGCTACAGTTGATGAGTAATGACATTTTCTTCAACCATCCCTGAACACATATACAGCTGATAGGTTCCAAGCTATTTACTTGTGCAAGAAATACTTTGCTTTCTAATTTTAGAACTGTTATTTAGGCTCCTGTGTGATAAAACTTGGTACTGTTTTGTTGACTCTGCGTTGATAGGTATTGGCTGGCTTCTTTGGGAATAGGCTGGTAGTGCACCTATAATATTTTCTAGATGCAACGACCAGTTCCCACCTCCCTCATTTATTTTTGGTGGCAGGAATCCAGGTTGCATATGGATATCAGTGAGTACTGAGGAAACCCTCACCTTTCTGCCCTTTCTCAATACTGTTTAAAAAAGAATCATTTCATTATAATAAGGGAAATGACATTCCCACCAGCCTTTCTAAATAGATGTCCTGATGGGAGCCTCAGGACATCTGATCTTGGGCTCTTCAGTTTGTGCTGCCTTTTTGTGCTGTTCTTCAGTCACTTGCTCCTAATTTGGTTGGACTCTGGTAGTGTCTTGGACAAGGCAAGGCGTTTTTTGTGACAGCTGTGTGGGTTCGACCCCTTGAATCGTCCGAAGAATTACCTGCACTCTCTCTTCAGTACAAGCAATGGATGAACTAATGTTCTGAGCATTATAAATCAAATTATAAAATTTGTAATAATAACATATCTCATACCTTGATTAACATGGTTTGAATTATGAATCAAAGCAGTAAAATCTATAATGTCTTGCATGTTAAAAGTTTTAGATCTGCTCCATCACTGAATTCTGGCATGTGGCAAATTAAATCTGAGAATCCCCAAACTTCAAGGGAAAGTCACTGATGCTTTTAACTGTCTCCTCCATCATGACAGCTTTACCAAACCTCTGACTTGCTACTCAGGGCAAAGGATTTTATTTTCTTTCTTAACTTTAATCTTTGCTACCTCTCTAGCCCCTCTGAGTAAAGTTCGTGCTTGGCACTGATGCATCCAGAGTACTGCATTAAGACTCCAGAAGCCAGAATCCCTGTGATTGCAGATTAATATGCCTTCGTGTGAGCAAATTGTCTCTTCAGCTTAGGTACAGCGGGAATCCAAGGAAAATATAATTGCTTGTTAAATATTGCCCTCATTGCTGAAAAACACCTAGGATTTCTTAGTATCTGTGCTTTGTGCTACATTCAGAATTTCTTTCAAAGTATCAGAGAACTAGTTTATTATTCCTTCCTAGTTTTGCTGAATTGCTTGAAATCTTCGCTATCTCTACCCACATGTTAGATGCTTCTTGTTTCCTTCCAATGGTTCAGACTATTCAGGCATAAGAATTGAATGTTATTATAGTTCAGCTACAAGAGTTTTACATTAACCAAAATATGAAAAACAGATTTATAGTAGTTTATATAAAATCAGAGATTCTAAATTGTATTGATGTGTTGCATTTAGGGAAATCTTTCATTAGTACTGTCCATTTGTGGAATGTAAACTGATCCTTTTACACAATTCTCATGAGAGCTTGCTCCGTTCAGGGAAGCTCATTAAAATCTAAATTATTCAGTGTACTTTTCTTTTAATGTTCTGAAATCAAATATGGCAAATAAATCCCTTCTTATGTATTAACAATGAAATAAGTGTGAGTATTTTGCCAATAGAAATTATGCTTCATCTAGATTTTTCTGTGTATTTAGTTTTACTTTTCAAGGTAAAGTGAGACTTTAATGGTTTTTTTTTTTAACTGTTTTATATATTCTGTTTAGGTGTGACTCTTACTTAGGTAGTTATGGTGTCACTGAAAGAGCGGAATGAATTTCTTCCTTCTATTCCTTCATAATACTTTGAGCACAAAGGACTTGCTCCTGACAGAAGAGAATGATATACATGCTTTGTGGCATATCCTGTACCACGGCCCCAAAACACTGTTCCAGATAACTAGAAAAAAATTAAAGGGAGGCATTTGACTAAATATAGATTTATTTTTTTTCACTGCCTGACTAAGAAGTCAGATCACTACAAGGGAAAGACTTCTGTTGTTTTCTTTACATAGAAACTCATTTAGAATTTGGGACGTATGTATATGTAAAGCTGACCTTTCTGCACTGATTAAATGTGTGTGACTAATGGAAACTCCCTTTCTGTGTTACCCACCTGGTGTCTGAGCTCACCATAAGTAGTGTGTTATGGTCAAGTGAAAGCTACTTGCAAGAAAACGCATGAAACAATTCCTGACTTTCAGGAAAGTCTTCCAAATAAAGATAATTATTTGCTGAGCCTTTACAGAAACAGCTCAATTTTTTGAACAAGTGGGGAGATAAATGAATGGGGTTTTTTTGTTCGTTTGTCCCCCCCCCCGCCCTTGCAAACTTCCAAACGGGAGGTTTTTGAGTCTTGTTCCCTGTAGTAGCAAAGCCTCAACAGGGAGCCGGGGCATGGGAAATGGAAGTTGCTTTTTGTAGGCAGAATATCAAAGTCTGTCTTTTGCAACAACTGATTTTAATGAAGACTTCTTGGAATTAGCTCTATAGGTATATTTATTTTATGGACAGAAGTACCAAGATTCCTAGGGTGAGAGTAGTGAGTTGGAGTATTCTACATATTGCTATGATTTTACAGAATTTGCTATAATGACTAGTATTTGCTGCATTGCCTTCCTTTTCCTCCTTTCCCTGCTCTTTCATGTAAATAGAAGTTGCTGCTCTTGTTGCAAAAATTGGTGTATTCCTGTAGAGATTTAACTTCCTCTGCAGAGGAAAGGTAGCATTTACTGGCTCATGTGGAGCCTGTGTTTTAAAAAAAAAAAAATTGTTTGATGTGTTTACCTTCACTTACTTGAGCATCTTATTGTCAGTTTTTTTATCCCTCTCTGACCTGAGAGTTTATGCATGGCTTCAAATGTAGTAATATCTGCTAAAACAGGCATCTGCTAGAAATCATATGCTGTACTACAGTTCACTCCCGAACAGGTTTGAATTCAGCTGGAAAAGTGAGGAAACACTCTTAACTTTATGCAATCTATTGACTATCTTCCTGTAAGAATAAGGAATATGTTGATTTTCCAGAACTGGTTAATGGCCACCTTGAAAGGGCAGACAGAGGACAGGAAGGCACTTAAAACGCACAGTGATGGCAACCGGGTTTCCCTTTCTTTAGATAGGGGGGAGAAAAGGGGGCAAAACCTACAGAAAATATCAGATCTAAACATTTAAATTAAGGTTTGTCAGAACCATTTACCAAAATTACCTGGGGAATCTAAAAAATTATACATGCTAATCTCAAGCAGATACACATGTTTTAGAGCTTTGCAAATTTAAACTGCCTAGTGACCTCGACTTCATATTTACTTTGATTTATAAGAAGGAGGCAGGAGGTAGATTAAAATGCTCGTAAATAATCTCAGAACGTTTCTTATGAGAATGAATAAAATAGAGATGCAAGGTGTCTTTGTAATCAAGTCTTTGCTTTATATTTGGATTAAAATTCTGATGAAAAGGTTCTTTCCCTCTTTGATTTTTCCATGCAGTGAGACAGTAGCTCTGTAGCAGGAAAAACAGTTATCTCTTGTGGAGAAATATGTGCGAAATACAAGAGCAGGACAGAGAAAACTTATGTAGAGTGCTACAGATCAGCAGAAGACAGGACTGGCAAATTTGGCAACTTCTGAAGAAATAGAAATGTGTTACATGAATAATTCTGCTCTAAGGGTCTTGTAGAAGAATGAGTGATATGACAGTAGTTGTATATAGGTAAAGTAATTGCATTCCATCTTTCTCCAGGAGATGACCCTCTGCACAGATAAAATATCTTAAAACTGGTATTTAGGGGCAGCATTTCTCAAACCTAAGCTTGCCAATTCTGCAAGCAATTGGCGTTTGCCAAGCTTGACTTGCATGAACTTTCCTCACTGTAACCTTGCTTGCGTTAAGAAAAAAAGAAAATTATCTTCTGCATCTAGGTGAGGGACGAGCACCATACCTGATCACAAGCCTGCTTGACCGTCAAGACTTGGTCATCAGGGCCAGGTACCATGAAGTCGGGGCAGATAGAGGCATTTACAGTCCACCGGTGTTTAAGCCTGAGCCCTAAAATGCAGCCTGTTGACAACAGCAATGTGCACGGGCCTTGTTGGGATGCCCCCAAAATGGGCTTGGAGCTCTCCCTCAGAACCTGCAGCAGCGGTGTGTCAGAAGGGACGGCAAGGAGAAGTTGTGCAGCACGCGCAACGAGCCACGTCAGACCCGGGGGGCTGGCCGGTGGGGGCGCATCCGCTAGCTCCTGCCTCCCAGCCAAAAGCTGCCCAGGTGTACGACTCTTCTTCCTCCTCGCCGTGGCTGGGTGCCACCTTGGAGCCCGCTGAGGCTGACCTCTGCGTTCCCCCCGAGGCCACCGCCGCTGCCTCCCGCCACGGCGAGCGCCTGTGCTGTCCTGGGGGTGCTCCTGCTCCATTCCCCTTCGCCTTGGAAGGCGGGCAAGGTCAACTGAACTTAAATTGTCTCAACTCAGCGGAAGCTAGTATCTCAGTTTAAACCATGTAGCTGACTTTATAGACCAACAGACTGAAAGGCGAGCGCTTGACAGGGCAGACCCAGGTCTTCGCTGAGGCAGGAATAGCCGTTAGTTGAGCTATCAGCCCAATTATATTCTCCTTTGGACAAATGGTAGTGGATCAGAGTGGCCATTAGATCACATGCTGTGAGAATAGACTTAATAAATTGCATACGGTGTGTGAGGCTTGCTAAATCTGATGAGAAAACTGTTAAATCCCTTGCATAGGATTGGACTTCAGCGTCTGCCATGTATCAGCCTGAAGATACCATAACTCTCTCCTTCACTGTGGATCCATGCTTCAAGGAGTACGCGTAGGTCTTTGCAGGAGGGAGGTGGTGGCAGGGAACTGCAATGGCTCTGCTGCACAGTCAGTGCGTTGTAGCAGAGGTTTCACTCTGCTTTGCAGTTCATTTAAAAATCTCTGGTAGTGTCTTGTGGTCTGTCACTTTCATGATAAATGTTTGTTATATTTATGAATATTTTTGCAATGTATAAGATCTGATAAGGAGAAGCAAACCGTTAAATTAATTAATTTAATTTAAGGTGGACTATATATAAGGTGACAAACAGAGGGAATGTTTTGCTTGATAAATTCAGTTTGAATTTCCCATTGATCAGAAGTTTACACTGTTACAGTGATTAGTGTGCCTCTTGTTCCTTGTTATTACAAAATCCATGAAAATAGATAAGTAAAGTGGTACTGCCAGACTAAAACAATCAGAGCTCACATTCTGGTCACTTAAACTCATGGAGAGGTTCTTCTGGAATGACAGCCTGCTGCTATAGCCTTTCTTCTTCTTTTTAAAGCAGTGTATACCTTTTCACTTTTTTTCAGTTAATATCTGGATTGCAGCTAATAAAACTCAGACAAATGCTTGGTTGTTTCCTCTTGCACTTAGTGAAACTATTATTTTAAGAAAAAACATCCTAGGATGTTCTGTGTCCTTTCTAGGATCTGAGGTAAGAACTTTGCAGCAGTATAAATCCAGAATAATTCATGTAACTTGATTCAGTTAAGATAGCTTTATACCACTGTAGAAAAGTCTGATGCTCTTTCTGTCGTTATCTCATTAGGATAAAAATAATAAGTCTGAGGTCATCTTGTGTGATCTGCCCAGAAGATGGATTGGTTGACAATAGGGGCTGCTGCTGGACTTCATTCCAGCTGTGGACCATATGATTCAAGGAAGGTCCAGTTTTGCTAACATAAAAAGAATTTCTGGTAGTGTCAAAGAGTAATTAGAATAAAATGAGTGGAAGGAAATTTAATGTAGGAATGGAAAGGCAACCATTTGAGGCTCGGGATTAGAGTAATAGACTGCTGGGAAGTGTGTAGTTTGGGTATATGTTGCTGGTTTGGACTTCCCATAACAATAGTTACTTTTTGCCTGAAGTAAATATTAAGAATTTGAGATAAACATGTTTTGGTTTTGGTTCCACGTGCACAAGTGTGTGTTTTGTGATGAAATCAAAGAACACGATTCTTATAGGATTTATAGCACTATCTAGAAAGCAGTACCCTTCACCAAGGATGGGGCATCTCAAATTCTTTTTTCTATGTGAAGAAAAACATCTTTTACGCAGCTTCCATTTACCATTGGTGTTATATCCACTGTGTATTCGGAATAAGATTCTGCACTTATTTTCTTTGCCATGCAAAACCTATTTGCAACTATGTGTTTTTGGAGGAGATGGAACTTCATCCAGATACAATTTCTCTTCTCATAAATGTTGCTTTTTCTGGCTCTAGATTTAATGGTGTTTTTGCTTTTTGTGTTTTATTTATTTATTTGTGTGAAGCTCCCAGCTTTTTTCTCAGTCAAATAGGTTTCTAAATGAGATTTCTCTGAGCTGTTATTTTTCTCTCTGCATTACTCTCCTAATGATTTCTTTGTTATTTTTCCTCTAAATCTAGTTCAATAAATTCTCTATTTCCCAGTGAAATACCCTTCAGAACACAGGGGGATCTGAACTAGTACTCCAGAGCTCTTTCTTTAAGTGCTAAGAGTCAGAATCAGAGTTTATACCCTGTTTTTTTTGTGAAGATTTATGTTTCTTTATTAGACTGAGCAAATCTCATGAATCTGAACAATGTTTTTCTGGCTGTGCTTACGTTGTGCCTGATGGAGCACTTCTGAGACCCGGCACTCACCATTCGAGTGGTCCCTGCCGAGGGACCTTGTAAATCCCATTCAGCCTTGTGGCTGGAGATGCAAGGTCTCTTTTGGAAGAATCTTGATGACCCTGTAGGGTAGGGGCATCTTGGGCAATCTTGTGTGCTTCGTTGTGGGAGCAGAAGGGTTTGCTGGCAAATGAATGAGGCGTAGGTAGAGCTGCTGTAGCTCTGTCTGGGATTCCTGCACTAGAACAGAAGAGCATGGGCTGTGGGTTCAGCTCATGGATATGGACTGATCACTTCTAAAGCACTGGAGAAGGAATTATGAGGTGTTAGGCTTGCTATGCGTAAGTTGCATGAATGGTCCCACACTTAAGCTTTACATATATATACATTATATATACACATATATATGTGTGTATAAATCTAGTACTCTTCATCGCATCCGAGGAAACATCTGGAATTTTACTGATGTCTGATAGCACAGACTGTGCTGCTGCTCTACCCAGAATGCACCCATAAATCCTTGACCAGTGTCCAAATTTCTCAGATTCCATGCTAGGAAAGTGGAAAAAGAGGATGTTTTCAGGGAATTTCTGGAAGTCCCAGTCATAAAGGTCTGTGCTATGGATGATCACCTTATGTACATTACAATGCTCATCTTGGGGAAACAACTGTAGTCCCTTAGTCATTGACTAAGCTGGAATGGTTGGAATATGGGTAAAAGTTAAGCAAAGATGTATTTATTTCACATTTCTTCTTAAGATCAACAAATCAAGTTCCCTCAGTTCTGAACACTCGGTTGAGTGCTCCTGAGCACTCAGCTGAGTTCAAGACACTCTTCATTCTCGCACTGATTTGTCTGAATCCATTTAGGACTCTAGAACTGTTGCTCTGAATAAAAACTTCACCAGAATTCCTTCTACGTTGAAGAAAAGCGAAGGTGCCTCTGGACTTTCCCTTGGAGCCCAAAGGAGTTCAGCTGCTGCAGTTCCTTTTGTTCCAGGAGCGCTCTGCGGGTAGGCTCTGACGGCAGACAGCCCCCTTTTGCAAAAGCCGTAGTTTCCAAAGACCTTTTACGTTTCTCGCAGAGGGAAGAGCAAGCAGCTCTCTGCTCGACCCAGGGAGAACCAGCATAACTTAATACTGATGGGGTCGGCGTGACTTGTAACCAGTGCTGGCAGCATGTTGTGCTTTCCCCTCTGCTAATGGATGGTCTGTGGTAGGAGCGTTATTATGAACGAGTCAGGCACTTCCTCCTGGTTTACAGACTGTGTCGTTCAGCTCAAGCCGTCAAGGCTCGTGTTTCACAAGAAAACAGTGACCTGAGCAAAGCCTCACTAGCACTGGCTTCTGCAAGTCCTTGCAGGGTTGACAGTTGTGTTTTCTGGCTCTGCCCCCAATACCTGGCCGTCTCTAGAAAGCCGCAGAACTCTGGAGCAACCTTTTTATGTGAAAAACAGATGAAAATGAGAACAGATTGGGCTACTCTTCGTACTCTGTCTCATTCATCTGTGATTAAGGCAGGTTGACTCCACTGTGCTTTGGAGAATGTATTGATGAACATTTATAACTTGTGTTTTTCTTTCCTGATTTATGTGAAAGAGCAGCAAGGATTAGAAATTCCTCTTCCTATTTGTGATAAGAATCTGCAATGGATCATTACCCAGAAAAACTGCATAGCACAGATTTCCATGTTTCTTACCTGTTGTCAGAGGAGATGCTTTCGTACACACCTATACATCCACACACACACTTATTTAACCGCTAACAAGTAATTCCTTTTTCATCTGATTTTATATGTGAATGGATAAAACCATATTCTGCTTCAGGATAGACAGTCTGTCTTGTTCTACTTATTTTCTATTAAATGCAAACATTGCTGCTATAGTACCTAGCATGCATTTTGACAAAGATTTAATTTGAAGGAACGTGGAATTCTTTACTAACTCTTAAATTGAACAGGACTTGTTTTATACATGGGTAGGCATCTCTGAAAGATTTTTTAACTAGATACAGCTTTTGCTACATCGTTTCATGAGTTATCAAAAATTTCATTCTCTTCAAAGATGACTTGAGAAGCTTGCATAATTTAATTAAGAATGTTACTCTTATGTTTTATAAGGTAGGAGCAAAATTCTTTTAGTTGTATAAGAAAATCTGCAGAATTGCTATAATTTTCCATTGGTTCATAGGAATTTTTCACAAGGAAAGAATGAATTTCCTCTTCTTTCTGCAATTAGAAATTTTAGGAGAATGTCGCTTTGGGAATTGTTATGTTGCCAGTCACTTGCACAAGATATGGATATTGCCTAATATTGTACATAATACCCTTGGTGTAGTAGGCAGAAAAACTAGAAAGGTAATATTTAAAAACCGATACCCCCACCCCAAACAATGGTTTAAACTGATAATGTTTTGCAATGTCAAGGTTCATATTTGTCATCCTCTTGTTAGAGCCTGCAAGGAGAAGGGTCAGATTCACCCTATCTTTGCTTTTACGTATCTCAAGCTCCCTTCCCCAAACTTCAGAGAATTATCAGCGCCGTCTTGGATGTATTTAACAAGCGAGAACTCTCAGGCTGTGAGAAAACAGAATGAAGAGAATACGGCTGCAGAACTGGGAAGGCGTACAGGTGATACAGAGATGCACAGCACGGAACCACAGGACTTTTTGCATTCCCGGGGATCCCTCTCAGCACGGTAATTAGTTCAGGTTCAGTGCCGGGTTGCTGCAGCTCCGTTGCTTTCAGTTCTGGGGCTAGCTGTAACGGCCGCGCTTTGGGAATTTGTGGAGCATTTGCTGTTCTTCAGTACAGAAATACCCAATTTTAGACCTGTATTTTTAACGTGTCCCAGGCTTATGGGATGAAATTCTGTATATGTTTTATCTCAGGTACTCAGTCAACTGCAGCATGTCCTGGACAGGACATAACAGCTTTCCATCTCCACCGTGTTTTCAATGTGATTTTGATGTGAATGAAACAAGCTGCCATTCTCATGCGTTTCCAGATCAGTCTCCAAAGTTGTAGGCAGAGTTGTGGAGTCGATGTCCATCTGTTTGTGTTTGCTGTGCTCGGTTCAAATTGTGCCTCGTGCTAGTGGTGTTAGCAGGAGACACGGCGCCGCAGCCGGCCTGTTCGGGCTCTCCCAGACGAGCCAGTCAATTAGGGTGATGGATTGGAGTGATGTGATCAGACTCCTTCTCTTCTCAAGAAAGACCATATTGGAAAGGAAGTTTTTCAACAGGCTGCAGAGCCGAGGCTACAGCGTTTCCAGTCCATGAGGAACTTAAATGTTTTAGGATTTTTCCCCAACTCAGAACAAAAAGTTGAAAGAGCAACAAACTTTAGAGACGGTCACTGATTACATTCCCAGTTCATCCCTTGTTATTAAAATGTTTGATTGAAATAAAATATATTGACATTCTTACAATAGAAATATTTCATTTGATTCAGCTTATTTAAAGCTTCATTGACTGACACTTTCACCAGGCAATTTTGATCCCTGAAGTCAAGGAAAAACATCAACCCACTCAAGTTCTAGATGATGGCTTGGAGCACTGGGTGTCTAAGCTGGATGTTTAAAAGTACCCTTTTGGTACACAGATGATCACATGTTTTGTTCCTAGCTTTTTCATGGAAGAATTGTGAGATTGCATCTCATGAGAGGAAATGGCCAGAAGGTTGGAGGATGTGCGAGTATTGCCAGAGAGCTCAAGAAGGGAGATGGAGGTAGAGCTCAGGAAGGAGACACAGAGGTACCGTTGATGCTGTTTCTTTTTTTTTTTTTTTAAAGGCATTTTCAGTGAGGGCTTCTCTGAGATATCGACAGGTGTGTGTTGCTGCAGTTGTATGAAAAGTTTTGCTTTACTGCAAAGGCTCTAGGAACTCTGTGGGGTGTTTTGTTTTGTTTTCTGTGCTTTCATTTTTTTTCTGTGCAACAGTTGTTTGAGCAGCAAGTTTCCCTTGGCAGGGACGTCCAGAGCTGGGTGCTAAATGTTTGAAAGCAGAATCATCGTGAGCAGAGGGAAAAGGCTATGGCATTAGCATTTACAGCCAGAGCAAAGTGTCCCTCTGGGCATGGTGGGAGAGGAGGGAGGGTGGTGATGGGAAATAATATGATAATTTGTTTAACGAAGTAGCAGCAAATGAGAGCTGAGGAGATACAGCTGGTAAATAGATCTAGATAATATGAGATACTGATGCCAGTGGGTAGGACAACCAACGACACTAATTTATCAGCAGTTGCCACTGGTGAGCACATACAGTGTATTTATGGCTGCTGTGCATGAGAGCTATTGGCCCCCAGTGTATGAAGGATGCAACTCCGCGGGTGTGAGAATTACTGCTTCCAGCAGAAGACACTGCCGTCCAGGAGTGTGAAAAATTGCTCAATGGGATTAAGGACAGCGCGGCTGCTTTTATCTGGCTTTAGCGCTATTGCTGGAGAGAGGCGCTTTTCCCCCCCCCCCCCCTTGTTTAATTCTTAACAGCAAGTTTGATTCAACGCTTGGCTTTAGTTTTAGATGTATTTGCCATGGTGTTTCAAAATTGCATTTTGGTTTTGTCTTTTTGCATTTTGTTGCTTCCGGTTCTGCCTCTGTTCTGGTTGGAAAGCTTCTACTTATCCATTTCTTTTCTCAAGAAAGAGCACTATTGTGGGAAAAATACCAGTGAGGAGAGGAATCTGATGGAAGGACGTCAAATGCTGTCTTATCACCCTACTTTCCCCATCTCTAGCACTGTTACCTTCTAAGGGATGAATTTTGTCTTATTTTGTGAAGATTTGCTCAGTTAAGAAAAGGCGAACCTAGGACTCAGGTCCAGTTCCCTGTTCTCTCACAGATACCCCGGTTGATTTTCAGCAGCACATCTGGGCTGCATCAATGAGAGTCAGACGCGTGAATTCCTCTGGGGAGCGTGGCCTTAGCATGACATTCCTCAGTTCCCTCTTCTGAAGAAGAAATAGTAATATTGCCCTATTTCACAGCAGCGTGGTGAGAATAGATACACAGAGAGATTTGAGATGCTCTGATGCCGCAGTCGTGTGAGCTGTACGGGAGAACAGGATAGATTTTCAGACATTTATCTCTGCTTGTGTCTTGTAACAGATTTCCTACTAATTAGGCTTTCTATTCAGCCACTTTTTGAAAGGGTTATTGCCTGTCTTTCTTCTTTTTTTTTTTTGTTAATAGACATTTTTGCTTTTTCAATGTCTTCTCATGTCTTTCCTTTTGCCTTCCCATTGTCACTTATTAATTACCTGTTTAAATATATGTTGTCCTCTGCTGAAATCCACAGGGGAATTCTTTGAATTCTTTTCATATTTCCTTTCCTGCCAATAATTTTTTTTTTTTCTGATTCGATCAATGGTGATTCTTTATCATTCAGTGGCTCATTACATTTGGGGCATTTAGATTATATTTAGCAAAATCAGCACGTTAAGCTTCAGATTCCTATCAAGAGCTGGTTTGCTGATACCGTTATCTCCTTGGATTTTCTTTTGCTGGAACCTTGTGCTATGACTATCATTTATTATCATTTATTATCTGCTTCTGTCTTATTAACTGTCCTCTCCTTGAGTAAAATGCTTTGAAAAGACCTTAGTCGTACTAAGGTCTTGCTCTGCAGGTACGAGGAGACTATTTCCTCGGCAGAGAGGAGGCCGCAGCCCCGTTGTTACGGGGAGGGAAAGGAGAGCTGAGCAGCGGTCTCGTACGGGAGGGGAGCACGGCACGCCTGGTGCCTCGTGGCCGGAAAGGAGGGGAAAGCTGCTCTGCTGCTTGCGAAACGTGAGTGCGGACAGATGCTGTGTTCCCGGTGCTGATCTGATCGTACGCGGTCCTGCGTTAAACCTACGTCCTGCTGGCCGTGTTGTGCGAGATAGCTGTTTGTTGGCGGAGCTGACACCACGAGCTCAAGTAAACCTGCAGCTTAAGTTATCTCCTCAATTTAAAATTCAAAGAACTGAGGAGAAAGGTGAAATAAGTAAGTACAATGGAAGAATTGCTTTTAAATGTATGAGCTGAATTCAGCAGATATACTATCCTATTCAGAACTGCTTATTTTTTTTCTTATCCTCAGTGGCATACACTTAGTAGAATTCAAATTGTGCCTGTTCACAGTATTTTAGATGCATCTCAAAAAAAAAAAAAAAAAAAAAAAGCAGGAAATACTTAGGACCAACACTTGGTTATAATTATAACCCAGTCTATTCCATCTTAACATGCAGTAATAGTCTCTTCACCACTTAAATTTAACAACATAAACTTTCATCTTGTGTTCTCTCTTCCTAAGTCTGCCGCATTCATTTTCAGAAGTATGAGAGCAGCAAATTGCTGCTCCAAAGATCCCATGGCTTCTTCCCACTGTAATCCAGCTGTTTAATCCCTGTAGGTAAGAGAGACCCTCGACTCTATCCCAGTCTTGCTCTGGTCACAGTTATTGTTTTTGAAACTGTGGAGAGCTTCAAAAAGTCACCAATTTTAATTCAAACCATCATCTTTCATTACCTTTTCCTTAGCAGTTTTTGCTCTTCTAAAATATCTCCATCTTGCTACACACACATCTTAAAAATAGTATTATTTTAGTTACAGTTGAGAAGGAAGAAGTCCTCGGGCTCAGTCTCCTAAGCCTCATCTCCTGTTCCTGGGCAAGCCTAGTTGCTCATTGCCGGTTTGAATACCTGCCATTTTTGTGAGGCAATCGGCAGGGCCCCGGGGGCACCAGCAGGCCGTGAAGACCCCGACCAGCCTCCCCGGCACCCCACCAGCCCTGCCCAGGACCCCGTTTCAGCTCAGTCCCTGCAGCAGGGCAGGGCCACCGTGGCCCAGCCTAGGCCAGGAGACCCTGGCCCATCCCATGCCCGGACAGCAGCTTCAATCCGTTTTAGAAATGAGGGAACCCAGGTAAGCTTTAAGAAAACTCAGTTGTGGTTCTGCCATTTTTATTACTTCCTTCTAAGATCTAGTGGATGAATGAGGTTTTGTCTGGACTGTCTTTAAAGGTATTTTGTGATACAGGGGATTAGTAATGTGATGTGATGGACAGAATAGCAAGCTAGGAAGTCCTGTGACCCTTCACTGTATCTCTCTGAATAATACAACACCTTTTTTTTTCTTCTTTTTTTCATACATAATACAGCAGAAATGCCTCCTTTGCAAAGGTGTGAGGGAAAATCACTAATGGTTATACAGCCTTGAAAATTCAAAGAACTATAACATATGTGTTTTTTTTGCAGATGGATTTTCTCTTTGTTCAAATATACAACCCTTTCCAAATATTGTCTTTAGGTTATGTCCTGTTCCCAATTCCGTATGCCATGTCTGTGAATTGGATGTTATATTTCTTTCTAGTTCATTTGCTGCTGTGGGCAACGAGATTGGTATGTTTTTTGAATTTTTGTATTAAGTCTGTAATATATTGGGCTTCTTCAGGTTCTCATTATGACAATATGATTTTGTCCTTATGTTTCTAGAATGTCCCAAACTGCTCATTGAGTTATACTGATATCATTTTGCTTTCTATTCTATTCCATATTTATATCCTTCTTTGGGGCACTATTATTCATGCTCATAGGTTTTAGTGTTACGTTTTTGCTGACAACTCCCAAATCTATTTTTCAGTACCTGCTGACCCAGAGCTGGCTCTGCCTTTGCTGCATGATTGTCTTTATGACATTCCAGTTCAGAATAGATGTCATCAAACTTTCGCAGGTTGAATGCGGACAAGAATGACTTGTAGCCCAAAGAGTTGTTCGAGTATTGCTCTTTATCTATATTTCTTATTTGTCATTGACTTTGATGGATGCATACAAAGTTGCACTTGCTTTACTTAGTTACAGATCTTTACAATTATTTCTAATATGACTTATTTTTATAAATATTGCTGTTTGTTTCCTCACGGAGGTCTTCATAGCAAGTGTTATAGTAGATGGTGCCGAATCGTACATAAGAGGGCCTTGCAATGTAATTCTTACAAACAAATTAAAGTTAGACAATTAGAATAGATTCAACAAGTAACCAGGCTGAACAAACAGCTGTCGCATTAAGCATGTGTTTGCTTATATTCAGGCAGAGTGGACAGAATATATCCTTCTTTTTCTTTGATAAATTTTCCCCCGCACTTTTAAGACAGTTGTATTACTATTAGTTGGTTTAAATCAAGACAACCTCCATAACTTTAGAAATGCTCTGAAAGTCTGTCTCTAGATTTCAGGATGTGGGCATATTGAATTTCAGTCTTTATCATTGTAGCCCCAGTTTCTCACCTGGGAAGTGGGGAGATGAATAGATAATGCCACCTGGTCTCACATAGCTATTACGGTCAGCAGACCACTAAAGTGTTAGGTGACTTCATAATTTTGTACTCAGTGCAACACTGGTCCCATCAGAGGACTAACATTGGACATGCAAATTTGGCGCACAAAGTTTCATGCCTCACACAGTTCATGTGTGGACATGTGTGAACCAAAGGAGAGGTGATGGCTTTGGAACCAGGCAGAAACACATGTAAAACCAGCAGCTGTAAGATGAAAATGTCTGATCTGCCTTTTAATTTGCTTAAAAATGTGTGCTTGCAGGACATTAAATACATTTAATGTATTGCATTAAATGTAAATTAAATTGCACCTGAACGTGAAATCACAGACAGATAAGTGATGCGGAAATGTATTGATTTATAGCATCTTAAGTACTGGCCAGTATGCTTAAGATGCATAAAAATTAGTGGAAACTCTGCAAAGTGCCTTGAAAGATTCCCGAGTGTATGCAGAACCCTGGGATTTGACATTTTGGGCAGAGACAAGCTGGATGGTTCCATAAGATTTTAGCCACAGTCATTTAGAGAGACAAAGAGAAGTTTCATAAATGTTACTTCTAAATATTTTGGTTTAAACCCTCCCACTGTTTTAGTTTGCAGTGTTAAGGTGATTACAGCCAATTTCTACTGTATGATTTCCTGTGTGGTTAAATCTTGAGTAGATAATAGTTTTCTGAAAATATTTAACTTTGCTTGAGACTTTACTCTTATCTTCTCTTTTACTGATCTCTCTTCTGTGTATCTCCAGCCTTCACTCTTCATGGGAAAAGCATAATTCCTTATCTCATCACACTTCTATTGAGAGATGTCTCTGCTGACTTCACTGAAAAGAAAAAGGATTGATTTAATGCTTATACCCTTTGCTTGCATAGTAATTTGCTCCATCTGGGGCTTCTCTTCAGTTTCTTAAGTCTGGGTTTTATATTTAGCCCCTTTTGTAAAGGAGCTGTTATGTTCCTATATGTTATTTGTCTGTTCTTTAGACTCGTATATTGTATTTCCCCTGAAAGTCTAAGTTCAGGATTAATTCAGACTCTACAATCTTTAAACACAATTTGCAGAGGAACTTCAAATCGATCCACTATCAGAACAGCAGCAACATAGGCTCGGTCCAGAAATCTGCATTATTCAAAGAATTATGCTTAAATAGGTGAACATCTTTTCCAGTGGTAAGAACAACTTAATTGGCAAAGGGAGTTAAAGACTTATGGGGTGAGAAGTTGAAGGTGGTTTTGCCATGTCATCCTGAGGAGACCAGGAGGGCAGATGTTGTGGTGTGCAAGAATTGGCCTTGTTATCCCTGCCGAAACCAAACTGTTGATACGCGTAACCAGGTTGCCGGAAGGCAGTGATTTGCTCCTTCAAGTGGTGATATTCGGTGGCTCTGCTGAAGGTGTCCTAGGTAGATGGAGGACCTTATTGGAAGGAGGTCCTAATTGCAGAAGGTTTCTAACTCTCTCCTGCTGCTACAACACACGTGTTTAAAATGAGGAGGTGTTATAATGCATTCACCTTGTTGATGATGTTCTTGGCTTTCTCATGTTCTTTGATTTTAATCTTTGGATACATTTTCATTTACTTCTTGTCTTCTGGCCTGTTTGTTTAGTTTTGAATTTTCACTGCGTATTCCCTAATTAGATTTTTTTTAGAGACTATCTATAGCTCCACACTGTTTACAAGGAGGATGTTGAGGGAAGAACACTGCCCGTATTTCACCATCTGAACCTTCATTCTGTGTATGTTTGCTTGTTTTGCTCCAGAGTCGGTTGTTTAATGAGATCCCCTTAACTGCACAAGAATTTGGTTTTTGGCATTTGTGACTAAACATGGACCTTCCCTGCAAAGATGCAGTAACTACACCAGTTCTAGTTGCTTTTGGCTAGCTGTAGGAGTAGAAAACTCCTAAAATGGCAACAATATATGTTGTACTCTTTGAGTTACTTAATGACACATTTATAGCATGAGAGGTTGAAGGCCATAGGCATAAACTACCAAATACTACTGTCTTAGCAACCATTGTGCTTCTAAGCACGCAGTGAGCATGCAAGCATATATATGCAAATATATATATATATATATATATATATACACACATATATGTGTATATATGTGCATGTGTAGATGTAATCTGAGAGGACAGAATGGAAGAAAACTGCTATGGCTGAGCCATCTCTTTGACAGCAGGACTGATCTCCCTAGGTTTTTTTTCCCTATATTAATTTATGTAGTTTTCAGTGTTCCAAGCACAAGAAAGACCCAGTAGTTTTCCAGGGAGGTTATTTACTGACCCAGCATATGTCACAGAGGGCAAATATTTTCTTAAAAAAATAAAAAAATAAAAAATTGCAACCTTTAAAAGCTGTTTTCATTAACATCAGAAAAAAGAGCATATACATGTTCATTACTTGGTTATCCTTCAACTTGGCCTAAATTAATTTGCCAGTGTACTTTATGAAAACACTTTACTTTCTCTGAGATAGAGTTATAGGCCCTGTATTTTAACTCCTAATTAATTTATGCTTTGTTACGATTACCAAAAATTGTGATAACACACCAAACATTTTGCTGCAGACAATATTCTAAAATGAGTGGATGGTAATTGTTTGTAAGTCTATAGAATTTAACTAAACTGTGCTTAAAAGTCTTAGAAACTGACAACTGAAAAATCAAGTAAATAAAATGTTTACAAATGGGCACATAAATATGCATAAACCATTAGGAAGCAGGCTGTTTGCAATGCTGGGCTCGTCTGTTTGCAAAGACAACATCCAGTACAGCATGTCTCTGATAATTACATTTTGGCTTAATAAACAGAAATGGGAAGGATGCTTATTTTTAATTATGTTAATGCCTTCTTTTTTTTTTGATGCATCCAAGTTAGCGAAATATAGTGCGCAGGCAGTTTTTCAACTTGTGTATTTTGGGGAAAAAAGTGTAACACCTTGATTTTTTTTAAGGGGGTGCTGAGGTGGGGGTGAAGCTCCGCGAGCTGCCATGGGCTTGACGCGGCTGCTCGTGCACGTACGCCTCCTCCCCGGTTTAAAGACCTTTCGCTCTGTTAAAACTTTGCCAAAGGTGAATTAAGGGCTCGGCTCAAGCCACGGAGCTTTATTTTTCCTCTCCAATTTTTTTTTTATTTTTTATTTTTTATTTTTTTATTTTTTTGCCTAACACTGAAAAAGCTAGAGGGAGTTAAGGCTCTACACACACTTTCAGTAATTGGGGTTTTGACAGTTTTAAAATGCTTGGCTCAAAAAAAAAAGTAATAATAAAATAAAAAATCTAGAGAAGCAGTGGATTGCCAGGGATTTATCAATGTAAATTGGCTTTCTGGGTTCAAATTGACTTTTCAAAAATGTCACGAAACAGTTGCAAATGAAATGAAGTTCCATTCCAATTGGACAGATTTCTTTTCTTTCTTCAGGGGGAAAAAAAAAAAAGGCATTTAAATGACTTATTTCAGGACACACAAACAGTAAAAGTCAATTTTACAATAAAAAAATCAGTCTTTCAAAATAATTATGACATTTTTCACCTCCCCCCCCCAAAAAAAAAAAGAAAAGAAGAAAATTACTGAGAGCACAAGTTTCTTCCTGAAATGTTTGGAAGTGCCAGCAAGTATTGCTTTTTAACTACACATTTTCTATGGATTCTTAGATAAGGGGAGCTGAGTACATGGAAGGTAGGATGGAGTCTCAATTATGGCCCATTTTTATCCCCTGCTAAGTTTATTGGAAATATTATTTATTAGCTAAAACAGAACTTTGTGGTTCAGTAACTTTAGCCTTTATTACTACTAATTTCAGGACACTTGAAAGTAAGTAGGCTATAGGACCTAGATCTGGAAAATGAACGCTGTAACAAAACAAGAAATTCTGGTGCCTTCCAGTGCAACCGGCAGAATAATATTTCTGATGAATAAGAAGCTACTGATAGACACATCTAGCATCATTTTGCTATTCCTTATTAGTGTGTGATAGTCTTTGTATTCTGCTGGAATTTATAGTTATATATCAAGCTGCTCGGAAGACTGACCAGTCTGAAGTTCGGCAGTGCTTCTCCATGTAAATATGTAGTTATATTTATATGTGTGTGTATGCGTATATATTTATGTATACACAGTGCACTGTACGTATACTGTGTACTATTTATATAAATACTTATATATACACACACACACATATGGTACACTGTTGGCTTCCACACTTGTCATCTTCCTTCCTGTGTGGGCCTCCTCACACTGATATTTTTCCCAGATAATGTATTCACCCAGATAGACTCCAGCACTCCTCAGTTCCCATTTATTCCTATGTCGGCAGCAAGCAACTCTATCGTTCATAGGAAATGTCTGCATGAATTTCTTTTTAAAATATTGAACCAGTTCTGTGTTTTCGTGCATCGGTTCTATATTTGCCTGAGTAATACCCATCAATAAGTAGTTGGAGAAAAAAAATGTGTGATATGTCAATGTGTTAATCTGATAAAATCTGTTTTTGCTATCCAACAACCTCTTGTACAAAATATGAGGAATGAAAAAATGACCACTTCAGAATTATGAGGAATAAGATCCATCTCCATGTGTTGAAGAAAAGTCCTGAAAATCTGTTGGAGATGAATTTCTTCATTTCTTTTCAGCAGAGCTCCAATGAATTCATTGTTCCTGTCCCAGTGACTGCAAAACTAGGGCAGTTAGAAAACTGGGTAAAATATTTCAGCAAATAATAATGGATAATACTCTGTTTTCCATAGATCTTGTTAAATAATGTAAAAATGTATTCATAGGAAAAAAAAAAAAACACTGTTAATAATAGTGCTGTTTCCAAGTTTTAATGAGACTCCTCAGGGGCACAGCAGTGCATAGTGGTAGATCTCATTATCTCATTAGAGGACTTGGGCTTACATCAGGAGCAATTTGGATTAAACCAGTGTAAAACCAACATACTTCCTGAATCAAGGGACCTGGTTTCAGAAAATGCTGAAAAAAGGTTTTTTCTGACATTTGTTACTTTTCCTGGGTTAGGTAAAATTTAGTTTCAATTAAGAAAATGAAGCTCATGCAGAATTATGGATAAATGATGCTCCCAGCATGCAATTTGGGACTATTTATACCTTTATGCTAATTAAGAATTCAAGAGATTTTTGCTTTCAAGTGTATTGCTGACAAAAATGTGAGTTCACAGAAGTCTGAATACAAAGCTCATAGTATTATTGCTGTTATAAAGCACCCACTGCTGCATGCTCAAGATCCTGAACAACATTCAAAAGTATTTCTCATCCATTGAAAATATCACACAAAATCACAAAGAAATTAAGTAAACAGAACACTGAAAGCAAACAAGGAAATAAGAGGAGGGGGAGTAATTTTGGAAAGTTTGTGTATGTTTTTGTATTCCACTGACGGAGATAAAGTGAGCAGAGCAAATTTCCCACCATCAAGGGCTGCCAAAGAGCTAACATCGGGGTAGGTGGCAGGGAGAGCCAGTAAAAAATGAGAGAAGGTATCCAGAAAAAGTCCTGGATATAATTAGTCCAGATTCCTTTGTCAGAGAAGGTTCTGTCTAGAAGGCCTGGCTGTCACTCCGGATTTACCACAGATAAAGACAACTTTCAGGTTATCTAGCCTGCGTCTCTCCATTTCCATGTCTGAAGACTGCACACCACGTTCTGCTGGGTACCCATGTCCTCCTACTCACTACCGCGGATCACAGTGCTTGGGAACGCTTTTGACCCGGGTGAACGGATATTCTCACGGATAACATTGCTGCTCCTGCACGTCCCAGCTCAATGGAGAGGCGGTCGCTTTGGGCCAGTTCCCGAGTCTTTACTCTTTTGTGGACTGCTGAGTTCGTTTATCTGTCGGTGTTATGAGATACCGCTCTTGAATAAGCATCAAATGTAAATAAGGTAGTAAGATCATCTGTCTCAGTCCACATATCCTAATTTTTGTCTGATCAATAGTAGGTTGAAAACAAATAGATAATGTTGTTGGATCGTGTTGCCCTAGGATTGCCAGACTTCAAATACTGAATCTGAGATAATCACGCATGCATATTCTAAAGTGCTGGGCATTCAGAAAAGTGTCTAATTGTCATGAAAATACGAGGAAGAGGAACAGTTTTTTTCCTCCACGGTTTTCATGTGGAATGTGGGTTTTGATTAATAGCATAGCAGATCTTGTGTTGTATAGAATATCTATTGACAGTTGTCATGTTGCCATCTTTACTTTTTAAGGAAAATCAATATGGAAGCCAAAGAGAAAATCATCTTCAAAAAAATGGCATAGCTTGTTTAGGCAAGGGAGGCAACTGGGATGATTTTTAATTGGGGAAAAAATATTTGGTGATAAACTTGATACCTGCTTATCTGCTACTAAATATGCTTTTTCTAAAATGAACAGGTCTAAGAAATTGTCTTGCTAATGAATAAAGCATATACCCAAGGGAAAAAGAGGGCAATACCACTGGCCTTTTAGTGCATTACCCAAGTGCTTTGAATATTATATAGAGCATGCAGCTCATCTATGATAAAACTACTTGCCTTCCAAAATATAAACGGACTGATGGCTTCTGGTAGACAATTCTGGTCACATTGCATGAGCGGTATCAGTGGGACACTCAACTTGTCGCCGGTATTGCTGATGTATTCTGTAGCTAACGTTACGCCCCTCTGGATTAAGCTGTGGCCTCTGTAACGCAGCTGCTGTAATTGCATCCCGTGTTTGGATGCAGAGGTTAAGTGTGAATCATCTGGATGACCGACAAAAGCAAATTTCTTTCAGCGAGGCAACTCTTAAATGTACTTTGGAGGGGAAGGGAGAAGAGTTGTTGTTCGCCTAGTATGGCTGGTTATGGGTAGTGCTTAATATACCTGGTAGAATACAATTTTTACACAAAGAGAATTTTTATCTTTTTACAGCTGAGAGCACTACGGCATAAACGTGCTGTAAACAGTGAACTGCAGACAGCCCCTGCCACTGTCTGTTGGCATTTCAGTCCTGGAAAAATGCTTTGATATGTCAACAGCAAGAATGAATACAAAGAAAAATATGTTTACTCTTTTAGTTTGCTGTAGCAACTATATTGATTTCTGGATATAATGTTCCTAAGAAGTCTCTTTTACGGAGTGAAGAAGCCTCGTGTTTTAGACTGCTGTTAGCGTGCTGTCCTGTCGAAACAAGTCTCTCCTTCCCACAGTCTGGAAGATTTGAGGACTGAATATGAAATTCAGTGATGTTCACCTGTCCGGTAGGTAGTTCAGCACATGCCGCTTTGTGAATGTGATTGTGTGTCTGTTCATGGGAAATACATCTCATGGAAACAGAGAAATGTTTCTTTGGAGCTTCTCTGTATTTGTCCTGGATAGGATTTTTCTTGACCTAAGCGAGACATAGCATTAATATTGCTACTGTGATACCACAGCAGTCTACCACAGGGCTTCGTTTTCAAGGAAAATGAAGAAGAGCTGCAGATAATGAGGTTTTCTGCTTTTACCTTCTTGCTGCTCCAAGTTGCACAGGCGTTTTGTTACGCCTCAGCATAGTAGTGGTGCCGCCTGGGTTCTCACTGATCCTCTCGGCGTGCTGCTCGTGCCCTGAGAAGCGCTCGCTGGTGACTGTGGAAACGCGTCTCACCTTGCCCTGGCAATGAGCTCGTGGTAAGAGTCAGTCTGAGAAAATCGGTTTCGCTCCTACTTGAACTTCAAAAATTCAGGCTGAACATACCTTTCACTTACTCTCTGAACAAGATAGGAAAGAAATACTGCGTTCTTCCGTATTGTATGTGTGAATTTTATGATTGTTGATATACTGCTGATTCTATATAAAATGGTGATACTTACATTAACTACAAATGAAAAGATGGTCTGATTTTAAAATAAGTTTGACCAAATTGTCAATTTAATGTTTGGTACAACCAAGTGTATTCTAACAGTATTTTCCATTTTAATAACATTTTTCTTCCAAGAAACTCAGCCTGCATACTGTGCTGTTTATGAGATGTTTCTTCTACAAATTCAAGGATCCCAGAAGTACTTTAAAAACCGTATCTGTAATAGAATTACAGCTCTCCTTACTAAAATGCAGCTTCCTTGGAGGCAGAAAGGTACACAGACAACTACCTTACAGCATATTGGGGGGAAAAAAGTAGACATTTTGTCTAATGACAGGAGTCTGAAGGGAACATAGTCTTGTATTGATAAATACTGCTGAATCACGGCTACCTGGTAGCGAAGCTGAGTGCTTCACTTGTGAGCTGGGGATTGCATTTAACTCATATGTCTTCAAAAATGCTCTTTTGCTACTAGTGCCTGCGCCTGACCACTGCAAACAAATGAAAAAAAAGGCTTAAAATTCAATGGCATACCTTTATGCTAGAAGTTTTGCTCTTTTCTTCTTTGCCTTCAAGGGTTTGCAAGATCAAGGCCCTACTTCTATAAAGACACCATAGGGTCTTTTTTAATTCTGTGCAAAGATCTTTCAGGTTTCTGCTTTGTAGTCTGATGAACAAAATAAATCGTTAGGTTTCCTTCCATGTCAATTTGTGTTGAATCATCTTCACTGAAATGTCACTCCTTCCTTCTGGAAGCTCTCCTCTTGGACCAACAGCATGGGACTACAAGGGTTTTGTCTCTTTTCAGGCGAGAAGAAACAGAATACAGTTTGGTACATTTATATTGCCTGGAAATCGCTGCTGCTGTATAAACTAAAACCTGTATCATCTGAGGTGGCCAACCATGATCTGCCTTACCCTCTAGTAACAGAGAAGCTATAAATATAAGAAAATGGTAAAAATAAAAAAATTGTGGGGCATGAAAACAAGTTATGAGCTATATATTTGTAAGCAGATCTGATATTTTTAGATATACCAATATATTGCTCATTTAATTAATTCGATAGACCAAGATAATAGTACTAGGTAAGCACCTGATATTCACTATTAAAAAAAAGATTTGGTTAGTTGAGATTAGTCTGACAATTCTCATGATACTGTTTTTGTTCTCCAAATAGTCTGAAATTTCTGACCCAAATGAGCATTCTGTAAAGTTTTTTGCTTAGAAGTCTTCAGATTCACTTTCTGAGAAGGTCTGTTACTCTCCCTTCAGACTGTTTGAATGTTGTCAGACAGATGCAAGAAAAAAGGGAAATGCGATTACAGCATTTTTGAACATTTCAAAGTATTAGTAGATAAGTATATTTTATACTAATTGCACAGCAAAAGCTTGCAATGACATTGGGAAGCAGTGTGGTTACTATGCGTGTCACTCTTCTGATTTAAAGAATACTGTCTGTTGCAAAAGTATCATAGAATAGTTAGTGTACTTTTCTCAGGAAGAAAATAAAAAGGAACTTGCATTTTCTTCTTTGAGTCAGAATGGTATTGCAAAAGATCCCTGTAACTGCTTTCGTTCAAGGAGTAGAAACGGTACAGATTTTTAGCAACTTTCAAATATTGAGAAAAATTGATGATTTTTATCATCTAGTTCCAGGTGGCTTTTAGGATTATACTTTGGCATTTTTAATTTAGCAACTTTCATGCCAATAAGAAATCACTAAGTAATGGCAAGAAAGCAGTTAAACGTATTTAAAAGTCAGAGGTTTTGAGTCTTCTGAATTTAATTCTATGGTAGCTATCTCATGGGCATCACTTTCACAGCCGTTGGGAGCTATCAGTTCACGAGTAGGAATCTGATATTGCCTTTTCCTAAAATTTCTTTTTCAAATTTAGTGGCTCAGGATCAGGTTTTAGAGATTGGAGATATAAGCTCAGTGATACAGTGTTATTTTTGTCAATAGCAATCACAGGTAATGAGCTGTATCTCTGTTTCATTTAAATTTTAAAAGATGTTTAAAGTTATTTTTAAAACTTTATCACAACTGGCTGAAAACACAGATAAGACAGTAAGTATATGACATTATTTGAAACTATGTGTCTGAGATAGATAAAGGGTATGATCATAAGTGGACGAATTAAGCCAGTATCTAGAAATTAAATTAGTAAATATATATATGAGGGTAATTTGTTTTTCATTGCTATCATCTTAGCATTTCTTGCTGCAATATGGAAAAATAAATGTATTGCTTTCACACTCAATTTCAGTTTTGCAAGCTAGTGGCTTCGCGTTGCACAAAACGGGAGATGAAGGCCTATTCATCTGCTTGTTCTTCACTGAGGATATGTACTCGCTGTAATAGGTTTCTACCAGTATATTATTGGGCTTTGTGAAAAGACTGTTTTCGCTGTAAGCAGTCGGTAGAAAATGCTTGTCAAGTACTTTTAGCAGTAGTTTTTTGGACAAACCATCATCATTACTGTGAATATAGTTTATACCAGAGATGCTTTTTCTTAAGAGGGTTTGTTGAGAAGTGCTGCGGAGGATGATGGTTACACATCAGTGTGTGGATGGATTTCCAGGACCATATTCTGTATGTGTAGATACAAAAAGGTATGTGTAGAGATCCACATGCAACCCACTTGGGCTGTGTCACAGTGAAAAGGTCTGCATAGGTACTGCGTGTTCCTCTGCTTAATTGCTTTGCACAGAGAGCAGCTGAACCGACTGATTCATGTTTTAAGAAAACGGAGCACTGATACAGCTTTAAAGTACAAGACTAAAAAAATTGTGTTACCGTTTCAATTTCTGCTCTTGAAAAACCCAGTGTCGGATCATAAGCTGGAATATGTTGCTTATGCTATTTTACACAACGAGAAGATCAAACTCATTAAGAACCACAGACCTGTCGGCTGTTAAGCACACATGCAGTAATGAGTGCACATTCCCTGGAAAATTGGCTTGCACACAAGAAAAAACCCTTCGTAATACTAAGCGTACACTTGAGAAGCACTGTGTAGCAAACGCTCTAGTTGCAGTCATATGCTGCTGAGAATATTCTGCAATTTAAGGCTCAATCATATGTTCTCCAAGGAAACCCACTGATACCTAATTACAGGAAGATTATAAATGATAATGACAACGTAATGAATTACAGAACCTTTATGACTTCTTATCACAATTTCCTGCTGTGAATCAAGGCATGCAGATAAAATGTAAGGATATCTTTGAGTGGCATTTGCTCGTATTTTCCATGATGAATCTAAGCGGAATTACAAAATTATGTACTGTCAGTCTTGTGAGGATGAAGTAGGTTCATAAGGCTGCTATCTTTTTATAAATTTGGAAAATCAGGATATACTAATGTTATGGCACTTTCTAAAACATTATCATCTCTGATGTCTTACATTTGAAGTGTTTTTCCTTTTGGATTTGTACTTTTCTGTAGTCTTCTGTTTTGCTTTTGCCTTAGTCAGTACCCTCTATTTTTTCTACTCGGCAATGCCATCATACCCTACAGATTAAAAACATGAACATAAAATTACAAAGGAAAGCAGTTGTGGAGTCTCATCAAAATACTGACCATTAACAATAACAGGATCACACTTCATTTCGATACTCTTCCTTGACAGTACCTTCCACAGTGTTTCAGACAGTGTTACACGCAGCCATGGACAAGAACTAGACTAGCTCTGAAAGGAATAAACCTTCTCCTGAGAGAAGCAAAGCTGTTTTAGAGGAACTTGCAAGGAATATTTACTTACAATGATACATTAGGTCTAATACCAAGCAGCAAACAAATGTGATAAAAACACAATAAATTAAAAGAAATTTTGTCTTGTCTATCTCATTAAAAAGTCAATATGAAAGCAATGTGCTTTACCCCCATAAGAAGAAAAAATTACTTGTCAGTAGTGTCAAATTCAAGAACCAAGCTCATATTCAAGGAACAGAAATAAAGCAACTTCATGAAAATAGTATATTGAGCATGAGCATAAAGCCAAATATCCTGTGTGTGTGTAGGGTTGTTGCAAATGCTCTGGATTTTATTCTCCATAGAAGTTAATATCTTTTGATCAGAAATTGAAACCCTGAAGTCTGCTTTTCAGTGAAAAGTTGCTCTTTTCTTGTAGAAATCAGATCCTTTCCAGAGGAAAAAATAGGTCTGTAGATCTTCCCTCTCCTGATTCTTCTTGGGGGGAAAAAAAAAAAATCAGTTAAAATCTTTTGCTCAACCCTATTCTAAACATGTTTAGTTTTACCATGTTATTACTGTTCTGTAAAATAGCTGGCAGGTACCTTATTTGTCATTATGCTTCCCTGGACAACTCCTGGGAATTTCACGCAGCCTGGGAATGCAACCTCGTCTCCCTAAGTGCTGCTCAGGTCTGCTAGTGCCAAGTGCCGGGAGGTGCATTTAGACGGGAACGAAAGCTATGCAATAGCCAATCCCGTGCCATGTATTTTATAAAAATTACTCAGCCCTGCTCGAGTTCTGCTGTGAAAATAGTGAGAACTGAGGACCTCACCTGCTCTCTGGAGATGACCTCTAGTAGGACTGTAGGGTTGGCATCAAAGAGGTTGAGTTTATTGGATACAGCTAAATAGATTGCCAAAGGCTTTTGGGGGAGGGGCTACGTTAAAAAAAAAATCCTCAGAAATCTGCCCCAGATCTAAAGTCTTGTGGATTGTGACTTTTAAAATCTCTCTGACTTTTTCTTGTGAAATTATTCTTGCTCAGTGAATGCTCTTTCACATAGCTTTTGTGGAGATTTTGAATCTGATAGTTTTGACGGAAGTTAATGTTGAAATTCAGGAAAAATTTAAGATCGGTGTATTGTTTTAACATTTTCAGACTATGATTTAAAACTTTAGATTCCAAATGGTATGTTGTATATACAAAACTAAAGGATGAAACTAAAACAATTTCTTTATATTCCATGAGCTAAAGCATTTCAACCTGTACAATTATTTTTTCTTAAGCTGTAAAAATGTTGAAACTGTAGGTTTTAAGGTTTGGGCCCTGCGTCATCTACCAGCTCTAATACCAATATGGCCTTTTACCTTCCTATCCCAGATAGTGAATAACTGCGTTTCTTTGACCTTATTTCAGAGCGCGTTTTCTGAGCCATCAGTCACTGTTCTCTTCTGCTCTGAAACGAAATCGTCCTTTTAGCATAGGGTGAAAGCGTAAGACCCAAAGGCCGGATTTTCTCCCCTGTTGCGTGGTATTTTGTCCCTGCCCGTTTGCCGCGTGAGCGGGACGTGTGCGGGTGCGAGGTGCCCGCCAGCGCAGCGCCCCAAAGCCGCGGTGATGGCGCACACCTCTGCCCTCGCCGAGCGCGACCTCCGTAACGCCCTGGTGGCAAGCGCTCGGCTGAGATACGGTCACGAGGAAGGCTCATCTTAGTTTTTGTTTTTTATAGGCAATCTTCGCATGAACTATTATTGTCCAGGCACGTACTCTGTGTGCTGGAAATTGTTGATTTATTATGTTGTCTCCGCCAAAGCTCAGGTGATGCTTTCCTCCTTCCTTTGCGCTGCTCTGGAGGCCGTTAACCAGCAGCGATGTGCGGGAGGACAAGGTGGAGAGTTTCTTCTTTCCTACTGTAAACCTTGTTTATGTTATGTGAGATCCAGTTTACCACGCTTTGAGAGAAAGCTTTAGTTAGTGCTGTTACGGTTGGAGCAATTTGCCTCAGACTGCAATTAAAACATATATATTATTAGTGAAAAATTAATTATTTCCTCCCCATCACCTCATAATGAACTGGCTTGTGAAGAAATCAAATTGTCCCCTAAAGGGAGTGAATGTATCCAGCTTAAAACCAAGTAAAACAGCTCACTGGTCGCTAAGCTAGCGTGTTGCTGATCTCCATTCCCCCAATTGCATCGCAGTGTGCTGCAGCTATAGCAATTAAGCTGGCTGACATTATATGACTGTTTCTTGTCAGCAAGTGTAACGTTTTCCCCAGAAAGCGACTAATTAAAACAAAACATAGATTTTATTCCCAGGCAGGGGAGCTTCTGGCCAGCAGTGAGCCTGGTTTCAAATGACCAGAGCCGACGGCAATCTCCAAAGCCGCGTGCGCCGGGGCCGCGGTGGCTCCTCTCCGCCGGCGCAGCCCCGCCAGGAAGGAGCGCGCAGCCAAACCGGCCGGCAAGAGGGATGAGAAGTAGCGTGGAAAGCCAGCAGGAAAGTCAAATTAGGATTTGAAAAAGATATGCAGCCAGAAATGGGTCTCAAGCTGTTTGGAATAACCCCCGTTACTAGGCAGATAGGAAGGGCTCTCCTTCGTGCGTGTTGCTCCACGAAGGATTGTGGTTCTTTTCGCATGTGCACGTTTCTGGGATTGGAATGAACCATCATCAAAGAGTACCCAGAGTTAGCACCGGTAAAGCTAACACAAGTTTTTCAAGATATCTTAAATTGCATGTTTGTGAATTTAAGGCAATAAGATCCCAGACTAATCAACTTATTTCCGACAACTTTTTTCTGTGATTCTAATGACGATCATCTTTTTTGTGTTGTTGTTATGTATTTTTTTTATTACCATCAGATTCCCAGAGCTTGTTCTGAAGCATCCGGTGACATCAAGGTACTTAATGAGGCTTTGACTGATCCGTTTCATCATTTTTATGTGCTACATATTAAATTTTGTGTGAGGATCTAATGACCATGGGAAAAATCCTGCTTGTCTCTCTCTGTTCATTTTCATCTTATTCTTCTTTTATTCTTTTTATTTTTTTCATCCTGGGCACCTTTCTCAAGGATGATTGAATTCTCAAGGTGGCAAAACTGCATAAGCATGTCAAAAAAAGGCCTTTTATCTTTTCAGCTTTAGGGATAACTCTTTTAAATTGTAAGACTTGGACCAGTTTCTGTGTGGAAATTCATGCCATATTAATTAGAAAATGATAATTTTTCTTACATTTCTGGGAAATTCTGCAGAAGACAATAATTATATGTCCAGATATAATGAACCATGAAAATACGTAGGCTTCTAGGGACCTTGAAATGTCAAAATTTCTTCTGAGTTGGAGTACCACAAATTCACACAGGAACAGATTTCTTTGATTTCTTCTATAACATGTATAACTTTTTAAAAATATTAAATATATATGTATATATAAAGTATATCTTGGGCATCATATCTACCTGCTGGATTAGGAAAAAAAATGGGTACTGGAAGACTGTTCTGACATTTCAGGCAGTAGAAGCCCAAGAAGCAAATGTAAGCCATTGATTTTCCTTCCGATAATTTTTCTAAAGAAAACTAGTTTATTCCCCAGAAAAGAAATGAATAAATTAATATGTGTATGTAAGCCAAAATCTTGTTGAAATATATGATGTTCTATGCCAATAAATAGATGGGCAGAGAAAGTCTTAGCAGTTAGAAAATTTGAAGCTTAAGTCAGTAATTTACTTGCAAAATGATGATTAGATTTACCAAAAACACTTGTATAAAAGGATTTCAGGAATGTGTGATAAGTTCAGAGTTTTAGGGCTTGCTGAAGTATGTGCAGCATGTTTCTGCAGTCAGTAAAAAGAAGCAAAAAAAAAACCACCAGATATACATCACATTTTTTAATTTTATTTTTGCATCTGTTTCTTCTGAAAACTTTCTGCCCATTCTAGTAGTTAAAGTGACAATTCTAAATAGCTGTAGCAGAAATATTATATCTGATTCTGAGCTGGAAAATTGAACCAGCGTGTGATCACAGGTAGACAACTGCTTTATGTTAAGGGCAAATGGCTGCATGATTACTGAAATATAGCTGCTAGTGGAAACGGAAAACTGTAGGAAACCAATCATAAGCTGTAGCAATTTCAGGCTCATAATATTTTTATATCAGAATGAAGTAATTTATGTGGATGTATTGTCATGTTTGCTGTGGTTTGATTTCCAACTTTTTTTTTTTTTTAGCCCTTTTAGTCAGTGTATTTGTATGAGAAAAATCTGGCATAAACTGAGTGGTTTCTCCTTTCCCTCCCCCTCTACCCAGTGATTCGGTTTGGCTTATTTATCATTTCTTAAACACCTCAAACGCATATAGCCTGAAAGCATATTTATTTTTGAGCGTGCCTTTAGATCCTGCTCTGTGGAATTCAGTGCAAGTTAAGTGTGTGCCTGAGAAAGCCTCACTCGAGAGCAGATTTTCCTAAATCAGAGCCATAGTTAGGAGTGAAGCTCAATACTGTTTTGCAAGATTTTCTGAAAGGACTTTTCCCACCCACTGCTGGAGAAGAAAGAATCGTTCATCTTATGTTTACTAGTGGTGAGATATATCCTAAAATCAATTTTAAGTGCGTCTCTTGGCACATTAAAGATTTAGAGAGGCTTAACATGCATACTAGTGTTTTATTACTGCTTCAACTTGAAAGGTTAATTTGAAAATCATGCCCTCATCCTAATAATTCAGACTTTTTTTTATTTGTGAGAGTTGTTCAATAGTTTGTTTACTAATCCAGTCACAAACAGTTGGTAATGAGTCGTCTTTCCCCTTTTTTAATGCCGTATTTCTCTCCCATCTGACCTGATTCACTCTACATCAGAGATTTCCTAGTCAGCTGCATGTTGTTAGCTGGATGAATGACACTCAGTTTAATATTCGAGATTCAAGCTAGTTCTTTGGGAAAAAAACAATGTGATATCACATACAGAGGTCTTCCATGCCTAACACAAATAACAAGAACTTCCTTGTAGCCGTAGGACAGTTGACGTCCTTCCCACACTTGTAGGCCCCTGGCAACCCCCCGCCGGCCCGGCTTGCGTAAGGCCGGCCTGTCGACGTGGAGCCCGCGCGTCTAAACTTCCATCTGGAGACTGCAGTCCTAGGCTTCCTCAACTTAGGCTTCTTCGGTTGCCACCAAGGTTAGCAAAATAAATGCGTCTTAGCCTAGTTTTAACCCATCAGAGGCTTAAATAGCCCTAAACCAGCATCCTTGTGCCAGGTGGGAGCTGCGGTTGCTGCCTAGGCTCTGAAGACTCCGGCTCCGTGTGCATGTAGCTCCTTGAATATTGGAGAATACGCAGGATGCCGCAGTGCCCTTACTGCGCTAACCGCTGACACTGCGCTGCCGTCGCCGGTGGTCGTAGCTCTTGGAGATATTTGTCCTGTTCTGGAGGCGCGCGGGAGAAACTCTGGGTATTTACCCTGCCCCTCAGAACCAGCACTGACTCTTATAAACTACTTTGTTTCTTTCTTTTCTTGGGAGAGAGGCATGTAGAAAAAAGTCTGGATTGTTTATGATGTTTATGTGGAGTTACGGTAGTGGCAGCGTATGATTTTCCACTGCATATGCTAGAGCGCGCTGTGCCGGTACATGCATCTTTCTTGTTTCCCCCAAACATTTTGCTAATTGAGCAAGCTCTGATCTTAAAATGTTAAAGAAGAATTTATGTTGTATGAGCTGGAGCTACTCCTGTAGTAATTCTGTCTGATTTTTTTTTGGGGGGGGGGGGGGAGTTACAGTGAAGACAGGTTTGATCAGAGCAGTCTAATCAATCTGTGGCATCTGAGATGCAAAGCTCAGAATTACTGAGCCTAATCACTTCTATCTCTCATTAATATCGGACAGAAAAAAAGCTGCTTTTAACTTAATCCTATAATATTTTATCTATTAAAGATTTTTTAAAAATAACACTTGTTGTTCATTTATTTCTGGAAAATTTCTCACCGTTCAGATAGCTTGTAGGGTGTGGGAGCACTGCGGGGAGTTTTTTGTTTGTTTGTTTTTAAAGCCCGGTCTCTTCCATCTTTCATTTGCCTCCTTTTCGAAGTGAAACAGCCTAGGTGAGACGTGGTGTGTATGTTCAACGTGCATACAAGAATGAAGTTGCTGAAGAAGAACCAGAACAGTATAAAACGTGTGATAATTAGCTGTTCAGTATTTGAAGAAAGTGTATGTTCAAATTTTATAAATGTTATTTAAATCAAGCAAAACCATCTCTCAAGCAGAGGAGGGCAGGGGCATGAAATCTTGTGCTACTCAAAAGTCAACTTCTATTTTTAATAGGCTTTAATTTATTGCTGTAAATATTGACATAGCAGTTTTTCTGTGTCAGTGACAAATACTTGATTTAGCAGCCGTGAGGTGTCTTGATGATGCTAGCAAGTGTGGTTCTGCTATTTCAGCAATCTGGGTCTCAGAAGTAGACCCCATTTCATGTATATTATTACAGGTTTGGCGAACGGGCTGAAGATACCAACCTGTATCTGAAGTACCTGGTCTCTTGACACCAGTATGTGGGTAGGGTCATTCTGCACAACTGCATGTGTAATGCTTGCAGATGGCCTGCCCAGATGCCTGCAATTTCTGGACTTGAAATATTTCACCACCCACTTTTAGAGGAGTACATTATTTCTGAAAGTGATGGGATGCTGCTCAAAGGGGTGGAAATAGATTTTTCTCTAATCAATCCAGCTGTGCTAATATTTGCTGTACCTGACCTCTGACAGCCTTCTCAGTTGTCCCTGTGCATCCTTTCTTTTCAGACTGGTAGAAAGGGGATCTCTGTTATGTCTGGATTGAGACTATATGTCTAGTTTTCAGTGAAGACATTGACAATAATTATGTAATAGACAATGTCTTCATCACGGTTGTACAAGGACAGAGAGGTGAGAGATGAAGCTGGTGGAAGGCTGTCTTGACTCCAAAGATTATGCAAAAAAAAAAGGTCCTCTGTGTACATTGCTTTGCAGAAAACGACTCATAACGTTGAATTTGGTCTGTCATACTTTCTAGTCAGTGTTGAGAGTTACTGTTCTGAAATGCAGGAGTTTTGTTTGATTTTTCATGCCTTTTGAAATGTTGGAGTGACTGTGTGGTATTTTATCTTCCCATAAATTTAATTTACTGCATTCACTGACTACTTACAGTAGATTTCCAAGAAGAAAGCTAACGTGACCTCAGTCTGTTTGCATAGAGTATTTCACTAGCCATTATGTGTAGTTTACAGTTTAATCCATTTTAAACTCTTCCTGTAAGTACTTATATTTTTCACTTAATTGTATCCATTTGATCCTCAGCAGTCCTTCAGGAGACAAAGTTATTGGACCATTATCTAGCCATGAAGCATTGATTTGTGCTATATAAAGAATGTATGGATCTTGCTCTTTTTCAGTGTGAAGACCTCTTTGTACTTGATCTTTTAAATGGAAGAATACTTTTCCCATAGTGAACTTTAGTCTGAAATTTGTCCAGATCACTACTATATTTCTATTTAGTGATATGCTGTTTTAGCCGTTATAACACTACGGTATTTGCATTTTCTTCATGACCTTTGGATTCTGATATTTATACTCTAATGAAGTGACATGCCTAAAACAAGAACAAATGAGCTATTTACAGGATCTGTTTGGATTTTGTTCAGGAAACTATTTTGTATAAGCGAAGTTGCCAGATGAAGTGAGCAAGGGAGCTGGCACAGCAGACAACTGGGTAAGCATTTCTAAAGGTCAGCAACAGCAAACAGGTTCTCTTCAGCACTGTCATATTTAGCAACGTGAGCTACATCCCCTCCTTGGTTGCAGTAAAAGTCTGGAAGGAACTTCAGGAATTATTACAGCCTTGTGGTTAAGTGATTCAGATCACAGCCCAGATAAATCTACTGCTCTGATACACTCGCTGCACGACGTGAGGCTCAGCATGTTTGTTGCAGTTAGGAAAATCAGAAGGTAATATTGACCCTTTCTGGAAAGAAGGTGGAATGTTTTTATCTATTGATAATATCTATTGATGCCCTGAGATTCTACCTGTGGAGGAGGTTCTGCGAAGCTGCTAAGTCTTATCTTTTAAACTTTTGTCCCCACACTTTAAGTCACTCTTCTGTCTTCCCTCAAATCCCTATGCAAAATTTGCCCCTAACGTGCTGAAGTCCAAAGTTCAGGAAATCTAGCAGTACCTTGGCAGTGGCTGCTGAGATGATGACACGCGTTTCCTTGTGGTCCTCGTCAGGGGTAGATCCTACTCTTGATCTGCTTGTGGAAGCATTGTACAGATGCCAAATGGATGAACGGGGCATGCACACTCATTTACTGGAGGAAGTTCATACGTGGAGGGTAAAAAAAGATCTACTGCTCTGAGGATTCAATAAAACGAAACAAAGAGTGCTCCAGGAGTCTTTGCAGATCTTATTTCCGTTCAGATTTGAATGGAAACTGTGCAGTTGAGTAGCAGGGCTGTTGAGAAGCTGCCTAATTGCAGTGCCTTTGCTGATGTGGCATAGGACCAGGGTGTCATAGGCTACTAAAACTGCAGCCTTTACTTTCCTCTCGACTCTACGTGAGGTTACATGAGGGAAGGAGAAAGGCGAGGAGAATGGCGGTTTTCTGTCCCCATTTGTCTCAGGATGTATGTAAGCTGTCACCTCTGGTTGTCTGGACTATATGGGAAGGGCTGCTCATTCCTGCCTTGCAATGGCAGGGTTTTCCTGAGTTTTCTTACGTGCGACGTGGGTTAGCCTCAGGTGCAGTGCAGAGATTTAAGCTTTAACAAAACATTCAATTTGTGCAGAGAAATGTGTCCAAAGCCTGCAGATTTTCGTACTCTAAACCATTGGCCCATACTGCACTAGTGTTATCAAACACAGAGTTTCGCATATCCATTCAGAGTCTTCTCAAATCCCTTGAGTAGGCCCTGAGACACTCCAAAATGAGCTCCTGTTTTCAGTTTGAAGCCTTACCCCATGTTTTACCCAGATTCTCAGCATCTTTCACAATAGTGGGATACCACCAAAGTCATCAGCACTGGCTTCCTTGGGAGTTTGCCTCGGTTCCTTTGTGTGGAGACCACTAAAAGATCACCTCTGTATGCAGCAGAGCGTGATTCACGTTGAGCCTCGGCTTAGATGAAAACTGGATGGTTGGCACAAGCAAAGAGGAAAGCTGCGACTTCCCTGACAAATGCCTTTGACCACCTGAATCTCATGCTCTCTGTGTACACAGTGTTTAGTATAAGTGGTTAGATGCTATGGCCAGATTTTGTGTCGTATTTTATGAGTTCGTGTGAGCCATCTGAACTGATACATTTTTTTCATCAGTCTCGTATATCATGGTTTCTGCTTTACCGCGTTAGCTCTTCTCGGAAGACCTCGGTGCACTAAGATTTAGCCAAGTACCAAACAGCATTAAAGTGGTGAAAGGCTTGATACTTGGCACGACAGTCTGTGGGGATCAGACCTCTTCCAGTCCCTCTGGAATAGCAAAGGTGTCCTTAGCTGAGAAATTACTGTAAATTTAACAGTTTAAAGGGAAGTGCAGGATGTTTGTTAGTGGACTAGAAAGGGAAAGAGATCCAAACTTTTCAGCAGGGGATTCCCCCACATTTCAGATGAATATTTTGCAGACAGAAGGCACACGCAGCAGAAACAAATGGATCTATGATTGGTAAAGAGCTTGATGTAAAATCTATGTTGACATTTTATTTGTTTCAAGAAATTACTGGTGTGCCATTATTGAGTGAGTATGTGTGCTGCAAAGTCTCATTCGTCTATGGTGAAATTTAAATGCATGCCGATTATGCTTTTAGGCTTCTAACAAGATCACTGATACTCTGGCTTCAGAAGAAAGCTTTTGTGAGTTTGTCTGAATAATCTTTGAGAGTTTGCCTGAATAAAGATTAAATAAATAAAAAAAATAGGACAGGGTTTGAATTTATTTAGACTAATGACATGAATATGCTGAAAATTTTGCTTATAGGTCCCAGTCAAAGTCCAATTAAGTCAAAAATGGACCTTTGTATTTGTATCAGTCTACTGCAAATATCTTAAAATCTATTTTATTTATTTTTGTCGCTTCTTTTAAGTTTTTTGTTCAGTGATTGTAATGAGAAGATATTTACTAAATGGCATATTTGTAATGACCTCAAATCTGATATGGCACAATATGTTTAGCAATTTCTGGAGAAATGCTCACTTAAATATGGATTACTTGAATGTGACACTGTTAACATCGCTTTCTACAATAAGAAAACAAAGTAGAGCCGTTCCTGAGCCTATTCTTGTAGTAGTATTTCATAGGAAAATAATGAGTGGGGAAGGGAAAGCAATAGAGATATGCGTGTACTCTTCATCTTACTAGATTATTCCTAGTAGTTATTTGTCTGCTAGCAGTCCCTTCCAAATAAAGGCAGAGCAACACATGGACGTGATGTAGGAAACAATCTCTATCCTGAAGTGCTAATCATTAAAATAGGCAGGGTGGGAATACACAAGAGATTCCACTCTTGGATATCTCTTGTGTAAGGAATGGATATGGGCTCGCCTGGTGAAGCAAGAGATGAACAGTACAAAATACAGGTACATTAGGCTGTAAGGGCATCTTCAGGCCATTGCCTATGAGAAACATGTAAAAGCATGTCTATCAAGCAGGTCTAAGCAGCAGCAGCAGGCTGAGGTGGAAACTTTCAGCGTCATCCTCGCTGTTGGAGTGCTGGAGAAAGCAGTCTGGCTGATCCACCACCTGCATAACTCAACTGGAGGTGATCAAGATTTCATTATCACCATTTTTATTTTATACCTGAGGGGCAGAGCTCTGAGGGCTGCAAGCAAGTTTCTGGGGATTTGCAACAGGTTCCCTCTCTCCATGCTGATCCCAAGTGTATTCCCAGCTCATCCGCCTCCATGTGCACCACCGATACTGCCCAGCAGTTATGCACGCTCTCTCTTCTGAACTGATCATGAATTAGGAGAACAGGAATATAAACAGAAAGGAAGGGTTTTCTAGGCCTCCTGAGATTGATGGGAATGCTCATCTACAGCTTGTTACTAATTAACACTTGCCACAAATCTTCTGATTGTCTATTACAGGTTTTTCAGTGTTACAACCCTTTGCATCCATTTATTCCTCTTCCTAGTATCTCTGTGTTAATATTCAGCAAATCCATTTTCTATTCTCTTGTGTGCCATGTGCAGAGCAATCACTAGAGTTGGAGGTTTGTTTAAGTCATTATGAGTAATACTACTATTAATATTTCTTCTACTGAGATGGCACCTGGAAGCTGCAGTCATAGGTCAAGATAATCCCCTCCCCTGCAGTTAGACATGAGCACTATTTCAAGTTAAAGCAGTCTGCAAGACTAGGTACATTAATATGATTCCCTGTTGCTAGTATGTACCACATTTATCTAGAGGAAAAGGGAATAGTGGGGAAGAGAGCGAATACAAAGAAAACAGCTGTTCAGTGATCGTCACACTATTCCTCTAGAGCATTAACTACAAAATGGGGTTTTTCCAAGCTGTACTTAGACTGCCAATTGGCTCCTGGAGGACACAGGTTAGTGAGCAACAACTAGCACTGTTGCCTGCTGAGGAAAAGGGGAAGCAGTAAGTTGTTAAACACATGTATTTATTGATTTGGTGAGCGAATCCCTTTATGTGCGGTGCTGGTTCAGCTGGGCACGTGCCAGTTTGGAGCTGCATATTCCAAGAGTTCTTGAAAACCACTGAACTTTGCAGACAAATGAGGCTTCTTGGTTCACCGCAGGAATTTACACTTGGTGTGCTTGCGGCTTCTGTTGTATTTTGGCTTCATCACAAGCAAATTTGCACGTGTGCTTCCAAATGCAGTGCTCTTGTACGTAGCTGTGTTCTGGTATGGGGCTGGGCGGCAGATTCAAGAAAGGTTCTGGCCTCGCTCTTTGCTCTGCTCTTGACCAGGGTATTTTCTGCCTTACGATTCTCTACAGCAACAAAAGGATTATTCAGAGCATCTCTGATCAACGTGATGACCTTAGAAAGGTCCCTTTCGTTCTTCTTTCCCCTTCTAGTTAATGACAAGAGTTTCAAAAGGAAAATTAAGCAGTGATGTACACGTGATAACCTTGAACTGCTTTGTGCAGGTGACTGTATGGCTCCTTCATTCCCTTTGTCTTTCAGTTCAATCTGTGCTCGTGTCCCAGCTGAAATTGAATTTCCTGAAGGAGTGCTATGTGTGTCCTTCTCTCTGTATTATCACTCTGCCCCATTCTGTTATTTTTAGAACTAATCTCTTGTGACGCCTCCTGCAATCGGTGGTTTGTTTATATATTTTTGGAAGAGGAAGGTAGATTTATGCATTCTAATAAGGTGTGATTAATAATGCTTGCATTGGTTCTGTTTTGTTTAAAATGGATCATATGAGGATTTTAAAACAGTAAGAGTGTTTCTAGGAATGCCCGTTATTCTAAATACATTGTGATAAATTGTTCATATGCTAATGTATTAATCTAGACCGACATAGAGGCACATCAGTTCCTCGAAATGAGATGATGATCCACGTTATTGAATTTTATTTTTCTCCTACTTTTCTCTTACTGTAAATTTTGAAGAATGTTCACTGCAAAGTTTAGGTTGGATTTGGGATTATTCTGGGACCTGAGCTTTTGAATGCTTTTGCACAGAAGTCATCTTTTTTGGTCTAGTAAAGAGTTTGAGTTTGTTCTTCAGCAGAAAACAGGTCACAATAAGTAATATCACTGCTAATTTGGCGCCACCTTTCCTGAAATTGATAACATGTTTTCTGGGCAAAGTCTGTCATCTTGAATCACGTATGAATAGTCCTAACACAATGCTGCTTACCATATGTGGGCTCACAAACAATCCCTATGCCTGGTACTGATATGTGTGTTCATTTTGCCAGTGTTAGCACAATATTTTCGGTGTGCCAAATCCTTTATGCTTCTAAACTTGTAATTAATATTGCTGCTATTTGTTCTAGATTGCTTTTATTTATCTAGTGTGCTTTCATTTAATACACAGTACAAGTCGGTTTTCTAACTGTAGCTAAACTCTAATTGACAGCATCTTATGGTGATGTGAGAAATACTAAGACAACTTTGTCGTCAAAAATAATTTAAAAATACATAAAAAAGACGTACAAGATGAATCCATTATAAAAGTAATAAGAAATGGAAGGGAGCATTTCATAAGGCCATAAAACATGCCTCATGCAATTAACCTCACAACACAACCTAACTACGAGCAAATGATGCCATAAAATAAGCTTTGCCGTCCTTAATCGCATAATTAACACAGCATTTTAAAACAGAATTTTCATATAAGGTATTGCTAAGCACTGATGAGATTCACCTGTGATAAAATTTAGGCTAGTAATTTCTGGTATGTTTACAACAGACTTCATGTCAGCCTTTCCACAGCTGTTATTTCAAGGGTCAGAAGTAGCTCCTGACTAAGCCATCTTCTACAAGGGATTAGGGACATAGGGAGGCAGCATATGCCAAAAAATATGTAGTGAGTATGAGGCAAGGCAAGCGACAGGGTGCCTCGGTAGCCTCTACCTGAGACACTTCACCGAAATCCCAGGGGTAAATTAAGTTGGCGTTCCCCATGAAAAATCCCAGAGCGAGTTGATGTGCTCTGTGACTTCGAAGAGGACCTATCTTCTGCTGTAGGTGGGTCAACTAAGCGCCAGTGGTACTTCAGTGACCTTCGTCCATGCTCTTTGTAATCAGAACAGTACAAGGTTGAGCGTAGCAGACAGCAACTGGCTGTTAAGCGACAGTCGGTATTTCAGTCGCCTAACCCATGACTTGCCTCCCCTCTGACCGTGTTGCTGCTTTGAGGACGGTTCATCCGAGAGAGTCGGGAACTGCAAGGTGGATATATACGGGCTGTCAGTACTCTTCCTCCATGCCATGCTCTTCTGTAGAGGCAGGTAGTTATTTCATCCTCTTACCCATGACTCATTTGAGCTGATCCTTAGTTGAGGGCACTTTTAAACGTGCTCATAAGGTTGGATGTGGGGGGAGAACAGCTAACAAGTGCTGCTGCTAAGGCATATACCTTCGTGTGCTGAACGGCAGCCTGCGTAGCATAACTGCTGCCCTCCTGGGTCATTCGTCTAGAAGAGCAATGTTGTCAGAGTGAAATTGTGCACGTAGTTTTAGTGGAATATTTATTTATTTATTCTCTTTGCCACCATGGGACAAAATCCACAGTGGCCCAGCGACAGACCCATTAGTGCATGAGTGGACAGAGGAAGCACACAGATAAATCGTATTCAAATGTGGAGCGGTGTGTTGTGAAGCTTAATTAATGTTTGTGAAGGGCTATGAGATCTTTTCATAAAGGGAGCTGTGTGCATCCGTGTAGTTTTATTATTACGTTTATATAAGCCTGCAGTTGTTAGTACTGAGCTGGAATCTAACTGTTCGAGCATTATGACTTAGAAGGGTTATATAATACAGGACAGAAACAAGTTATCTTTTCATTTTTATTTTGTTTTTGCTGGGTATGCGTCGTAGTTCAGGGTGTGCGCTCTGTAGGAAGCCCAGGGTATGGTGAAGCACTGAGAGACTTTCTGAAAAGGAGCATCAGACTGTATAAACAGGACTGCGTTTTATGATGTTCCTGTTCACTAAATACAGCTCCTAAGTGACAAAAACCCATTCATTACTTCCATTAACTTACGTAGCGGATTAGTTGTAATCTATAGATTTATAGGTGACACTTTCACAGACTGTGACTCTGATGGAACATTCTTTTGATTGATGATTTAATATTACTTTGCCATCTGAGATTAAGCAAATAAATTAGCTATAAATTTAATGTGAAAGTGAAATGAAACTATAACAGATATAGGTGCATGGTCCATGCAAGAATAAATACGAAGTAACAAATTCAGCAATGTAGTTCAGACTATCATTTTACCAGTTACAGCGTCTTTGGTCCAGTTCTGCAATTCCTACTCATTCTAGGTACTTATGAAATAATGTCTCACTGAGAGTTACAGGAGTGTTGTAGGGAACAAACCATTCTTATTTTCCCTTTGATTCACAAGGGCATAATCATTACAGACTTGTAATAATAAAACAGAAATTTTTGCTTATTCTAGAAATTCCAGGAGATTTTTTTGATGTTGATCCTAGTCCATGCTTAAGCCATGAAATAATTTTTAAATCTGGTGTTCTTCCTCCTATCTCAGTTGCAAAAGCTGGTCTGTAAATAGCTACCGAAGGGGCTTACCAGGCAGACTGCTGCACAAGGGCTCAGGCTCTACAAACGTGTGTCCAGATATGGCCCATAGACTGAATGAGTTGCTTGTGTGGGAAAACGCAAATCCATTTCAAAATTTGTCTCTGCCAGATTTGGTAGGGGGACTTGAATGGAAGCTTTTCTTGCCAGCAGGATCATAACCATCAAGCTGTGAGGTACTTGAGGTGGGTTTTTTTCCCTTCGAATTTCTCCTATTGAGGCAGTTCTTCTGCTTATAAGTAATTGATTTAGATCCTGTTAAAACACGCTAGCAGCTAGCATTCTCTTAGGAAAAACAAAAGAATTAAGTTCAAATATTTTCTCCAAAATAGGCAGAAATGGGGTTTTGAAAATGGGTCTTCCAACCCTTTTTCATGACAAGAGTAAAAGGTGTACTGGGACAGATGTTTCCCTCTTTCAGAAGATGATGTGTTAGACACTGTACTGCTGATGAAGGGTGATGACTGGAACTCCAGGGTGGAGTTAGATGTTTCATACAGCCTGAATTTGAGTGCTAAACCATCCTTGAACTGTCCTCAGACTTTTCCAGTCGGTTATCTGAAGTGTCTGCTCTGTTTGCGCCTGCAAGGTGTGAGAGCAGCAATGGGAACCAAGATGCTCACCTGAATGTTTGACTGTGCAACAAGAAGTCGCTTTGTGGATCTGCTGTGCCAGGGTCACCCAAATCCATGCTGAGTTGTGTCTGATCCCTCAGCTGTTACCTCAGTTCTGTCACAGCCTGTTGTCCTAGGTGCTGTACAACCTAGTGCTTTGAACTGATGTTTTATCTTCTGGTTTTTCTGCACTATGGATTATAGTCCCTTCTCCTTAAAGGAATAGGGATTCTAGCTGGGGGAAAGCCAGGTTTTTCTTTAACAATTTATTGCATCAGGAAATGCAGCCTTGAAGAAAATCTTTTCTACTTCATAGAAAAAAGGGGAACTAAATTTATTTAGAGACTGAAAGAGTGCATACCTGAAGCTGCTAACACTTATTTTTTGAAAGAAACCAGGAATGAAGGTCAAACTGAGTCTCCAAAGTTCACTTATAAATGGTCATATGCAAAACAAACAAACAAACCCACTAGGGCGGTAGAAGATCAAATTTCGCAATAATGAGACCACGTTTCTGAGCCACGTTATGTACTGGGGATGTACCAAAATACTAAGTCCTTAGTTCTCACTGAAATCTGCAGATAGTTATATATCCATTGATAACTAATAACGATTAGTTAAAACACATTTTAATATTTTTTTAAAAGGAATAAGCTAACAAATGCATATGTGTAAGATGAAGATCCTAATCCGCAGGCACAGTGAGACGGGAGTGTGGAGGCCGGCGCTGACCTGGCAGCAGCTCCTCGCCTGTGCTCCCGGGGCAGGAGGCTGCGACAGGTCCCACGTGCAGCCGGACCCTGCCAAGGCCTGCGGGTGCGTCGGCCGTTTGGGGAACGGTGGTGGTGTTCCTGCAGTGCCTTGGGAAGTAAGGGCAAGAAAGTGTTTTAGGCTGCTCCGGGTCTGTTTTATGACTGAACCTGTGCTTTACAGCCCCAAAGAGAAATGAAAGTCCTCAGATATGCTTAACAGGAGTCAGGTTACTTCTTGAAAACTATGGATCATATAAACGTTATAATGCAATAAAAACTAAGAAGTTCTCATAACCCCCTTTTCCCAGAGCTCCACAGTGAAGTTTCAAGTGACTTGTTACTTTCTACAAATCATGGTTACATTATCCTTTCTTTTTTTCGCATCCTTTTCCCCACATTTAACACCTACTTTAGCCTTCAAGGGTTTCACGTTCTATGCTGCCTTCTTGCTGAAGCAGTTATAAAGAGAACTAAACATCGAAAGGGCTTTGCCTACTGAGTCGTGAGGTCGGCTTCTTGTCTCACTAGTCCAAACTCTTGATACCAAATAGCTTAGGCCATTGTATAGGCTGTAAAATTTAGAACTTCTAAAGAGCGAGCATCAGGGTCTTCAGTTCTCCTCTTTATGGCCCCAGCAAGAAAACTTTGCCCTAGAGTAGCATGTACCTCCCGCAGCCCTGCCATCGTCTTTGAATTGGCTGCTCCGTGGAGCTAAATTTCATGTGACACCTGCTGACATTATAGTATCTGTGCAGTTATGAGGCATGGAAGAGGTCCAAACATATGCTTGTTGGGCAAGCACTTCTGATGGCTTAGGGTTATTTTACTAAACCGCAGGTTTTGAACTGAACTCGCTACAGCACGGGTGTGCGTTTTATTCACCAGCACTGTTATCCCGTAGAAGTTCGGTGCCTGACGTGGCGATATAGGAGGTTATGATTAAGTGAATCTGTGTCAATGACTGCACCATGCTTACCAGAAGCTGGATGCATCCTCTAGTGTTGTCACTTCGCATGCTCTGCTGTATTGAGGAGCGGCTGAGGAAACTGTAAGATTAAAACAGCACAAAGTCTCTGTGCTGGGCCCAGCACCCAGGAGAAAAGGTCCCCAGACTGGTTTTAACACTGCGGCATTGCTTGCGTGATGCTGTGACTGCTGCTGGCTTTCTCAGCCGTGTTTTTGTAAAAGCACAGCAATGCTTTTGAAGTTTTGGTACCTGGCTTTTGGGGGAGAGCTGCAGACCTGGTGAGCCCCTGGGTGCAAACAAAATAAGGAGCCCGTGCCTCTGAAAGGGTGGCATTTTTGTCAGAAAAGGTCTGGAAAGGATTAAACACCTGGGGAAGTCGAAAGAAGTGGCTTGAAAAGGAGTTTACTTTTTGATGGGAGCTGCTTCCTCTGAGACCAACTCTTGGTAGGGTTTAAAAACAGCCACCACTGATGATTATATGCTGTTACTGAGAACCTGCTGTTGCTGGTAATAAGAGCTGCTGTCCTCAATATGCGAGCTGCTGCTCGCTGGCACCGAGAATCGCTGTTGTCAAGGAGAACTGCTGCTCAAGGAGGAAAATCACTACTCCCTCGGATTAAGCACTGCCACTGCTGCTGCTTCCTCTCCGAGACTTTTGTCTTGTTATTGCCAATGGGCAATGCATCTCAGTTTGAGTTATTTTGGACAGCTAAAATTTCCTCTGTTGATTCTGAAAATATCATTTCATGCTGCGAAGTGACTAATATTTAAACAGATGCAGGCTGGTTCTTTTGCATTCTTCAGATATTTCATGAAGCTTTTATTGCATTTGTAAAACCCAGCTCTTTGGGTACATTTATTCTGAGCATATCTGTAGGAGACCAGACTGTCACTAACCTAAACTCTTGTTTTCAAGGGAGCCGGAGGACAAAGACTCCTCCATCTTTGCACACAAGTATCTACATTTTAGATGCTAGGAAAAGCTCTCTTGAGACAGCAAAAGTTTGACAAGAGAGGTGGAATCCCTGAAGCGTAGGCTGGATGTGATTTGTCCCATCTTCTCTTCCACGTTTGCAAGCAAAGCTGGTTGCAACAGAAATATTCTGAAAGACTGTTGAAAACGTGTTGCACCTTCCAGACACGCAAACCAGAGAGGAGCTCAAGAGGAACATTTACTTCCATAGCAAGTCCCGTTCCTTGCTGTCCGTGTCTGCTACGAAGGCGTCTTGAACGCTAGTAATATCTTAACATTTTTCTGTAAGTGCACAGTACTACCAATAAAATGATCAAAAGGGGGAAAAAAGAAAGAGCATGGAATCCTACATTTTCTTCTGACTTGGTGAAACCTACAGAAATTACAGCCTGATGCTAAACTGATTTTTCTTACAGTTAAAAAGAAAAAAAAAACCTCCCATGTTGCTCTTGGAAAAACATTCAAAAGAAAAATGTTTGGATGGAAGACTTTACAAATAATTATTTGTTTTCCTGAAAGACACACTATGCAATCTAAGCAAATAGAAATAGCAATCTTAAAATAGCAAGTATTGTTTCTATTTGTACTGCTTCATCAGCTAAACCACTTTATGATACTGTTTCTTTATCAAAGAGACATTTAAATCAAGGAAATGATTTTTAATACTGGTGCAGAAATTAATTTCATGCATCCGCTAGCAAATGCCTACTATCAAGAACTGAGTAAACAAACATTTGCACATCTGCTCCTACTCTATGAAAAAAGAATCTCAAATTATAAAGGGAGTTGGGGTATGCTTTTTAAATTTTTAATAAAATGTTGTAAAGTTCAGTGGATGTGGAGAACATATGTTTCTGTCTAGGGTGACGTAGAAGAACATCCTGGATGAGCATAGCATAAACCTTCCCCAGGAGCTACTGCTGGTTTTTGCTTTAGTCTTTCAAATCCCTGGGCTTGAGCAGCTCCAAGCCCTGCCCACGTAGGTGCCGGTAGAAGCATCTCCGCAGATGTTCCCTACCGAGTGCTCCTCATCCTCCCTTCCGGCCCTTGAGTACCAGCTTATGACAATATAAATAACAGCTGAGGTAGAAAGTCAGCGTTGGTCAGGTTGTTCTCGTTATTTGAAGCGTTGTGGTGTTTTCCTTTCCTAAAGGGTGCTGCGCTGGCTGACAGCCTGCTTTGACAAGCTTTAGCCAAAAAAGTGGTGAATTCCTGTGGCAGAAAAGCAGAGGAGCGTCTGTTGCTCTGAAGTGAAAAAGAGGCATAAACAGCAGGTCTGCAGTTTTTTCTGTTCTAAATGCTTTAGGAGATTTCTAAGTTTTATTGCGTCTATTGCAGCCACCTTTTGAGTGGGATAAAGGGATCAGGTGAGTAGAAACACATCAAGAAATACCGGTGTAGTTCCCTGGAGGCTGATCTCAAGTCATGTACAGCAGGTGCTTCATTGCTGTTTTATAATCATTCATAAAATACAGGATGCTGCAATTAAGCTTCAAGGGCATCAGTTGTCTTCAGGAAGCTCTGTATTACTGATTAACGTTACCGCGAGTCACAAGAGATGTTATTGTCACCAAACAAGTTTGCTGGAAATCTCTACTTTCCTGATTTAATTGGGAAGATGATAACTACAGGAATCCCCATATGAAATCAAGGCTTGCAAGTGGCCTGGTTCCTTAGGAGTTAGCCGGAGAGACAGCCCAGCTCTCCGCCTTGCCGGCCCGACCGCTGAGAACGGTTTATTGATCCCTGCTGGTCTTGTCCCACCTGCTCACTGCCGTTGCCCACCTTGGACGGAGTGGGGATTCAGCAGCAAGGATCCGTGCTGGAAAGAAAAGGAAAGAAGCACTTAAGGGCCTTTTGCATACGTGTGATAAAGCTCAGAGCAGAATGCGACTGGGAGGAAAAATGCATTGCAGGAAGCATTTGTTAAACATGACCCAAAATGTCAGTGTTTGAAACCGGGATAGAAATTACCATCAGACTTAGCGTGTCAGCATGTCATGCATGTGGTGTCCGAGCCACGGGCAGCTTAGCGAGCAGAGGTGGAACGCTTTTACGGCAGACTGGATGAAGGACGAGAGAGTGTCGGATGGGCAAGTCTGGGGCTGGCGTCAGGGCTCAGGCTTGTAATATTTTGGATATAAGTAATAATCTCGTTTAGACCAGACAATCTAAATACAGTAGGTCATCTCCTAAGAGAGGGCTGAGTGCTGTTGGCTGAAAGGATGTGCGTGTCAGAAGGTTTTTACTGTTGAGAAGTACTGGCTTTAGACTAACGGGCTCTATTTTGCTTTCTAAAGCAAATAGATGCATGCTGCACTGTAGACTACATGGTAAATAGGAAACGGTCTCCGAAGAAGAGAGCTTTGCGTGTATATACATTCACTGTGTGCTGAATAGAAGATAGTCATCTTTTAGCTGTATCTATACTGATGCAGAGGGTTTTGGATCATCCTTATATCCCATGAGTAGCCACAGAGGCATCAGAAGAGATGTCAACATCTGTATAGGAAGGATTGTGCTAGACATCTCACTATGCACTATAAATAGAGATTTAAATAAGTTCCGAGTAGTCTGTGCAAAGCGTCATTTAAATCAGTTGTAGATATTCATATATAACACTAAGATAATAACAGCAGCATGTATCTCTGACAGCGACTGGAAGTTAATTCTCAGGTTAAAGGCCAAGATTTTACTCCATGCAACAGATCTTGAAAAAATCCTAACAAAGAAAGAGCTCTGATCTTGGGCAAGGAATTAAGCTGAACTGCAAATAAGGACATTGTAATGGCAGTTGTACATAATTAGCTGTAATCTCCTAGGTACAGTCCACTGTTTCATAGACTTGCTAAAATAAAGCTCCTAAAGCAAGGAAGAAAAAAAGACAAAATCTAAGATAACTTAAAACATGGACGATTTTATGTCTTGTAAAACATAGAGAAGAAAGGTTAGGGAATATGATTTGTTCTTTTAAGAATAAAACTGATGCTGTTAAATCATACTCAGAAATTCTCCCAGGTTTCTTGTTTTTCTGTTGGCCAGCATGCCTTAATATAAACACATCACACAAAGTGAAGAGCAGACCAGAGGGGTGCTCCAAAGAAACCGCTCTACAGTGCCCAAGTAAAGCAGATAACTATAATATTTTGTTTGGCCATTAACAGCAATAGGCAAAATCCTAGTTTCACTGAAGTCTGCGAGAGTTTTAATGTTGCGCTTCAGTGGGACCAAGATTTCTCCTTGCAAATTGCTGAGGTTGAGGCTAGCACAAAGCCTATCCGAGTCGATGAAATTTCTTCCACTGATTTTAATGGGTCTTGCCTCAGGCCCATAATGGACATGATGTTAATATTACATGCAGTGTTGACTCACAGTGCTGAGCTCTCATCTTGTTATTTTTAAACAATAAAATACGTTCTGTTAGCAACAAAAAGGCAGATCTGTGCTGTGCTGTGCTGTTGTGAATCTTCCAGCTCTGTTGCCTTCAGAGGACAAGGGTGCTACATACATCATTTTAAATTTAACCCTAAAAAAATTGTTGGTAGATGCTATAGCATAGAATAAATTTGTATTTCAGCTGTCCTGACTTCACAGAAGACAAACAGAAAGAGGAAAAATGTTTTTCAAATTAAAGGCGCTAAATCTTAATAGGGAGAAAGTGTTGGACACAAATCTTTTGAATTAAAATAACTGACTCTTCAGATGGGCGAAACAGAGCATGGAGTAAATCTCCTCCAGTAAAATACCAGCACTCTGGAGGATTAGCTGCATGCTCTGTTTCCTTCCTATAAATGTGCCTTGGAGTGATGGGCAATCACCCTTACTCTGCGTTAGTGAAGGTGTGCTATCTCGGTGATGCAGATATAGCCAATCACCAGAAACTTGTTGAACTAGGTGCTTTTAAATTGTGCTTGCTTATTAAAGATTACAAAGTGATCAGTGGGTGGAAAATAAAGAATTTCTCACTGAACCACATGCAACCTTCCACTAGACTGCAATGATGATGTATTAATTAAATCGGAAGCCCTCCTTCCAAAGCAGCTACACACTGTGCAGTTAAACTTTTTGCATCTTGCTCTAGTTGCCTGATTGGGGACCAGCCTGCTTGGAGCACTGGGTAGCGTAATAGCACCAAGAAGGGAGCCTTATTGACCTGGCAGGGATGTGCAGGTTATTTCTCACTCCATACCAGCTCTGACGTATTAAGGTGAAAGCATGTGCTTGATTTAATTCCTCCTTCTCCCTCACTTTCCCACTTAGTTACCCCCCATCCAAAGTCTTTCCATCTGCACCCAAGGAGGAGATCAGCATTTTAGCAGCTTTCTTTCTAGCTCTTCCCCCTGCAATGCAGATAGCAGGAGCATAGAATGTGAGAACATGTATTATTTTAGACTGAATAATGTGCATGCCCCGTGTGTTGCTTTTGATGAATTATTTGCTATAAAGTTGGCTCATAAAGGCTGTTATATCAGACAGGAATGTAAGAAAAGCAAAACCAATGACCTAGATAAGGAACATTTTCTCAAACAGAGGCCCAGTTTATAGACGCAAAAAGGTCTCAGGTTTTTTTTGCTTTTGCCAAAACTGAGGTGACCAAAAGACACTGGCCTGCTTGGCAGAGGGTAGGTAAGAGCAAGCCAGGAGCAACTTGGTCCCTGAGATAATGAGAAACACCAACTGTCTCATGTCCACTTTGAGGCAGAACACCTTGTATAAAGGATTCTTGGATGTTTTAGATCTAAGTCATATGAATGTATGATTAGGAAACAAAAAAATATTACAGGGTCTTATAAATACTTTGTAATTAGCTATTACAAGTCAGGAATTCAGATTAGTGTTTATGCTTAAACCCGTTCCTAATAATACTTAAGTGAGAATAGAAATTTTAGGTAAGACATGGTTAATTTACTGGCCTGTTTTGTAGAGCACCCACACTGATGCTCTTTACTGGCTCTATAATTAAGATTCTTGGGGAGACTAGCTGTGAGCAATGTGGGTACAAACCGTGTGCAAGAATCAAACTCTCATAGAAACAGGTATCTGCAGCATACTCCAAATTCTGACATGTCCTAGTTGCATTACATAAAACTCGACCTTTAATGAAGCTAAAACAGAAAAAAGTTATTGAGAACAAGACAGAGAACATCATTTGTCACTATACAAGCTCTTGCTGTGCCACAGCTTGAGCACTGTGTGCTAAGTTCTGCATCTCAGGAGGGGCACGGCGAAGTTAGGGAAGTTACCAGGGAAGGCAAATAAATTGATCAGGGAATGGAGCAGCTGCCTTATGAGGAGAAACTGGAAAGGTTGGGAAGTTTCAGCTCAGAGAGGGAAAGCCAGAGGAGTATGACTGAGGTCTGCGCGACCATGCGGCGGTGGTGAAGAGGAGCGCAGAGCTGTTATTCAGCGCAGCTGCGTGTCGTGGAAGCAGATCGTATCAGCAGGTTCAAAAAAGAGTTAGACGAGTTCGTGCCCACCAGGTCCATAAGGACACTGTGAATGGACTAGGTGGGCATGTGCTCCCCAACGTCCCTGGTACAGCAGTTGTAGGTGCGGGGAGAGGGACTGCAAGGAGAAGGGACAGCAGAAAGTGGCCGGGTTCACATGCACTTCCCAAATAGCATCTTCTGTTCCCACGGTCAGAGATGGAGCAGGCCCTGGTCTGACCCGCTAACGAATGTGCTGTGTTCTTGAGTGCAGGGCCAGGATTCGGAAACTCTGCAGTCTGATTTCTAAAATGCTAAAAATGGAAAAAAGAACTTGGCCAAAGTTTTTGGTTGTTCCAAAATCAATGTAATGTCATTGATTTCAGTGAAGCTGTGTTAATTTACGCTAACTGCTGATCTGGTCCAAAGGAACACTGTAATTAATGGTTTTAGAAAGTATACAGCAGTTACCCAATATGCTCAAAGTTTCCACTAGATTCCACTTTTTTATTTTTTCTCTGTATATATGTTTTAGGATAAGTAAACTTTCAGTATTTTCCTATTTTGCGCATCATAGTTTTATAATTGATAAATATAATTTTTTAAAAAGGAAAACCTGAATGTTTGGAGGCAGTGATTCTGAGTAGTTGAATTAAAAGCTATTTTTGTGGTAAAGTAAAACCTTTGACAAATAATGCTTAAAGAAAGAAACTGTAATGATATCGGTACATTATGTGTGCCTCTCTAAGATCTGACCTCACAGCAGGGCAGTTAAGCCCATCCAGAAACTAAATGATTTTGTTCTATAAAAGTTTCTTAGAATAGATCTTGTCTTTTTTTCCTCAAGAATGTATTCAGAACAGAGGAAAAGGTGTAATTGATTTTTGGGAAGAAAATAAGCTTCAGAGTGTAAATTGTGCTAATTGCTGAGTAAAATGCCAATATTCATAGATATTGAAGCCAGGTTGAGATGCTGCTATGTTAAACTCCTGTTCTCTTTTAGTGAATACATATCTGAATGATTAGTGGCAGTTCTGTGGGTTGGTTTGTTTGTTTGTTTGTTTTCCAGAAAATGTATTTGCTATGAAATGGTTGCATACAGACTGTGTTGGTTACCTGTCCCATTTAACTTGCCCAATATCATTCTGGATATTCCCTTTCTACCTCTATGAAGCCCTCATCCTGTCTTCTCTGCCCAAGGAAACTCATAAAGAACTTCCTCAAGGCCCTCATCTGGGAGGAGAAGTCGGACTCAGTTCCTAATGCACTAGCACTGCTCCTCAGCAGCAACCCTGGTGGAGAGAAGAATGAGGAAAAATAGCAGGATGGGCAAAAATCCGAGTCAAACCAACCAGTTTGTCTGATTTGCAAACAGAAACCTTGCCAAATAATTTAGTGTGCAATTTGGAATAGCTTTTAGAGGGATGTAACTTGTGTAATGTGGATTTATGCAACATGTAATCTAAGCTGACACTGACTTTGCCAGCGTTGCAAGGGTCATTTTATCATTCTTGAGCCATCTCTACAGTGAACAAAGCATCGCATGAGTTCCTTGCAATAGATACAGTATTTCCAGCTGACATGTTTTATTGAAAAAGTAGCAATGATTTCTGGAGGGAGCATGGCAAAGAAATAATTCTTCCGCGGTAGTTGAAGCCTCCGTAGTGTCTCTTGTTGTTTCTGAGGGTTGTGCTCGAGTTTCAGAATCTTGTTCCAAATTCATGTCTGCTTTTTGGATCCCCTCTGAGAAACTAGAGCCAGAAAAACAACTGCTAGTGTTTAGTGATGTCCTGCACCACTGGGTTTTGTCATTTGAGAATTGAAAAGGATTTTCTTCTTTTTGGCATCTGTACATGTGGCACGCACTGCTTAAATCAAGGCCTGCGAGTATATCACAAAATTAGGAGAACCGAGTCCTAGTTAAAATATGAGGGGGAAAAAAAAGGAATAATTCAAATATTGATGAAAGGAGCCCTTAATTTTCCCAGAAAGTTCATCTGAAACACTGCCATGCTCCCTCAGTCTTAATCCTTGCATCCTCACCCAGAGTGTATGGAAAGTTATGGCTGGGACGGAAACGGATACTGAGCTGTGACAGTGGGATGGCAAAAAGTCCCTTCCTTCTCCACCGCGGTGGCCCAGCAGCTCCCACAGCTGAACTTCTGCAGTTCTTCAGGGCTACTCACGATGGGGATTTTCTTTTTTTTCTGGATTACTAGTTATGCTTCTTATGTGTCTGTGTGCTTTGGCTTGCCTAATTCAACTAGTTAATCTACAATAAAGATAAAACTTCCAACCGTACGTTTCTAATCTAACTTGCTTCTGTCCTTCCTGCTAGTCAGGGGCAGAAGTGCTGTGCCAATAAATGGGAACCAGATCCGGGGCTTCAGCCGTCATCGGTGATTTCGAGAAGAAAAATTAAAGCCTAGTTCCTCCCTTTCTTTGCCATCAAAACCCAAGTTAGACCCAATTTAGCAAAGCATATCCATCATCTCAGCATATGGGTACACCTACTGAGCATAAAACATATCTGTAATTTTTCTTCCTATGTTTTGATCAGAGGCCCTAAGGGGTAGTTACATTAGGTCTTTTTTTTCAGTTTTTCTATTTATTTATTCAAATTAGTTGCAAATTCAGGTCTTCTGTTCAAGAACATTAAAATAACTTTTCAAGTAACTTAACTTGATTCTGTTTTAAAATCAAATTATTTACAGAAAAAGTGTAGCCCAAGTTATAGCCAAACTCTAATTTCATCCATTTTACCTTTAAAAATCTGTATTATGTTTTGAGAGACAAAAAGGTTAAAACTGGCTTTACTAAAATTCAGTGCTTGTGGTTAAAATTTTTATAATTCTGTTTGCAATGGACAAGAAATCAGGAATTTGGATTTATGCACCGTACTCCAAATGCAGTGTTTGCTCAGGTCGAAAGATCGCAATGACTTTCCGTTTCTCATCCTCTGCAGTTAGTGCTTCTTTCTGATGCACCACTTCCTCCCCTAGTTCATTTTTCTCAACAAAGGTCATAACATCTAGACTCGGTATTTTCTATTGTAGCACTTCTTGCAGGTTTTTTGCTTCAGGTTTTGTAATATTTAAAAAGGAATGGAAAATGAAATTGCATTTACTCTTTCATCTTCAGATTTGCATATTTTATAGAAGACTATATCCCATAAATTATGTTCCAGGAAACGTGTGCTTAGCTTCGCATATGGAGGGGTGCACAAAAAGCCAACCTGTCTGCAGAATTTGTATGCAGATCCATGCTAAATTCTGCAGAAAGAGCTCAGAAGTGCAGACTGTATTCTCAGAGATGGAGCTTTCCTGGAGTCGGTGGGGTGGGAGTTCACGCTAATCTGGATTACATCAAGTACAAAGCTGACCCAGGAGCTATCCCTTGTTTATTGTCGCCTAGGACTGTTCTCGAGCTGATCTGCCATGGTAAAGGCCAAATAAGGCGCATATATTTTGTGAAGTCTACTATTAACACTTGCATATAACCATCTACGTTTTGCAAGTTCGATAGCCTAATTTTACAGATGCTTTCAGAAGTGTCAAGCTCACGTATGAGGAGGCTGAGATGCATGTTTCTGGATTAGTATTTGATGTATATTTGGGTGGTAGCATGGGTCATGGGTTTCAGGGAAGTTAGGAGTGCAGTATTTGGACATGCATTTTTTTTTTATTTAGAGAACAAAACCATTTTTTAATTTCTTGGCTGTAAATAATAAATATCAGTTTCTAATATTATTGTACTTAGTATTAGATACAGTTTGATTTATCAGAATAAAATAGAGAAGATGCACTTGATGCTGTTTGTTAGAGCAATGTGAGATCAGATTTAGGTTCATGTAAGAACAGAATAGTTAAAATAGCAAAATAAAAGTGATAGATGTATATTTACACGCCTGAGAAAGATTGGCAGAAAAGAGGCTGATAGACATTCAGATGATTTTATGTGCAATAAGGAAAAATGCTATATAAGAGCCTCTGAGAATGAAGACTTGCAAAAAATCTCAGAAGAAATGCATCTGGCAGCTTCCAGAGCATATTAGCGGTGAGATACAATCCTGAAGTTATTTTGCATCGGTGCTCTGGGCTTCCAACTCCAGACCATGCTGCACCTTATAAATCCCAGCTTCGTATTCATGATGTAGCAGCAACATCAACAGCAAAGCCATGGATTTAATTTTATGTAACACATAAGTAGTATATAATTGCACAAAATGGAAATGATTATTTGGCAACTTAAAATAGGAACAGGGTTCTGCAAAGGATGCTGATTAGCTATGTGCATGGAAGTCACTTGCTCTCTTAATAACTTGCAAGCGGTCGGGGGGCCCCCAAAGTGGTTTTCTCGACAACTGGGGTAACGAGGCTGCACCGTTATGAGACGAAACGGGCTTCGGTTGCGTTGCCCTCCCCGTAACAGCGTGGTGAGGGAGAGCGAGCGCTGGCCGAGCGGCGTTAATGCCCCCGGTAGCAGCGGCGTTCCCCGGAGAGACCTGAACGGCGGGTGCGGAGCTGAAGAGCTGCCACTGCAGCAGCCACCCAGTTCAATTCGAGCAGCTTTAATTTAACCCTCTTTTAGATTAGTTGGAATAAGCCTTAATTTAGGATAATGAAAATATGATATTAATAATGATTAGTATTAAATCCCTTGTTTTTTTTTCTGCTGAAGACAGGTGATCTATGAAGATTCCTTCATAGGCATTTATTCTTTCTTAAAAAGCGTTGGCAACACATGGTTGACTGAGAGAGAATTAGGAAGAAAGTTGATTGAAGAGAGGCCCGACGTACAGGGATATGGCTGGTGGGCTAGGCTGTGTGCTTCCACTTGTGTCTAGAAAGAGGAAAAAATAGGAATTTTCAAAGGAAAAGGATTCTGTAACGGGAAAAGAAAGGTGCCAACCATCGTCTTTCCTCAGATTTTTTTTTTTTTCAGTGATACCGCTCCAGATAAGTTTCTGATGATTTCTGCTATATGTCGCTGACAGGAGAAAGGGGCTAGAAAAATCCTGAATGCATGAAATAAAGATGAGCTTTCTCTAAATGCAGGTTGCGCCTGGTCGAGGACGCCAGCTGCGAGAGCCGTCTTAGGGGGGCCTCGTCGTCTGCCGCGGCACCCCTTTCCCCGGCTGTATCCAGAAGGTGCCTACCGGCAACAGGTTAGGAATTAGGTGAGGAGAATTTGCCTTAAAGCTGATTCAAACTGCAGGAGGAAGAGAGAAAAGTTACCCGGCACCGATAGTTTGCCTTTGTCTTTCCTTTATCTATATGGTGCAACAAATCTGCAGGGCTGTCTTCCCCTGGCATTTAAGGAGAAAACGTATCTTCTCAAGCGGGTTGAAATATTAGGGTTGGGTTTTTTTCAACAAAAATATTTTTGTTATCACATTGGAATTAAAAGAGAAATAAGAGATTTGTTTCAGTTTTCCTTTCCCTGTTTCTTTTTTCTGTCTTCTTCCTTTCTCCTTCCTTTTCATTTTCTGCTAGTAGGAAGGAAAGGTGAGGCAGCATTTTCTTTCTTTTTTAAAAAAAACTGCATTATGATTAAATGATTTTTATACAAGATTAAAATTTAAATTAATTTTGAACAGAAAAACATTTTTTTAATTTTTTGGATGAATATTATAAATTTTATTTCTTTGCAATGAAAATAAAAAAACACTGGGGTGGGGGAAGCTGATTCGGGAGGGGATATTATACAGGTGTGTGTGAGTAAATTGCTTATCGTATTTGATTGTCTTAGCCGGGAATCCAGACCCCATGATCAATGTGTTTGTCACCTCCAGAGCTGCTATTGCACCTTACTCTTTAGGCCAAAAAATAAAAGTAAGACAGAAACTTGGGTTCTGGCAGGATGTGGTAGTCTTGTACAGTAAGCTAAATTAAAGTAAAATACGTAGCCTTTCTGGCTGAAGTGCTGCTTCAGCAGTTGTTGTGTGCGGTGCACAAACAGGGGAAAAGCAGCTACAGAGGACAAATCCTTGATTGTAGCTTTATCACATCGTACACTGGGTTGGGAGAACAGGCGCCTCGTTACTGAAATCTGAGCATTTCCATATTATGCTGCTGTCTGAAAAATTTATCAATGCTGACAAAATCTGCCTGACTATTTAGGTCAGGCCCAGCTCCATCACTTTACCTTTTGCAGACTGCTTGGTGATCAATTTGAGAGCTCTATTAAAGGCAGTGTGAAGTTCATTATCGTCTGGCAAAAGCCCAGGTTGCACATTGAAGTTTGGCTGTGCTGGGAGAAGAACGTGCGTCCCTTCATACGCCCAGCACGCTCAGGATCAGACAACTTGCCAATTGTCATATCTAGCCAGAAGTGGGATTAAAAGCAGGCGGAATCACGACACGGTTAAAAGAAGGAAGATTTTTTTCGTTCCACTGTAACTGGAAGTCCAAACTGTACACCCGAAACATTGCAGCTTCCAAGAACCGACGAGAGAAATCTCAGCACTCATCCGCAACATGAGTCAATCCTTCAGATTGATCCCGCTAACAACACGGAAATATTTTCATACGTTCTTACTTACCACCCAGTGACCAGCATTTACATCAGACACAGTATTTATGTGGTTGCTTGACTATTAGTATTTTGGAACGTATTTTAAAAGAAACAGTAATAATAATATAAATCTGAATATTCATAAACTGTTGAAGATTGGCAAAACTGCAGTTATAGAAAGTAGCGCCTTTCAGTATGATAACCGCAGTGACGGAGAGCGCCGCAGATACTGGTGACAGCCTTTAGATACGTCTAGGAAGTCATTTGTTCGTGCATGTTTGATAGTTTCGTCAACCACGCAGCGGTCGGCAGGAGAGCAAGGGCGGATTCTTGCCTCTCCGAGTCCCACAGGGCGGTTTTACAGGGATGGAGAGGGAAAGTTTGCGAGATTGGAGGGTTTTGCCGAGCGCCCGCAGCCCGGCCGTGCGTGCGCAGAGGGAAGAAGGGAAGGAAGCGGGAAAGTCGGAGCAATCCCGGCTGATCCCAGGGGATTAGTTGCACCCACCAGGAGCCGGCGCTCCGCTTCCCTCCTCTCACAGCTGCCGCTTACCTGACTTTTCATTATTTATACAAAGAATTGAGTAAGGTTTTTTTTTGGTTTTGTTTTTTCTTTGTGGTGGCGGCGGGGTACTTGTTTTTTAATTCTTGCTCTTTATGGAAGCTCAGAGAACTGAACTGCAAACCTGTGGGACGCGGTTGGATCACTGTTCAGTGAAAGCCGCTTTGGAAAGAGAAGTAGGCCAAAGCCCGTGGCGTACATAGCACGGCCTCTTCCTTTCCAGGGCCCATAGCCAGCAGTTTGGGAGACGGGTTCCCAGGGACGATCCGCGGATATGTTGCACTAAAATACTCTTTCTCCGACGGCTACTGCTGCCACCGGCATTAACTGTCCCCGTTTCACCGTGTCACGGTCACAGGCCAAGGGCTGCATGTTTTTGACGCACACGCACACATACGCTTCTTCGGAAAGGAACGGCACAAAACATCGAGCCTAAAATACAAATGTTAGCTTCCAGCTCACGAAGCAGAAGCGAAGAGCGCTGTGTAAATGCCGGAGTTGGCCGCGAGGGTGAACGCGAGCATCGGTCCCTCCCGTGTTTTGGCTCAGGCTGGATCCTCTCGCCTGGGGGCCGGGAAGGAAGGAAGGAAATTCCCTTCGAGCGGCTTCCAGTGTTCAAGCAGTACAAAATGATTTGCAATCTAGAAAATATCTGATCCTAACTCATTAGAAATCAGTTAATTCTAATACTTGAATTCCTTCTAAAACCCTTTTTTAAAACTACTATTACGACTCTAGCTGCCCTCATTATCTGTAAAAAAATATCCAATTCTTTCCAGCATCTGACTAAGTTCTTGGCCTTAGCGATATCCTTGTGGCAATGATTTCTGCTGTCTCATTATGTGCTGTATTGCAAGAAATGCTCTTTCCAATTTGAACCTTTGAATTTCACACACTGCCCCTAATTCTCGTGTTGTGAGATTTAGAGAACAGAGGATTCTACCTTCCCTCTGTCATTAGTAATTCTATATATTTTAATTGTGGTCTTGCCTTTGCCTCTTTCCTGAGGTAAACAAACTCAATCTTTTCAATCTTACCTCACTAGAGGAGTTTTCCGTGTCCCTACTAATTCTCGTTACTGATTTCTCAAAGCCATTTAATTCAGGAGTATCCCTTCTGAGATGATGATGAGTGCTGAATGCAATATTTCAGATGATGAGAGCAAACCAGTGATTTATATAATGACATTATAATCTTTTCTGTACTATTTTTCATCCCACTTAGGCATCCCAATGTTTTGTTTGTGGTTTCAACCGCAGCTCCATACTGAACAGAGCTCTGCTCTCAGCTGTTGAAAAGGATGCCAGACTTTTTCCTGAGTTCCTACAATTGCTTTTGAAACCCATAAGGGAGCTGGGTAGTGCAGGCTTTCCTCTCCCATATGCATTACTCTGTATTTCCTATCGTTCTGTTTCTTTTGCTATCTTGCTGCATATTCCCTTGGGTTGGATCTTCCTGGGGAAGCTTGGGAATGCAGAGCCGAGAGTATTTGCATTTTGGTAATACTATTTCGTTTCCGTGGTGGATGTGGTTGTTACTTAGCGTTTTCATCTGTCTAGCATTCAAGTTACCTCAAACGTTAATTTTAAGTAATTTTATCTGGCTAGTGGGAGATTTTGATTTTATTTTTAAACATTTCTGCTGGCAGAGCATAATTTGTGGGAGGCAGACAATTTCCTAAATCGAAGTGGAATTCCTGTACAGGTACTTAACGTATTTTCGTTAGTATCTAGAGAGCGGATGAAGTTATGTCTGTTACAGCGAGTACCAAAGGGAAACAATACTTTGAAACATATATAAATAGGGTATGTTTTATTCTATGCTGCATGAAATAAGATTTTAAGCTTTGATTTATTAATATTACAGTGCCTTCAATTTATACATTTTTTCACTGATATCCATTTAGATTTTTGAAAATTCTATATCAAAGCACCTTTTTGTACTTAAAAACGTAAAGGCCAAACACAGCTTGGGATCCCTGCGAAAAAGGTGTCATAAGACTCTTTGTGTCAGGCCGGGCCGTGTGGAAGCAGGGGAGATTAGTTCGTTCTGAACTGGAATCGGGTTTACTTGACACAGCGCAATCGTGTCTGTGAAACCAACGTGGACGCTATGAATTGGTGCTTCGACTTGGCAGATATTCCTGCACTTTCCGTACCTGGCACTGCAGGGAGGTGTCACCTGGCCTTGATGCCACCCCGGCATCCCTCTGCATGGTAGGGTACGTGCAAGTCGGAAAGTGCAGTTCCAGACCCCCGGGCTGCTTTGCGAACTCTCGTGATATATTTGTCGCTACCTTGTGATCCACACCGTGAACCTTCTCCTCATCCACGTGACGCGTGTTTTTGTCATCAACAAGAATGCTTAAAGCAGTAGTAGCAACCATACCAGTAGCTAGTCTGTTTGTGGTCGCACTGGCAGGAAATTGGGATAAAACACACAGACTGGGAAGAGCTGCTGTTGGGTTGGCTTCATTTGCCACGTTGCTGTTCCAGAGCTGAGACCAGGGATAGCAAAAATATCTTTGGGATTTCAGGATGATGAAGAGCATCAAGCGAACAGATGAATGGATCTTCCCTTAGAGGTGCCGCATCAGCGCCCCAGTGTGAAATTTCCTCGTTCTCAGAAGCTCGCGGGGGCTTTCATTGCCGTCTGGCAGCTGGCCACTGCCAACAGCTAGCAGTCCGCGTGCAGCTCACCTGGAGGTCAAGCACCTACTGAAAGCTGTGGATGCTCCCGCTGGTGCTCCTGGAGACATTGCTCACCCTCTGCTGCACAGGGTGAGGAGAGCTCTGGGAACCGCACCGTGGCGAAGAACTACGTTATGGCGTCACGTGTCACCATGGCAACGGTGTGCATTTGAAAGATAAAGCACATATTGCAATGGCTCAGAAATGGGCCGGAACGGAGGGTCTTGCATCTCCGCACGCCGGGTGCTGCACGGTTTTGCGGTTGCAGCAGCTGCAATCATGTGCGGCGGACAGCTGAAAACGGCTCCCCGTTCTCCGGCCAAAGGCCCGGATAGAAGCTGGCTTGATTTCATCTCTGGCCTCTGATGAAATTGTGAATGATAAATCGCAAGTTTATTCTAGCTGTCTGAATGCTTCAGGCTTATAATGACTATCCAAATATTATCTCAAATGGTGTCAAAATAAGTTGCTAATACACAGATTTTGAATAAGTGCCTGTATGTGCATAAGAAAGAAGAGAACTATGTTTCTGCAGCATTAAAGCAAAGCAGACATTCAAAACAGCATCCTAGTAAACAAAAAGACACCAAATAACAGCTGCCTTGTTAATGTAGTCTCCATCTCTGTGTACCCTTGAGTTCTTCCTACCCCCCACAAGGTTTTAAAAACGCTTCGGTAAGAAACTTTCCCAAAGTGTTTTGTTAAAATCATACTTGCTGACACATTGATGAAGCTGATCTCTAGTTGAAGCTCCAATGATTTTAATTTTATCAGGGAAATACATAAAAATCAAGAGGAAAACATCAAACTCTAATAAATCTTTTAAAACAAATTAAAGTGATGACTGAGCTGACATATTCTATTTTCAATAAAAAAAAGGATTTTCAGCAAGCCGCAGGCATTACTCAAAGATTTAAATCTGCAAAAACACAATTCCGCTTGTTTGTTTGCACTTGAGTGCATTAAATCAAGTTGGTGGCTGAGCTGTAAAACATGCCACTAACAGCGTTACGGCGCTCGGTAGGTCGATGATTCAGGACGCTGGAAGTTTCTTGCTAGTATCAGAAAAATGACTTCTCAGTGAACTTTCTGCACCCAAGCAACGGGAAGGTCCACGTTGGCCTTAAAAATAAGGTGTAGGATTTGTGTGGCGAAAGGGTGGTTAGAAACCTGTGCATGTGCTGTTCATACGTAATTCTCCACTGAACAGCGCCAAGTGTATCCTAAGGAACCTAAATTTTTTCTTCTCCTTCGAACATGTAAATGCTGCTGGAAAAACAAAGCAATCCCAACTGGAAGATATCCTTTTGCCATATTTCCCATTTAAGGAGAACACGCTATAACACACTACGGAAACAACAGAGATATTAACCATTAAATGAAAAAGTGGAGTATTGGTTCAAAGAAATTCCCGCTGAATGTACAGCAGGACTGTGCAAGCGATCTCCACATTTGGTTCTTTGAAGAAAAATGCGTGTGTCTATGAAAAGTAAGATTTAGGACCAGCATTGCCGATTCTTAAGTACCCCAAGTCTGCCACTGCTTAGGGAGCCAAAACCTGGTCCCTTCCAATTTCTATAATTCTCCTAAGGAGTCCTTCCAGTTTCAGTTAATGGCTAAAGATAAAAACGACATCCATCACATGTCTCTCTGTGTATTGTATTTCTGTTATTTGTTTATGTCTTTGCTTGCGCTCCGGAAAACGGTGACATATTACAAAGCGATGTGTGTTTGGCACAGTAGCTAATGACTGCATAAACTCCAGAAAATAATATGCTGATTTCCTAATAATAGTGGCAATTACTCTCTCTGACTTTACCAGTACTCTTAGCTTGATGTCTTTCTGATTAATTAGGCAGCATTTTTCAATCATGAAGCAATTTGAAAACACCCTTTAAGTTCAAACAAGTGGTGTGCACGAGATTCCGTAATTATTACAGTTTAGCTGATTCATTTTCAGACGAGTACTGGATTCCCCCCGCCCCCTTTGAATAACATCCAACCCTCCTTGCCTTCAAAGGCAATGTTGGTGTTTTTAGAATGAAATAGTTAATATCAGTGACAAATTGCAAGGCATGAATACTGCTAAAAGTGGTTTATGAGTTCAAATTTGAGTATGTATGCTAGGACAAAAGAAATCCTTGTTTTATAATGATTCAACGATATTGCACTTTTGATGCGCGCTGTGTATGCAAGAATATCTCCAGAAGATGAGGCATTGCTGATTGCTAAGGAGCACTTCCACTTTTTACAGGTAAACTTTATACAGTTTCTTGTATGCAGAACGTAAATCTTTATTGGAGACAGTCTATCTGTAACAGCATCATAAAAACGAGCGCTGAATATTCGTGCTAATTTGTGGTGCGGTGCAGAGGCCGGCCGTTAGCGGGCTGAGCGGTCGAGCAGCACCAGCTCATCCCGGGCTCGCTGCCTGCTTGAAAGGGCTGTGGAGCACGACAGCCGCCTTGGCACCAAGGGTGAATGTTCGGGAATTCGTACGGACTCGCCGACTGTCCTGACCTGATCTTTAATTTAGTCACATACGTTCGTTTTCTGCAGTCACGGGACTAATGTGTTCCACAGCCGGGTCGTTTCTTGTTTTCCATAGTAATGGCCCTGTTCCCACACTGTGCTGATTTTGTTGGTGTTGATGCGTCCTGGTCCCAACCTATTAACCAGATAGTCCTGTAATGAAGGCATTAGTTTAAAGCCCTCTAGGACAATGGTAATAAAAGTTCTTCAGTAATTACTGTGGAATTATAAGGATTAAGCAATGTTCAGTCGTTGCATTTCCAAAGTCCACATTATAATTAAGAGGGGGAGAAAAAGAAGTACTCCCAATTAATATCAGTTCCACATAAAAAGACTTGCAGTAAGACATTTTACTTCAACATACAGCATTTTTGCTGTGTAATTTGTTGACATTTAAGGTTATCTGAAAAGTGCACCAATTTCTTCTTTATGAATATGCTGATTGCGTATTATAAATCCATTTTGCTCCAGGTTAAATTAAGACAGTTTGTTATGTATCAGAAATTACATATAGATTCTCCTCTGTTACCAGTACATTATTTTTTCTCTTCAGAAGGACATACGCTTTGTCGGCAAGGAAATGTGTTCTGGAAATAATTTAACTGGGGGGAAAAAAGGCTCTTTCTTCTCTTTTTCACTCCAACAAAAAGAACGCCGGCGCCGGTCTCGTGGGAGGCTGCGCGTGGCCGCTGGCGCCCGTGTCCCTGAGCGAGCACGGGACACGATCGTGGATCTTTATGGCTGCTCATTTTTACAGATTCTTCGTTCCGCAGTTTCCGTTGGGACTAGGTGACATACGATAACTCCTGCTATGTCCTGTATACAGCAGCTACTCGTACACATGCTGTCCTCTATGGCAAAGGAAATAATAACAAGAATTAACTTCCCTGAAGCTATATGTAACTGGTTTTCACTCTAAATGTTCTTTTTACTTGAAATTTCCATGCTTTCCTTAGATTTTAAATACGCCGTTAATCTTGCATCCAGTTCTCAGTGTTTAATTAATGCAAGTTGTGTGGTTCTCCCGTGCTAATTCATCACAGTTGGGCTGTAGTGCTGTTTGCTAATTAGAAACTAATGTCTAATCACAGAACATAAAAAAAATCAAATCCTAATAAACTAAGATTTTCTAAAGTATCTGAGCAGTTAAAAGGAGAAATCTGAAAATAAATGTTACTGTTTATAAGGAATAAACAATTAAAACCCCATATTTCTATTTTAATCTGAATAATTTAAAAACAAGAACAATTTGGTTACCACTTAATAAAGAACATCTTTTCTGACAAACTTATAAATAAGTTTTAAATGCCCATACTTGTACGTCTATCCTGTAGATCAAAAGAGCCACAACAAGGTTCTAGATCGAGGGAAACAGGAAAATATTATTCGGTGAGTTCATAGAAAATTCTGATGAATTGCCAGTTAGTTTTTTTGTAGAACAAACAAAATTTGCACAGGAAAAAGAAAAAGGAAAGGAAGGCACTGACCTGTTAGGTGCTGGCGCTCTTCCCGGGGGCTGACTTGGGGAGTTCGTACATCTGAGACTGTCTGCTATAACTGTATTTTAGACTCTCCAGCTTATATTTAAACAGTTATATACAGTTATATATTTTACATATTATATGTATTGTATATATAATATATTACATGTATTATTGCAAATTTTGCAGTTATTTACAGTTATGTTATATACAGCTGTCTGTAAATAGTGTTAAATGTTAAATAGTTGCTGTCTCTGGGTGCCCAGATTGGAGAATTTGCCTATTAAAGATATTTTCAACGTCCAAATTTATTTTTCTGAGGTGCAGACTTCCTACTGTGATAGTGAGAAAGTACGTCTGGGATTTTCAAGTCTTAAAACATTAATGATTAATCAGAACTTTGAGCCCTCATCATGAAAGATACTATTTATCTGCAAGGTATTCTTACAGTTATTTCATCCTGTTATTATTATACTAAAACCATTCATTATTGCGAGTCATCTTAGGATGTAGTTTGAATTGACCTCGTGTTTAGCTTTTTTCCACTGCTGTTTGTTAAAATGTAATGTTTTAAGGCTTCATTGCATGTGTTTGGAAATGTGTCATTTAGAATCAATTCACTGGTCTGATCAATATGGCATTTGCGAGAAAATATCAGTCCTGACTACAAAATTGTCTCTGTTCAAGTTTATGCATATTGTGAAAAATGGAGCCACTGAGAGAGGTGGCTTAGAAGTTTTTATGCTTTCAAATCTAATCATATTTTTAGATATGGCATTAAACATTGAAGGTTAGATATATCCCAAGCCCTGGCCCATTCCATTTGCAGTAATAATCCTCCTTGATTAAGACTTATAGTTAGATTATACCAGAGATGAGAAATCATTTCTCAGTAGAGTGACATTTATATCATTTTCTTCAAACAAGTAGGAATTATCCCCATTCAAATTATAATGAACATGGTGTTTGCATCACACTATTTCTTCAAGCATTTGTTCCTTGTCTGTAGTTTTAATTCTCCAGGAAATAATATTTTATGCCCTTATTTTAGAATGTAGCAGTGTGAAGCATTATAATTTGATCTCCAAAGCGTGAGGCTGCTGTTTTCTTTGCAGTATAATGTCATAATACCATTGTATATTTGGTAACTACAGTTAGCAAAATATATATTTTTTTTATTTCTGAAGATTAAGATTACAAATATCTGTAAAACAGAAATGCATGCCAGGGAAAAGCGTGCAAGTCTTTGGCTTATTAACTTAAAGGCCTACAAGAGAAGCAGACAGTTCTCTTTAGGAAAGCGGAAGAGCCAGCCTAAATGCTGCCTTAAGACTCTTCACAATGCCCGTTGCAATCGATAGGAAGCTTTCTGGCTCTGAAGGGAGTTTGGTTAGATGCTGGGGGGGAATAAAAAAAAAGTTATATAGAAGAAATAAATATAACTAGATTTAATAGCACGCCCCATCATGTACTCAGGGGGGCTTTTTGTTTTTTTCAATGCAGAGAAATAAAAGCACACGACAGATAACATTTCAGGTGTTTCTCACCTGAAATTGCTCGCTTCCTAAGCGCACCAAAACAACTTGCAAGAGGGAAGTCCTGCGCAGCTCGCCCCACTGGAGCGCCCTTGCGACGCCGCGCTGGCGCTGGGGGGAGCCCAAGCGAGGGGCTGCGAGAGCGCCGCTACCCCAGGCAGTAGCTTGAGCCGCTAGTGCGTAAGTCACGCTGAGGTGTTTTTATGGCGTAAGCTTTTGGCCGTGATCCTAGCAAGCGGCGTGAAGGGAAGGGTGAAATGAGAGTGAAATGCCCCGCGCACTGGAGCAGCCGTGTCTGCCAGCCGCACGAGCACGGCTCATCCCGTGGCCTGACGCGTTTGCTGCCGGGCAAAGCTCTCCGGTAGGCGCCGGACGCCAGGAAGAGCACCGCGAAGCAGGACTGCCTGGAGTTAACCCAAGCGTTATTCCCTCTTCGCTGGGCACAGCTCTGCCCTAGGAGAGCGAGATAAAGCTATGAGAAGGGGGAAAAAAGCGGAGAAGTAGTCTTTGCGAGAAGGAAAACAGCCCGCGATAAAGGAGCGCGGCTTGCCTCGGCTGTGAGAAGAGTTCTGCGTTAAATTGGGCTTTCATCAGGCAGAAATGATGTGGTTTGAGCGTTATCATTATTCTGGCGTCATTATTAACACATTTAACCTTTCCCTGTGGCACATCAAAGCTTCTGTGAGATGGGAACATTTTTGGAAGTGCCGCTGCCGCATGGTAGCTCTGTCAAAATAGATGTGGTAACGGGTATGGCTATAGTATTTTATTCAAAGATAAAGCCAGTATATCAAGTACGGGTCAAAAATGAATTGGGCGAGCTGTTACAAATAAGCATGCACACAGAACAAGCCAAACAGTGACTATTTAATACTAATCTTTTCTAAAATAGGGAGTTATCCATGTTCAAAATCCTTATTTATTCTGACTTAAACTTCATTCATTGGCATTCACAAGGTATTGCACATGTTCCTAAGATTTCACAACCTAACTAAACTTAAATGTTAGCATTTAAAATCTTCTCCAAATGCTAAATGATTAGAAATATTTAAAAATATTGTACTAAATCAATATAAAATCCATAAAGTGCTTAGAACATTTAAAATACACAGAAATGCTACTCGAACTCCTTAGTTTGCCTCAAATACAATTTTTTTTCATATAACCAAAATGACTCTCAGAAGAGGACATCCCAGGTATTTGTTCTTTGTCTTAATGGACTTTTTTCGCATATATGTGATTGCTTAGTTAATAACTGGAACATTTATTCTGTATAGGTATTCAGTAATCTGATTTGATAAGTATTTATTTTCTTCTTCTCCCATAGACTCCAGTATGACAATGAAGAGGAAAACAATGTCAGACCATTGTTTTTAAAAGAGTCGTTACCTCTTTTTAAGCTGATATGAGAAAAGCATTCATCTCAGACAGCCCATTTCTCAGGCTCCGTTTCAGGTAAATGGATCTTTTTTAAGGTAGCAATCTTACATTGGCTTTGTCCCAAAATTTTTAAACTTCTCTCTTTATATAGAAATGTTCAATACTTTATGTTCAAAATAAAGTTATTCATTTTATAGAGTGGCAGAAGCTTCAGAATTCAAAGAATCAAACTTCATTTGAACCTAATTTTATCCATATAAAAAAAAATTAGGATTTGTTTTTCATGATATATTAACTTATACACATCTGGATGTGTAGCATTAGCACTTTTACAACAAGCAAGAAATAGTTTTGCAGCTTTGCAAGAGACTGTGGTCCTTGGTCCGAGGGGCTGGCTCGGTCGTTGCAGGCTCCGTGCTCCGCAAGCCGCGTGATCCCTGGAGCCCGGCTCAGCAAACTCAGAGCTCGCAGCGCGCTCAACTCCAGGCTTTCTGTTTCGGAAAGCTTGCGTTTGAAAATGAGCAAACAGTACAAAAATTAAAATAAACAGTAAAGGAGTACATCCCTGGTATTTATTCATTATCTTAATCGTTTTACTTTCGTATCTATGATTGTTTAGGTATTAATAGTGAGTTTTATAACAAACAATACAAATGGTATATTCAATTAATTGCTGTGTAGTAAGAAACCACAAACCTATTCCTCCCATCAAAGTTTGACATATCCCACTTGAAAACAGGATAAAACTCATCCCTGTGTCCTAATAGGCATGGTAAACTAGCTATTTCCTCCAAGGGAAAAACATGTTTTGAAACAAACTTCGCAATGTTTGGGCATGGGAAGAGGGGCTGGTTCTTGTCCCCTGCTACTTGTAATCTGCAATTAAGTGGTGCGAAACGGGGCTAAGCCGTCCGGTTGGTGCCGGGAGCGCTCTTCCCTCGCCCGCGCGCTCCGGCTGCGTCGGGAGCAGAAGCGGAGCGCGGCGGTGCTAATCTTCATTTCCTCCACAGTGTTAGAAAAACCTTTTATAGCAATATAAACTGTAAACAAAGCCTGTCACTTGTTTAATCCCGCAAAGCTGTAGCTCCTACAGAGACATGGATGAAAAGAAAGAAAACCTAATTATATACATTTCCCACATTACACGGTGGAAGAGGTCTTTCTGTTTCCCCGCAGAAAGTTAATTCCTTGAGTTTGGTTCTCTCTCTCTCTTTTTTTTTCTTTCTTTTTTTTTTGTGAGTGTGTGCACTTGTTCGGCTGAATTTGCAAGAGTTGTAATCCTGGTGACTAGACTGTAAAGAAGATTTGGGTTTATTTGGGTTTTGCTTAAAGTGGTTCTGAAAAAACATGTCATTCAGCTACTTTGCTGCTGCGGCACGCGGGTTGCATCGCTGCTGTCACCAGGACAGGGACGGCAGAAGCGGCGCGGGCAAAGCCTGGGTGCCCGTACGAGCGCGGTAAGCGCGGTGAAGGCGAGGAGGGGCGGCAGGTTTCACGCCGAGTCCTCTCCAAGGAGGAGCTGCTGCTCCCAGCAGAGGACGGGCCGTGTTGCTACCTCTGCTGTCCTTACCGTCTGCGGGCAAGTATCCATGGTTAAGACGTTACATCTTGACCACCCTCTTGCTGGTGTGCTCTGCTATATACTTGCACACTTAATCACACGCTTGCAAAAACACACATAGTTACACATTCTCCTGCATGACTACACTGAAGAGGCTGAGGGATCATGCCCTGCCTTTCATACAACAGGAATAAGATTAGTACCCCGAATATAATCTTGATTTTAAAGCTCTTTAATGGTTATCACATTGTCATGCATGATCATAACTTCTACTTGTTTCCCGATTTGATTTGAAAATGTTCTGTGCGGCAAAGGTATCACCTCTTTTCTTCTAAATCTTGTCTCCTCCGGCCTATATACAGCCTAAATATGTTTTGTTAACTTGGAGTTTTTCTTACATGAACAAAAAAACTTATTGCTATCATGCTTTCAAAGTAAACTTCTTTTTCCAGTGAAATTGCAAATACCTAACACTGTCTAAAATGTGCTGTAAAAAAGCTTTGGCTGAAGCAAATTTATAGAACAGAAGATTGTAATTTTATTAAGAGTGGTAAGAATGTGTCTACAATATGCATGTACAGGTCATCATTAAGAGGCATACGAGCAATAAGAACGGAAGGTCTGAGAATCCTAAGGTAGCTACAGGCAGACAACTATGTAGGATGGGCTTATCTACGGAAATGAAAGATCATATTCTATATTATATGTAGTGAACCTCGTGGCAGCAAAGTTACGAAGAGATCTAACGACAGCTGAAAAAAATCAAATAAAATGGAAGTACAATATGGCAGAAAACTAGGCAAACAAGTAAAATAACTGGGCCCCAACAAACCAGATGTTTGAGAAGATTGGTGAGGTTGCCAGACGTAGTAGGTTAGCTCCATGACGTGGAAGGTGAGCACCAGTGGATGGCCTGGCTGGAGACTAAGCCCCTTCTGGAGGCGCCGGCCACCGGCGCAGGAGGGGGTTCTGGGCAGGGGGTGGTGGCACCCCTCCGTCTGCCCGTCGCCAGCAGCCTCTAGAAGTTAACGAGACTTTCTTTCTAAGAGCGAACCACACTGAATTTGTTCTTGTATTACGACTACCTCAGGTGCAGAGCAAGTATTTCCTTAGATGACAAATCCTTTGTAACAGGAGCTGTGTTCTTTGCTTGTAATCTATTTCCATTTACAAAAGACATAAATGTCCTAATATAAAACGAAAATACTAAATAAGTGACAGCAATATGTTAGTAAGTATAGATAAATATGTTACAATTAATAACTCTTTTATTCAAAATATTTGCTTTATTGTTAATAGTTATTAATGTTTCCCCATCTATTCAGCTCCTCCTTTCCGGTATGTGGTGATGTTTCAAGTCGTTTAAGTTCATATCTTTTTGTTTACCTTAACCATTTTTTAAGTAGGCAGGCTTTTTAACTAATTAATATGTAGAGCACTTTAATCAGTGATACTTGTATTCCCATGTCACGTATTGTATCCTATTTTTATTTTTCAGTGGTTTGCAAAAATCTTCAGTTTAAATTCAAAATTACCACAGTCAGTATTCATAGGTAAATTCAGTAATTACAAGTGTGTCTGTAAATAATTTGGCTCTCCGGTTCCTCAATGTATAGAGGATGTACCCAGTAATTAGAGTCGTTCTACTGCAGGTATTATCTAATAATAGGAAAGTACTTGTTTTCTATTAGGTAATTATACCCCTTAATTAAGCCCCATTTCATCACGAAGCATCCTATTTAAATCCTTTTGAATGTTGCGGAAACTATTTCTTAATGTATACATGACTTGTTTGGGTGAGTAATTCAGTTCCATACAGTTTATTAATAATTTTCAGACAAGTTGTCCCTGCGGTTTCCCCAGTAGCACTCTTAGCTGATAGGCTCTACTGGTTTCACGGCATTTTCCTCTTAAAGAGACTGCTGCTCCGCTAGGGTAATTGGTAGAGCCCCATTGACTTCAGTGGAGCTTCAACAGTTCTTACCAGCACCTATTTGCATCATTAAAGGCTTTTAAAAATCTAGTCTTGTAAAGAACAGTTGCTGCGATACTGAAGGAAAGTCCAGTTCATTTTTTCCTGGGAAATCCTTTCAGAGTCATCGGAGGGTGGAAGACTCCACTTTCCGTCTTCCCATATCTGCTCTGTCCTAGGCAGTGGAGGAGATTTAGTACCAAGATCTTGTAAGCCTTCACATGCTGTAGCCATCCATATGGAAACCCTGTCCACCCTCAGATGGTTTTCCTGACTTTTTGCCTTTGACGCTTCATGCCAGGAGCTCCTACAGCTTGAGGGATTGGTCTGGGAAGACCATGTTTGCCCGCATAGAAGGTTGCTTCAAAACAGTGAACCCATACGTTCATTACTGTGCTATCAACAACAAATCCTTAAAGTGATAACCTGAATTCTTGATTTAACTAAATTTTTACCATATTTAAGAACAAATTTTTCAGGACACTTTCCTACTCGTTATAGAACTGTTTAAGCATAACTGTTTTCCTATAAAAAATTATTTTTTTCCAATTATTTTTGTCTTGTTTTAATCCTCCACTAATAAGGCCTGCTGGTCTTTGACTTTCTGACTGCAGTTATTGTATTTAGAGAGATACATGTGAAGTAACTGGTTTAAACTGTAGAAAATTAAGCAGCAGCATTTTAATTTGAATTATTTTGTAATGTGCTGAAAAAATGATCCACTGAATAACGCCGAGTATAAAATTCTTCTGATTGACTGCTCAGTCTTGTGTGCGTGAAAAAACAAAAACATTTTCCTAAAGCTAAGCACCTGTACACATTTATGTTTAGTTGTCTAACTAATTGACTTAGTTTTCGATGATTTTGACTATTCAATTTTCCCTTTGAGCACTTGTCAATATATGAGAATATAGTGTATGCAATGCGTTCACCATTCTGCAATCATTCATTAGGCCTGAGCTACTTTTGAGCTTAGAGGAAATGGGCAAATTTGTGGTGATATAGCTGTAAAAGAGGAATGATGGTTGCTAATAAAACATTAGAATCCAAAAAACATATATTTAGGCACCATTAGGAGTTTCCTGAAGCAGAAGTCATTTGCAGTGCAGGTTACAACGTCCCGCTATGTGCTATATGTCAGCATTACTGCAGGGGTCATAGCTCAGCATCGTAACCTGCCGATGAGGCAGCGTGACATAAATATGAAAATATTGTGACATAAATACCCCAAATACTATGACAGTTGGACAGAAACTGTGGTCAGTTACATAATTTCCAGATTCAAAGCTGTTCCCCTAAGAGCAAAAGAGTTTTGATGCCTTCAAATGGCATAAGAAAAGGCAAATTGTCTTGCATGGGCAGTGTGCTTATCTGATTTAAGTGCTGTTTAGTTCACTGTCTAAAAGGCTAGCCCAATTTTTTGCCCTTGCTGTTTATTCACCCAGAGTGAGGGAAGATATAAGAGATAAAAATCTTATAGAGCTGTTAACGCTATTTTATTTCAGAATTGATGCACAAGTCTGCCAAACAGCATAGACACTTAATACACTCAATTTGTGAAGGAGATTTTAATCTTCACAAGTACACACGTTTCTCCTTTCCATCACTGGTGTAGAGGAAAAAAATTCAGCAAGGCTGCTCAGAAAAACGGTAAATTTGTTTAGTGTCCATCTCCAGTCCCTCAGATGTACTGAGGCACATCTTGAAATTTGTTTAGGAAGTACCTGATATTCAAGTGCATAACTTGCGTGTTTCGTTCAATAAATCATCCTCAGATGTAAGGCAAATAGCTTGACAAAACTGCAAAACATCATCAGAAAATCAGTGGTTCTGGATTCAAACACAGCTTCCAAGAGGAGTCAGTGTTTGTTTAACGGGTAGGAGAGCTGGGGTGTGAAGTCGAAGAGTATTTTCATCCTGACATGAGTCTCCCTTCTGTATATGTGTGAACATGCTCATCCATAGCATCCGTCCATTAAACTCTGTGTGATATGCGGATTACAAATTTCTGTTTCTCCTAATATCTTCTATTACTCCAACAGATACAGGAAGAAAATACAGATTAGCTTCCAGGTTCAGACTTCAGTTTCACATTACAGTAACTCTAATTTCAGACAAAAGCCCAAGCTGATGGAGCGACTTGCAAAACAGCAGCGTCATGATCGAATGCGGCCCGTGGCTGTGCGATGCCTCTGTCTGCTGCGACGTGTGGAAGGAAGGAGAAGTCCTTGGGCAGAGATGGTGGGCAAACTGGAACTGCTAGAGGTACCCTGGGGAAGGGGCAATGTAAAAGTGAGCCCCTGGGATTTCTCATCAGTCTTGGCAAGGACTTGTGAAGTGCTGTGGAGACTTCAGGTTAGCTGGCCTGTGTGGAGGGGACGTTGAAATTACAAAGGAGGTAAGACATAGGTCATTAGCCGAGCAACCTAAAATCATATGAATGGCCATGCTGGGTCAGACAAAAGGTCCATCTCCGTGTGCCATCTCCAGTGGTTGCTGTAACAAGTGTTAGGGAAGATTATAAAAGCAGGGTAAGCATATAATGGCTCCATGGAAGTGGGAGAAAATAGCAGGAGAGGGAGAAAAGAAAGGGGTATGTTAAATTCATTTAGGGTCAGGGTTTTGATAGGGATGTTGGTGGAGGGGCTTAAATACTGTTGAATTCTCCTTATACAGTATGAAGGATTTTTTTCTTTGCAACTGGTTGCCATAACAAAAATATTTTTCTTTGAAACATTACTAAAATAGCATAAATGTAGCCTGTTCTCCAGTATTATTCCACTTGCCTTCTCTAATGGCCATATTCCCATCGTCTAACAGTGAAGTTGTTATATTTATGGGTTATCTTACTACATTTCATATACTTTTCAGCTTTAGCATTTAGTTCATAGTTGTAAGCTGAAGTGCGCGCTCTGCATAATGAAGGAAGTTGGATGGTTGGAAGTCTGACCTTTGAAAACTTAAGAAAGGCCTCTGGCAAATAATCTCTAATAAAAAGTGTCTCCAAGTTCTCTAAGTTCCTGAGCCCAAGGCAAGCATCAGCACCATTAAATTATTGAAAGGCAAGGAACAAAATGTAGGCACACAGCAATATTGTTCGGGGATTGAAATGTAGTTGGAAAAAAGTCCTGTTAAATTGATTTTACTTGTGAGGCTTATTGTACGAATATTGCATTGCTAAAAGACGCATTCTCCACTCACTGCCTCTGCCTCTTTCGTTCAGTCATTTTACTATTTACTTACTTTCTCTTGAATTTTGCTGGTATTACTCTTGGAAGTTATAAAAGCACCAAGTTGTGGTGATGAGCTTTTCTTTTAACTCAGTGGCCCAATAACATGCCAGCCTACTTCAGGTCGACGTTACAGGTACGGGCGTTCACCCCACCCAAACCCATGCCAAGAGCCACGTTCATAGCAGTGGTCTCTTCTGTCTCAACGGTGCTCTCAGATCTGGGTGCTCCTAAATCTTGTTGATGTGCAATTGGGAATTGCTATTATTTATGGGTATTTAATTCTTGATTTCAGCTTCACAAAGGGAATTGGTATTTCTGGGCAAAAGGCAATAAAACTGCAGTGGGACTTTTGGCAGGAAAAGGTTTGCAGCAGCTGCGATTGAAAGCTAATCCAGAATCCTGCAAAGTCGATGGACAGACTCGCAGTGACCGCAGTGGGATTTGGATAAAGCCATGGGCATTTATAGCTATAACAGTGGTGGGCTTCAAGAATCTTACCTCCTCCTCCCGAGCTGAATAATGCCCTATGTCTGGCTGCATGTTGACATGGGAACAGTGAAAGCATTGCTCAAATTACATCTACTGCCACCCATGCTAATTTAATGAAAGTCATGTAATTAAAGCTAAAACCTCTCCTTACATTGCAAGTAACACATGGAACTGCTGGAAATACAGGTGGTAGATGTTGTTCCCATTATACCAGACAAGCTTTTCTAAGGTCAGTTCCTTCTGAGCCACAACTTTCTTAATTATCATTACATGACTGGAAATCATTTGATTTCTGGTCTGGAGCATTGGTCTGGATTGACACTGCCTAGCCGCAGCACGAAAAAACCATAAAGGAGCGCTGGCTAAACTAAGACGCTTGTGTACAACGCCAGTGAATAACAAAGGAGTTGCCATTTGGATGTTTTATCCGTATTGTAAGCTGTAGGGGTAAAGCCTAGTTAAATATCTGTAGGTTATGCAGTACTTAGCATTCCTGTTTCCTAGTGCATGACTGGGGATCTTGCCTGCTACCCAAGTGCGAATAAATATAATCATCATCACTATCATCATGGATTTTCTGCTTAGCTTATCTCGACCTCACTACTGAAATACGCTTGGAATTAAATGACTCAGGTAACAAACACGAAAAGTGGCTGTTAGGGCTGCAGATGATATTCATTCGTAACATTGCTATTTAGGTTGCTCTACTCATGCTGCATCGCACAGTTTCTTTGAAGGAACAAGTTGTTATGGCTGCTGTTACGTATATTACTCCAAAAAGCTTTTTGGAAATATTACAGATAAGCTAACACTCCTCTCACAAAAAATCCAATGTTTATAACAGCACAAGAACATTCATATTTATATTTCACATTTTACTTGTATACAGTGGATAGAATTGATTTTGTGCCGGACTCGGCGCTTTTGCTGCACTATCTTCCCTCTTGCAGGGAGGAAAAAGCATTTTAATGGAAGCAGATATTGTTTTCAGAGGGGATTTGTTATACTAGTTTCAATTTAAAAAAAAAAAAAAGAAGAAAACGTAAATGCAATGGAAATTTCAGTAGCGGGAAAGGAAACCTCTTTATCTTTCTTTGAATAGTAGTCAAAACTACCGCAAACAGTAAAAAAAGGGCTGTTACCTAGTTTATGGGCTCTGAGTCACGGCTTTGGTTCTGGAGCGGTGCACAGCCATTGGGATTAACATGCCTGGCTCCAAACTGCCCGCCTTCGACCCCTCGGCACCCTGGCAAGAGGGAGGCTTTAGAGAGAGCTGTACCTCCCCGGGTGGCCGCGGGGAGACCGGTGAAGCAGGGGATGAGCAACGCGGACTGGCTCGCGCTGGCGGTGAGAGTGCCCCGAGTGCCCCAAACACAGACCAGGGGCCAGATGAAGCCCTCCACGTGCAGTGTCGCTGGTTACGGGATAAAGCGAAGATGTATTTGAGTTGTGACACGTGCGTCATGTTCCAGAGATGATTAAAAATACATAATGAAGACTTACCTGGAGGGGCTTGTAAGGGAGGCCCTCTCAGGAATGCATCAAAGGTCTTTATGCTAAATGATTTTATAATGGCTGAGGAAGAAATTATTTATTAGTTCATCAAACATAAAGGAATAGTTAATGATAGCATTCATTAAAATATTGCAGCACATAATTAGCAATCTCTGCTTCTATCTCAGTGCAGTAGCAGAGTGCAACTGGTAGAGCAACAAATATATGTGTTGTACAGTAATGCTACAAATTTTCAGTTTTCCTACCAAAATTAATGAATCCTAGTGGAGAGAAACAGCCAAGGTATTTAACAGGGATTTCAGAATCTGGTCCCCATATATTATGTGGCATTTTCCATACACTTCCAAATTCCTTGTTGTGCCTTGTGAGCAAGTGATTTGTCTTGGAAAGAGCTGGGCTGTTTGCCTTGAGTTGCAGAGGGTTTGTGTGAGCCAGAGGGAAGGGTGCGAGCCGTAAGATTTTTCCCTCTGCCTCAGTCCTTGGTTGGGATCAGTTCTTTGGGTAGAGGTGCTGCTTAGCCACCGGTGGTTTTCTGACCCTCTCTGCTATCGTGTGACTGTATGAGAGCAAATCAATTAAAGCAGGCTTGCATGCCCAGGCTTATCGCTAGTATTTCCAGAAGCTTTCACCTCCAGGATTTGTGTTAGGCTCGGTAGATGATCTCTTGTTGATAGCGGAATGGTGTCCAATATCAGCCATCACTAGGGGGTTTAGCTGCGAACCTGCAAGTGCCCAAATCATTTGGAAAAAGAAGGGTTTTTGCCCTTTCAGTGGGCAAAAATCAAAATGCAGAAATGGAGATGTTCGAGTGGTGCACACTTTCCATGTTGACCCTTTGGAGCAGTGGGGACCAACCTGCAGCTCGGGAGGTGCATGTGGCTTGCAAAGTGGATTGCAAGGTCTCCCAGTAAGAGAAGTGACTTTTCTACTATGTCACTGGCAAGCTATTTGCTGGCCAAAAAGTGTGTTGCTTGCAAATCAGCACGGCACATACCTGCTGTGCATGCCACATCCTTCACATCCGCAGCGCATGGAAGGGTTTCAGTTTATGTGGTATAATGGGATATTTAAATTACATATTAATTAACGGGATTAATGGTGAAGTTACTCATGACAGGCAAAAAATAATGTCCTAGTAATCATAAAGCAATATTGTTATTTTACTTCTGTCAGTTTTGATTATGCCTGTAGAAGGACCTTCTTCTATAGCTTAAGTCTGAAATTTTAAAAGAGCTAACTCTCATGGAAAAATGGCATCCTTGCTCTGTATCAGACGTGATGAGTAGAAAATTGAGCAGAGGGATAAATCCACAGAACATGCCCTTTGCCTCCCGTCTTGGAGAAAGCTGTTTGTTTTGCATGCCTATCTCGGCTCGCCGGAGCCACATGTGCCGGTACCTTTCCAGCAACAACCATCATCACTGGAGCGTTTGGACAACTCATGACTTACAGTGCACTTCTGTTCAACGTCCTTGTCATGGAGGTGGTACATTTAGTCCCTCCTTTATTTTTTTCAAATTAAGAGGAGAGGGAAGCTATGAATTTCATCAGAGATCGGTTGTCCCAGTACCAAAGATCTGGGTCTTACAAAGAAACCTCTGGTTGAGCAGGAAATTGAATCTGACCTTTAGATTTGTGCTTTCACCATCTTCTCAAAACGTAACTAATCAGTTGCTGTTGTCCAAAACGCCTTGTGCTGACCGCTAAAAATTCCTAAGTCATTGCACCCTAACATTAATTTAAAGAAGGCTGTTAGTAATTGTGTAGAAGTCCCTTTCCTTCCGATTCTACATTATGGAGGGTATGCTAAATACACATTTTATATAATTCTAATTTTACAGGTATGATAATGATTATAGAGAATGTAATCTGTTTGATTGAATAGCATTCTTGTTTTACTTTATTGCACACTTAAATCCTATGATGGTGCTTATTTCTACTTTTAATAGAGCCTAAGATATAGAACTCTGAACAGATGTTGCACACCTGGATAATTAAGGGGGTATTTTTGTCTTTTTAAATGCATTGTAGTCCCTTTTGAAAACACACCAAAACACATGCGTCAATGCTTTGCTGAACCAGGGCTTATGTCAGTTGATTAGATTTTGCAAATATACTGAATTGCTTAAAAGAGTCAACATATTTAGGAATATAAATATAGCATAAATCAATAATGCAGATTATTACAAAGTATGGCACATCCTAATATGGTTACTGTCATTAGGGAAAATGGTACAAGAAGATAATTATAAATTCACAGAGATTATATACAATTAATGTTAGCTGCTTAGAACTCATAAATGGTTATGCTTTAGATTTGCTACTTTCTTGTAGTACTTACTGGAGCTTTCATTTTTTCTTAAAGTAACATTTGAGATAATCTTTACAAATTTAGAGCAAGGCAATATTTACCTATTGATTTAAAATTCAGGACTTGTGATGCTCAGCAATGTTTTCTGACTGTTTCTAACCTACAGCAAAGTCTTTCAGTGGTACTTGCTTCTAGCATCTTCGTCTTTTGGGCAGGGATCACCTTTTCGTTCTGCGTTTGTTTGGTGTCTGGCGCGAGAGCGTCGTCTTGGTCCCTGAGCGAAGCTCGCGGTGCAGTTCATCAGAGCTAGCTCACAAAACTCCCGGGCCGTAGCTTCTTCCACTTGCGTCTGAAGGAGAAATACGTTTGTGAAATGGAGACAACAAAGTCTGTCCCTTTTCCAAAAGCACCAACTTGGAGACTTGATCGAAGCCAGGAAAGCCAACACTAAATGATGGGTTGCGGATGGGTGGAGAACCTTGTCCACTGCGCTGAATCCTGTCTCCGGTTTGTCCTCATGGCTGTCCTCGCCCGGGTCTCCCCTCTCGCCCTGCGAACAGGGTCGTAGCTTGTGCTTGAGCATAAAGTCCAAGTGGTGGACGGTGCTCAGGGCTTATTAACCTGTTTCTATTCACCGGTGCTGTCCAGGTGCTGTATGACAGCCATGATGAATGAAAAAGAGGGGAAAATGCTGTTATTGGTGTTATTTGTATCCCAAATTTTGCATGAGGGAGGATGATGCTGATCACCTCCCTTGTGTTTTCTCTTGAAAAATTGTTTAGCTCCTTTTTTATGTCTGCAGCTGCATCACTATCTCAAAGTCTGTAACAGTCCACTCATTTCATGGGTTAAAAAAGGTACAATACCTATAGCAAGGTTTGATGAATTCCCTTTCTGCTGGGTGTTGGTTATCCATTCACAATATTAGGCACTATGCGCAAGACTGTAAATTAGTTAATTATTTGCCACATTTTAGAAATAAATTTGTTGTTTTTTATTACTTGTGCTTAGTGTCAGTGCTAGAAGAGAAAAAAAGATGAATAACAATTAATTTATCTCACTTAGTGGCAGCGCACAGGGAACCAAAGCTGAAGCGCTTTTCAGAAAGCCCAATATATATTTGGAATAAGTATATTTTGTACATCCATAAATGTGGAATAAACGGGGCAATCTGCACCCAATGGAAAAATTCTCACTGATTTCAGGATCTTTGAAGGAGAACGTAAATGAATTTAGGACGATATTAACTTTGTTTCAGAGATGGATGGGATTAAGAGGTCAAACTGGAAAGTAACAGAGTAGAATATAGCTTAAACGTGACAGACCAATCAGCTGTTTTCATAGGTTTGTAAGCAGGAAAGTGCCATTATAAACATCTTGCCTGACCCCCTGTGTGTTGCAAGGCAGGAAATTTAATCCATGATCCCTGCATTAGAGGAAACTGTTCCGCTCTATTTCACAAAATGGTTGTCTTGTTTGTTTTGTTGGGTCATATTTTACTTTCCCAGCGTGTGGAATACCAGCCATGAGAAAGCTCATCTTGGCACCGTTCTCTGTAGACTTGTTTTAAACATTTTGATATATTGATTATGCGATATATTATATAAATAAAGGCTTCATGAAACAAAACCTACTGAAAACAGCATAGTCACTGCAGATCCATTTCCATCACTGCACAGTGCTTGCCTATTTTTTTTGTCCTCGTGAGGCTATAGCAAGCACGTTTTTTTGATCAAGACCCTCATCCCACTTAGAGCCCTCCCATGCCTGGTTGCACATCCAAGGTGAGGATCTCCTTGTATTGAAATATCCACGAGGGGGACGTCACCGTTATTACGGAGGGATTGCCGCAAAATGAAGACGTGGAAACCTGTATAGGTGCAGTCAGATGTGAATCACTTGTGAAAGAAATTCATTTTTAGGAAAGACGCTTCCAGCTCAGGAAGCTGGAGCTACGAGGTCAGAGTCCTGGCCAAAAAGTAAGTCTTGGAGTAAAACAGGCAGGAGAAATCACTGAGGACAGCATGCGTGAAGATGCTGTCCAGGAACAATTACAACCTCACGTCCGCTGTTGGTCTCACCCCCACACGGAGGAAATCTTCTGTATATTCCTGTAATGGATGGGCAGGCCTTCAGTGACTGCATTTATGTTCCCCCGTGTGACTGAAACAATAGATACATGGTCTGAGAGAGGAGTTTAGACAGTAGAGACGGTTTTAATCAATCATACTATATATTTTTAAGTGTTAAAATGGTCTGAATTTTCTCTGAAGGTTGAGATTCAAACTGTAGCAATATATTCAAATGTTTGCTAAGATGCAGCTGAGCATGGAGGGCAAAGCCTCACTGCATTAAAATGTGCTGCCCTGCAAGTGCTAGCTTCCCGTAGAGGCTGGTGGTGGTGGTGGTGGCGGCGGTGGTGGTTTCCATCAGGATGGCCACGTGTTTTGTGCGTGGCATGGTGCAGAGTGCCAAATTCCTGCTGCCAGACGCTGGGGAGAGGGCACTAAATGCCACCGTCCCATACCCCGGGCGCGTGGTCCTGCAGGCGGTCCCCATGCGGGACGGACACCCTCTCCCCGTGCAGGTCAAAGCAGCAGTTTCTGTCCCAGGAGCTTATTTTAACAGTGGGACGAAGGTTCTGCTTTATAATAATATCCTTTAGACTGTATTTGTATGCTGTGTTTGTCATCAAGACAGCAATTCTGGCTAAATTATTTAGATTAAAAAAATGCGTGTAAAATTATGTTTGGATAAATGATGTACGATACGGTGTCAAAAGAGTTAAAAAAAAAAAAAAAAGGAAAAAAATTCTCCCTGCGAGAAATGCCTCAGCTTCTTTCTGCAACTGGTAGCTGCAACGCTGCAACAAAGTCACTTTTCTAGATAAAATTGCTCTGCCATTTTGCAGGTATATCAAAATAAAGCTTTAGTCTTTAACATCTGTTTCAAGTGATCAGGCTGCTTTAAAGCAGTGGCAGTTTTGAAGTAACACTGCCTCTTGTGACACTATAAACTAGACTACTTAAGTGCTGTGTTTAAACATATTGTTTTATGTAATCTGACTCGTGCTATCCAAATTCATGAAAATACTTTATTTGGCAGCGTCTTTGCAATCACCGCTTTATCTTAACTATAATAAGTAATTTGCAAAAATATTTTGAAGTGCTTTATCTTAAACAAAATCAAAGGAAGAAAAATCCCAGCTAAACGTATCACTGGAAAGACATCCTATTGATTTTATTATCAAACGTTAAATATTTTGGATTTTTAAAAAAGCGTTTTGCCCAGAAGAATGCATCAAAGCTAGGGAAAAGTATGTATAAAAACAAACAAACAATTACAGTTCTGACCTATTGAGGAAAGAATGAAAATGCAAGAAAGGAGGAGTTTATTTCCTCTGAAATAAGCCAAATAAATGCAGAGTGATAACTGAAAAACACTAAGAAATGCTGTGAGCGAGCAGTAATATTTTGCAGTCGATACCATCTTTGCACAGGGTCAGCAGCGAGCTTTGCCATGGAACCACAGGATTCCCGCGCACCCGAGGCCCCGACGCCGAGCGCTGTTTGCAGAAGATGCTCGGCGGCCTTGGGAAGCGGCGGCGATGTTTGCCCGAGGATCTCTTGGAGGCGCGCGGGGATCCTCTCGGGCGTCTCTGCACCTGTACGCTGCCTTTTGCAGCTGCCCGGAGGTGAGTGCTGCTGCGCTCCGGCACCTCGCGCGCTGCCGGTGCATCTCACGTGGTGGCGCAGGACTCGCGCACCCCGGGCTGGAAACCTTTCCTGTACACCCCTAACTAAATACCCGCTGAAAGTCCTTCGTGGTTCCAGACTGGTGTGATCCCGCCGGTTATTATAACAACACGCAGACATCCGTGCTCGCTGGGGTTGCCATCTGCATTCGAAGCAGCGTATGCAGAACAATTTCTTTTAGAGGTAACTGATCCTTTTGAACAATCTGGAAGTATTATATAACCTTGTAAGGCACAGAAAATAAAATTCTTCTTCAAGAAATACATTAAACAATACTTTGAGGTTATACCTTGCTTTTTTCCTTCCTGTAAATGGGGAAGAACTTATTACAAGCTACGGTATCCTACCTTTTGTGCATAATAGAATTAATTGGCCCGAGAATCCCCAGGCAGCTGTGTTTGCATTACCACAGACTGCATAATGTTCACATTTGCTGGTGTTAAATTACATACAGAGGTCCCACAAACCACAGAGTTTTATCAAAATCCAAATATAGATTACCAGTCACATGGGATGATTGGCAGAAGAAATCTTAGAGTATTCTGCTAGAATATTAATGTTTGTTTTGTTTTCCAATTTATTTATTTTTTCTCTGAAAGCAGTTTTTAAATTACAAAGTTGGAAAATATCTTAAATGTGAGTTTTGAGATCTTAACAGTACATTTTTAAGGGGGTTTTCATCATTTTGAAAAATGTGAGCCATAAACAGGATGACTGTTTCTACACAAAGGAATTCTGGTGTTGGCATCAAAGGGAGCAAAACGAGAAGTGTTTGATTGCTGTGTTGCATGCCTATATTACTACTATGACCAATTAAAGTTAATGGTGTGGCAAAGCCAATAATGAAAAGGAAAAGGTCTGTCCAACTTCCCAAATCTGAATGTATAAATTTAGCAGAACAATTATGCTGAGTTCTTCTCTGTTGGAAATACTTGAAAATACAAACACTAAAAACAAACAAATCCCCTAAAAACTGTCATGAGCGGTTCCATTTTAGAGAGAGGTTATATTTCAGCATAAAGTCCCAGCAAGTGGGAGTAAAAATCATTCCTGAATGGGTTCCTAAGGATATTGGATTGCTTAGAGGCCCAAATGCAATCCAGGTGCTGGGGTCGCTACGCTGCATTTTCCAAACAGAGTACGCTGGAAGTTCGTATATCCAACGTTCAAACTTTTGGTTGTTGTTAGGTTTTTTGTGGAAGAGCTAAACAAGAGATATCAGAAGGAGAAAGGATGGCAACTCTTATTGTAGATACAGATAGTGGTGGGTTATGAAAGGGGAAGAAGAGAGAATGGGACAATCTGATATAGTTGGACACTGTTATGAGAAAGGATAAATGTCCATCTGTATTTCCATATATTTACTTGTTTCACATGAAATTTATGGAAACTATCACATGAGGCAGAGGCATTTTGGAATATTTTGATATGCTATAATTCTACATAAGCTATAGGCGCTGTCTGTGGCGCATTCATTTATTCTGCTGTTGCATCCCTGCTCTTTCAGCACCTTCACCACTATTTGCTGAGAGCATTTCTGAAGTGTAACAAATCATTTTTACATGCATATTTTAAAGGGCAGATTTTCTTTTCTTTTTTTGAGACCAAACATGAGGGATAAACACGAGTGCCCAAAGCCCAGGCACTCTCTATTTATTTACAGAGCGCTCCCTTCTCATTTTGCGTGCAGGAGGCCGAAGGGAGGAAGAAACCCTTGTGTCCAGAAAAGCCAGTTCCCTCCCTCCTTTGGCCAAAGGAGTTTTTTCCAGCCAGGGCCAGACTATAAAGTGCTGGGTGGAAGCAAACAGCTGGATGGACAGTGCTTACTCTCTCCCTCTCGCTGCAGCTCTCTCCAGGGCTTGTCAAGGCTTTGAAGGCTGCAGGTCCATGAGCTTTCTTCATTATAACTTGGTCCCGTGTGTTGCAGCGCAGAATGTTACAGGAAGCTGCCAAGCTGTCGAGGTTGAGCAGAGTGAGCTGGCTGCTTAACCAGGCGGTGATTAAAGGTGTGCGTATGTATGGCAGGTAGTTACCTCTCAGAAAATAGTCTGTTACCTTAGATTCCCGAGTTATTTAGGTGTGATGGCATACATGCTTCTGGCCACAGAGGGTCTGTTCTGGTCCTGGTAGGAAAGCAGTAGCCGAGTAGGGACCTGGTGGCTCCAAGCCGAGGCCGTGGGGCTGAACAGGGCACTAACGGCCAGAGTCATTTCTGCTGGTCCTCTGCAGTAGGTCCTCACCCCACAGGGCCATTAAGCAGGAGAAGGCACCTAAAGACATGGGGGACCTCACCCAAAGCAAGCTGGGGAGGCCCCGACAGTCAGGGGAGAGAAAAGGTTGGGAAAGGGTGAGCCCTGACAACATGGCACGGTACTCAAGGACGTGCTCCGTAGGATTTTCCTTTTTTGGCTTAAGTCTCCAGGTGAGTTAATAAAAATTCATTTCTGTTAATCTACATCCCATGAGCGTTGTCCTTGTGCCTTTGGAGCTGGAGCGATGTTTTGGTCATGTCTTGGCAACGCTATCAGAGCTTAAAGCTTATCTCCAGGAATTATAAGAATCAATCTCTTTCTTCGAACATGTTTTAAATTGATCTTTGATTGGAACACATAGCTCTTGGATAAGGTGCCCTAGTATTAGTCAATTTGGCTTGGAAACATGATGATTCAAATAAAAATTGAAAGATGACCTATATCGAGCAGCTGCAGTCTGCAGTGTGATTTGATTTTTTTTTATTTTTTTTTAGTGTGCAGTCCTGTTTCTAAAGTTCTTGCCGTGAATGCTAATGTCTGTGCCCAGGGCTGTGTGTCCCGAATTCCTAACTCAGGCATTCATGTTAACAATGCATGGCCTATAATATTGCTTTAATCCTGGCTTCAAATTACTCAGAAACTGTAACACGAAATGCGTTTATATCCTCTGTTCATAAGGACTTACATACCCCTAAAATACTTACACAGAGCTAGTTTGAAGCAACTCATTTTCCTGCACCAATTACTGGTTCTGTTTGAAATTAGTAACTGGTTTGAAATTACCATGAAGGGCGGTAGGACAGGCAAGGGTTAAAAAGAGGGGAATAATTACGTCTTGAAAAAGCCCAGTTAAAACTGAAGTTCTGAATTCCCAAGAGAAAGTGTTTGCAGACTGAGGCATCCAGATTGTAAGGATGTCTTCGTGTGTGCAGTTGGAGGTGCCTAGCGGCCAGAACAGCTCAGACATCACGAAATAAAGGCAACTGCTGTTTACAGCAGAGCAAATCTTTTCCTTGATTTCAGGAGAATTTGCATGACCTTTGCAAAAGATATGAAATGCTTTACACATAATTACTTACCTTGCTTAAGTGTAAACCAAACCTCAGTAACTGATGTGGGTATGGAAGCGGTGAAACTTTGCTGGTGTAGCTCAAATGTTCTTTCTGTGTTTCTTACACTTTCAACAAAGGAATGTTTAATCTTAAAATCCAGTAATTACCTATCTTATTAAGAAGCAAAACCAATACCTCTTAGATGTGTCAAGTTCTGGTCTCAGTCTCTCTCTCGCATGCAGTTTTATGACCAAACCTCATTCCTAAATTCAGCAGATTTTAGCCTATAATTAAATTAGCATGGCTAAATTATAACTAGCCATTTCCCCTTATCCCCTGCCAAAGAAGATTTGTAATGGGAAAACTGACAAGTCAGGACACTTATAAATTTATATCTGAAAGCTGTATTGTGTCAGCTTCTTCCGAGGAGTCTTAATGCGATTGCCTTGTCAGCTGCATCAATAATAGAGGGCGAAGATCAATCTGTAATGAAGGGAGATGAGATAATTTTTCTAAGTGTAGAACTGTGATTCTTCCCTGGTAACTGGAAGCTGCAATTACAGTGGTCATGCTGTATATTGCTCTTCAAATGCCTTGTAGACCTGGAGCTTGGAATAGGCAACGATAAATAAAATTAAACCACCATAGCAACACATAGCCTGTGAAGGTTTGCAGAAAGTAGGTTGTGTCCTGGAGTTTTAGAACGTAATTTAGAACTGTAAAGCACAAAACACAGCATTTCGTCTTTGTTTCATTATTACTAAGACTTCTTGTTGTATTTTTTCACTTGCAATAAAGTAATATATAGAGCGAGCTGCATGTGGAAGGAGGAGAAGCAAGAGCGCTGCCTGCATCAGGTGGTTGCTGGAAGCAGCGTTAAGTGGAGGCAGAGATGTCTCTGCTGCAGTGGCCACCTCCGCGGCTCTTCTGCAGCTGGTCTGCAGGTCATGGAGGGAGACCAAAGGAGGGCTTTGCCCCAGTGAATGGCTCCTGAACCGTCCCCTGCCACTCCGTATGGAAGGAAGAATATGCTGGATTACTCAGACAAATAATTAATTCGTAGCCACCCAGAAGTTTGCTGATTTTTTTGGATGTTTTGGCAGCAATGCGTTCCTCTCCTCCTCTCTTCTCTGGCTTGGTTCCTGAAGCTGTGATGGGGATTCGCAGATTTGTTTATCCTGAAAATCCTGCAGTCTCTCTTCCTGCCTTACTTCCTTCAAGAAGGACAGTCTAGCTGGCCAACTAGGAAGACTTCTGTGATTTCTTCACTTTTTCTTCTGAAAAGCAATTTGGACCCTTCTTTTCTGCTGCCTGGTTCAGGAGGGCTGTGCGTACGCCGGCTCCCTGCACGGCTTGCGCGAGTAAAGCTGTGCCTTGTCTCGCCGCTCCGTCTCCCCTGCTGAAAATCCCCCTCCACACACAGGTCCGGGGAAGCTCTCACCCCTGGCACCTCAGATAGAGCTGTGGAGGCTCCCGAAGGTGCTCCGGTGCTCTGGTGCTCCTTCCCAGCTCTGCTCTCGAGAATCCTGTTCCGGTTCCTGACCCTCCTCAGATGAGCCTGTTTATATAAACTATAAAATCTCGAAGAAAATAATCAGGCACTTAAAAAAATGGCTTTACATTCTGAATTCACGAGATATTCTGGATTCTTCTTTTCATGACTACATTGTGCTTTTTTTCCCCCTTTTTTTATTATGATAAAACAGAGCATCGTTAATAATGCTGGTATCTTGCGGTTTTCAATTACTTATCCTGAAGAATCCCACAGTTTTATGAATTGGTGATGGAAAGAAACACTTCGGTGCACCTGAAAACTGGAGCACGTGAGTTTTCTTTGGAAGAGCAAACAAGAAGGCAGAATGACAAAAGACGAAGCCGGGCGATTGCCTGCTCCTCCCCAAGCGACAGCCGAGCGATCCTGTTAACGTGGAGCAGTTTTTCAGGCGTCGGTGAAAGACTCCCCGTGCCGTTTGCTGAGCCTGCGAGAGAGAGCCAGCTGGCGGAGGGCAGCATCCAACCCAAAGAGCTGCTCTTCTTTAGAACAGCTGAGGTTTACCTCCTACTTTTTGTAAATATTAGAAGATTTTTTTTCAATTATTCACAGCGACTTAATAACAGATCCAGCTTATTTTTTTTTCTAAATCTCCTAGAATTTTTGCCCAAATGAGGTTTTCTCCAACAGTCTGAGTCCTGCTCTGTGTTGCAGGTTGTTCCATCTTTGGCTTCCTGTTTTGAAAAGGACGGAGAAAAGTGATTTAGAAAGGCAACAATTTCTAAAGGTTTTCTAAAGCATGATATTAAAACGGCGCAGGCTCACTGCCGCTGAACTTTTAGCCTTGCTCGCCTGCTCAGCGTTTGCTCCCCAGCCCGTTGCAAGCAGATGCTCCCGAGCGCGGCTCTGAGCCCCCGTCGCAGGTGTTCGGCAGGGGCCTCGCACGTGCCGCACGTCCCGGGGGAGCAGCCTGCTTGGTGCAGGAGCGATTAGCGATCGCACGATGCTGGGTAACAGAGGTTTCTAGATGAAATTAATTGCTTGCTGAATACAGGGAATATTCAAAACTGTTATCGTTTGAGCGGAATATTGCAACCAGACACTTAGCCTGGGTGGTGCGGAAGGCGGTAATGAGAACGTTGTTAGCCTTCCCTGCGCCCACTTTGCGGAGAGAGCAGCTACCCAGGGCACCTTGGAAAGCAATAAAAGCAAATTAGCTGATGAAATTGTTCTCTATAGTGTGCGATACAATTTTTCCTTCCATAGTGTGTCCGTACTAGGGAAGAAAGAATGACTGGAAATAAGGTTAGTCCTCTGTTTTACCAAACTGGGAGAAAGAGAAAGGATCCTGCCGTTCAGTGGATGTATATGAAAGAAAGCTGCTACCTCCCCTCACTGTGCCTGATTCTTTTTCCATCCAAAGCATGTATTTGCTTTTCCACATCCCTAAACTATTTAGCAGAAAAAGGTTGGTCATCTATGCAGTACAGATGCTTGGAATGTAATTACATTCTGGTCATTAAAAAGGTTAAAAGGCTCGTAAGGATCGTGTTATCCTGTAAGAAGGTTTCTGCTAGCACCTCTTGCGCAGGGTTTCGTGCTCCGCTTGCCTCCTGCAGCGCAGCACGGTTTCAAGGAGAACGTCTCAGCAGGATCAGTGCTTCTCACAGTACTGCCAGTAAAAAAGTGGCAAAAAGTGAGTAGGCATATACTCCCCACAACCATGCTTAGCCTCGTGTAGTCACTGCACACAATGGCACGTATGGTTCGGATATAGGATCCGTTTTACCAAAACTCTCTTATTGTGCGATTCAAGCTGTCTATCGTAATTTGAAGGAGGGTACGGGCAGTAATGCCAGGAAGGCTGGGAATGGCAGGTAGGACAGAAAGCACCTTGGCTGCTGCGGAGTGGCCAGTCCATTGCTTGCCACCGGCACGGGGCAGGTCCAGGCTTGTGGACAGCCGCCCTGGGGCCAGCTCGGAGCTTGCGTCAAGCCAGCAGGGCTCAGCTAGGACTGATGTCAGCCGTGGTGTGCATCATCGAGTGCCGGCTGGATTACAAAGGCGGGTGCTTCAGTTGCACATATTTCTTCCAGCGCCTAAGAAATCAAAGTCAAGTGGACTGTTTTTCATGTTATCTTTCTGCAATATGACTCTAACAAAACACTTCCGTTACAAGCACATCTTTCTTTTGGACTGATAGGGGAATAATGGGTGAGACTCATAGAACTTTATATTTTCATTGAAGATGCAATGAATTTTTAACCGTGTTGAAACGGTGATATAGTATTTTAAACTGTGCTTATTCATTGTGGCAAATGTGTTAGAATAGTTTCATTAGTCCATATTTTCCCTTGAATTTCCAAGCAGGGATTTCATACTGCATTCTTGTTGTGTATATATTCATTCCCATAGCTTTGTCGCTAACTGTTCAGCTTACTTGAATAGCTCCTCATAGCCTTTGCTCCTTTACTGAGCAACTCAGATTAAACTAATACTAATTTAACAGCATTTCTTATCACTATTGAATGCAGAAAAATGTATTTTGGCCAATACAGATTAAAAATGAGAGGGAAAAAATGGGTGTAGCTATATACTGGCATCTTCAGAAAAACAAGCATAATACATGATAGTTCATTATCATCTATTTCACAATTAAGTTTGCAAGTCCCTGAAGATTCTAGAGTAATGTTTAAGAGTTAAGAACCTCCTTAATAACAAAATAATCAATTAAATATTAAATTAGTATAATGACTGCGAATTCTGCACTGTTCTCTCCCACCATTCTCTGAGTTTTAACCAGAAAGAAGCCATCACCACTAAAAGCCCTAACAGAGCTATAGGTCTTGGTAAAAAGGAGTGAAATTTAATCAGAAGTCAACTTACCCCAAAATGATTTTGTGTGCTTCTAGGGTTAGTATATCCACTGGCTTCCTTTCACTTGATTGTCTGGGTTAAAATACATAGCTTAAGGAGAAGGACATACTATAAGTGAAGATCATCAACTAAATTTACTGAAATAGGTTTTTCTAAATTTTTCCCCCAAAGAATTTACTTCTTGTGTAAAAAAGAATTTTAAAAAGGGATTTTTTTGGAAACATTTTTGGAAGAAAGTCAATAGCTTTCAATAATACATCAAGCTTTGTTTTCTTTTCAGAAAGTGTGTCTACTCCGTTAGACTTTTTTTAAAATCATAAGTATGAAGAAAAAAAACGTAAAAAAGCACATTTCAGAAAATATCTTCCTGGTTATGTACCAAAATTCAAATCCTTGGAAGTTACTATTTAAAAGCCAGGTTCTCTCACTTAAGAAATTTCCACTTGAAGAATTAGTTCAGCAATTTTCATTTTTTCCTATCAAAATGTCATTTGGTTGGGACTGCAATGTTTGTGTGCGGGTCTCCTCTGAGCCAAAGCGAGTCAGTACAGAGACAGCCTGTTCTTCAGTGTGTTGAAAGAGCTGAAGATACAGCATACAAAATTGGCTTTTAAAAGTTTTATTGCAGTCATGTGTGGCAGCGATAGCTGAGCAATATTTAACAATCTGATTGTGCTTCTCACATAAACCCCACTTTTAAGAGTTTTCCGTAGCACCTCTCCGCAGTCTGATGTGCGCACTCTCCTTACGCTGCCATAGCTTGTCGTGGGCAATACTTTCCCGACACTGTGGATTAAGAGCAAACAAGATTTCTTACCACCAAACTGTCTTTAATTATATGGAACATTTTTTCAGTCATGCATAATTTAAAAAATGGCTTAATTTTAGAAGCTGACATTTTACAGAAAGTGAGCTTTCAGCGTGGATGGGTGCTGCTTTGCAATTTAACTCAAAATGTCAGATTTAGAACCAGTAATGGATGGTCATGGGCGTGTGTGAGGTGTTTAACGGTTTGGGATTTACCTGAATTTCGGATTATGTACCAGTGGGATTGTATGTATCGTGTGGTCTGGGACCAATTTTTTTTTCATTGTGTTATGTTGGCCCCTCTGTTTTAGGTATCTATACATAAACAAGACACACTAAGATATACGTGGATTCTAACTTTGAATTTCTCCTCTGATACAGCTTGACAAGGTTCTTATTGTAAGAGGAATTTAAATAATGTTAGACAATTGCATACTTGTGAAAGTAAATCATTTTGGTTATTTTTCAGGTAAGTATAAATGCTAAAAAAATCAAGAACATATTTAGTATTTAAAAAGAAACGAATAAAAGTATTATTGGGATTTCTGACATCTCAGCTCTTTCCCCTATTCATCCCTTCAGTGGGACACTTCCCCTGTATAATCCAAATCCAGACACTTCATTTTTTTATAAGTTTCATACTACATATACAACAGCAAAATGTCTGTGTTAACTTGTTTTTGGTGATTTTACATCTTGGTTGGAAGTGATAAGATGAAATAAAAGTCTGAGGCAACCTAACAATGGAAGCAGAAAAAATAGTGTCTTATATAAGGATTTTTAGACATTTTTCATGTTCAAGAGACTTTTTTTTCTTTTAAGAAACAATTCTTGATAAGAATTTAAGATATGAATAAAAACTCCTAGTTTCTGGTCAGGTGCTGAAAGCACATGACTGGAGATGCAGAGTTTATGGTTAGAAATGTTGCCGAGGGGCTCGCTCGGTGCCGCCTTGGTAGCGCTGCCCGAGAGCGCGACTGCAGCCTCCCCGTGTGCAGACCACTTTGTATTTTGGACGTGTTTCAAGGGAAATGACAATCCTTCAGATACTTTCCTGAACTGGTTCTGAATTGATGCTGAAATTAGGCCTCTTGTTTACTGTGATATTTGAAAGAAAAAATGCTAAATTCAACTATGTTAAAGAAGGAAAGAAAACATTTGTTACAACCGTGGCTCAGAGGGAATGATGGCGAGTCGTGGCCTGATGAGCTTAACTTCTCTAGATGACTGAGCAGAAAGTGCCTTAATGCAATCACTGAAGAGTAGAGGGAGTCTTGATTTTCTTTTGCCTCTGTGGAATTTTTGGATGAATATAACTCTATTGTCCTCACCGGAATAACACCTTGCTTAGAAAGCTATTGCTGGAAGAATTTTGTGCTTATAACGGAGCATCTTCTGATAAAATATTCATGGGCATGACAAGCATTTGTAACCTATTGTTTGCTTTTCTCTATTCTGTGTATTAATTTTCCAACTATATTTCCGCGAGGGGCAATGAATGCAGTGGAGTACTTTGTTGGGTATATATTCCGAAGTGTATACACTGAGCTGGAGACAGACGTGGCCGTATGTTAGGGAAGCTCAAAGAACTGTCAGGCATAAAAGTTCTTCTATCTGCCATTCCCCATAATTCTGGTTGGGAGGATAAAGGCTGACCTTGGTTTTATGGGAGTTTGTCCTCTGCTCATAGGCTAGTCGCTGCAAAGCTCTCTCTTCTCTACAGATATCTCATCCATTGATCTGACAGTTGTTTATCTTCAAAGCAGTGAAGTAATGTGTAATGAAATATTATAATTCCTTTTTTTTGGTATTTTCCCTACATGGAAAAAGCCACTTCCCTTTTTATCGAGAAAAGGTATAATCATGCACCTTTTGAATGTCTTCAAATGAATGTATATATTGATTTTCTTCTGCAGATGAAATGTCTGATTTCTCAAAAATTGAAATTTGTAAAAAAAAGATTAGAGCTTAATTTTTATGTCAAGAAAACTCTTCAATATCTATTGGAAATAAGAACAAAACCCTCAGAATCTGCTAAATGAGAAGTAATACTGCTGCCATAGCAATTGTATAAAAAGTTACCATGTGGGAAATGAAAAATAATCTCTCCATTTTGGTTCGCTTAAAAAAATATGAATAGTTTTCTTCTTTCATGAGTGATTTTATTGTCAATATGTTTATCACAATAGTATGGCTCAATTCATGCCTGCCCTGAAGCAATATACGTGACAGTAGCTATACTATGTGCAATTCAGTGATCTTGCAGGGATATTATTATTGTCAGGTATTTGCTCACAGCTAAGGCTAACATAGAAGGTCAAGGTGATAAATAAAAGAGATTTATACTAAAAAATAGAACTGGTCAAAAAAAATGATATAGCAGTATTTTTCACTGAAGATTTATTTTTAGCTAGTTTTCATTACGTAAGATGATTATTATCTGTTGTCATGTATCAAAATTCTTAAATTTACTTAAAACGTCATTTTACATCCAATAATGTCTTTAATAAAAACTGTAATGTTTTTCATTTTTAATACCTTACCAAAAAATCAAGAAGGAGAATAAGAATGACTCGGACTTGTACTCAGTAATGATAAACAATTTTTATTGCTTTTGTGGTTTTAATATTTCTGATTATTGAAAAATCTGTTCTTATCATTACACTGGAAGATGCCAGATGGTCAGCTAATGTATAGCATGTAAATAAAGGCAGCAGAGTCTTGCCTGTGTACTTACTCAAAAGCAAATGCAGCCTCTGACGATAATTCTGCAAGTGTATTTTCAAAAACCATAACAAAGAATCAGGGTCCCCAAAATGCATTTTGGATATCATTTCCAATTGCATTAGTGGTTTGAAACAGAAGGGACATGGAAAGCGATGTGTAATATGATAGAGTGAAATTGTTATGGATTTGTTTCTAGAAAGCCTTGACGACTTTTTGGGGCCATACCCGCAGACCTCTCAGGAGCAGTGCAGCCCATCAAGGTGGGACCCATGGGCTGTGCTCTCTCCTCCAAAGACCTTGCTCTTGTCCTGGGGCGTAGCAGGATATGGTTCTCTTTGTGACTGGAAAAACAAACCAACAACGCTGGTATCATTTAATTTCTGCACATCTGAGTTTTCAAATGTATGATAGGGTCAAGAAGGAAGAGGACTTTGGGGTGAACTTCCCAAGACCAGTAGCTCTTGCTTCCCAGCTACCACCAACCATGGTGCGTCAGCTTGTACATCTCCCTGAGCAGTGCCTGTTGCTTTTGTTTACTTTCAGCAGGAAAAAAGCATATTACTTATATATATCTATGTATCTACATACACATAGTATACATATGTATCAGTTATTCCATTCCTTAGGAGAAAACTTTAGAAATAAACCTGCGTGCGTGACACTTGTTTGAGCTGCATCACCATTAGCAGCCCAAGGCAGGAGCAGAGGAGGTGGTGGGTGACTGAAGGATGAGGTGGTCATCTTCGAAACCCAGCTGGTGTGTCAGTGATGAGTATTTCAGCCTTGGATTTGTACGTTGGGTCGAAGGGTTAGTTCTGTGTTTGACAGTTCTGTTGCATGCTGAAAGTACAGGAGACATGAACATGTGGCTTTATGGTCTTTTTTCACTATAGCACAAGTTAAAAACTGCTACTGTCAGAAAAGCAGCTTCATCTTCAACTAAACAAATTAGGCAGGTAAAGCAGGCTAGTTTTGTTGCTCTTCTGTCAGTCCCCTGGTAAACTGGAACAGGAATTAGGAGTAAGAGAGGATATCCAAAAGGAAATTGAACCCAGGAGCAGAGCCTTTTGCTTTCTTAGGATGGCTTGGGATGTCACAACGTACTACCATTTACTTCCAAATTGCCAGCTTTCCTTTTGTGGTACGAAATAATGTTGCTGAGCCACAAGGAGAAAAGCAGGTAAAAAGAAGTAGCTCTGGAGCCAAAAGATTCATCCCCAGTTATACCTTTCCCTATTCTAGATGGTAGATCACTGAAGATTTGTTCCTGATATGTTATTGCCAGAGAGTTTTCCTCTTATTAGTACAATAATACTGAGATTTAATTAAACCACATACTTTATTTTACTTCCCACATTATCTGCAACAAAAGATATGAGTACAATAGATTATAAAATATATCTACTTGACGTGTCGCTTCATCAGTTCTGCTCTGCAGGACAATAAGGAAGGTTACAGAATAAAAAGAGAATACAGTAATAGATATGCTCATCATGGGCTTAGATCTTCTATTTAAATCAAAGGCAGTTTTAATTTAGTGAGACCAATTCTGGGCTCTTTTGCAAATACTGTGTAGGGTGCAGGTCTCCTAATAAAAGGGATAAAGTCTAAAGGAAGGCCCTTAAGTGACAGCGAAGTTTGATAGCAATGTCTTGGATGACTGTGGTAATACCTTATAAAGCTTTTTACTTCTAGGTCACCACTCCAAATCCAGTTTAGGTCATTACTGACACAAAGTCATTATCATCTCATGAATGTCATCAAATGACACTCAAAATGTTAAGTACCCCATTTTACAATCGATTCATGAAAAATCTTTGTGTCAACTTTCTGTATGATCAGTGAGTGGCTCATTATATCACTCTTCATCCATAAACTCTAATTTTGTAACATGTAATAAAAGGCATCGCCTGTCAAGGATCTGATATCTCATGGCTAGCCAGCCATCATCATTTGAAAGCCCGTAGTTTGTAGAATGGACTGAACCATTTATTTGTGTTGAGTCCAATACATCTTTCTTACTGTCGTCGTCTTATGTTAACAAAATACATTTTCCCCTTGATCAGTCTACTCTGGAGGTTATTAAACATAGTAGATAAATAATTAAATCTGAATAATATTTTTCATCTCTTTGTATCTTCTGTTATTATTTGCAGAGGTGGTTGAGGGGAACCAGCATTGACTTTAGCAATATATTATGTCCATTCTATGTTTCTGGGTTTTGAAACACAGCCCAGCTGTCATGGATAGATCATAGTTCATATGTAGTGTACATGTTGGCATTTAGCCTTCTGCTGTGGACAATAACACTAATTTACTACTGAAATAAGATGAAGAAGGTGAATTCCAGATGATGCTTATGTTACACTCAAAATTTTGTTATAGTCAGAAGAGAACACTGTATATATATATGGAGCCAAGTGTTTATTGTTGGCTTAATTAAAATCTTAATCTAATTGAGATACTGTAAATAGTTATTATTAGTCCAATTACAATAATACTAACATTTCTAATCAAAATTTACACTGAAAAGCATCAATAGACTTTAAATTGTTGTATAAGAAAACTTGCTTGTCTCTGATTTTATGCCCAGTCTTCCGACATCCGCCTGGGTCCAAATGTCAGCAGTTTCTGTCTTCCCCAGAAGGGACGGGCAGGAGTGTTACAGTGATGTTCATGGTGGGTGATGTTCCTCCTCAGCCTTGGGCCCACTTGGGTTCATTTTTATGTGTTTCCTAATCATTCTCATTGGGTCCCAGCTAAAGTTTGAAAGCTGCCCGACAGTTTCTCCCAGCCTCATGCGATGCGAAGACCATGGTCTGTCACACAGAGACTACTGAATTGCTTAGACCTTGGCCTTGTACAGCCTTCGCAGAGCTAGGCTGAAAGAGGTTAGGCAATAGTCCCTTGACTACTAGACAGTTGTTAAACAAGCTAAACCAGTTCAGGCTGAGGCTACCCTAGGCAAGACCTGACACCCTGAGCTGTCAGGTCAATACAAAGTCTATAGACTTTAAATAGTAATGGCAAAGAAATATTCTTTACTGACCGATACTGATGGTTTTGTAATCGTTGTCACCGTTTTGTTGGAAAAGTCTCTACTGAAGCTTCAGTCATTTTATGCAGATGATACTCCTTTGGGCCCAGAGGTCACTCTCCATTGCCAAAAGAAGAAATAGAGGAAAGGTAGTAATGATAAGGAAAGAGCCAACCTGTCCTTAGGATATGAACAAATAATTTTCTCTTTAAAGCAGGAGACCTTAAAAGACATAGACAGCATTGAGAATAAAACTAGTAAGACTTTTCACATAAAGTAGAAAGAGCCCATGAGAAGTGTTGCTTTTCCTTTTTCTTTTTCTTTCTTTTTCTTTTTTCTTTTTTCAACCTGTTGAGTTTCTAAAGTTATTTTTAATGGAATTATACTCTCAAGCCTTACTTTTTCAATTTCCTTCCCTCTGAGCACCATTTCTGCAAAGGCTTGTGCTGGTGTGGCCAGAACAATTGCTTTTATAGACAGCATGCTTTTTCTCACCCAAAGTGCAAGCAAGGATGAAAATGGAGAGGTATTTAAAAGTCTTGTTCCAAATGCAGGTGGTGAATTGGACATTGGCTGTTGGAAAGGAAGGACATTTGAGATAAGAGGTTACTTGTAATATGGAACTGGTCATATAGAACAAAACAGTTTTTAAAGTAGAGGGCAAAATCTCTGTGCAAAATGAGGCTTGGGAAATCATTTATGAATTCAGTTGTGCGTGCAAAATAAGGTAGAAGTCTGCATTTTGATAACTAGGCATCTAGGTAACAATTCACATGCATTTGTAATGCATAGTTTCTGTAGGATACAAAATACTGTGAGCACCCACAAGTGCGCTTTTGCAAGTGCATATGCTACAGGCAGGAAGGAGAAGGGTAAGTGAACTCATAAGACTGCTCTTGCTTCAAGAAAGTACACAGCAAGGAGAAAAATGAATCTTGGTTTCATGCTGTTGAAATCAGTTGCCAGTCTTTGATAACTTATGGGTGTACACTTTTGGGTACAGAAAAACAGTAAAACTAGAAAGTTACAGATTTTCTGCCTGGCAACGACAAGAAATACACAGCTAGTAATGAGGAGAGAACCTATCTGAAGCAAAATACTCGACTGAACACGTTTCTGCTTAGGTTTCCCTTTTGTAAAAGGGAACTAAAAGCACCTGTTAGGATTCTATGATATTTTGTTACTGTTAGTTATTTTACTTTCTACTTCAGATAGTCTGTTAAGATGTTCTGCAGAGCAAGTAGCTTCCCTAAAGTTCATTGTAATAATAACAAAGTGCTAACGTAGGCAGGAATCAGTTGCTTTACCTGTTGTTCATGTTACCCTGGAAGCTCTCATGCAAGCAACCTTCAGACCAGCTCTGGTAATGGAGAACCATGGTTAAAGGGTTTGCTGGGTCAGAGAGCTCATTCACTCTTTTCAAACTGTGAAAGTGACCTTTTCTAAAAGCCTATCACAACCACCAGCCTATCTGTACCAACTTCTCATCTCTTTAAAGAGAAATAAATAAGGGAAGATCGAGATTGTTTCGGAAAATCTTGGTGGGGGATAGTGTCTTGTAGCCCAATTGCAAATATCCAGGAATCTCTTGCAATTCTCTGTGATTATGTGTTTGGAAAAGGACAGTTCATTTTTTTGTTTTGTTTTGTTTTTACCTTGTACAGCTTCTTCTGAAAGATCTTTTATATATATATATATATATATGCATATACATTTTATATGTGTGTGTGTGTGTGTGTGTGTATATATATATATACACATATCTATCTATACATATATCTCAAAGAATGGAAATAAAGGCAGCAGCTGAAGCAATTTCCAAGAAAAAAGGAAGAGGAGGATGATTTACTGTGAGCTGTAATGAGAAATAGACTCCCAGTTTCATGAATTCAGAGTAAGTACTGGTGTATCTGCCTCAGTTGATGTCCTCTGCTGAAGTGCCACACGGCTCTGAGTCCATCCTCTAGGGTAGGCTGCTCAGATTGCGCTGAGGTTACTTAATAATAACGGGTAGACTGGCAGGGAAGATGGGAAAAGTCATTGCAGCTTAGTGAACTGCTAGTGCAGAATCACTCACAGTTCGGAGCTGAGATCCCGCAATATGAATGGCAAAAATCTTGCCGTCTGTATGGTCAAATATGAAGCTAATTAGTCGCACACAGTGCTTCTTGTTAGATCCTCAGATGCATGTGTACGGAACTGTGGAATATTTTGATTATAAAATAGATGGGTTGCAGAATGAGAGCAGAGAGAAAGCAGAGCATTAGGAGAGACCTCTGAGAAGGTATTTTTAACCCATGAATTGCCATTGCCAGTTTAAGTCTCCAGGAAGATCAAATTTGAAACATCAAAGTAAAGATTGCTAAAGATGTTTGATTCAGGGCTGTAGATCAGAGGAAATATGACAGTTTGTCTTGGTAATGCTCTCCAGAGCAGAGAAGAATATTCACAGTATTGAAAACTAGTTTGCCTAAAGGTATGAATTTCAAATGAGTAGTATTCTAATAATATTGAGATGCTGCGCCAAATCTTAGGAAAAAAGGGAGGAAGAGGCAGAGAAATTCTGTAATATAGATAAATAGAACAAAATGAGATCTACATGAGAAGTTTTATTAAATTTGGAATTGGCTGCTGGACCAGAAAGATAGAGCTAAGTAAAAGCATGAAGTTAACTAAGGGAAAAATGAGTTTGCAGCACAAATAGAACTCAAATTCATCTTTGCCAGAAACCCAGGAAGCTTATTGTGACCTTGAGAACTATTGTATATTCCATTCACAGTCGCAAGTCGCACAGAAGCGTTAGAGAAGCTTCTGCGAGAGGCAACTACTGATTTTGTGTTGGTTCATTTAATGCAGAGCTGCCATGTACCACGTGTTGCCATTTATGTTAAGTCTATAATCCAGTCTGCTGAGAAACTGGATAAACTGGCTGACTGAGGGTCCCAGGCTCCAGGGACTGACATGTTTCTAATCTCTGAAGTAGCGCAGTTATCTGCACGGTGTATGGTGGAGGCCAGCGAGACACATCAGTTAGGCTGTGGCTTCCTTGCTGAGGTTTTCTCTGTAGATATATCTATACAGTGCTTGCTAACACAGGACCTTGACTGTGGATGGTAACTCATAGGTGATAGCAACTGAAAAAACCACCAGTAACAGTAGTAGGATCTCTGAAATTGAGATATGCATAGGTTACTACTATTCTATCACTCTTCCTTCATCTGATGGTGGGTATAAAGGTCTTATGGTTTTGGCCAGGCCTTAGCCTGAAGAAGTCATCCTTCTTTCATGGACAAGCGGTGTTTAAACCCCTCTGCCCCTGCTCCACTTCCCACTAATGAGATATTCAGTGGTGCTTTCTTGCTGGTATACTTCAGCACACTGGTCCTCAATGGACTCATTTTTCTGCTCTCAGGACCTACTGTTTTTCTTTTCCATCCTGCCACAGACACTCTCTCTCTTATGTTTTTCCTTTCTTTTAAGACTCTCTTCTTTATGTCCAATCTTCCAGCCTCTCCCTTTTTTTTCCTGCTAGTTAACTGCAATTATACAGCTTTTTAATGAGTTTTGATTCATTTAAACGTGTTTTTATGTGACTAAACTGTAATCCTCCTGCTGGTCCAATTTTACACAGAATATTTAATCGAGTTCCCTTTTGCAAGTACACAGTTTACAAAACTGTGTATGGTAAGCCCAGTCCCTAACCATAAATTGTGTTTTCCCGGTCTTCTGATTAGATTTTTATTTGCATTACACTAATTTTTCCCACTAAAGTCCTGTCACGTACAGTTTAACCACTCAGGCAAATTAATTCATGCTATATTTAACACCACACACAGAAACGCCTTTATGGGTCTTCTAATTGTTCATTTCAAGCAGTCTAAAATTAGTTTCCTTTTATTAATTGGGGAGTCATTGCATTCTTGAGAAGACAGAACACTCTCTTGCAAACCACATTAACTGGACAGATGTTCTGAAATAGGTTAAATATTACCCAGTAAGTGCAGATACAGCTCATCAGTCACGTCACTGCAACAATCAGTCTTTCCATAATCTAATATCAGCTAAATGATAGTATGAGAAAGGCAGTCTCTGAAGTGATGAACTGACATTCGAGACAATAGTTTTCCATTTAGAGAAGACCCATGCTTTCAGATAACTGGAACAGTTTCATCATCCTTGATTACAGAAAGAACCCCTCCTTCCTTCTAACTATCACTGCTGTCGTGCAAAAGGAGGAGCCCTTGGCTTGTATTTTATTGTACTTTATTGTTACTTTGCCCTAGAGCTCAAAAACTTTGCCAAGAAAGTCATTACCATTTTGCAGGTGGTGAAAGGGAAGCTCAAGGAGAGGAAGCAGCTCTGCAGGCAAAGCCATCCTGCGTGCATTAAGCACACTGATAGAAGAGCAGATTAAAATTTTCTTTGAGGACTTGGGTCTCCCCAGCTTAACCTAACTCTATCCTGGAAATAGTCCGGTCATTAACAGGATCATCTCTATCCTGCTCTTCACACATTTCTTGTCTGAAACCCATGTAATGGGGTAAGAGAGTCCCAGAACATACATTTACATACATACATAGAAAGGCTTATGTAAGCTCAGGAACAGGCAAGATGCATCTCTCAGACAATTGCCATTGTTCCCTTGTTAAATCCATCATAATAGCGTTTTTCTGCAGTGTCAGCATCTACATGATAATAAAGCAAATGGCACAGGTATCCTGACAGCCTATTTCAATGACCAGAAGGCATAAAATGCCTAGTTTCCTTATTTTAACAGCTAGATGAATGGTGTTTGATCAAAGAACAAAATCTAAGCCTCATGGTTCTTAACTAACCTATCAAAAATAGCCTCAGGAAATATCTGGAGCTTTCAGTTTTATAGTAGGATGTTCAAGACCATTTAATCTTTTTCATATATGCTGCAATACAGTGGAGTTCTTAAGCCTCCCAAGACCAATCATAGCATATGCAGGCAAAATCCCAAGTATTTAAAATCACGTGGGTGTTTCAAAGCACAAAAATAGGACTTGAATGATTCATTTCAGTCTTCAGTTCCCGGGTGTCTTTGAAAAGCCCAGCTGCTGAGTCAGCACTCATATTCACTGAAGACGCTTCTATGGGGGCTTCTGGTGAGCGTTTGCATCAGCCCGTGTCCCTGGCGGTGCGCAGCCAAAATTAGCTGTGACAGCATGCGGAAAGATGAAGCATTGAAGTTTAGAACAGCCATTAGCATCTCGATCCATTTTCACCTTTCTTTCTTGAAATATGTGTCCCCAGGGCATGATACACACTGCTCAGAGTGACATGCTTGGCTTGTGGATGAAATTGTGTTGTCTTGGTAAATTGGCTCCTAGTTCATTACTTCTGTCGGTAATGAAAAGTGCCACATGAGGCAAACATTTTTACTCTCTGAAAGATCTTCCTAACTTCATACCCCGAAGTATTTTGTCATCTTGTGGAGTTCTCTGGAAGTCTTTTATGAACTACTGAGCCCAAATCTAATTGTATTAGGTGATTATAAGACCTTACATAGTGATAGCGTTAATGTTATGGCTCCCAGGTAAAGAATGCCACAGCAAAGCTCTGTTTAGCACAAGTAGGTGGAAGAAACATTTAAGCTTTCAAACTAGTAGCTATGTGAAAAGCCATTGATTCCGGTCCCTTTATATTTAAAAAAATACACATTCTTAAAAGGTAAATATTGCAATATGATTTCTTGTCTGCTTTGGTTGCATTCGATTAGTAATCAACAATGTTGAAAACTGAGGACGTTCATACAATTTTTATGCTGAGCGACAGAAATCTGCTTTCTTTTTCTTGACAAAGTCACTTGTGTGCTTCACAGTTACCGTTAGGGCTGTGGCTGAGTGTAACGAGGGGGAGCAGGAGGTCCAGTGTGGTGGGGACTGAAATTTGCTACAGACTGATGAGCAGTTCTAGCAAACGTTGCAAAAAGCTACCCCGAGAGCAGCAATTAACTCTAAGGAAAGTCGCATTATGCTATCAAAATACAGTACTCTGATGCTGTATTTGATGCTATAGTAGAAAATGATGGCATAGTTAGAGCCATTGCTGCCATTTATCAGCTACAGCTCTAAGATCCTTATTACAATTATCTTTTGAAACCTAAACACTCATTCATGAAGTAGTTCTACAGAGAAGTTCAAGATCTCTTTAGGCAGTTTTCACAGCATCAGAGTTTCCATAATCAGATAAAATTTACCAACCACAAGTATTTTTAGGAGTTTCCTACATTGCGGAAAAAAATCATGTCTACCTTACAGAAATAATGCCTAGTGAAATTGGTCGAATTGAACTTCGCTACAACTGAGTGCAACTCCATTAACATTAAAGAGATTTCTTTTCCCTCTTTCTTCAGGCTTTCAGTGGGGTTTCCTGCAAGAGCTCCCTTAGCAGCTAAGTTATGAACTCTGTAGGAGCTTGAGTCAAACTCACTCGATATGGAAAAATCACCGTGAGTTTTGTTGAGCAATAAAAGGAAACATACGTTAAATAAATCATGTTCTTAAAAATAAGATGGTTTTGGTAGTATCGGAACAGGTTGATTAGCTGTATGGTCAGGAAAAAAAAACAAATATATTTACAACATGTTTTGAAGTTTCCTTTCTCCATGAACACTTCAATTTTCTATGAAAGTTACAAGCAAATAAAGCATTTGAACCATTTCAATCTACTCTAAATCAGAAACTACAGTCTCTGTTGGGATCTCTGTATTTTATTATTGTGTCTAAAATTAGGGGAGAAGAATGGGAAGAGAATGAGAAACCTGCATTAACAGAAACCCATGTGCGTTGTGCGCTGCAGAAATAAATTTCCCCTCACTCTAACCAGGCTGCTCAACCCCCCAGCGGGATTTCGGCGTTAGTCCGCGGAACAGTAAATGTTTGCTCAGCTCCACGTTCAAACACTTCCAGAGTTTTGACCGCTGCGGGCAGCGCTCATTTGAAATCCTCCAATGATATTTTTAACTATTCTTCTTTCGTGATATGTTGAAATAAGTGATAGAGGTGTTTGTGACTCTCTTTTGCTGGTTTTGCCGCTGTGCCGTGCCAGCTCTGTGGGACTCCTAACAGGTGAGAAAGGAAAGCAGGACCAGGAGAGACCAGCTTGCCCATCGAGTTGCAGTATGCCCTGTAGCTGCAGCAGCTGTATAATATCTGCTTAGTCCATGAAAGGTCCACAGCAGATCCCCTGGTTGAAGATCACACAGGTCCCCACATGGTCTCAAAAGGCCAGACCCCCAGGAGCAGCGCAGGAGGGATGAAGGGCCTCAACGCTGTACCCCACCGCTGCAAGGGCAGGGTGCTTTTAGGTGTCTGAGTGATCTGAGAAAGGTCATCGAGGCCAGAAAAATACTTGGATGCTATTTTCATTCTGTGGAATACTACATAATTTGAGCTGTCGTATTTTAGAGGAAGCAATGTTAGAACGTGGAGTCCTTTTTCTGAAAATGGAACATTTTGATCGTGTTTGTAGCTAATTGGAGTGATGTGACCAGAATATTTTGCATTACTGCAGCAGAAATGTTTTGCTTGACTGCACTTAAACTAATTTTATGTGTATATGACACCACTATCTTTGAATGTGTAGTGAGGATTTTAATCCAGGAGGAGAAATTTGATAACTTTTATGAGACATAATTACTAGTGCAAGTACTAAAGAAGTGAATATAAGCACTATATTTCTTTGAACCAACGTTATTTTTAGCCTTAACCCTGCAATGGTCAGACACATTGGATCACAGTGTTTTTGATATTATTTTAAAATTCAATTTAAAATCTAATTCGTTATAGGTGAACTACCATTCTGGAAAGGTTAGCTTCTGTAGTTTCCTTATTGAAATCATACTGTACCTTCCAAATTAGTTACTTGACCTTCTCTATACTAGCCATTGAAACCAGAGTTCAAATTTTGGAAAAAGCTTTTTACAATTCAGTTTGGAAAACACAGCTTCTTGGGATTGTCCTTTACACAGCTTACTACATATTCGGTGATTGCTTTTCCAGAGCTACTGCGTGAGAGCTTCTACCGCCCAGCCACTGAGGGGCAAATCCGTGCCAGCAGGGCCTCTTCCCAGCTTATCAACGGGTCGCGTTAGCCTCGTTGCAAGTGCTGGTGCAGAGCCAGGTGCAGGCCAAAGCACGTACGTGCCGGTGCCTGAAACTGGCAGCTTTAGTCATGGAGAAGCCCAGCCTGCATGGGCGATAAACACACATTTTGTAAGAGGGTAACTGCTGTGTTTGCTGCTCGGGACCCAACTGGATTTGCGTTCTCCAAAAGCACTGTGAACTGCAGGGGAAGGGAATTCATCCCGACATAAATCCCTGTTGGTTGCAAATAACCACCTCACAGCCTGGCCCACAGGTTGCTGCTAATCCTCAATCAAGAAAATCCTGCTCATCTTGTTCACCTGAGGAAAAGGGGGCTGAACGTCACCCAAAGATGAGGAGGAAGCAGAGCAGGAAGAAGTTGCATTAAAGGATTCTTCTCAGCCTGAGTCTTAATTTTTTGTAAGTGAATTACTATGTTTAAGCTTTCAGCCTGTTCTTCAGTGAATGGATATTCGATGGCTCCTTTTCAGAGCGCCGTTCTAGAGAAAAGACTATGCCTACAGCAGAAATAAATCACAGAAAGCACCTGCGAGCAAGATATCTCCTGTAGACGTTCTTCAGCCTAAACTCCAGATTAGGTAAGGTTATTTGTTTGCTAATCATATCCTAAAACATGCTTACAAGCTTTTATTTTTAATTGAATTCATTATGATATTGCAAGGTAGCCAGTTTTAAAATAAGGTGCTTATTAAATCTGTTAAACATTGCCTCATTTGGTGAAATAGTTGCGTAAGCAAGAAGCATTTAGCAGTGTTTTTTGGGAGTACGGATGGGACTTTGGAGGCTTTGTGTGATTCACAGATGGAGTAGTGGATGCACAGTGTGAGCGGAACTGAAAGTGCTGCCCGCCCCGAGATGTCGGGGTCTCCTGGGCTTTCCCTAGCTTCGGCCTGGCAGAAAGGAGCGCAGGCTGTCTCCTGGAAAGCTGCCGGGGCTGCTTTCCAAACCGGTTCATGGTGGCTGTTCCCACGGGCGTTTCTCCAGCCCCTGGGCTGGGAAGCGTTTCCAGCGAGGGCTGAGATAACCCTCCCTGGAGGAGGACCTCAGCTCCTGGCGCTCTGGGTAGCGCCGCCCCAGAAACGAAGCTCTTGCGAGGGGCTGAGCTCCATCCGTGTGCATGCTCTACAGCGTTTCAGCAGGAACGGCCTAACGGGAAGCTGCTGTTGCTGTCTCTTCCATTGCAGCCTTTCTTTGCTGACTCTTCTGGTAGAAGATGGGAAACTCTTAACTGGAATTTTCACGTCTGCTTGTCTAAATCCAAATGCTTGAATGGTTGGATTTTTGAAGGGGCTTATGGTAGTATAGGGTTGCCCTTGCGCTCCCAGAGTTGGGTCAAAAAGACATATTCAAGTAACTAAGTTAACTACAAATATTATTCTGTTTTTTGTTGTTGTTTTTTAAAGGGGCTGTCTTTCATGAGCTCAGAAAACTAGCTGAAGCCTAAAATGGAAAGTTACTCTCCATATTTTATTAGCTGAAGTAATAAGGGAGGAGAGAGATTTAGATGGCACTGCCTAAATCCCAAGGTAATTTATCCACTGGTTAACAATCTTCAGTAGAAGATATCTCTAGTAAGAATGTAAATCAAAGAAGAGCTAAGAGAGAAAAGCTGATATCTTATATAATAAGATTGCTGAATGGGAGTTACAAATGTTTTAGCATAAGTATGAAATTATTGGAATAAGTGAGACATGGCTGAATGAGAAAAATGATTGGGGATTTAAAACATCAGGAGTTTACTGAAAGGATATACAAAATGAAATAAGAGGCACAGGGATGTTATTGGTAAGGGATTACGGAGGCTTGTAGAGAAGTGATGTATGTATTTAGATGATACAGCAGAGACTCTTTGCACTGAGGTTAGGAACAGTAAAAGCAGTGAGATGGTTCTGGTGTTTCTTCGCTAGTCTCCTGTGAATGAAAGTCGGGAGATGTTTTTATAAGCAAACAAAACGGTTAACGCATGAACTGCTGATTGAGATTGACGGTGTGCACAGTGGAAAAGGACCAGCTTCTAATATGGCTGCGTCCCTGGAACAGTCTGTTTCAGTGGGAAGAGCTGCGGAGTAAATGCCACATGGGAAGTGCAGCGGAGAAAATATGTCCCCAATTTGTCAAATGCAAATTGAATATTATCCTTATCTGCTTGCTTATGAAAATGTCAATATGCTATTAAAATGCTTATCTCCAAACTTGTAGCAAGCCATTTCCCAGTGACATCGGTCTTGGAGAAGGGAAGAGGGCAGCCAAACGAGGAAAACTTCTGCAATGAAAGCCATGCCTGCCCCTATCCGTAAACACATTTCTCCTGGCAAGTAGCTAGTCAGGAGCTTTTGTGACACTTTGTTTTCAGGTCTGTCAGCTACTTAAGTTGATGTTAATGCCAATGACAGTAGCTAGCCTTTGTGTTTCTTTAAGTCTATCAATTGCTGGAAAATTACCAGTCTGAGTCATCTCAATCAGAACTTTAATTAGCTTGTATTTTATAAGCTAATGGTTTACTTGATTTGGTGTTTTTCTGTGTGTGTGTGTGTTTTGGGTTGTTTTTTGTTGTTGTTTGTTTTTTGGTTTTGTTTTTTCTTCACTGAGTTCAATAATTTATTGTTAGAAGTAGAATTATAAAGGTAGTTCTCAGGTCTTTGGAAATGGTAATTTAAGCCATCAGAAGATCTGGCCCAGCTGTAGCTGTTCTAAAGAATTAATAGGCTCAGTTAATTTTTTTTCCCCATGTAAAATACATCTAAAGTTTCCCAGTATGGTCTGGGTAACAGCTAGTGATGCCCAAATCCTATTCCACGAAGTCCTAACCAAATTCCCACGCTCTTTCCAGATGATCTATGTGGTTAAAAACTGGAGTAACAAACTAGTTTCCTCTAATGGCCTGTCTGTGTAAGATAAAGATACTGCCCCTTGATACGAAGTCAGTGGGTGAAAATAAGGTTACTAAATTACAGGGAGATTTTGTTTAAAATCTTATTACCATCTCAGTTTTATATCCATTACTGAGACGCTAAGACACCATCTGGATCACAGTTTTATAAACTCACTTCTTAACAACTAAACACTGCAGTCGCAGAGTCCAACTGCTAGCAAAGCCTTTCTTTCCTTGAATAACTCTCTCCCTTTTGCCATATTTCTGCAATATGGGAGTTTCTTGTCGTGTGCTCTGTATAACGTCTAGAACAGTATTCAAGCCAAAAGACCAACATCTTGGCATTTGAGTAAGAACTGCTCAGCCAAGTGCTTTTCATCTCTTCCCTTGACTTATGCCATGGGTAGGAGAGATGGGAGAAATGTAAATATTGGCAAGATGATTTTATATAGGGTCCCTCCTGTCTGTCAGGTCCGTGTGACCGTCACCCTGTTTGTAACCTAAGTTCGATGGTCCTTGCATGCGACCGGTAGGAAGCTATTCCTGCAATCTAGTACGTTTAGTGGATCAGCTTGAGATTATTGCAACTCTGCTTTTATCCAAACGCACACGACTAGTGATAGTGGCAGATATTATTTTAATATAGGACAATTCACTATAGAATCAAAATGTGACGTGTTCCAGTAAATGCATTATCCTATATACGATGGTCTTAGCTTATGCTAAAGCTGATTGCACTACTGAAGGAAGCATCTAGATTTTGGTGCTCAGAGCATGTTGTAAAAAATAAACAGTTTGGTGCAAAATATAAATTATTTTGCTTAATAATACTTCCTAGGCTAGAGGCATAGCTCTGTGTCTGGTTGTCTCGTATCCTTGTGGAAAAGGATGATCTGATTTGTCCAGGGCATTAGGAAGTGTTTCATGCAATGTGCTGCTCATGTTTCCCTGATGAGGGTCAGTTTTCTAAAATCAAAACTCTGCTGTCACTACCAAGGTAACTGTGGCCGGTCAGCACAGCGGGACGAACGCTAAAACTCCTTGAGTGCTTGAAATACCAATTGTCTAGTATTAATGTATTTTCATGTGCCTAACAGATCCTCATTTCCATCTCCCAATGCCATTTGATAAGGGACCTTGGAAGCTGCAGCAGGTTTATTGAATTGATTTGTTTCACATATGTGAGGAAAAAACTATTAGAGTACAGCTGTTGTCAGTTAAAACTGTGGTGTTTGATTCAATGCTGTAATGAGGTTACAAAAATTGGGATTTATTCTATGTATACTACAAAGGCTTTTTTTTTAAAAAAAAAGAAAAAAAGGCAAATGCATAGATCAGGTTGTGGGTCTGTGATTTAAAAAAAAAAAAAGTTTATCACTTTTTTTATTTCCTATTTCCCTGGTTCCCCTTTCTGTTACCCTGCTAGTTGGTCGGCTCTTCCCCGCTTTGCCCTTCGGTGCAGCTCGTCTCCCTTTTGGGTGGCCGCGGAGCAGGACGCTGCTCTCCCCGCGTCTTCCGCGTTTCCCTGCTCGCTCCGCTCGTCCTGCTGCTGCAGCCGTGGCTCTCGCTCGCAGTAGTCTGACAGCAGTTGTTTCAGCAGAATCGCTTGCTAACTCCCTGCTCCTGAACCTGCTTTCTTCAGGCATGAAACATCTCTTTCCATTTCTCCTCTTCGGTTTTATCTCCGTTATGAACTGATTCATATCAAATGATTGCCCAATTCATCTGTCCGCCAGGCTCCTCGGTAATCGCGGGGAGATTTGCCGCCGGGATAGCTCTGTGTTCCGGCCACGCCGTTGTCTTGCTCGGAGAATTAATCTCTCCGAGCACTTTAGCTTCTCTTTGTTTATTGCTTTTCTCTCTTGCTTATTGTTTCCTCTAACATGCATCAAATTGCTGTATTTTTTTCATCTTTAAAGATATAAAAGCCTGACAAATGGCTTTTCAAGAAGTGTAAATATTGATATTTTGGATGTTCCTTTCCGTAGATGTTGACTTACGTGATGGCTCGTACCAAAGGTCTATGTGAGGACATCTGTTCTGCCATCTAAAAAAAAAATCCATGTAGATGGTGACAAAAGAACTACCTTAAAAACGGAGGCAGGTGGAGATGGCAAGTGTGAGGAAAAAGGTAAATTTACCTGCAGGTTTTGTGTTTTTTTTCAGGGTTTCTGCATCATCCCCATTTACTGGGTGGGGATGATGCTAACAACAAACGTGACAAGTCTCAAGCTCTGTCCTGGGAAGAACAGCAAGGGAAGACTGGGGCTGACGTGATGCCGGGGGGCTCGCACAAGGTGGCTCGGGGAGGGAGCAGCTGGAAGCCATCGGGGCCCCTTCGTAGCCCTCCTGCTACGCTGCGGCGCTAGGGGTGGTCAGAAAGCAAAACTGGCCATCAGGGAGACACCGCTCAGAGGAAACGATGCGTTTTGTTCAGCTTGAAAAGCTATTCCATCGGAAAGAAATAGGATTTTAAGTCTTTTTTTTTTTTTTGGCAGCCTAACTTATATTTCTTGTGCACAAGCGCTTTCTTTTGATGTGTTTATTCTTTTAACAAGTGTTTAAGAAAGTTGACTTGAAATGCAATAGACGTATAGGGAAATACTTACTTGACATTACAAAAATCCCACAACAACAAGTGTGTGTGGGGGGGGGAAAAAACATGGAGCTGGATAGCTAGCAATGGTGGAATCAGGTGACTATTTCAGGCAGATTGGGTTCAAGCAAAAAATCCTAAAATATTGTCTGAATACACTTATGGAGTTTTTTTTGTTATATGTTCAATTCTTCATATAATAGGGAATTTTTCCAGTTTGTTCAGAATGCATGTTTGAATGTTAGTGATCAAACTTCATCTGTAACGTTTACCAGATGTTACTGTGGTTTGCTTCAGTTTACCTGGCAACAGTATCTTGTTATAAAAAGAGGTTAGGGAAATGTTTTATGTTTCCAACCATTTTGTTGTGTATTTCTAATGTGACAGGGAAACTGATAACTATTTCTAAGTTCAGAAAACAGGTGCTGTTACTTAGGGTTTCACTACAGCTTTCTGGTGACTTAGAAGAAAAGCAGCATGTGTCTCCTGTTTACAAATGAAACATATTTCTGTGTAAGCTCTAAAAACAGTATAGCAGGCAAAAACATAGACTAATTCATGCAGAGATGTATATATTCCTGAAAAATGACTTGCTGGCTGAAGTGTTCCCACAGTAAAACAGGAATGAAACCGAAAAGATTAGTGTGGCGAAAAGAAATGCATGGATATAATTTTTTGCTTGTTTCTTTCCTTCTTTCTTTATGTGACCAAGAATTACTATATTACCTGAAATCTTCTCAGGGACTCGCAATAAATGAATGCACGATTTAACGGTCAGACAAAGACTGGAAATGTTTGGGGAAGAGGCATTAATATACTACTTTGAGGTTTGTTTTTTTTTCCTGATGCTAAGCAGTAGACTGGTGGTGTCCAGTTTAATCCATGTGCTGAAATGGAGTTTTCCCATTCTGTATGAATTTTCTTATTTCCCGTTGGACAGCAGACAGCTTGACACGTGATCCTTTGGCATTGCTCCAGGGCGAATAGTGGTCTTGGGTGCCTGACTTGGGGTCTGCTGTGATGCCTGTTGGGGGGCTCCAGATGTGACTCTGCACCGGAGCGGACTTCCCAGCCCAAGCAGAAATCTCAAAGCTAGACTATACGTATTTAAAAAAAAAAAGTGTCTCAGGTGCTGAGAGCTGTACTTGGTCTTTGGTTAAAATTCAGCTGAGTTCAGTCAAAGCTTTTTGCAATGTGTTTGTGCATTAGGTCTATGGTTCTGCCATTAGCGCATTAACTCCCCCTTGCTGCTGTTAGTGACACGTGCCTTAACGAAGGAAGCGCCCCGTTCCTGGGAGCCCGTAAGCCCAAGAGCAGACGGGCGCGTGCGCTTCGACACGGCGCTGAGCAGGGAGCGGACTCTGCAGGCACGTATTTGCCGTATGGGGTACGGCAGCGTCGTGTTTCATCCCGAGAATTTACGGGAATGTCTTTCGGTTTATTGCAGGAATGCTCGCTCCGCTCGTCTTTCTCCAGAGCACATAAACTGTACAGCTGCTAAATCACAGCCTTTGGGTTTATGGATTTATTTTAGTTTACTTTTTCTTTTCGCAGGAGCTGTAGTTGTGAAAATGCTGCAGAAAACCTTATCGTTAGGATGATGGGCCAAGCGTTGGCTAGTTGCTGTTCGCTGGGACCCTTGCGGATCTCGGTGTCGGTCCCCTTGGAGGTCCTCTCGGCACCTTCTCCGCCAGATCAGGCTCCCGCGCGCTCACCAGGGGGAATCGCAAAGCTCGTGATCCGTTTAAATCCCGCTCACGCCAGCAGGGTAAGGTGTAAGTAGGATTTAAGTGGTGTGTCGGTCCTCTGCGCGGAGATGAGTTTTCCCTGCAGGGCCGAGTCCGCAGTGTTTCCAAGGGCTCGGACTCAACCCGTTGAAAGACCCTGTGCTGTTTTCCCGTGGGCCTCTTCCAGTCAACGGCGATAATGCCAAGGGTTTGCGGTTAAAAGGGAGGCTGGGATGCAAACCTGGGTTTAAAAATATTTTGAGGTTAACTTTACATTTATGTTACATTAGCACATAATAAGAGATTTAAAAGGTGAGAAATACATGAAGATAAGGAGTTCCTTGTATTACTTATTTTTATGCGATGTGACTTTGAGGACAGAACGTGAATCAGTGTGGCCGTTTGTATTAGTTGTTGTCTGATGCGCCTGACATTCAGATCAAAAGGAACGCCGTGTGTTTTTCACCCAGTCTATTACCTTTAAACAGGAAAAAATGTTCCGTGCATATTTAATTATTTATATAAAACCAAGCGTCTCTAGTAGATGTACAGTGGTACGTACAGTGTGCTTGTACCAGAAGTTCCAGGTCTGTGCTGCAGTTCCCGCTCTGGTGCGTGCTGCAACGATGAGGCTGCTGTTTTGCGCTTCAGGGGGAGTTCCTCCAAGATTTTTGAGGAAATAATGAAAGAGTTTATTTAAGTGAACAAATGTGGAAAATATTTAATTTTTGCAGAAACTCAACTCTGCTCTTCCCAGCTGCAGCTGGGTACAACCAGGTGGTGGTTTGATCGCTCCCTTGAGCAGGAGGGCACCAGCGGCTCCCGGGAGTCCCACCAGCACTGCGTGATAGCGGAGGGTCTGCGGGAGTTGCCCACTGCCCTTTGCAAGTCAGGTTGCAAAACCTGAATTGGCCCAAGGAGAATTTCTTACATAGCACTAACAGGGAAATAAATAATGCTTTTAGGGTGGTGCAGGCTCTTCTGCCCTACCTTCTCCTGCTCCCCTCGCCAGCGTAGGGGAATGGTCTTCCCAGATCCTGCGTTTTTTTCCAATTCCCAGACTGGTCCTGTGCCCTCCGCAAGGGAGCTCTTTGCACAGTTAGGTTTCTGCCAGCCTGGGGTAAGTCTTATCACCGAATTCTCTAAAATTGAGTGCAAAACGGCCAAAATTCTGAGTTAGGGCCAAATGCCCTCTTGCCTGATATTTGTTAATACTGGTTATTGCCCCAAACCGGCGAAAGGATATCATCATTAACCGCCTTAATGGTTTCCACTAACTGCAAAGTTGTTGGCACGCAGTAATAAAGTATCTGTTGTTACTTAATTGTAACCAAGAGGCAAGTGCGCGTAGTTATACTGATTATTTATCAGTGAGAGGTTGATGGCTTTAATAGGCTAATAATCTTATAATGAATGCAGTTTAATTATATATGGTGAGGCTGTGTAATTGTTATTTAAAGTGCAGAATAATTTCTAAAGGTGGAAAGCCACAGAGAAAACGGGACGCGAATATTTCAGCTGTCTCTGGAAACAGAACTTTCTGACACCAGGCCTTTATGCAGCACATTAAGCTTTCCTACAGTGAACCGTGGGTCAAGCACATACGGTAAAGAACAGTTGTTTATGGCCTCCTTGGCCTTTGAATGGTAAGCTTTTTTTTTTTTGTGCTTTATATATGGAAATATATGAATATCCCTTGATTTACAATATAAACTTTTATTGAAAGTAATCCTTCTGGCAGTTTTGCCTTGCAGAATACTAAAAATGGTGGGAATAATGAACGTACATTTGAAGGCCAAAAAGTCAGTCCAAATTCACCCCCAGCCCTCTTAATGAACTATAATTAGCTGTACTTTTTTGGTTGATCGTAGTGGAATGTCACTAATTTATCTTTAATAATGTTTATACTGGTAAATATTTTCTTTGAGTTTGCATTCATGTTTCAATTGTCCTATCAAGTGCTAAAATTCCTTTTGAGTATAGGGTGCTTTTTGTATTTACTAAGTTAAATTAGTGGATTAAAAATACTTCCTTTTAGCTGTTAGAGTTGGTCTACATCTTCTCGAGGCTGGTCGGTGTTTACAGAGTGAATGTAATATAAACATCAAAACGTAGGCCCTTCGGGGCACTTCTATAAAAAGATTCAGGCTGCATGATTTCTGTACCAATGTCGTGATTCGTAAAGGCACAACAGCCCCTAACTCCTACTGAAATCAATGAGTCTTAAGAACTGGACTTTGAAAAGCCTTCCTGACACCTGCCTTTATTTTTCATGGCTTCAGTATCTTTAAAACCTGGCCCTTCCCGCAGCTTCATTGGCACATTCAAGAGAAAGGTTTGCAGTTAAACTTGCACGTGGATCTTGATATGGAAAGCAATCAATATCCTAATGAAGAAAACAAACCATCAGGCATAATAAATTATCCTTAAAAACTAATTAGAGAAGTATGTTACCTCGAGAAAAAAATGCCATTGGAGCGCTCAAATGCTTCTGCACTTCACGTGAAGGCATGGCCCTCTGTGGTTTCTTGGCTTCCTTGAACTCAGAAGTTTCTTCCAGTTCTCTGTTCCCATTTAATCCTGGCACATATTTGTAGCAGCATACTTCATTTTTCCACTGAGGCATCCAGATTTGAAAAAAAAAGTCTGAAAAGCAAGGCGTGAGTAGGTGGAAATCCTTTGTTGCTGAGCCAAACCGAACGACGGACATTCTGTAATTTTCTGACACAGTGGGAGCTCTGCGGAGGGGAAGGAAACGGCTCTTGAAGCTCTGTTTTCCTTTAGCAGGTTGTGTGCCATGAGTGTACTTTCTAGTTAAAACTTTTAAATGACTTTAATTACTGAAACTAAACAAGGCTGCTGCAGAAGTTATTCCCACGCAAGGTAGAAGGTCATTAAAACTTTGGACTGTCGAGCTAATTTGTGAATAATACTGTACTTGAGCTGTTCTAACAGCAGTAATTATACTGCAAGATCTCTTTGCTGCTGCAGCGTTTTTGCTACCTTTTCGCATAGCTCCCAGCATAGTATACTCCAAATTCTCTTGCGGTGTAACAAGTAGTCATTATAGTAGTTCAATAATTGCAGGACCACAAATTTGTGGTTCTGTAATAAAACTGCAAATAGATATTGACCTATTGATCGGATTCCACTTAGATTTTTCCTAAAATTTGGGGCAGTTGAGTTCTGTGGTAGAAATATTTCTAGAGAGGAGGTTCTGCCATCTCTTCTATGTGCTTATACACAAAAATGCTTATGTGCTGGTGAGGCTGAGCTTTGACCGAGCTGTGAGCCTTCTCTTTTAGTTCAGGTTCAGTAAAATATATACATATATATATAGCTGAATCTCTATCACCACAAATCTTTCTGAGAAATTAGGCCAATGGACTGAGTTTTAGTGGGAAAAGCTGACCTGTAGTAGAATTGCTAGTTGACTTTATAAACGTTACAGAAACTTTTATCTCCAGCTTCAAAAGCTCGGGCAGTTCAATCAGAAGTGCAGCTTCAAGAGTCTGACCGCAGGTCACGCGGACGGTGACAGCCGCAGCGGCAGACGCTGTATGACACCTTCAAGCTGCGTGTTTGGGTATACTTGAAATTCTGCTTGTACTAACCTCGGATGAGTATTGTTCAAATAGCCCACAACGCTGTGGATTGCTCTTGAAACATAATTAATAGGAAGCCCTCATTAAGACCGGTGCAGTGCATATAGGTCCTAACTGACATTTTTATGCGTCTTCCTTAGCCTGTATGCTCCTGCAGGTGAAACTCGGGCTTTCTGCTGGGCGTAGCGTTGGGAGCAGTGATGGAGCTGAATGAAAAATCACAGCCGTCGGTCCTGTACTAGCCATAAATTCAACATGAGGTTATTCAGCTCAGCTTGGTGAACTGAATATACAGCGGATTGCGGGTTCAGGAAAAATAATACTCTGCAGAAAAGCACGTTTACTGTTGTTCTTGATTTCCACCCGGTGCTTCAGCCGTGGTTACGGAATGATAGTGCGCGCTGATACCAACGCCGCACGCTGATACCAACGCCACACGCTGCTCGCGTTCACCAGCTTTCCCAGTCAGGTCTGGCTTTTTGCGTCACACGCAAGCACAGTGCGATCTATGTTCCTCGTGTACTCAGCAGTTTGGCAGAGCAGACAGGAAAACGAGGCTTGAACGAAGATGGCAGGGTTTTATTTCTGGTTTAGTTCTGGTGTCAAGAGATGATGTGCCCAAACCATCAAGACGGGGCTGAGATACTGCTGCGCACTTGTCCGATACCTTCATTTAGCTGGAAAGCCGTTACCAGTGTGTGCTGCCTCCAGACTGACCCAAATCTGCTGCTTATGATCTGTAGTGTGTGTGTGTGTGTGAGGGTTTTTTGTTTTGTTTTTTCCATTTGGAGGATGTGAGTGGTGCATCAAGGATCTTCTGTCAGCAAGAGCACAACTTTTTCTCCTTTTTTTTTTTTTTTTTTGTATAGGCTACAATTAAGATACCGCTGATGGGAGAACATACCAGGTCCCAATCTATAAATTTTCATGTCTTTTGGGGCAAAACAAGAACACAGTCAGCTACTTAGGAGAGACTATCAGCTTCAATATGAATACAGGAAATACCATATTTTAGCTTCAATCCCTGACTCTGTTGATGTTCTTCTGTCACAGATATCATCTTTTTCCTAAGGTTCAGCAGATTTGTTGTCTTTTCCACCAAAACCCTTTTCTTTTAGGCTCTCGCTACCTGGAGGGCTCTGCTAGTAACTGCGCTGCTTAGCTTGTCAGGGGCCAGGGAGGAGGCTGGGTGCATCACTGCAGCTTGCAAGGAGGGATTGCGAATAATCGAGCTCAGAGCTGAGGCTTTGAGGGTAACCGATTTGTTTCTATATCCCGTTCTTGAATTCAGATTGCTTTAAGGCAGAAAGGTGCGATCATGATTTTACAAATACGTTACTTTTAAAGAGGGCTCACCTCAATATCAAAAATTATACAACCTTTAATGTATTGCAAGAAATCCATATTGGGACATGCAAGTACAGCATGCATTACCCCGCCATGCCTAACCGCATGCAAAGGTGAGAACAGCTGAACAGCCGCAGAGCTGGAATTGCCAGCATCTTGTGTTTGCGTGGTTATTGCATATGTCACTGCAGCAGATAGTTACGTTTATTGGGCTTCCTGCCTCTGCCTGTTGAGTTATTAGCAAGCCTGGATGCTTATTATGCTTTTCTGAGTTTTCTGGGTTTATAAAACTGGTTGGCTGATATGCTTACAATAACCTTGAAATGTGTTTTCTCCTAATGTACGCTATTTATTCTCAAGAAAGTAGTCGGAAGGTTTCCAATTAAACTTTGTTTCACTGGATAATATGGGGAGGAGGGTGTTTTTTCTGCAACATGCGTGATGCTATGAATTTTTGATGAATCAAACATGGTCTCAGTAAAGGTGACAAATATTTTACTGAGCAGCTGCAAGATTGAAGAGGATAATACAATTCCAGAAACAGTGTATTAGTGTTTCTGAAACTATATTTTCTCTGAATTTTGAGGAAACCCAAATATCTAGCAAGCTGGCATTGTGTGAAGATACTCGATTTTCCGTCTGTGTTCTTCTCTTTCCATAGTGTTCAGAAAAATTCCCTTCGGATATTTAGTTGAAGTATTCCAATAGCAATAAAATAATGCAAGGGTGGCAGAAGACTTTTATGGAGCCATAGTGCAAGCAGCTCAAGCACTGTGTGTGCAGTCATTAAACATTTCCTAAAAACCTGTCCAGATGCCATCAGCTTCCACTGATAATGGTAGCCTCTTCTGGTCATTTAGAAACAGAATATTTTAGATACTTGAGAACTCATTTATTTTAAAACACTAGCAAAATAAAATTGGTGTGCCGGCAGCCCAGTGAGTGAGACCTAAACCATGTGTCTTAGCTACCAGAGCTCGTTCCCTGGGTTTCAGCGCTGCCGAGCCGCTTGCCTCCGCCTTGGGAAAGACGGTCCAGGGAAGGGGGGAAGCTCCGCTGCTCTCCTTCACGCGCCGGTTTGACATCAGTGCCGGCTGGCAGACGGCTTATTTCACCTTTCATTCCAGCTATATAGGTTTGTAACTCTATCTCATTTCATGCAGAGTTAAATGTTATCGCTCACGTGGCGGCTTGTGAACGAAGCGCGTGAGCCGGTAACGCGTTGAGCCTCGCTGTGTTCTCGGCTTGTCTACAAGACCCAGCGGCGGCTGGGCGGGATGAGAGCGGCATCCTTGCAAGATGGGGATGGGGTCTGAAGATGTGACGTGTTTCAGCACGAAAGGACCAAAGTGCAGAAAAAGCCCGGCTAGTGTAAGATAGCAAAATAAATTGAAGTCACTGAAGTACAAACCACACTGGAGTATGTAATTTCGTCCTATAAAAGGATGTGGTTAAAATGTTAGAATAAGTTAAGTTAGCTAAAATGTCCAATCTTTTCCTTATAAATATATATATTTATACATATATATCCGTGTGTGAGCTTCTGCACGAGAGATCATGATGAGCTACTTAGCTTTGCTTTGACATCCACTTCCCTGTACCTACAAATTTTCTTTTTTCAGTCTTTTTAGTGACAAAATAACAATGTTGTTTTCTGCATGTAATTATTGCCTTCAGCTGTTTTTCTTAAATTAAAAAATAAAAGGTATTATTATGTTAATGAAACAGCTAGGTCACTGAGCACTCTTAAATATACGTATTTTTCCCCTAAGGATTTAGTTTAAATAGGCCTGTATATATTTTCTGGTGTTATGACATAAGCTCCTTTTCATAAATGTTGAAAGAACCTTTTACAAAACTATTTTTAAAAAATATCTACCAAAATAGCATAGTAAATTCCATCTTTATTGAACATTTAATGTGTGTTGTTGGCACCAAGAGGGTTGGGGGTTTTTTTGAGCATTTTTGACAGTTTGAAGTTAACACCAGCAAAGTCCTTAAGTGTGGCAGAAGAAAACAAAGTTGAAAAACTGATTATTCATCTTGCAGATAAACACTTTCTGCCTTGAAAACAAGCTGGGAAATCTGAAATTCAAGGGATGAGCGCGTAAGGTTCGTTGTGCATGGCGCTTCGCTTAGCAATGCCTTCGATATCGGAGTGGAAGTTCCAGCCTCTCCCGCACGGCTGCCGAACCGCTGGGTAGTAAAAACCCCCCTGAGTGCAGAGGAAGCGTTAAACTGGAGCTGGGCCGTAAGAAAGATGGGTCTGTCTTTTTATTTTACTGGGAACTTTATTTGACATTGATGGAGCTCTGGAAAAAGAAGAATCAGGAGTGTACAATTTAAAGCTTATGCTGATCCCCCTTTCAAGGAAACCTAAGGAAATCTTCCTCCAATAAAAAGTTTATGAAGATACTGTGACAAAAGATACGGGCAGAGGAAAAATTAGCATTTAGATTGAGAGGTAGCGAGGAGCAGGTCGCAGCGCGAGCCTGCCCGTGCTCCCCTCCCCGGCGGGAGGACCTCGGTGGTGGCGGCGGCGGCCCGGCAGCCGGAGGGGAGGAGGTTTGGGGCTGGGTGGTGCCGCTTGGCCGTGCCGCAGCAGGGGAGGAGGGCGGCGATAGCATAGCGTCAGGGCTTTAAAAGACCCGGTGATTCGGGTCCCCAAGAATCGTTGTCCTGCGAGGGAGCTGTTAATCCTTCCTGCAAGGCAGCTTTAGTCTCCCCCGTGTCTCATTCGAGCAGGAGTTGTCTCACTGCGGGCATCAGCGTTGGTGTCCCCAGGGCGCCGGGCTGCGGGGCGAAGGTGGGGGCTTGGCCCGTGCCCCGCTGCCTTCTCCACGTAATTCCAGAAATCCCGCTGTACTTTGCCTTTTCCATAGACACCAACAGCGAATAGACATGTTTCCGCAGCATCCTCCTGGGTTGTCTCTGCCGGCACGTGAGGGTCAAGGTGAAGATGCCTCCTGGGCCTCTGCTGTTAGGAGGCGAGGCAGGAGGTGAGTGATGAGGAAGAGGATGAGAAACATTTCCCGGTTATGCATTTAAGGGTTGTTCAGAGAGACCTGCTGTGGACTTTTTTTTATGTCCTGTCTAGCAGCTTGCGGCCGTAGCTTGCGTGGGTAGGTTGGAGTTAGCGTTGCTCCTCCTGGCTTGATGCTCTAGCAATGAAAGAGCTGCTCAGATGAGCCTTGTGTGGCCGACACGGAGCTAGCGGTGCCCGCGGAGGTTGAACTGATTGCCGTAATCATACCTGTGCACGTGGTATAGACAATCAGAAGGCAGAGAAGGGGAAAGGAAAAAAACCAAGGAATCCTCCAATCATTTTATTTATTTATTTTTGATCATGGCAGGAATTAAAGATCTCTGTTTCACTTGCTTCGTTAAGAAAAGCAGATGTGTACGTGATTTCCTGATTAATGCTGTCGTGCCAAAAACTGTGTTTTGATGAAGGAAAGGTTGTTTTCGCTCGCAGTCAATGGCACCGCAATCGGTCGTGCGGCAGCACAAAATACGTGCTTTTTAAAATTCTCCCTTTCCTGGCCGAAATGAAATCGGGCCAGCATGTGTATCGCTGGGAACTTTGCTGCTGCTAGGACGGTGCTCGGGTGAGTTCGGTTCTCCCCGTCATCGTCTGGCAAGCGGGGACGGCAGCAGGCATTTTGGCAGATCTCCAGCTAATAAAACGCTGATGATGGCACTGAAGCTAATTGCAGCTGTGACACCTTACTGCACCCGTGCTGCAGTTAGCTAAACCCATTCGAGATCCAAAGCAAGTCGTCTTCAGAATAAAACCAACGTTCTTCTTTGTGCGCTTGGTCAGGTGTTTTTCCCCCGCAAGGTTCAGATTTATACAAACATTCAGAAGTGCTGTGGAGGTTTCCGAGACTGTTTTCAGTTTTGAAATTGTTTGTTTCCTCACATCTTGAAGTAACCAACTTTGTTGTCAGACCCTGCATCATTCTCCTCATTTCTAAATAGAGAGTAGTCACAGTATTTTATTATTTCTTTATTTAGAGTAATAAAACACAGCCTTTTAGAATGATTCAGAATGCATACGCAAGCAGTCGCAAAAAAGCACAACAATATAAATGTAAATTGGGAGCGTTTCTACTTTTCAGAGCTTTGTTAGGCCTTTCTGTAGCTGGTCCATTGTGGTAATCCTTTTCAAATTGTTTAATTTTCTTTTCTAAATCCATGGTTTCATTGATCTGCATCTTTGTCCTCCACAAAGTTTCTTTAACGGTGATCCTGGTAATAAAAGCTAATATCTTAGAGGTTTCTGTCTCCATTGGTGGAGTAAACATTTAAGTAAGGGGAAAAAGAAAAGTTTGCATTCAATTATGTGAGAATTTGTGAGCTTTTGAATTTAAAGCCTTTTCTTAATTATGTATTTTCTTTCTTTATGGTATGTATTTCTGAAATACCAAATAGGAAAGTTAACTCTCAGCCTTTCTTCGTTGATTAATGCTGGTGATGCACAATTACTAAAAATTAACACCTTCCGTCCATAAACTAGCCCTTGATGCCTGGATTGAATGCTTCTCTCTTGCCTCTCCTGGAGTGGCAACAGCTTTCAGAAGGCCTTGTGCAGCCTCTCTTGGGTTTTTGGCTATTTGCTGTAATCCTTTCCTTCCAAGATTGCCTTTGTATCCATGAAGGAGTCCATGAGGATGTCAGGTCGACCCACAATCTAATTGCAAACGTCCCTGAGAAACAAATTGCCCAACACAACCTGTGCTCGGCAAACTTGATGCTGGAAGAATTTTTACCAGGTAGGTCAAACTATTATCGGGTCACAATTTCTGAAGGTCTACAGCAGGAAAAGCTGAAGTGAAAATTAAAGGGCTGTTTTGATGAGTGTTTTGATTATCTCAAAAACATTTCTACTCAAAAAAAAAAAAAAAATTTGTCCAGCTTTAGAAATTATTAAAAATGAGAAACATTCAGTTTCGTATCAGAAAAGTTTGGCTGGTCACACATATGAGACACTGAAATGCCCTTCTAAGGAAAAGTATATAAAAAAAAGGCTGGACAGAACTTCTATAATGTACTTTAGGGAGAAGAAAAAGGTAGAACGAGAGGAGTGAATAAGCCTTTTTCATGTTGTGTGTCAAACTTTTTAACATGTTCCTCATTCTGCAGTGCTCTCTTAGGTAAACCCTGACCCTTCTTTTGTTTCTGTAGAGGTTTTTAATTAAGACTGGCCAGGGAAAGGACCATTATTCAAGAGAAACAGCAAGCGAGGGTTTCCTGGAGGTGCAGCTTCCTTCTGTGTTCACAAAACTCTCTGAACCAGGCCGAAGGAGGTGGGAAGGACACCAGCAGTGCCGCGATGTCGATCAACCCGGGACTCATCCTGGAAAGCAGTAGTGCAGTCAGTGCTGGCAGCACAGGTGTTAAAACATGACACGTGCTTGGCAAGGCTTCTCTCTCCTAGTGTGTCTCAAAATCCACTGTGCTTTTAAAAATTCCCCTACTGCTATTACTGCTATAAATCTGTCGTTAAATCTGTTATTAAAAGCATATTTATGTGGACATTTAAAAAACTTTTCTTCTGCATAACATGGTTTTCACCTTAAGCTGCAGACAGGGTAATTTGTATTCCCTCACTATTTTGTTTCCTCACTGTATTTGGAATGAAAAGCAAAAAAACCCCCCAAAATTGATAAGAGTGGCAAGAGCAGCAAGCAATGCATTTTGGCTGGAGCTTGGCATCATTTCAAAGATAAAATTGTGAGCTTAAAATGACATGAAGATTGAGTTGAAGTTTCAAGCAGTCGTAGAGATATGAGTATTTAAGTAGACATCAGCAATTTTTGAAGAAAGCGAAATTGAGTTACAGATGGCATCTATTGAAATAGAGGAAGCAAGGAGAGATAGCGAGTATTTAGGACTTATGCAAGAGCATTGAAAACTAAAATCTGTGGCAAGTCCAACACTGCATTCGCTCTGGGGAGGATGTGTCCGATGAGTCGAAATGCGTGTGTCGATGATGCCCAGCGTGGTCTTGGCTGCCAGCGCGGAAGAAGGATTTGCTGAGCACCTCTGGGACAGCGTGAATTGCAGTGATCTGGTTTTAAAAGGTTAAAATCATTCCTTGCTTGTGTCTACATGTTAAAGGTATTCTTACTTTAATTTATAGATACTTATTAATTTAGCTATCTTGTTTTATATATTTTGAGTATATTTTATGCAAATATTTGCTCAAATATAAGATTAATACTTTCAGGCATTGGATTATACTACGTTGAGTGTTTTCTTGGAGAGCTGAGAGTCCGGGGGAGCGTTGGTAATATTTTAGGAAGTACTAAATGGGTTGTTTGGTAAAGAGGAGAAAAGGCAAAGGCTCGCGGTGTCCGGGCTAGGCAGGCTGCAGGCTCTGCCAGCGCAGCACGTACAGCACCCTTCCCGTCCTCCGCTGGAGCGCGAGGCGGTGGCATCGCTTATTGACAAGCTTGGCGTCTAGCTGTCACTTCTAGTGGTTGTTTAAGCTTCTGCTTGCGTGGATCAGCATGGTCTGTGCTGCGAGAACCACTGCAAAACACTTTGGAAACTTTGCTATGGTCTTCAGCACTAATTAAGGAAGAACGGGCAGGAACCTAGAGGTCACTGACACTCACGGGTGGTATGTCCTTCAGGAAGGTGTGGTGGAGAAGACTGAGTGTTGGTCTGGAGAGTTTTTGGCTCTGTGTGTGTTTTTTTTTTTTTTTTTGTTTAAATTGGTGCTTTATATATTTTGGGGTGGACCAGCTGCCCTGGGACCTGTGCTGCTGGCTCCTCTACAGGAGCAGCTGCAGAGAAGTGTTGGCGACAGCGTGGGATCGCCGTTTGCTTCGCTGGGTTTACAGTCCGTGAATGCTGGGAGCCCTACGTAAGCAGCAAGAAGTGCTGAGCAGGACGAAGGAAACCTGCGGTACGCGCTGGCCTTGGCAATGCTCAAAAAGGATTAAAAGTATTACCACGGCAAACAGGGAAGCAAGCGCACCGGGTGATTTCTGGGGGAAAAAAAACCTTTTAGTTGATAAAATCCCTTTGTGTTGACAGTCTTGGGGTTTTTCTGTGGTGTGAGCTTGCTGTTATCCAATTTTCATATAATTGCAGTAAAACTTATTGGCTCCAGTGAACTCAGAGTTCCAATATTACACCAATAGACCAATATTACAGCAATTGTGTCATTATGGGAATACAGGTAATAATTTTCCAGAGTAGCCTCTATTGCTCCTGGGAAACCATAGAGTCCCTCTATGTAAAACACAGGGTTTAATAAAGGAAATATCACAGATATTTCCACCTGGTAATTACTTAGAAAATCCTTCAGACAATTGTGGAATGTTTTTTAATCTTAAAACTACTTTGTATTTAAAAACTTGCCCATTTACACACACACGTGCCGTGTGTGTGTGTATATATATACATGTATATTTGTGTGTATGCATGTAATACAAAATTAAAATGACTGACTTCAGCTAACCCCAAATAAACTATTTTTGGAATTCTTTTTTCAGGAAAACAATTTCAACTTTTTTTTTTTAAGTTTAGGAAGAAAAAATACTTGAACATCCTTTTAGTTTTCTAATGTCATAATTTTCTTTCTTCCCCCGGTTTGAATATTGATTTTTTTTCCAATTTTTTTTTCTGACATTCTTGCAAGAAACCTTACAATCTTTCTGATGCTAGTTACCAGAGCTTCCCGAAGAAGCGTGTGCAGTGGAGCACGAGGAGATGCGCCCTTTTGTTCTTACTGCTTTGTAAGAAATCGGCTATTTCTGGGGCTCAGTCAAAGCAGATGCTGAAAAAGGTGGCGATCTGGGCAGCTGGAATACATCTCTAATTATAAGAGTTGGCTGGCAGAGTGTGTTGCTGACCATTCCCTTGCTCCCAGGCGGAGGAGCCGTAACCTCGCTCGCGGGGCCGACCCGGCGCGTGGCCTCCCCTCGCTGGCGGAGCACCCTCGGAGCCGGGTAAATAACCTCAGCTTTTGCGTTGCGCTTCATCCTCCTCTGCTCAGGTGTCGTTGTGTCGTACAGAGCGGGCAAATGCTGTCCGTTACTCGCTCGGGGAAGAGCGATAACGCAAGACTCGTCAAATTAACCTGGGCGCACGCTGCGGAGCACAGAAACGAGCTCTGCGTGGTTTGATCCCTCCTAACGCGCTCACCTGGACGCAACCGTAACGGCAGCAGGAGGGCAGAGCACCGCGAGCGCGGCTTGGCTTAGCTTGGCGCCGTTTCACGGGTGGGGGACAAGGACTCGGCTTTGAGTTTTGGACTCTTGATAACGGGGGTGTGTGTTATTGTGGGGGTAAGATCTGCAGATTCAAAATCGCATTAGCCTATACTTTGGTTTCTGTGTACAAGTTAAGCTGACACTTAAGGTGTTAATTTTCTAAAGAAATGTGCAAGATACACATGTATATGCACATAAGTGCGTGTGTGTATGTATATGCACACACTATATATATGTATACACACATATACATATCTTGTCTATATCCAGGCATTCCTGTGCTTCAAAGCATGTAAGGTTGATATCAACTGGAGTTATATAAATCTAGACTCTTCCAAATCTTGAAAGAACTTCAGGGTTCTTTAGTTATCATTAAATGATTGCACCTTATGAGCGAAACATCTTGAGGATACCGCCAACACTTACCCTTATGTTTTGTTGGTTCAGTTGCTTTTTCATTTTGATTCTGTTTCGTGGGATAATGATGATAATTTCAGCTGCAACTTGAAGTTGACACTCAGTTTTCAGAATTTCCCTCTGGTGTTTGGACAGCTTTCCCTAGTTGCTTTTGCTTCTGTCTTGAGAGGGGAAAAAACCTCAGTCTGCTGTCATGTCTTTCAGTAAGCAAGTTTCACATCGTTAGCAAACTCCTCGTTGGGTTTGTAATCCAGCGTGGTTGCTTCCCTCTTTATGGCTTGTCTCCTTCCGTTATTTAATGAAAGAGGGAATATCTGATGGGTATCTCCTAACAGTAAGTATGCGAATTCTAATAAACATAACCCTGTGTTTCTCCATTAAAGTCAATGATAAATCCTCAGTGACTAGTGCTGGAGCAGAAACACGCTTTCAGCTAGAACCTACGCTGATGGCCAATAAAGATGCCGCTGAGCGGGTGAGGTATCATCTCTCTATTTTGTATAGTTCATAGGATGCAGAGGTCTGAATTCACCTACCTTCGCAGAGTCCCTTCTGAGGGCTCTGAGCCAGTTACGCTATCGTTACTGGGTAGTCGCTTCCCTGTCCTTGTGCCCTCACGTCAAACTGGGCTGGAAAAGGCATTTGGCAGAGCTGGACTGAATGCAAGGCTAAGGAGTTTAGGGTTAATGCTCTCTGCTAGAGGAGACAGTGGAAGGGTGTGAAGAGACCCATGGTATAGTCAGACTGATGAGATGAGGCCAGGAAGATAATTTTAATAGCTGTGTTTGGATAGACTGGAGATTAGTAATATCGGAGTAAGTGAAGACATAAAGAACAGCTGACAACGATGTAGCTAGAAATTTATTGGGGTGACAAATCTTTTCTACTACAGTATCCCCTCTAAGATGTTATCCTATGTTAAGTTGTGTGTTGAGAATGCCAAAATGAAAGATTTCCAATTTGAGATAAGTTCTTATTTCTAAACGCTCTATTTCGTATTCTTGCTGAACTGGACTATTAAAAAGATCCTTGTAAAATGGAGATTGTCCTTTTAGGAGCGCTGATGCATGGTGTGTTGAATAAAGATGGAACCCAGCAGCCCATGAGTTAATTTGACCTTTAATGGCTGCTTTCAGCGTTGCCATGTACGCTGCTTTGAGTGAGACACTCCATGGCTTATAAAGGTTCCCCCCCACCCCCCATAGACCTTTCCCACTTCTGAACCTGAATCGGTGAAACCTGAGCAGTGAGGACATGTCACATCAGTGGAGCTTTGAGCCAATTCCAGAATTTGCAGCCTCTAAAGCCTCAGGCCCCCCAAATCTCTGAGTGCCTTGGTCAAAGCCGCGACTTTGGGTCTTTCAGGTATCCAGCTTCAGAGCAAGAACTCTGGAAGCCTTGAATTCGAGTTTTAGTAAACTACCAGTTTTGAATTTCTTGCTGAGAAATGTCTAAGCAATCGAAGTCTTGACAGTGCCATTTTGTACCAGATTCTACAATTGTAACTTATTTCACAAAATGTGTGGCTTTTGATAAGGATGTTAGATAGAAAGAACCTCTGATTTTGTCAATAGTCTATGTGAAAGTACTAAAATATTCATGAATTAATTGGAGCTGCAGTCCATAGGAAGAAAATAGTTTTCCTATACAGTTACACACAAATAGTTTGAAGCCTCCAGCTGTGAAAATCTCCAGACGTAAAGTTGTTTTCCCATGCTGCATGCTAAATTGCAAATCAAATGCACTGCCCCACCATGGGATTTAAAGAGGTAGCTCCCCTATCTAGTGCATTTAAACAAACGGTGCCCATGGCCTAAACTTGGCTCAATCAGCCAGGCCGAAGTCTGCGAAAATAATTTTAAACCAAATGTAATCAAGGGTGAAGTCTGGCAGATGTAAGGCTTCTGAGTCCAAACTTTCTGCATAATGTTTCACTCCTGAGTGCAATCAGCAGTAAAATATAATGAGGTGTCAGTTTTACACACTCTATACAAGGATATTAAAAATGTACTGTGGTTAATACAATGATTTTGGTTTTACATTTCCCTAAAGCCCTGCCCATCTTGCTTATTTGCTTTCCAGCTCAATACTGTAAATGAAAGCAATAATGACTGATGAGGGTAAACACACTTGGCAATATGCAAAGGAAACATCAATAAACTAGATGAGTAGAGCAGCAATAAAGGTCACTTATTCTCTAGGGACCCTAAAAAAAAAAAAAGTTACCTTTAGTGATCCCAGTAGAGTCTTATATTCTGATGGCTTTTAACAAGTGAAATGAAATTTTCACTGTTTCATGTTCATGGGACAGTGTTGGCTCCTGAAGTATAATCAAAGGAAAACATACTCAGAATTATGCATTGAACCATAAATGACACATCAAATGACTAAGTTACCATTATGACTGGCCTGGAAAATGCAATCTATTTCCCTTTTAATGATCAGAAATCACTTTTTGTTTGAGTACATCTTCTCCCCTCTGAATGCTCATCTTTAGTTATTTTCTTCCTTTCTGGAAGAAGAAAAAAAAGGAATTATTAAATTCTTTTAAATTCTACTAAACAGTTGTTTACTCTGCTTTCTAATGTGCAGATTGCTCACTCTAGTGCTGATCCATCATACTCCGGCGTGCAATCCTGGTGAACACACAGGTGGTGATATTAAGAAGCAGTTTTGGAGAATTTTGCGGTGTTGAGACAATTTCTTCTTGAGCTGTCACTCTGTGAGCACATTCGATCTTCATCAAAAGTTATTAGCATAAACTGGAGGAAATAAATTGGTTCCTTCAGTCTGTCTATATCTGTCGTCTTCCAGGATCGATGTGCCTATTTGTTATTAATTCCTGCCCTGTTCAGAGGGTTTTGAGAGTAGCGGGTTACAGTACATGCAATGCAAAACCCGTGCAACTTTGCAATGACCGAGAGATTTAATCCGACCAAGTGTAAGGCAACTCACTTGGGAAGACGTTTTTTCCTGCAGCTTTTGGCAAGCTGGAGATTTTGCACATTTTCTGGGCCGTCGACTAGTCATCATCCGTTAGGATGAGGCTGGCGTATCCCACAGGAAAACCTGCTGCAGCGGGTGTTATCCTTTTGGGGGTCTTCTCGTAATGTAACACTACTAAAGATATGGAGGTGACAGGTCAGGTACAGTTACCTGGACCCTGAGTAGAAACTGCTTCAAAGAAATCCTCCGCCCTGAGCCCTTTTGTCCTCTCTGACTTTGAACGGGCTTAAGACAAAACTGACGTACAAACAAGCAAACGATACTCATTAAAAATTTCCAGTTACGTAGCCTCTGCCAATGATCACATGTTATTCTTAGGGTAATAAGCAAAAGGATCAATTTTTTTAATAAATCTCCCAAATATTTTAAGCCTAGAATATTAGAGAAAGAAACACAGAACAAGGTATAAAATATTTCAGAAACTGGGAGCTACTGGAATAGGAAAAGTATGAATAGGTTTTAGATGAGACTTTTACTCATAGAATAGTGTTCTTCACTAGTCATAAAACAGACTATAATCTGTAAGTGAAACGAGATAAAAACAAACAGCCCAGTGCTTGTTGCGAGGCATTTAGCGTGGATTTTATTAAATAGAACATGTTTGAATCAACGTGTAAACACCGAGTGTTATCGCTGCTAGTCTATAGTTTTGTACCCGTTCTTTTTTCCTTTTTTCATCTTGAGTTACCTTTTGGGAGGAGGAAAACAGCTTTGGAGCTTTGGAAGACGCAAGGGGGCCAAGCCGGGCGGGCGGCCCTGCGGGATGGTTCCGGCTTTTGGAGCCGGCAGAGCCCACGAGTGGGATGAGCTCCAGCAGCTCGCTTAGTCCCGCGGAGCATCTGGGCGCGTGCGTGAGGAGCGGGTCTCCGTTCTTCAGACTCGGTCATTTAAGTACTTTGGGTATCTCCAGGGTTGAGCAGCCACTGAGAGGGTTTTTTTTTGAGAATCGTTGTTTTTGAGATGGTCACTAATTCTTGGAATCTAGTCCTGAATTATCGTCTCCTTAAGGCGAGCCTGAAAGCAGCCCGTGCAGCACCCTCTGCAGGCGTTTAATGAGAAATCTCGTTGCTCTTCTGCTTGATTTCCCTCCGCGCTTCAGTGCAGGGCCTGGTTTAGGATGACGGACGCTCCCAGAAGGGGCCGGGTTTGGTCGGTCTGGGCTTGCGTTAATGGCTCCTGCGCAAGCAGGGAAAGGCGGATGGGTTTGGCTGCCTCGAGGAGAGCAAAGCCAACGTTTTTGTAACCTGCTCTCCGAAGAGCTGAGTTGACTTGGAGAGGATTCCAGCCCCGGTTCCAAAACTGAAGAGCTGCGCTCGTGAGCTCCTTCTGCAGTGACGGTGGTAGTTGGAGATTTTTCTCGTGCAGTTTCTATAGGCTGCTGTAGCAGTTCGCAGAAGGCAGACTTCACAAAACCAGCTCTGTGATGAGCTGGAAATGGCGCATCATGCCTGTCGTGGCTACCAGGTGGCTCTCCAGGAGAGCCTTGCTCTTGAAAATAGCTCTATTTTATTATTGCCAAATATGGTGGGTTTTTTCCTTGGGGGGGGGGGGCCTTGATTTTTAATATGAACAACTTCACTAACTGTTCTTTCAGATTTGTGTATTCATTACCCTTAAAAATATATATATATATATATTTCAAACAAGATTCTACATACAACCCTTGAAAAAAGGGTTCTTTCTCTTGTGTTGCCAAAAGTAATTTTTTCTGCTGCCTTACTGGGAACATACAGTACACCATTACAGTACTTGATCCAGGCACATTTAATCAGGAAATATTCACAACTTTGCCTTCTTCCAGTTAATTGATTTGTCGCGTAATTGGTACAGCATTAGCAGAAATCTCTGCTATTGAAGAATCCTATGCAGGCTATTAATTGGTGTTTAATCAGGTGTTTAAAACATAAATTCTGACCATAAATTCTGTGTTAATATAATACAGTACTTGTCAGTTATATAGTAAAAGAAGCTGGAGACCATAGACACATGAAATATAATAAGGATTTTTTTATTCTTGCAATTTTATTCAGCACACTCTTCTAAGCCAAAATCCTTAAAAATAGGATCTTTAATCATGAGAACTACTAAATTGGGTTGAAAATTTTCTATTGCAGGTATCTGCTTTACTTGCTCTTTTTTTTCCAATTGCTCAGTGTGTCTTTAGCCTAGAAGTAGTATGGAAGTCTTAGACCACGACATTTTGGTCTCTAAGTTTTCCCAGCTGGAAATACTTTATAATTTTTACTCCATTTTGGACCATATAAACATTTATGTGACATCTAAATGTGCACAAAAAGTGAGGACTTAATTTAAATAAGGATAGCAATGCCCTGGTACACTGGGAGAATTGTAAAATATATTCATTAGAAATAGCAGTAAGAGTTACTGTAAAAGATATGGAATTAGTAAATAGTTAGTAAATAGTTAATAAATTTTCTTCATACCTGTATTTTTTAGAGAATGTTATGAAATTTTGAGATTAAGGTTGCCTGAGAATTAAGCCTGGGAAACCTAATAACATATTCGCTCTATAAAAACTGAAATTAATTTCTAGTGACATAATAACTTTCAAAATTGTATTATTGTTGATATTATATTTACAGCACTCAGTTATATAGCTGTACCGGTGATCCTACTTTAAGAATGGCTTTATATGGAAAATCGTTTCAAGGCAGGAAGATATTTTGAACTTTTGAAAGTTACAGTTCTAAAGAATCAATTATTGGCTGACCCTTATGGTGTAGAAATCTTTTCATTTATTTATTTATTTATTTTTTAACCAGCAACTTCCACATTTAGGAAAAAGTAAGTGAAACAAGTATGGTGAATGTCAAAACTTTTGTTGTTGTTATTTTAATAAGTCATTATTTTCTATCCATCTCCGAGCATAGAGTGAAGAAAAGAGGTTTCACTGTCGTGATACCAGGCACACTATATTTTGACATTTTGATGATGAACATGATGTCATACTTAATTCCCCAGATCATATGATTATGGGAATTCCCAGGACTCCAACATGTATAAAAGAGCTCGAAAAATATGAACATGATGAACTTCAAGGACTATGAAGTACAAGACTCCTGTCTGTATTACTTTTAGTGCATTTTATGTTTTGTTTTTTTTTCCTCTGCATTAGACTTATTTTTCTGCACATAATGCACATATTTATTCTTCAGTTATTTTTCAGCAAATTGCATTGGTGTTGTATGTCATAAAAACACCTCTCTTCAGGAAAGAATTTAAGCTTGTGTGTAACTTAAAATATGGATGAATTCCACTAGAGTAAACAATGTGTTTCATTCACTTAATATTATATATATACTTTCTGAATTGTGGCTCAAATACAGTCCTGTAAAAACTAATGAATTTTAAAAACCTCCTTTTTGTTCTGGTGTTAAATGAGGATAATGATATGAGGAACCAAAGTATTTACAAGTAGGACCAAGAGGATTTTATGTTTCACATCTGAAGTTAATTATATCCTGAGGTTATTTTATGGAAAGAATTAGTGCAGTGATATTTTTTCTTAAATTGGTTTTATAGGCTATTCTGTGACATGATATTTGAAGAGATTTCAAATATGCAAAATATTCTGCCAAAACAGAAATACGTTGGAGAATTCAAACCATGTTAGCATTGTTTCTTTGAAAATTTCAAAATCATCATGTTTTCCTCCAGTTAGGAATGAAGCCAGTCCTTTGCTTAAGCACACGCTTGAAATGTTTCCAGGTAGATTTTTGTTGCTTTTTTTTTATGCCTCTCCTATGCCAGGATACTTTGTTTAGATGCCGTTCTTTAGATTTGATCCCTATGACACTTAAAGAGAAAAATGATAGAAATTTTCTCGGAAGAGCAGGCAATTAAAAAGTGGCTGAAAGAAATGTGGAATGGGAATGAGACTCTTTTTGCGTTCTGCTATTCTTTTTATATCCCCTGATGTTAAAATTTCTGCTTCACATCCTCTCTACATGCTAAAATAATGACTTTTCAAACTCTTAAGTAAAATTGTTCAAATATTTAAAAAACTGTAATAGCTGTATTTACTTATAGTGAAAATAATATAATGAAAGAAAAACTCATATTTAATTTTTCATCACCTTGAAATTAAAGGCAAATTTGTTGGATCTAAGGAAGGACTTACAAGATGAAATAATTGCAGTTCTTATCATTCTGTGTCATTACACTGGCTGTGTTAATGTAGGGGAAACCAAGCTGTCTTAACAGGAATTATATAATGAAGCTAAAAGAAGAGAATTCCCAAGAAGTATTCCCTGGTAAAATGAATACTCTACCTGCCGTTAAAGGTTTGTTGGTTGGTTGTTTTTTGGGTTTTGGGGTTTTTGGGTTTTTTTTGAAAATGGTATTTCAGTTTAAGGCAGAAATCCCTAAGCAGAAGTATGCAGCCTAATTCTTTCTAGGAAAATACCTTGAAGTAGTTCTGTCTGAATTCAATATTCACACTTCTAAGAGGGTCAAAAGCAATTTTTCAGGACAATGTTTCTATTATAGTCAAGGAACAAATACAGGCACATAACAGGCAGCATTATCTGGAAGGTCAGGAACAAATTAAATAAAAGATGGGGGCTGTCACTGTGGTAGATTGTTGTGTAGAAGAGACAGAGTCGCGTAAAAAATATTGCACTGATGTAAGGACGTTATTGCCAGCGCTTGTAGCTGTGATTTACATGCTAATGATGATATTTATGGTGCTTGTAGGGAGTAAATGATTTTCTCAACAAATCTGCTTAGCAAGGTAAGCACATTTCTTAAATATGTTTTAGCATACGTTACCTCTCAAAATGCACCTGTATCAGATGCTGTTCAAAGCGCTTTATTTTACTGCTACGACCAAGAACTGTGCCAGGGGAAGGGAAGTAAGCTACTGGAGCCATTCCAGTTCGGTTCAGTGAAGCGATTCTTCCATTTTTCTCATGATATTTCTTTCTTTTTAATCCATCTTTATACATCAGGCCTTAGCACATGCTCTCCCCATATCCAGAGCTGATTGCTGTTTCTGTTTACTGCAATTTTCACCGTTTATTCTTAAAGCATTTGCTATTCTAACATAGAGAATAATCTCTTGCTTTGGAAAAATAGTTTCAGTTGCTTTTATTGTTTAAATATTATCAAATATTTTAGAAAACAACTGAAAAATGGATGAATAACCATGTTTAAACATGAGTTCTTTAACATGTGAGGTAGAAGTGGTCTTGATTCCACTTATAAAAGTTGAAAGAAAAGAAAAAGGAACAGGAAAAGCCATTCCTGGTCTCCAATTTCCACCTCCCCCCCCCCAAAAAAAAAATAAAAGGCAATTTTTGAAGGAGGCAAGCTGCTGTTTTTGCGCCAGATGTTTTCAAACAAAAACATAGTAATTTCAACCATGTCCTTGGCCTTCTGGGATGACACCGTTCTTCAGGCTTGTTCACTGTGATATCTAAGGAGGAAGGTGGAATTGTCTCTAGGACACAAAAAAATTAAGCTTGCCTGAAACAAGTCTGTTACGAGAATGATCCTTTTTGCTATGCAGTTCTTTAGTACTTCATGTACAGTTTTCTCCGATAAGGGATGCCTTGACTGGAACAGTCGGTCAACTGCATCACTGAAGTACTTCTTAAGATGTTTGGAGCTTGCCCAAATGGAAAAATGTCAGTCAAAAGTCATTAAAATATATGTACTTTATATTATTAATCCCACTTTGATAATTTAAAGTTTAACTTCAGAAAGCCATTTTCAGCATATAATTTAGTTTTCATTTATATTCCTAGCTTGTTATTTTTAAACTTTTATACTTCTCTTTCTTTTGATGATTGGTTTGCAATAAAATATTAATTGTTAATTTGCTATTATTAAATGGAGGCCTACTGAAGTTATCCTTTTTAATATTCAACAAATATAAACCCAGAAATTGAGTGATATACCAAAATATCCTTTGTTGATCCTAATAATTGCCACTTAGTTTTTTACATTAATTATTTCATTGTGCATTTGTATACTGTATAATATTTTGAGAAGCTGATGAACTGTCAGATTTTGCTGTCTCTGGGTATGGTGGATGTGGTCTTGTTAAGATTAGAGCTTCTTGGTGCATGCTTAAGCAGGGAAATGACGGGTGGTTTGTGAGCTAATGCCAGTCAGGCTGATATGGACATAAGGTAAATTAACTTTACGAAGACAACTTTATTGTCCCAGTAGCAGTAAAGTAACACAACACTGCACTATGATGGCTATAGCTCTTCCGGTTGCAGATCTAACGTGTTCTCATTAGTTCAAGGGTACCCACATGCTCCTAGGTAGATATGATTGTAGATACGATGGAGATAACTATGAATTAAGGAACCACGTGTATTAGATGGCGAAGCCAATATTGCTGCCTTTGAGAGGATTAATGAGATTTGCTCTCTGAGAGAGTCTGTGGTATTGTCATCTGTCAACTGTGGAAATTTGGATGTCCATTTTCTCCATTTCGAATCAATGACATTTTATGTAAGACACGTGTACGTACACATGATTTTATGGAAGGTAAATTACAGCTTACAGCTTCAGGAACTGTTACAATTTAAGGAGGAAATAGGCATGGTATGACTTTGGAAAGAACTTGATATAGTAAGATATGAATAGGAAAATCAATATGCAATGTGCAATTTTTATGGGAATTTATTGCACAATTGGTTTAGAGAGATTAGCACAGTCTGGACAAAGTTCACTGTAGTGTCTATTTTGTGATTCGAGAAAAGCCATTTACTGGATTTACTGCACCCAGGGATTTCTTTGTAACGATTACAGCACAAAAAGCGAAATATGGGTCACGTCTGTTCTCTCGCTCACCGTTGCTGTGGAGCCCTGTGTGGGGCCCACGTCTGTTTTGGAAAAGCAGCTCTTTGCGTTTCAGGTGCTGTGCACTCACCTGGTGCTACTGAGCACAGGCCAAGAGACAGATCTTACCCAAAGAGCTCTTGGTCTAAATGGCCATGGCCCATGCAGGCTGCCTGGTCCAGAAGACCTGAGACCCGTGCTGCTTGCAGAGGTGCCAGGCAGGTTTTCCAGTGTGTGTCCTCCAGCAGAAAGATCTGCAAGATGAATTTCATTTCTGTGAGCTGCAAAGTAACTTGATTTCTCCAAGTGTTATACTATTTTTTGTAGATACCCACTCTAGTCATATCCTCTTTGGTTTTTTTGCTAGAGCACTCTTCTGTCTCTGGTTACATCTGTACTTTTGAAGGTTGCTGAAGAGGCAAAGAGAGGGACTTCGTGTAAAGGATTAATATAAAAGGACATTTATACTCTTTAATTTATTACAATGAGAAGCTTTAATAACAGCGTAGGTATCAGAAGCTGAGCTGAAGCCTTCATAAGAAGTGCAAAGAGTTGAAATGTAATATGCTGTATACATAGTTGAATTATCATTGCTACTTAAAGTGAAGCACTTACATTCAAAGTGCTCTCTAATCCATTTTAAATTGAATATGAATAGTTCAGTGATAATGCCATCTTTTTCATCAGTGTTTTGTTTTTTTCAAATACAATCATTGATCCTAAAAGCCCTGAGCTTCTGCTTGAGCCTGTTCCCAGAGATGGTTTTGCATATGCTGTAAATAAAACTAGAAGAAAGAAGATATGCAGTCTTGGATGGGTTTCTTGAAAAACACTGTCGTCTTTCAGTTTCACCCTTCCAGTGCTTGTTTTGTCCCCACACTTTAATTCTGTACACTTCCTATATTTTTAACAACACAAACCTTTCATTTTCTGCTCTGATTAATCCCAGTCATCTTGCATCTCGTGTTTTACGTTCAAGCTAGTTTGCAACAAAACAGGGTTGTGGTCCCGGATTCCTGCCCTCTCCTGGCACGTTTCCATCAGTCTTCTGTATGTTATTTATTTATGCAGCCCATAGGCCTCCTTAAATCAAACATGCCAAGGCAGGCCACTGCCTCCGGCCTGCAGTTCATCTGGTGATGCAAGGTCTATGGGAAAGTGCCAAGCGAGCTCTAGCAATACGGCAGGTGGAACCGTGTGTGGTGTTCCTGGGCTGGGGGGCAGGTGGTGGGGGGGGGGGGTTGCAGTGGCTTGTTCTGCTTTACTGCAGTGAAGAATCAGGCTTTACCTTGCGTGTAAAGTAATACCAGCTTTTAGAGACAAACTCCAAATCTAAATTTCGCAGAAATGGTAGGATCAGCAGACTTACCCTAAATAAGAAGAAAACAAGCAAGCCTTGAATAAATTCAGGTTTTCTGTTATTTGGGGCTAATTCTGCTGCCAATATATTTTAGGTCCTGTAAGAGCACAGGGTTTGACACATTAAATAAAATTTAGGTTTCAGGTTTACTAGGTGGCACTAAGATGTCTTCAGCCCTCCTAGGAACTCCCATTTCCATCTGCCCTGCATCCAGAACGCCGCTGGAAGCCAAGTCCGGTTTCGGTTGTCCCACGAGCCCCTGGCCACAGCTCTGGAGCGGAGAGCAGCTCCCCGCAAGGTCCAAGGCAGCGGCCACAGCAAGGCAGGCCTGGAGGGGAAGGCTGAGGTTGTCCTGAAGGGGACCTGACGTGAGAGCCGACTTCAGTTTGGGACGTAAGGGCGTCCCGGGGAGGCCAAGCCATATGAACGACAGGAGTTCGTATGAATGGCCAATTCATATGAATGACTCCTAACAAAGCTTATTAGCAATTTCCAAATGAGACATTTAAAAAACAAACAAAAAAAAAAACACTAGGTGGAAGGAGAGGACCAAGATGAGACCTTTTTAAGCACTCTTTTTAAGCCCTGTAATGCAATGCTTGATATACTTTGCATAGCTTTGCCTGTTACTAATGTATTTTTGGATATTCTATAAATATCCAGTGTTTGTAAATACAGTTAATCTTAAAGTAATTTTTTGTGTTATTCCCTGTCTGGCGCACATTGAATTTGAACATTATTATTTCTTTTCTTTGTATTTTTTTTAAATCAATACCTGTATTTGCTGATCCTCCAACTTGACATTTGGAGAGATGGATGCAGCATGTATTTTATTTCAGGTTGCTGATGTCAACACAGTTCTTCATTCCATGTCAGTACCACAAAAGACAAAAAATTCCAATTTTCTTCTCATACATGAATACTTCTGCTTACATGGATTTTAAAAAGTGCTTCCTTAGTACCAGTGTTGGTATAATTTAGCTCAAGGCTAGCTCCGGGGTTGTTTTATAAACACACACAAAAAATGATGACATGTTAAAGTTTCCATGTTGCCTTCACCATGCTGAATGCCCTACGACAGCTCTGGTGCGCCTGGACTTACCTTGGGCTTTCCCGAGACCCCTTTCCTCAGCAGGGACATAAAATGAGGACAGCATTTTAGACATGCTCTAGTGTTCAGTTTCACAGAATTTTTAGTAGGACTCAGTGAAGTGAGAATCTGTTACTGAGACGTTTCCCAGTAATCAAGCTTTTTGATGCTTTGGGAAGCCGTGGTTGTTGTTTGCTTGTTGTCTAATCTGTTGTTACCTGAAAGGGCATATAAAGCACATGGCAAGGCTCAGAAGCCCTGCTTGCTTAGCAGCAGGTCTCAGATCAATATAATCTGCATTACAATTTATTCTAGTGCTTCTGCACTGTAAAGGTTTTGGAGTTGGTTCAATGTTAAATTTATTATAATCCTTCTACTTTCGTTGTTGGAGGATGCACAGTAATACAGGCAAACAAATGCAAAAAATGAGGCAGTTGTTGCTGAAGTCAAAAGACATTGTATGATCATGCATGCATGTAACTTCAGAATCACAGATCTGGTTTTGTCTTTCTGTGCAGATACGCTCTTACTGGCACAAATGTTCAGTGGAGATGCTGCCAATGGGTAAATCTATTGCACTTTCCTACTGATGAAACAGAATGTGATGAGCCTGGCTCCGTCTCCTCGAGGACCTCCTCCTTATCCGGTTCCCTCCAAGCCGTCTCTTCCCCAGGCTGAACCAGCCCCGTGCCCTCAGCCTCCCCTCACAGCAAGTGCTCCAGCCCTGACCACCGTGGTGGCCATCTCCTGAACCCACTCCCGTTTGTCAGTGTCTGTCTTGTCTTGGGGGCCCAAAACTGGACACGCTGTTCTAGGCATGCACTCGCACATGCTGTGAGTAGGGAAGGAGAACCGCTTCCCTCCATCTCCAGGCTGTGCTCCATCTGTAGGGCCTCCTCTGCTGTCTCATGGTCAGCTGGTATCTACCCAGGCCTTTCCGGCAGTGCTGCTCCATAGCCAGACACTGCCTTTTATTGTCTAAAAATAACCAGTGAATTAGGCTGTCAAAGCAAAAACTAAGCGCTAAGGGGTAAGGGGTAAATTTGAAAGTTAAATGACAGGTGTCTCACTTCCTGAAAATGAGGTCCATGTGTTAAATGGTTGATACTCAAAGATCCTGTATGTGAGTGAAAGCAAAGACATCTTCCTCCAGAGGAAGGACATGTTTTCACACTTTCTCTATGATATTTAGGGCATTTCTTTAAGTGAAAGTTAGTTCACACGGTAAGTTAGGAAGTGAATGCAATGCATGTTCTTACCCAGGCTTTCCACTCTGTCTGTGTAAAACTTTTAAATCTAGCATTTATTTGCCTGGTTGTGAGAAGAAGCAAAAAGCTAGGTTTTTTTGGTTTGTTTTGCTTTTCTTTGCAGTTTGTTTTTTCCTTGCAGGTTTTCCTTACAGGATAGGATAAAACACAGCATGAGCACAGCTGAAAGTTTGTGCACATAGCTGACCTTCCAGGGTCATCCTGCAGACTCGTTCATCTGCCCTTCTGGGGCTGATGCAACTGCAGCAGAAACTGCTGCTATAGATAGACCGCAAACATTTAATTTCCTGTGCTTTATCCCTGCATTTAATCCCTTGTTTCAGGTGATTTGCTCTGTTTCTGTTGGCGTGGTCTTGCCTGGGCAGCGTGAGGATCCTCACGGTGTTTGCTGCCGGCTGGTCGCGTTTCCCCACCGCCGTGGTGGTTGCTGCCCCGTAGAGTAGAGCGGGGGCAGCAGCCCGAGGCTCCTCAGCTTTGCTGGGGCTGCGGTATGAAATGGGTCCGAGCGGAAACGCCAGCTGCGCAAGAGCTGCAGTCTAGACCTTTGACCATTGCTGGTGTTGTTATCGTTGGGGAGAAAGCGATACCGCAAATGAGAAGGCTTTTTGCATTGTGCAATAATGCAGTTACTGTAGGGAGTAGTGTTTGGTGCTATGGAGAAAATCAAATCTAACGCAGAGAGGCGGGAAGGACCGTACAGGCGCACAGGATTAATGTTTTAACCAGGATGCTGCTTGTAACATCTGCTGTGCAGCGGTGGCTGCGTGAATGCACATTTTAGCAATAGCTAAATACGAATGAGCACGTTTTTATAATTTGTCACTATTGTCTGCACGCAAAATTGCATCTGCGTAGGGACTATTTTAAGTTATTTGCAACAAATTTGCTTACAGTGGGGATGCTCTCTGTGGCATCAGCTTCATCTTTGTTCGTCTGGCAGGAGTGTCAGAAACGTTCAGATTTCAAATTCAAATGGTTCTTAAATACCAGAATAGCAATGAGCCAGGGCGGCCAAGGGTCGGCACATCTCCGCGGGCGCAGAGGGCATTAGATTGAAGCTCAGCGGGGTTTGTCACTGCAGCAAAGAGAAAAGCTGGGTTCCTCTGTGAATATCAACCACAACTTGGATTAGGTAGTAATAAAAGCCTTTCACAATAAAAGGGGAGATTCTGATTTCTATGGAAGTCAGTTTATATGGTGATTTTTTTTTTATTATTCCCCCCCCCCCCAAATATCTGTCTAGATGAAGTATTAAGCATTTTCAAATGCTCTCAGCATGTCTTTGCTTCTGTGGGCCGGGATGTCGGTAGCATCAGACCGGTACTCAGGTCCTCCCCACCGTTGCTTTGCACGCAGATATGACTTCTTGAGGGAGATGAGGGAAGCTCACCTTACCACTTAGACCAAAGAGTGAAATAAACCCTTTTCCCCCATTTATTGCATGCGCACACACGCGAAAGTGGGTGACAGATTCAGCCGACGTATTGTCATTAAAAGGCATCACTGTATTTTTCACAAGCCAACTCAAATAGGATACTATTTACTTGTACATACAGGGCTCTTAAAATCAGGAGGAGTTTACTTAAGGGAAAAGGGAGTTTAGGTGCAGATAGCTACACCAAAATCCACTCAAGCAAAAAGAGCCATTATTCTTCATGTCATTGTATTTAAAATAGGCATTAGAGCCATTGGTTTGCATTTTGTCTGCAGAGCCAAAAAAAAAAAAATTTATATATGTATATTTTTATATATATATATAATAGTGCTTGTAAAACTGTTTTCTGTCAATGATGCAACCGATTTTGATGAAAACAAGCTACTAAATGAAAACCCAAATTCTACTCCTGTAGCACTTCTGTACAAGCACTTCCCATCTTTTCCATTTTTTGGAAGTGAGTCTTTATCCATCCCCAGGAAATGCCCAGGGTCACTGAGATTTATTATCAAGGTGAGCAGGATCCTGTCATGTGAAACATTATTAATGGCTTGGTGAAAATTCACATAAATTGCATTGTGTGAACTTCCATTATCACTCTTATTTGTAACCTCCTAAAAATGTCAAGGTGATTAGTTATTTATATTTTTTCCTCTTAAATAAGTGACCTCAAATTATATTATTGCTTTACATTTCACAACAGCTTTTGCCCTTCACAACAGTTGCTACTATTTTATGTGTCATGGAAGTCAAGCAGATCAGTAAAGCAATATTCTTACCCAGCCCTGCAGACTGGTCCGGTTTGAACTGTTAGTGTCTCTGTAAACCAGCTGTACATTTAAAACAGCTTCTGTAAAGCAGCTTACACACCTATGTCTATAGCTCTTAGGCAGCTTAGCCGAGCAGAATTCATTTTATCCTGTTGACATTGAGCAGCAGAGCTATTGAGTAGGATCTAAAAATAATTCCTGGTGAGGTACCTGCAAACTGAAGGTGCTCGGTTACACTAAAAACAGCTTGATGAAAGCATCTGAGCAATTACTGTAAATTCAGTAAAGTGAGTCGCTGAGGAAACATAGGTGCAGCTCTTTCTTTAGCAAGTGGTTGTTCTGCAAGCAGATGTGAACAGGGCTGCTGGCAACAGCAGAGGAAACCTGCTTTCGGTGAGGACGAGGATGGCCACCTGGAAGGGTTTGGGCAGGGCCCGAATGATCTGAGTCGTCATGTTACGTTAGCAGGTATCCTACAGTCATGTCTTTTGCCATGGGATGTCAAAGAAATGGGCTTATTTAACAATTCCATTTTGGATCAAAGTTAATCAATTCTACCCTCGAATAATGTATATGGCAAATAATTTTGCCAAGCCCATCAATTAAATGGGTGCTATGAATTAAAGTATTAAATATTATTAATACCAATCAAGTAATGAACACTACTATGCCTAATTTTTATCTCTGTTTGAGAAATGGAAGTGGGAAATGGGTGGCCAGGTTTGATGGAATGCTACGTTTATTTTGTGCTGGTCTGGTCATACAACGCGGTCAAACTCTGAATCCCCGGTTGAAGTGGATTTATGGCTGCTTTATGTCCTGGAAGCAGAATAAAGGAAATGCATATATGACCTGAGGGTTTTTCCTAAGGAAACTGTGGGATGATGTGTAAATACTCGTAGCCCTTGATTCTGTGCATCTCGGCGATACTTTGAGAGTCACCTGAAAATAGGGTACAATATACTTAAGTGTTTATAGTATTGGGACATTGTGTTCTTAATTTTTTTTAAATAGCTGCTGAATGGTGTAAAATCCACTGTGTACTTGGGCAGCCTTCTTTTAAAGAAAATCCAGAAAGGAAAATAAAAAGTGGCTGGGTGTCTCCGAACTGCTCCCCTGGGAAACGGTAGCGCTAAGCTGCGTAGAGCAAGCAGAGCTCCAGCAGCATTTTACACCTGTCTACAACTACTGCAATGTTTCTCAGGAACCGAGGCGGTATTAAAAGCACATTTAAATTCAATATTGCGAGATTGGCTGCGTTTGATTGTGATATTGACTCCAGTATCCCAAGGGCTTTTGTGAGGATCAAAATATTTTGGAGCAAAGACAGCTGGAACGGTGACAAGTGCTTCCTTCCAGAAGAAGAAAAAAAAAGCAGTTCTCTCCCAACGCTTTTACCGGTTGCGTTCCCGCAGTGTCTCGTGGTGCCGCTTCAGACTGCGTTTTCCGAAGCTCCGCAGAAGGACGAAGGTGGAGGCGGATGGAGCTCAGCTGAGGCAGGACCTTCCTAGCGGCGCGTCCCGGGGAGGCTTTGCGGCGGCGGTCGCGTCCCTCCTCGGCTGTCCTCGTCCCTGCGCGGGCAGCGGCGCCCGAGCGAGGAGGGGAGGAGAGCCGAAACCATGGGACCAGCTCAGACCAGGTTTTCGGCAAAGCAAGGCAGAGATCCCGCGGTTTCGAGCTGTGCCCTGCAGACCGTCCCGTTTTCCCCATCGATAACTGACGGCTCTTTGTTTTAGGCAAACAGGTTGCGCTATTTAAAATAAAAAAGTCATATTTGGCTTTGCTCCCAACAGAAATGAAATCGAGGAATTGCTCTGATCCTATCAAAAATGCTTGATAGGCTTTCAGTAAGACTTTTTTTTTTTCTTTATTTCTAGAAGGATGTACTAGTGCTTCAGAAGGACATGGGAAAAGATGTAGGCAATCTCCAGGAAAAGCCACAATTTCTCCTAGGCTTGTACTGCCTAAATAGCTCAGCCTAGATGAGCACTGCAGATGATTACAGAGTTTCCCTGACCTGAGCTGCTGACAGTCTTTTTCTACTGTTTTCATACAGCATAAGTTTTCTTAAAAAAAAAAAAAAAAATCTATGGCTGGAAATTTGGATGTATTTAATAACATATAATTTCTGATAATTCATAATGTTTCTATTAAGTTCAAAGAACTCAGCATACTGTGGGTAAAAATAGGGAACCGACTCTGAGATTCTGATTTTGGTTGCGTGTAGAAAATTAATCACAAGAATTCAAGAGACTTTCAAGGCGGCCTCTCTAAAGCATGAAGAGGTCACTCTTAACGTGTGGCCTTTTGAGATAGGTGGGTGACTAGTTAAGCCAAGCGCTCTGGCTCAGTTAAGCGGTGCAGCCACCAGCTTTTGGGAGGATATTCAGCGAAGTCAGGGCTCCTTGACTCAGAGAAGCTCTCCAGCTTTTCCAAGGTTTATGCTCTAAGGGTCGAAGGTTTATGCTTCTGATCGAAGGTTAATTCATGTTTACTTCTAGTAGGGGCCAAGTTCAGCTGAAACTGAATTTGAATTTACAGGACAGGTAGATGGGGAAAGAAGTAAAAAAGAAAACAAATCCGGATACAGGTGCAAGTTTCTCCTGCGGAATATATACCTGCTCTTTTTATTAAATTATAAATCAAGATTGGATGAGTTGTCACTCTCTAACCCATTTTTTCTGTTTGTTTCTTCCCTATGTAGAGCGTTTTTTCCACAGTACGTGCGTTCTGTAAGCTCTGGCAAAATACGAATTCTCAAAATGGCTCAAGGTGCACTGACAGCATCAGAACTTCAATTTATTTTCATTAGAAAGAGATTTCAATCTGCAGACAATAAGCTCTAAATTTTGTGGTGGTTTGCGGTATGCTCTGAAACCCAACTGACTGGTTTTATTAGGGAACTGCTATAATTGTCAAAACAGCCCGGGCTCTTTTTGTCCGTCTTCCTTTATGAAAACTAACGTGCAGGAAAACAGTGCGGCTTTTGCATCGCCTGTTCTCAAATTTTAGTCCCCACATCTGATTTTTCAGTACTGTCATACTCTGCTTTTTTTGTATCCTCATACAAATTAAAAACTTTTACAAATTTTTCCCCAAAACGCAACATTTTGACTGCAGTTAAATTAGAAACAGTGCTGCTGTACTGTGTTTGTAGTTACATAACAGCGCTTTTTCATTGGAAATTTTGCATTCGGACCCTCCAGCTAGGCGCCGTCCCTACCTGAGCGTGCAAACAGCAGAGAGCCGCGGGAGCTCTCCTTCGCTCGCTGCTTCGTGCCACGTTCACCCAAAGCCAGGGGCAACGAAAGCTGGGCTATCGCTCCAGAGAAGAGTTTACTGACCCCAGGAGCGGAGGCAGAGCTGGAGCGGTCCCACCTCATCTGCGCTCCCCTCCGCAGCTCTGCCCTCTCCTCTCGCTCTGCCTTGCAGCTAATTCCCGTGCTGTGCTGTGCCCGGGGGCACGCGGGGCTTCGTCGAGCCAGTACAGACGGAGCCTGATTTTTTTTTTTTAATTATTATTTTAATACTCAGGGGAAGCCACCCAGAGGGACTGTGACGTTTTAAGGGTGTGTGATGGTACCCCAAAGAGAGAAACTGAGGCGCGCCAGAGTGAAATCAATTGCTCATGGATCTATCTCTAACTACCTTCCCCTGCGTGTTGTATTTTCTTTTATTAAAATGAATGTCTTGGCTGCGCACTTGGTTATTCCGTCAGCATGTGAAGTATGGCAGGCTGGAATGATTCATTAACAAGGTGTTGTGAGAGTCTATCGCCCTGTGCCAACTCTTCCTTAAAAAATTCAGTATAATTTTATTTTTTTTTAAGAGGCTTGGGAACCCAATTAACTTTTTATCTAGTTATTATTGTTTCACCTTGAGACGGGAGCTATAAGCACTTTGATAAATGGATCAAAAGTTTGTCTAGCTCCAAAAGAGCTTTTGCAAGTCCGCGCACCGTTTGGCGCTCGCCGGTTTGGGGGCTCCGTACCAGCGGCGAGAACAGGGAACAGCGCCAGAAAGGGGATCGCTTCTCTTTTCCCTTAATTTAAGAACAGAGCCGTTGTCTTAAAGCTGCGTTAAATCAGGTCTCAACCCTCTTGGCGGTGGTATCGCGTGCCCTGTACTCTTAATGCAGGTTTGCCTCAACCCTTTTATTTTGGGGGGGCTTTTTCTATTCTTAGAGCCTTAATAATGTTGTTTTCTTTCCCAAAGGTAATTACGGAATGGCTGTAGCAGCTGTTGGCTGTTGTTCTTTCAAGCTGAAAGCGGAGATGTGTTGTCCTTGGTGTACAACCAGCAGGAAGGAGCAGTCCTGGCCCCAGACCACGACCGTGTGGCTGGGCAGGGCTGCGGTGGTGGGGATGTGGCGAGTCCTGCTGTGTCCTTTTGGCAGCTGGGGGACAAGTGTGCTGGGAAAAGGGGCAACTTCCCAAGGCACCTGGGAGTTTTGGGGCAGAGCACCTTGGCTCTTCCTTTGCTCCGAGTCCATATTTCTTCCCAAACTTGTTTCAATACCGTAGCACCATGTGTTGTTACGTTAATTAAATGATGTGCTCCTCAGATGCTGCAGCGTGCGGAGCAGATGTCAAATCCAGCCACGGCTCTGGAGGTGGCCGTCGGGCTCTGCTGGAAACAATGAGGCAGGGGCCACGGGGATGTCCCCGCTCCTTTTCTCCGTCGTGGGATCTGGGCTGGCTCGGCACAGCTCTGGCCCCAGGTCGCGTTTCGGCCGGATTCAGCTCTCAGCCAGGGAGAGAGGAGGAACCACGTGTGCCTGCAGCCTCTCGCGGCCCCACGGCTCCGGCGGGGAAGAGGAGAGCGTCACAAGCGCGGTGCAGAGAGCACGCAAGATACCCCCGACAAGAACTGGGCGGTAGCAGGTACTTATTTTCTGTGGCTCTTCTTCAACTAAATACTGCTTGCAACAGTCCTGGACTAGCGTTAATCGGCTCAGGTCTCGTGGCGTTGCTGGAGCTGGCTTGCTTGGGCGCAGAGGAGACCATGCCCATCTTCTAATTACGGGCTGACAGCCAGGTACACCTGGTTGTATCTCATGCAATATTCAAGGGGCATTGCAAAGGTAACCCGCAGCTGCAATGTGGCTTTCCCCGAGCCCCTGCTTGCAGCTGGAGTCTAATAAACTACATGCAGAGAGCAATTTTTCATTTTGAACTAAAAAATAAAATGACATCTCAACAGCAGCATCGGTTCCAGTGACCTCAAGATTGCCCGTCACAGGCCGTCAGTCCCTGAGCACCTGTCACTGTTGGGGATTTCGTTAAAAAAAATGTCATAGTGTCAACCCATTTACCATATGAAACTTTTCCGTTAGTGTCTTCTCTTGTTTTATATCCCTATCATTCAATGTTAAAGCGTTAAAAATCCTGCAAATACTCTGGAAGTGGAGCAGTGATGTTTGGTAACAGAATGCTCATTTCCTTTAAGTACTTCCATCCAGCCCCGAAGAAGTAATCACTTTACAGAAGCTAATAAAGAATGGATTAAGCTACAGCTTTGAAGAACTCATCTCAAAAGGGCCCTGAAACCACTGTCTAAAAGCAATATTATCATTATTAGAAGCTGAAAAATTGCACCAACAGATCGAGGTCAGTGCATTATAAGGAGAAACAATAGAACTGATGTCAGAAATATTACCAAAAATCTGCCTCTGGTAGTCCGGGAGGATTTAAGTCATCATCTTTGTTTTCATTTGAAGGGTTTGCAGCATGACACTCTCTGAATCAGAGTCCCTGGGTTTGAGATTTGGCTCACAAGGGGTAGCTCTACACTGGTGCGTTTCATTGAAAGACCTCTGCAGAGACTTTCACTAATGTATATTAATATGTATGGGCTACTGTAAATGAATATTTCCATACATATATGCAGGTATATGTATATTCTCAGTTTCCTCTAGAATGATTATTTTTTGGTTTTGTGATAGCATGACTGTGATGCGTACGGAAAACATGGCAATATAGCGTGGCTCCAGTGCCATACTTGGCTGTCGAAATGCTTTTCGACAGCTGTGCTACCCATTTTGCTTCCCAAACCCCATGATCTTTCCTATTTGCTAATGCCTGTACTTAAGGTATCAAATTTCAAAAAAGCTCTTCAAAACTGTTTTCTGATAACCAATTGCTTTAATATTATAAGATGGTGTCTAGTATACTAGTCTGACGTTTGCTGAATGGTGTATCGCTTGCAGATATACCCAATACATGCACAACACTAACTTGCTGTGAACTCAAAAAAGTTTTCTCCTCGTTGTTAATTTTTGAGCAGCAGATGATGAATGAGATGGGTGGAGAAATCTAACGCGGTGTGTGACAAAGAAATGATAGGTCAAAGCCTTATGTTGTCTTTAATGTTTTTGCTGTCTAGGTTGGGAAGTTATTCTCCCTTGCACTAAGGTGGAGTAAATGGGACCTTCATTCCTCAAAACCTGTCTCGACAAAGAGAGGACGCTGAGTCCAGGTGCTGTGATGATGTTCCTCGCAAGCTTGCTCTAGCCGAATTCTCCTCGTCCAGAAGTTAAAAAGCCCAACAAGCTAAAATGGAGGAAGATCAAGCAGAAGCCAGGTATAAACTGGTCATGTCTGCTTGCTTTTGCCAAGAATAAGTGGTAAATACGCAGCAGGAGATGCAGGTAAAAGTCCTCTGCGAAGGGCCCGATGCGGAGAGAGGCGCACGAGCAGAGATGAGGTAGCTCTGGGGAGGCTGCTGAGACAGGTTTGTAGAGCCACTTTTGTACCTTTTTTGGAGAATCTGAAAAAACAGGCATGGTATTTCTTTTAAATTGTCATTGTTTTCTTCCTTTTGCATCTAAATCTGCTTACTCAAAGGGAAGAAGTCCAGGAGATGCTGTATGCTATGAAATCAGTGCAGCTTTTGAACTACGAGATTTTTTTCTTTTCTTTTCTTTTCTTTTCTTTTTTGACCTGGCAAATACAGAATTTTATCCTCCCCCTTCCCCCCCCCCTTACAGATAAGTTTGGGAATTTTCCAAAGTCTCTGGACTACTTCATCTTTTTAAAGCAGGAGGAAAAGCTAAGCAAACAGATTTAGTGCAAGCCCACCTGTGACATCTATTTACATAGACACGAAGAGGGATTTTCAGAGAAAAAGCCAGATCATAGCAATAGGAATCCTTGGGTCATTTTAAGGGTAAACATTGCCCACAGACCAGTGATGCAGCTTTGCCAAAATAATCCTGTGGTTCATGGGAATACTCACATTGAAACGAGAAGACCAGGGCTTCAATCCGAGGGGAGCGTTTTGCCGCGTCGGGATCAAAACCAGCCTTCGCGCCCGCCTGTGCTGGAGGTGGGGGACACCGTGCCGCCGTTTTGTGAAAATACTACGGATGAGGGCATATAACCCAATCCTATCTTTCTCTTTTTCTTACTGCCGTAGGATATAAAAGGAAACGTAAAATATTTTTATAACGTTATATTGCTGTCGTGAAATACAACGTTTTTGTTTATTTTAGTGTCCTTTTGTGTCCTTATCGCTTTGCAGAGGCAGCGCTGGCCGGTTAAACCCGCAAGAATTCTCCTTCACCTTTGTGGCACGTGGGACCGATCTCTGCTGTATTTTATGTGGTGACTGTGGAGCACATGGTGTTGGCCGCGTTGCAGCGAGTAACCGTTGACGCTAGCTGGAGCGCAGACGAGGTCGCTCTGCAGAGCGTGGTACCCGTCACACGGTCACCGGATAGCCGTTATTCCCGCTGGAGGCCGCGGCAGGTTTGCACCTACCTGCAAGACCTGCAGCCCTTAGGACGGAGTCCGTTGCACAGGTAAAGTTTCTGCAGCATCGTAAATCACCACCGGGTGAAGATTTAAAATTATGTTTCTGATCTCTGGAGATTAAATCTTGTCACTGTGGATTTTAATCCTCTCCGAGGGAGCTTCGGAGGAGTATTATATACGTTATAGCCCTGAGTCATGCGCGATACATAATCGCAGCAGGATGTTAATACAGACAAAGCTTAAGTCCTGAGTCTACATTTTTTGATGTTAGCAATAAAACTAAGATTCGACATTGTTTTATCAACTTTCATGGAAAGCACAATTTTAATAATATGCTCATGGGAAAGAAACCAGAGTGTCTGTGACAAAATTATAAAGGCATTTTTTTCTTCTGTAAATGCTAATGGATACCAGGAAACTACCTATCTAGCAGCTGTGTAATTTGATTGTGTATACTATTGCAAAAGGTAATTAAGCATCTGAGGAAAAAAAAAGGGTGGGGGAGAGAAAAAGAAATAATGCCACAATAAAATGAGTTGTATAGCTACAGGAAAGCTATTTTAAAAAATCAATTATTCTCTGAAACATGAGAAGCTCCATTTCAGAAATTACAGCAAAAGGAACTGCTGGTAACCACCCCACTATATATCCATTTCTCAAAACAGTACAAGCACTTCCAGAGAGAAAGCCAAGTCATTCATTACCGAATGCCCCCAAGACACACATTTTCTCCAAGTGAACCTCACATTCGTCTCTTGCAAAGGAAAGCAAATCTGAAATAAAGAGAAATGCTTAGCAAGGAAACTATACTGGCCTTAAAAGCTTCTGCTGAGCCTAACATTTATGGGCAATGTCGTGATTTGGCATGTTGGTTTGGATTATTCACTTTAAATATTTAGAATTTTTTAAATCCTTGTTTTTAGACAAAAGAATATCTTTCCCTGCAGTAATAGCTGTGTATTGTAATACAACTGGGTTTTTTTTGTTTGTTTGTTTGTTTTTAAACAATTAACCTTCAGAGCATTAAGTAACACGGTTCAGTAGTGTTGAAGGACTGGAGAGGAAGGTGGTTATTTTATACATTTGATCCACCACTAGAGATTGTTGTTTGTGTGAAATGACAGTATGTTATGCAAAAACCTGGATATAATTCATGGACAAGCAGCCAATACATACAGTAGTATTTTCAGAATATAATGGAGTTCCCACAAGGGAAATTACAGTTTTGCAGGGTTGGCAGGTACACAGAAAAAAGCCCTTTCAAAATTGATTTTTTTCTGCTATTACTTTTTGATAATAAGACAATAAATTACTGTATTATACTAATTTATAATTTGGCTTCTGAAGATTTAACTTTAGTAAGGGATTAGCAAAGCTGACGTGCCGCACTCAGCAAGGTAAAGAGACTTGGCTTTTAACTGTTTTCAAAGGGATTTGGTGTCTGACGTCTCTGCAGAGCTTTACTCTGCAATGGTTGTCTTAGCGTGTTGGAAAGCTGGCCCTTTGCACGATGGATTAACTCGGGACCTTTGCTTGACAGATTAGTTCAATATACAAAAGAACTTTGATCAGTTCATGTACAATGCGGAGGCCTCTAATGAGTTCATTTTTAAGTACTTCTTCAATACGAACAGGAAAATAATCTCAGTTTCTGCAGTGCTCTTCCCTCTCTTTTGTTACTGAGATTTATTTTCTTCCAAAAGATCAATTAATTGGAAAATAAGCCAATAACTCTTCTAGCTCGTTGCCCTCCTTCAGAGTTTCTCCCTCTTCGTGACCTCCTGGCACTGCGAATCAATACTCCCTTGTAACGCAATGAGGCGAAATGCGTTTTTAGTTACAGCGGTGAGTGCCCAGCCTGAGTGACACGCACACCACCTAGCTCTTTGCTGCTGTGACTTTATGCAAAGCATCTGATGATGCAAAAATATTTTGCCTTTGACCAAATTAGGGTTGCTCAACAGTCGTTCAACACCTTCAGCCAGGCTGCTCAAAAAAAGTTGCTGACCAAAAAAAAGGACAGAAAAAGATTATCTGCCATCCGTATTTTTGTCTATATATACACCCATGCATATATGGCAGAAATCCCCCTTCTGTGTGGGCATATAGAAGTGCTGACGAACCTAAGTCAACCTACTACGCCTTGTAGTACAAAATAACTCGCTCAGGTCATTGAGTTAAAACCGGGCCACCTGTTTTAGCAGTGAAAGCTGCTGCACTTTTCTCTGCATAGAGTATAAAGCCAGTTATTGTTATTGATATACAGCTGTTAGAGGTGTTCCTGGAGACTCACTGAAACCACGTTTCTCTCTGGAAAGATGTTGGCTAACTGCAGCCTTTTCTGAGGCAGACGAAAGCTGAGGCAGAGGATGGTCACAGTGAAGTGCAGAGCTTCTGCAGACACCAGGCTGTTGCGTTTTCTGTTCCTGCTCTCTGGGGGGTTGCTAAGGAGAGGCCTCTGGATGAAGAATAGGAAGGACGGTGGTGGGAGAGGGGCTAGAAGAGTGGCCACAGGAGGTGGTGGTGGAGGTGGGGTGCCAGGGGGAGCAGGGCAAGGAAGGAAGGAAGTTAGAGCCATCACTGTAAGACAGGATGATTTCTTCCTTTAAAAGACTACATTGAGTGTCTGCTGTAGGAACGAGAGTGGTTACTTCACCAAGACCCGAGTCTCCTCGCTCCTGCTTCAGCATCTGTGCCTTGGGGACCGAGTTTCTCGTTGGTACTGTGTATGCAACTGCCCAAAGTGGAATTCTGACCTATGTCAACTTTAATTGTCTGACATTAGATGGAATCTAAATTAATTAAAAAAAAAAAAAAAGAAAAAAAGGCATCTCTTCCTTCCTAGGGCAAAAGGAACCGAGTACGTTGTGAAATTAAGGCCCTATGATTACACGCTCAGCTTTTTTGTTCAGCGTAAGGACGTCAACTCTTCCGAGCCACTCGGACTTATTTCAGGGCTGTTGCAAATCTGTAGGAGCGATTGTACGTTGCTGGCTAAGTTGAGAGCTTTTTTTTAAGAAAGGGCATAGTCCTATACCAAATGTTGCTCGTGAAGGTGGCCCCAGAGCTGCTACCCCAGATTGAAAGCTGGTGGCAGTTTCTTGACAGTGGGCCCACACAAATTCTATTTTTGACTCTTATTAGAGAACAGATGTCAAGCATATGCATCAGCAGATCTATCCAGACGCCAGGCATCCCGAGGCCTAGTGACACCAGTGACCTGGGGCCTGGCATCTGCCTGCTGTAGCAAAACTGACACCTATTAATTATTGTTAAGTAACTGTGGTTATGGACATTGAGTTAGTCTCTGCATTATCCTGAAGCAAGTCTTTTTGGCTCTAGCCAAAGAGCAAGCTCTTTTAATTGGAGTATCAAATCAAAAAAACACTCTCAAGAAAGGCAATCTTGTTTGGGATATTTCAGATTAAAACAGCATAGCTACTTTCTCCAGGTATGTAGTGAGGAGTACTGAAAGCCAATTCTTGTTCAGTGTCATGAACAGATTACCTGCTCTGTATACTTAATCATAAGATATGTGGATGATCAAAGCAAGTGTAGCTGTTATTCTATAAATTTATTAATTGAATCTCAGTTGTGATTTGCATGCAGGGTTTCATTTTCTGTTAGTTTAATGAAGTTAGGCTTGCCTCCAATTATATGTTCATTTAAACTTAATCTAGTTAGTAAATGCAACAACAGCAAAAAAATTGTTTTCCCTTTCAAGTTGCAGCACAGTTCAAACTCACGGGAAAGGTGGTGAACGGCCCCTGTGACTCGCGAGCTGCTGGGCTTCTGCGTCCGTGGAGGCGTTAGGCAGCCCTTCGGCGCTGGCTTCTTTTCCTCACCTCACCAGGGGGATGGAAGTCAGGTAGGGAAAGCTGCACCAAAGCCATAAGCGTCTGTGTGGCTCCCTTTTTCCCACTGATTTCCAGGAAGACTTGGGTGCCTTTACTGCCCTTTGTGCTTTTGAACATATTGCTCAAACAGCCTCTTAATTGAAACAGAAGATGAGGAGACGAAACGTTATAATCGGTGCCTGCCTTGATGCACCAGAGCGCTGATACATGTGCTTTGTGTTTACAGACGGTAGAAGAACTTTCAAAACCAAGAAAACAGCAGAAAATCTGTTATTTATTTTTCTCTCCTATTCATGTGACCTTTGCTATCAGTGGAGTCTCTGAAGTAGGGCAGAGAATGAAATCTGAGCCCAGTATGGCTAATATTCAAAACAACAACAAAAGAGAGATCTTTTCTTTCTTCTTTTCTTTCTTCTAGGGCTATTTTTTGAGATGACATCGTGAAATCAGTCTGGCTAGTTGTGAATGATGTATGAAAGGGGAAAATCCCTGCCCATAATGCAAAGAACCGCACAGTGCAATAAGATCGGCGTGGCTGTGCTACGGTATGCTATTTGCCGTGTCCTTTGCACACAGACCCACCATTAAGTTTGGAGCTAGAAAGAAAAGGCTATCGTGCTTGCATACATTCAAAAAGGAAAAGAATAGGTAAGAAGAAAAATGGGGTTTAAAAATACTTCTTATTCTTTTTACTTCTCTGACACATATCCTTTTTTCTGTGAAAAGATTTGCTAGAGTTTGATATTTTGTTCCAGTAGAACAATACTCCTGTTGTACCCATGGATAAAATCACAACGGTAGTTCTCAAAAAGCGCAGAAAAATTACAGTCAATTGTATCCATCTATCCGTAATTACAAAATACGTTTTATCTTGCAGACTTCTGCTTACAGCGGATCACAAAAGCCTTGCCAGGACTAGAAAGACAGGTTCAGATTTAACCGAACGTTATGTCAAACATTTAAGCGAACAACAGTCTATTAGCATAAATATTTTGAATTAAATGCACTGACTCTGCATATAAGGAATAAGAATAGTGTACTGAGGGTGTTCTCTTGGCAAAACATCGCTATTCTGGGATATTTAGTAGGGAAGCAGATGTCCTGGGGAAATGGGAGAGCTGGGGTTCCTCCGCTAGCACATGCTGTTATTTATGTCACAGTCTTGGGCTTGTCCCTGCTTCCATGACCACGGTGAGTACAGCCCTGCTCGTTCCCGAGACCCTTCAGAGAACAGTTCTGGGACCTATCAAAGTACAATAAAAACCACATCATCAGAAGTACCTATTGCTAAAGTTTATTGAGAATTTTCTGTCAAGGAGTTTTTTTGACTACACTTTTGCGTATGTGTTAAGAGCTTGGAATGAAGGTATTCTATTAATAAAACCAGACTAACATTGCAGCAGTTTAGTCATTCCTGCACATAGGCTCATACGCATGAAATGCAGTTTTATTGTTCTAGCAAATCATATCTCTAGAACTTAGATATGTTTTTAAGTTCAGAATAAACCTTTCATGGATTCAAAGAAGGTGTTTCTATCAGAAACGAAATGTTGAGAACTCAAGAAATGATAATGCTCTGCTGCTACAGATTAATATTTGGCTTTAGGCTTTCCATAATTTGCCATATGTCTGCTGTTGTGTCCTAAGAAGCAGAAAGGAATGAAGTGACAATGTTTTGATGAGTATAGAAAAGAAAGATGGTGTGATGGGAAACATCTAAACGCAAGCTCTTTTCTGTGTTACTGCAGACATGGTATCTTTGGGCTAATCTATTTGTTTGTGCTGTATCGCTGCCTAGAAACCTTAATTGTGGATGTGAATCCTGTTGTGCAAGGGGCTCTCCAAACACCAAAAAAAGATCATCTTGCCCAACAAGCAAATATAAAGTGGGTTATGTAGATTCAGATTTCAGATGTCTGAAACTCAAGAGCCTAGCAGAGTTATTCCTTTTCCTTCACAATTTTCTCTAAAACCAGAAGTATCTGAAGAATTGCTGACACTAGTTAACCTATTTTAACTATGAGCCAGTTTAGAACCTTAACCTTCTTAAGAAGAAATAACTATGAAAGAAATCAATATATGATCCAAAATTAAGATTAAAAAGTTCAAGTCAGGGTAGATTTTTCCTCATTTCAGACATGAATTTGACTTCAAGCAACTTGAGTAAATCTAGTCAATACCTATAATTTTTATATCTTGCTATATAAAGTAATGTTTCAGCTTTATAAGAATAATATTGTATTAGGATTGAAAGCTCACTGAAAGACACACATATCCATAATCCATAACAAGGGTCAGATCAAATGACCTTCTGCAGATCAGCTGGAAAGAAAAGAAAGCAGTCGAGACAATTGGAAGGAATTTCATATATGAGAATAAGTAATGCTGCTTAAAATCATGTTCCGTCTTTTTTGCCAAAGTGAAATGAAGTTGAAATAATGAATCGTTTTAAGTCCAGTGCAGGCCAATTGCACCTTTGGATTCTGCAAATACAAATGACCTAATCTAAAAGTCATTCTTCAGTCATGATAAATAATGTCATGGACAACGTACACCTCAGCAAAAGGTATGGACTGATACTTATTCTGGAGATTGAAATATCTGTTTGGAAATATTCTGCAGAGATGTATACATACCACTTGCCTTTTGTGGATGTTAGTTATCTACACCTTCTCTTCATGAAGTGTTGAACCCATTTTTATGGATCATCCATAACTTCAATGTTTTTTTTTTCCCCCCATGCACTGTTATCCAGTTCAAGAGATACCTTAAGGTTACTTTATCCTTCGTGATGTCTTGGAATTCTTTCCAGTACATAATTGAACATAAAAAAAAAAAAAAGGCCCCATTAAAAAAGGTTGCAACATTCATTTTACTGTTGAAACAGATGCAACATGAATTTATTTAGTTCTAAAGACTGCTGTTATCAATGCCTAATTCTTTTCTTCACAATGAGGAAAGATAAAGAGAAGCACTCTCTTCTCAAGGTTATAACTACCCTAATGCGTTCCAGGTTTCTGACTTGTAACAAGTTACGTTTGCACATTCAGTGATTGATCGCAGCTTGCTAGAACAAGGCATAATTCCCCACCCGTTCTCTGTTTCTGATTTATGAATGGGTTACATAGTACCATCTGATATGTACATACTATTCTTATATTTCAAAAGAATTTAAAACATACATTTTGAAGGCAAGTTTTGCTTAATAATAATGTCAGTCTTGTATCCTGGCTTGCGTAAAGTATTTTTTCAAACAGCAACAAGTTTTCTTCGAATTGTTTTTTCAGTAATTGTCTCTAGAAATTGATTTCTCTTCACGTTGAAAGTTCATATTGTATATGTGATATGTTTGAATTGTCTGTTAGATCGCGAGTTCATTGACAGGAGTCAAAAGTGAAGAATATACTCACTAATCGGAATAGGTTAGTACCACGTACGTTTCCAGTGCTTCTGTAACCCCTTCCATTTGCTACAACCTCCACAGGTGCTATTTGACTTCAGCTTTAGTATATCTCCACGTAAAATGCGTTGTATACGTCCCACTTACTATTACTTCAGAGACAAATTTTCAGAACGTCCTACCTGCCCTGTCTTTTCAGTATGTGCAGTTGCTTTCTCTTCCCGTTTTTGCAGTTGATGGGTGTGGATGTTAGAAAGTGATCAGCTTACCTGGCGAGGAGGAGAAAACCTTACCAATCCCTACTGGGCGCGGAGCGGATGCTAGAGCAGGGATCTACACCTGGCTCTTTCCCCTCTTGAATACCCCAAAATTCCTCGTTTGGAGTCTGGCGCTCTCTTACTGCCTCGCCTGGGGTCGCCGGCTTCCTCCACTTCCATGGTGTCGTACTTCAAGTTGCCTTTGGCCCATGTGGCATTTTTGAAAAATATTACCAGAACAAAAAACTCTGTTTCTTCCCTGGTCTCATGAATTCATCCTATCGTTAACTGATATCAATCAAAATGAGATTTCTAGCTGAAGAAGAACAGGGAAGCATTAAATTCCTTCTCGTGTCAGCTTGCATTACTGTTCTCCTCAGCTGGCAAGTACTTCAGTTCCCTTCTTAGAGACGCAGACACATTTTATGTTGCCACAACACTGTTCTTGCGCCTAATGGGATATTTTCAAACAATATAACTAGTAATTCATCTTCAAACTTTTAAGTACTTCCAGTATTTTGTACATACAGGCATCTCTCGCTAGCGCATGCTGGTCTCACTTCTTTCAGCGTGGTTGCAAGCGGAGCATTGTACTCCATGCTAAGCAGTCATTCCTGCAAGAATAATAAAATAAAGAAGAGACTTGACAAATACCACAGATATAATGTATTAAAAAGCATGCTGGATGCTTTCTGGATGTTTTTCTGTCAGCATTTCCTATCCTCGCTGTCTGCAATTTTCAGCCAGGACCCTTCAGTCTATTTTGCCTGGCATAAGATTATAAGACCTTGAACCAGCATCATATCCTCTGGTTGATATCACACCACTGAGTGCTCTAAACCATGCATAAAATGGCAGACATACTGCTTGAAAAGATGCCAAAAAGAGAGTAGAAAAATTATTAAAGGGCAAGTGGTTTGACATACACAGCACCAAATCACTTACTGGATGACAGGCGTTGGGAAGCAAGGGAAAAGAAATCTGCCTACGGCAAACATTCAGGAAAGAAAATTATTTAGCATAATGAAAAGGAACAGAGCTATGAATAATGAGCTAAAATTAGGAAAGGAGAATAGCACTTGGGCCGAATATCAAGCAAAGCTTCCTGAGGATGAGAGGAAGTGGAGGAGGACATACTGCTTGATGTATTAGAAACGAGAGTGTTTCGTGAGGGTGTCCCCCCACTGCCATTCGTACCGTAGCTGAGGATGTTTCTTTTCCCATGCTGTCGTCAGGCGCAGCCTCTCTCTATTCATTATGAATGTGCAATCATTTTCAGCGCAGTGGCTTTGCATTTCACTGCATCATCTCCCTTGAAGCACACAAATGCAAAATCATCACAGGGCTCTGTTTCTTTTCAGTGCCCTGATTTAGCGGTGTGTTTACAGGATGGGACCAGCGTAGAAGATGTCTCTCAGGCCTCCTTTGAACGGCAGTATTGCCTAAGTATTGAATAAGCAGGGATGATGGAGTTCACATTTATAGACCTTCCTTTGAAAGTAGATGGATGTGTGTATTTGTGATAAACAATTAGAGAAGCTTGACTCCAAGCTCTTCAATGTATAATAATAGATGGCAAAGGTGGAGGGACTGAAAAAAGACAACACATTTATCATGTAATGAAAAAGCCTCTGCTATTCAGGAGCAGCAAACAATTGTGCCTTTTCCTTCAGCCATTATTCAAGTCAAATGCATCAATGGGCATTGCGCAGGAGAAAAGGTAGGCAGGAGAAAGACGGATCAAACAGAAGCTAGGAAGCAAAGAGGAAAATACTAAATTTTAATATATTAACGAGCACTGCATTACTGAGCTTTACCAAGTATAAAGTGTCTTTACCTCCCATCAGTTCCATTTCTTTTTTAGTACCTAAATACAATGAATACTTACCAATACCTAGAACTTAAAATCTATATTGTAAGTTATATGGGAAACATTAATATGTATTATTCCTGTTCCAACATTTTGACTTGCTAACTAACAATAAGCCCATGGATTTTCACATAATAGATGCCTTTTGAAGAAATTGTTTGGAAACTTCTTTCATGATGCGGCTTTTCTGATTTTAAGGGCAATTCAGCTGGATCTATTAATTCCAATATTTGATTACACAATTGTTGTAATCCAAATTATATATCGTTTGTCTCCTACTTGGTGTTTTTTTACTATATGTCCATCTGAAGAGGACAGGGTAACTTATCCTATCAGCTGTGACTATGTGTATATAGAAGAATATATCAAAGAAACTAGCTTGTTCCAGCATGGAGTGTGGGGGTGAATTCTCATGTATGTGATGATCAGTGGCATAGTCTTTGTGAGATAGAAAGCGAGAGCCTGACAGTATGTACTCACCTCTCAGCCCTAAAAGCAGCTGCGAGCTCCTAGTGTTGGGCCAATGTTGGCTCTGATAGAGGGAGGAACGCCACTGAAGTTAATGCAACTGCTTTTTTTTAAGGCAAACTCCATAATAGTTTGCTTTCTTAATTTATAGGTGAAAATCGCAGAAGAAATTAACACAGGAAAGGGCTTTGAAAGCATTGCCAGCTTCTAGTTAGTAATTTTTGTTCTGGAGTTAAAAGAAAGAATTATGGTGTGTGGTTGCGTGTTGAGTGACAGAGATTGCTTGGCAATGAGCGACAGCAGCACGGGAACCTCGGCGGGGCTGATTTGAAGGGTGTGAAGACGAGCGGTTTGCTGGTTCCCCAGCGTTGTTGCTGAACTATATGTGTTTGTAAAAACATTAATATTGAGTGTGTTGCACTGAAAAAAGCAAGATATTTCTTCATTCAGTGAATTCAGTAGCTGAAAAAAACCCACAGTTCAGAGATGGGACAAGAATAAAGCCTACAAGCAAGTAAATCTGATGATACACTAGCACAGCTTTATCTTTTACAGTACTCATTAATTAATGTTTTTGAGGATATAGATTAAAAACCTTAAAATACTTTAGTTTGAGAATTTATATTATTATGTTTCCTTTGAGTGTGTTTACATTTTCTAAATAAGCACACATAAAAATGAAGACAAAACTGTAATGTGTCAACTATATAAGAAAGACTTTTTTGTCCTAAAATCCCATTTAATTTGATAACAATAAAATAATAATAATAGTGATGATAAACCTCTCTTACCACCATCAGTCACACTTAAATCACTGTGAGCACTTTATTAAAAAGAAACCCTGCAAGAGAGTAAATTTAAGGCAGCAGAATTTCAGTCAGTTCTTGTGGGAATGGAGCACAGTTCTTTCCTTCAGTCTGTGATTAATTTTTAAATAAATGAAACTATACAGGCATGAGACCTTAGAGGCTTCTAATTTTGTAGTCTCTGAAATGTTCAGATTAAAGAGTAAGAAAGTTTTCCAAAGATCCATATTTGAAAACTATTGTAAATATTACAGTTTGTTTTCCACCGCAGAGTTCTGTTATGACGATCAAAATGCTGCGATGCATATTTTACTCCATGCTATTGTCAAGGTTGGCGTGCTACAAGTTATCTCAACAAGGGAGGATCTTCTCCGTGTGTACTGCGACATGTATTTTGGGTGCAGCCGTGGCGTTGCCGTCAACTCTGCAGAGCCCGTTTACTATGTTCCCACGTCTCTGCTCCATCACCCACGGAAGAGGACAGCTGATCCACGGTGTCAGCTCAACCTCTGCACGATAACCTTTATTATTCTGCTGCTTTATGACACGCAGAAGACAAAGAAAAGAAAACTTGAAACTGTGGCTAGTAGTCTCGTACTGCTCAACATCTAGCCCTCACCCGGTTTAGCAGCGTCCTGCTCAGACAGACGCTACTACTGGCATCCTTCCTGAGGAGGACTTTATGTATTCGTTTGCCTGGGGAGCTGAAGCCTAGCTTTAAGCTCGGAGTCAGGCCTTGGTGACGCATATTGATATCCAGACACTGAAGCGCTATAAATTTAGAAAATATAGTCCATAATCTTCAAACCAGCAGATGTTTACTATTTCTGATGAGAGCCTATGGTGCACAGTCTGGAACAGAATATATATAAAATACTTTAAATGGCTTAGGTCATTGTGCCAAATCTTGTTTGATTAATATAGCCCAAGTTCATCTCACCATTACTTGGCTTATGATTTTGGCCTGTTCTCAACAAAAAATGTCTCAATAGAAACTAATTTTAGTTTATATGGACATCTCCTGACAGTGGATTCATAACAGCCTATTAAAACTTAATTAACATTCCTATCTTAAAATGTTTATGAAATCTGAAGACCAAAAAAATTATCATAACAGACTTCCTTCCCAGAAAACAATTATTGTACATCACTGTAATTTAATCATGCTATTTTATACAATTCTGGTGCAAATATGTAAAGTGAAATTGAGCAAAGCTTTTTGATTTATTGCAGTTGCCAACTGTCTGTGATATTCTTCATCCTTAATCATCACTGCATGAAATCAGGAAGAGCATGTAACTGATCTGCTAAATAAGTCAAAGTGGTGCTGTGCTGCTGGACGCAAGATGAAAGCACTGTTATGTGACAGAGCTGATCTATTTTAGCAGATTTTCTGTGTGGATTATAGACTATAAATCTCTTATATAGAATGTTTTGTTCAGTTCAATATGCTTTGCATCTAAACTGTATTATTCAACATCCTTTCTATCACAGATGGTATCTGATTCATTCAGCCTAATGTGGTTTGTAGCCATTTGGCTATCTATTAATATAGATTTTTAAAAAACATTATAATTTGTCATTTTATGGGATTAATTAGATTCAGACAATTCGTCTATTGAATTAAGTGGTGGCTTTGTGTAACTGTGATAAGAACTGAGTTGGCTCAATATTAAGAAAATTTAAATATCTGCCCCTTAGGCGGTAGAAACAATACAAACTTCCAAGGGCTCCCTACGTGGATTTTGTGCTTTAGACATCTGCTCAGATAGCAGCAAAGCCTGGATAAGTGATTAATACTGTGTCAAAGATTTGGAAAGTTTTTGCTTAGAGTAGAGCACTTCTGACAATGAACCCACTAATCTGATAGCTACATTGGGGATAGGAGAGCAATCTGGAAAAAAGAAATGGTCTCATAACCCAACCTCAAATGCCAAGAGTCTTACTTGAAAAGTTACTTACAAAAACATGTTTTTATGTCCTAGGAGGCTTGGAATGGGATGAATTATGGACAGTACTGATGGATGATAGTTCCAGGATGTGCATGCTGTGAGTTAGCATTTCTAGTTCCCAATGCTCCCAGCAGAAATAACTGTTTCTAGATTTCTCACCTTACGATGTACAGAGTGTTTCAAGTAAATCTCACTGAGCATTAGTTATTTTACTAGCAGATCGTTTATGCTGTTGATAGATGGGCAATTCTGACCTGAGAATGGGAGGCACTGACCCATATATCACACGGGATCAGAGCAGAGTTTGTGGGAAATGGGTCTGTTGAACCACCGTCTGTTGATTATGGTGCAGCAGGTTGTGCATAATAGCATAAAAAAAGAGGAAAAGTGGAATAAAAAATGCGTATCCTGAAATAGGGTTTGAAATAAGAAAGAGTGGTATCAAACTGGAAATAACTAGTATGCTGGTTATGTCTCTATGGCTCTGTTAAGTAGCTCCCGAGAGCTTCCGGAGCGAAGGTATCTCATGTTGGAGCATCATCGCTGTTTGCACGCTGCAGGCCGCAGGTTTGTCTCCAGACTGCCCCATTTCTGTCCTCTGTGCCTACCACCTGGGGTGCCCATGAGTATGACATCTGTCTCAGGGGAGCAATCTAGGTGCTAAGCTGAATTTTATTAAATGATGGAAAAAGTGAGACAAGTTGGGTTGTTGGACTCAGTAGAGCTATAGCTATGTTTTATAGCAGCCATGACACATCATATAAACAATATTGGTCTGATTCAGGTTAATTCTGGACCGACTGTCCCCTGAAGACTGACATGGGTGCTTGCCAGGTGGTTGGGGCTTGGCTTTTGGCTGCCTCTCATCTGGCAGCAGTATGGTCAACCCTTTAAAGAAGCATCCTGTGCTGTGGACCTTCTGGAGAGACACCTCCTGCCCAAAAGTCAGTAGGGGAATGGTGTCTTGCAGTGCAGGCTGTGCTGCTCCTGGGTGGGCAGCCGGTCTGGGCAGGGACAGCCAGGAGGTGGACTAGCCCCGGAGGACGCTGGCAGGAGGTCTCCACTCAACAGCGATATTGCCGGCAGCTTAGAGCTAGACACCAAAATGCAGCTCAGAGACAGAAAGATCAAAGAAGTGAAGTCATTGGTGGCAGCAATGATATTTATAACTTAAAAAATCTGCTCGCTATAAGCCAATATTATGTTTGCCAGTACCTGTTAAACAAATACTATCAGAGAACATACAAACTATGCCGGCTATTCACTACGGCACAAAAGTGCTTTTTTGCCAGCATTCGATGAGCAACAACGAAAATCCAAGGGCCTCTAGTTGGGGAAGTGATATGCCGTCTGCTCGCTGTTCAGTCATGAAGCCTTTCATACTGGGAGCGCAAGAGATGTCATGCTTGCGATACTATGGACAGAGGAATACATGTTTATTTTTATCCTTTTAAGAAGTCGCATGGAAAGCATCATGCTTTGGATTTTCTATAAATGTATAGATTGCAGATTTTGAAAATACAGTATTTCCACTTAAGTTGATAGATCTTAAATGGCAAAAAGGCCATTTTTCTTCCTTGCAAAGTCTCCCAAGTTAATTCCCTATGTCCATCTAATAAATCTTGAAGTATTTGCCGTTGGCCAGCAGTCTGTTGGCACTGACAGCAAAGGACTGCCTGCCCGTAAGACAGACAAGCGGATGAGTCAAGGGAATTGGGTGAAATGTAGACCACTGATGAAAGGGACAAGCGTGCTTCTCCTCCTCCTCCTCCTCCTCCTCCTCCTCCTCCTCCTCCTCCTCCTCCTCCTCCTCCTCACGCACTTCCCTGAAGTGTCTCTAGAGAGAACTCCCACAGCAGCAAAAATTACAACCGCTTAATGAAAAGGAGTGATTTTTTGGAAATCATTAATATGCACAAAGAAATACCAGACGATGTTTATTGTAAGGTTGTTGATTCTGGGGCAGTAAATCACAGTTATGTAGATACATACATTTGTCTTTGTTCAAGCCTGGTAAGTATTGTGAAGGATTAGAAATAATTCCATGACTGTTACATCTGAAACTGCATTATCGTTCCGATTCTGTTCCTTTCTAAAACATATCCATAAGCGTAATGGATACCAGCTTTCAGCATTAGTTTTGAAGGATTAAGTCTTATTCCTATCAGATTTGAAATAAAATAGGTAAAGACTTTCTGAACTAAGACATCCTGGTAAATCCCATCATAATTTAAAAAAGGAAAAATGTTGTAAGCCTGGTTTGATGGATTTCTTTAGAATGATACTGCTATAGTTTACCATCCACTATGATTGCAATTAATTAGGTAATCACAATCAAAATGGATCTGAACTAGGAATATTGCCAGGAAACAGTGGCTCTGAAAAGCATAGTATGTTGTGGCAGAAACTTGTTGACATAAGAGATTCTTGTCTCTCTCACTTTTGAAAATTGGTTTTGCGAGGGCTAGGAGATGCAAGACTAAGCGGTTAAAATAAATACCTTCATTTTGGAGAAAGTAAATTAACCAAGGAACTTGACAGGAAAAACAGTCCATGGCCAGGCTGCCAACTCTGAAAATGAACCAAATTTAGAAGCTGCCGCTTGAAGAGTCCGCAGGAAATGAAATCCCGTCTCTGCAGTATTGAGGTGCCGTTGATAGCAGAGAGGAGGAGGAGGCTGGGAGGGAACGGGAAGAGCGACCTACGGCCAACCATGGGCATTTGAATCCTGAGTGTGACAAATGGAGACGAGAACCAAAAAGGGCGTTTTTATTGCACCGTCAGCAAGGAGAGTGAGAGAAGCTAATGAAGAGACTTTCTGAACTCTTCCGAAGAAGGTGTTTCTAGTGGGGAGGAGAGGAGGAGGAGGAGGTAGGGAAGAGGTAAGTGACGAAAGGGTCCAGGACTGTTAATGTGGGCCCGTCCGAGTGGGACAATTAGCAGAGAGCAGTAGGGAAAAAAACATCTCCTTTGGGGAGGAAAATAAGAGTGAGAGAATGTAAAAGTAGGCTGAGTCATGAATTATCAGTGAATAAGTAATCCTAGATGATTGGATGAGATCTAACATTCATCTCTGGGTGTTAAAGATGTCTTTTATATCCCTGTCTTGCTGACCAGAACATCAGGGGAATTTTATAGGATTTATTGAAATGTTATGTCCCAACGCAGACCAGTTTTTTGGCATGTGGAGAGGATGTCATGTGGAAATTTTTCCCTGTGAATCTCTTGCACAACATTCCCACCCTTAAATGCCTCTCTCTCATGGAGGGAATACTATCTAGCTAACTGTTTATCAGTGAGGAGGATTTTGTAGCCGTGCAAAGAGCCGGAAGCATAGCTGGAGCCAGAAGCATAGCTCCGTGCTGGAGCATGGAGTTGGGATGATGCTTACAGAGACCTAGCAGGCGTGAACGGCAGGACGGCCGCGTGCTGACAGCCTTGAAAGAAAAGACTTTGCCTTCATGAGGTCAGATGAAGCCGATCTGCTCTTCATGGATGTGAACGGTCCGAGGGAGGATTTTGGAAGAGCAAAGATTGCCTCACGGTGTTCGTTATCTCTTGGGCTGCACAAAATGTCCCTGTTGTTGTCAGTGACGATGTCCTCGGTGGCCCCGTGTGCTGCACGCCGTAGGCTGGCACTCCTGCACCTGCACTAACTGTCTCTCTGCATCCGTGAAATGCCAAAGATCAAATATGCTATTTTTGTATTTATGCTATTATTATGAATGTTTTTGGAGACACAGGAGGTCCTCACAAGTCTCCCAATTTGATTTTACGGTAATCTTCTCTAAATGATAATTTATGTGCGAAGTTCTTTATCCATGCCAGCGCTAAAGCCTTGGCACCGTGAGCTTCTCTACTACGTTTGCCCGGAGAGAGCAGGCTTACAGCGTTTTCCAAGGGAAACCATGGAGACAATTTACAGCTTCCAAATTTGTATGAGAAGCGTTTTGCCCTCAAGTGCAATGCATTCATTATTAAAAATGAACTGCAAGGGTTCTGCTTACATGAAAACGTTTTAGTATCGCAAACAGGATGGGGGAGGGAGGGGGACTATACTGTGATTTACAAATATGATTATTGTTATACTTTAATCTGGGATACAAATAGGTGTCCTCGATAATCAAAACTGCAAACTTTCTGTCTTTTCTGACAGAGAAGGTCTCTTCTCCCTTTATAGCTTTTTTACAAGTTGGCCAAAGTTCTGGTGTTCTAAATCTGCTTTTGCACTTCTAGGTAACTTTAAAAAAAAAATCTTTGTATTATGTAGCATTTCATACTTAATTTTAGTACAAAAACGAACTTTGGGGAAAGGTCTACAAATTTGGTTCAGCAGCTTTTTTATCATCTTCAGACTATGGAAAATACATTCCATTTTATACTTGAAAGGGGTTATTTTAGGGACTCCAATAACTCAAAAATGGCAGTTGTTAAACTATCTGGGTTGTACTATATTTAGACGATTTTCTTCTCGCAGGTGAATGACTGTGACAGATTTAAAACCAAAAATAGCTGCACAATAAACATAATAACACAAAAATTACAGCAGGACCCTGACGTGGCTCTTTCTAGCCGTGCGCAGTGCCTCCTACTCGTGGACGTATGGGAAGGTGTTTCAAAGGAGTCGTGCCGGGCGCTACTGGTTTTAAACTCTGTGGGTAGGGAAGCCCTCACGGTGGGAAAGGGGCAGTAGTTGCGTGCAAGTGAACTCTGATATCAAGTGCACCACGATGACCCTAGCCAGCAGCAGCTGCAGCCGCAGAGATGGTGGCGACCGGGAAACGACCGTGAAAGTATTTCAGCTCACTGCCGTGCACTGCCTCGCTGAGAGCTGTTCAGCTTCACCTGAGTTACCGCTTCCTACTTGGAGAGAGATGTTGTCGTATCCTGATTTGCAGGAAATATTCTCTGTAGAGATTCATTTGTAGACTATAACACAGGTTCTGGTAAATTTGTCTCTGTTGTAGATCTTCCTCGATTTTTTTTCTATGAACAAATGTTTTTTAAAACTATTTTCAAAATGATGTATTTCATATAGAGATAAATAACCCATCCGGATTAAAAGCCCCACAAACAGAAACCGGGAATGTTCTTTTCCTGTAATCAGTGGCACCTGCTTTGTTAGTGGTAGATGCAGCTTCTTGCTGAGGAACTCCCCAGCCCACAAGCTTCTGGGGGCTGGGAGTTTGTTCTGTGAAAGTTTCATGGTAAACTTGCTCTTTTACACTTTCTCATTGGCATCTTCTGTTAGCCACTTGACCAGACGGCCCGTTCAGTCTGAGCCAGTGCAGCCTTTCTCTTGTAATAGTAGTGCTTTTTGTGATCCATTTTTAATGAGCAGTCATTAAATTTAATTTTGGATAATTTTAAGATCTTAATCTAGCTATTGGTATACATATATATATATATATGTAATTTTACTATGAAACAAAATGTTGTGAACTGACAAACATGACCCATTTTTGCAGGGAAAAATTGCTTTTCACTGTGAAAAACTTTTTTTGTGAAAATACAATAAATTGTGCTCTCATTTCCAAAAACAGAGCAAGGTGAGTGGGCGAATTATTACAGGATCTTTCAGTAATGTGATTGTTTTCTTCTTCCACTCAGACCTATTAGAGTTAAATTCTGCAGTGCGCCTCTCCAATTACTAGATAGATTGAATAATGCAAGGTTTGATACAAAATCTGTAAATCACTTAATCTAGCCCTTAGATTGCTAATTCCTGGAGACTGGATATGTCATGTTCATAGCTTAGTTTGGAACGGCCCTGATTTAGCCCAGTAAGAGACAACTGGATGAAACACCTGAAGCATGTACAAACAGGAATCACAATTCCTCCGTATCCCAGGTTTCCTGTAAAAATCTGCTGCTGTGCCTTGCGATATATCTGCTGCACCCAGATGGCAGTAATATGCTCTTTATAAGCGAGGACAGTGCTTTGGCTAGGAGGTTCATGCATTTATTACAGTTATCCAGACTACTTAAAAAACACACACCGCCCACGAACTGATAATTGTAAGGCAGCTTAATGATATTGTAAAGGCTCTGTTAAATACAGCTGTAGATTTTCTTGCCACAAAAATCTATACAGAACCTGAAGAGTTTTGTGAGTCTCGCTGAGATTTCTAAAGAGGCGAAACTCGCTGCTGTTTAGGGTAGTCACCTATCTTGGTGGGGTCTGGGTTCCGTTTTCTGCTTTTCAGCGTGATTTCCTGTATCATCTCAGGTGACTTAGCTCATATGCACACTTAGCTCATATCCGTTTAATTTTGGAGAGCTGGAGCTTGCTGGGCAGCATAGTTGCCCCGCCGAGGCTGTTGAGCCCCAAAAATGCTGAGTGCCCAATAAATACGTTTGTGTCACTGTTGTCCCGGCATTTGGAAAGTGTTGGAATAGCTCTGGTGGAAATCTGAAGGTTTGCTTTGTAATTTAATACCTAGGAGAAGAAAACTCTGTGCAGACATAAGATGGGGAAAAATTGAGAGAGGTCTGGGGGTGAAAAAAATACAGGAGAAAATATATTTCAGCTCTTTCCCATGTTCTTCTGCTGTGTGCAACGGTGAGATGACTAGCCCTCCCTTGACCATAGGCACCGACTTATCCCTCAGCTGTACTGAGGTCTTGTGCCCAGTCTCTGCAAGAAAACCTGGGACCAAGAGAAGGGCTGCCAGGAGCTGCACTGATACAGAGCCATCTGCGTTTGCACTGGGTACGTGCACCAGTGTTGCTTAAAATACAGGAAAATTCCTTACTGTTGGCTGTGAAACTAGGTAACACATTGTTCAGTTTGCAAAACCATCTCCAGTTCCCTGGGTGAAATTTAGAAATAATCAAGTGTATTGTATTGGAAACAAGAGAATTCTGCATTTCCGAGGGGCTGGGTGTTGGGTGTATGATGAACTATATTATATGCACATAAATTCTCTGAAGATAAAAAGATCCTGAATTGTCTACTATGGGAGCCAATTTGCCTCTGAGCCCATATCGTGTTGACCAACCCTTTAAAATTCAGCTGTGTTTGTGTATTTTAATACATTTCCAGAGCAGAAAGAAATGACTGTGCTCCCTGGTGGGAAGCGTGATTTACAATGGTAGTTCTAGGTAACCGCAAATGTACGCTCAAACTCCTTAAAACAAATGTGTATTGTGCTAGCACAGTTAGATGTGTCTAAAATTGAAATATAGAATCTCCTCTGTGATATGTTCTGCACCAAAACCACCAAAATTACTTTTAAAAAAAGTCAAACCGTTCCTGGTTGAATATGCGCTTTCCCAACAGGGACATGATGAAAGTTCAAGAAGAATTCAGACAAAAGCAATAAAAAGCTTATGTGAGCTGGGTAGAAATGACCGAAGCAAACTTTTTTTCCTCCAGATCGCTTGTTCTTGAATGCTCGTTATTTGAAATCGTGCCGTAATTCATGGCAGTGCTTGCTGGAGCTGAAGGAAGTGGTGTGGACAAGAGGAGGAAGGGCTCGTGGAGGGGGCAGCGCGCGGGAGCCTGCTCCCTCCGCAGCTGCGGCGTTTGCGGCGTGCATCCCTCTCCTTGCTTGAGCCCCAGGGAGGCCCAGAGCCGGAAAAACAGAGGAATGGCCTGTATTTATTTTCATATTAATGATCTGAATATCGATCCAAAGGTAAACTCTTTCTTGCACACTTATATATAGTGGTATAATAACTGGGTCTACTTTGCATTCCTATTTTATTTGTTTTTCCACCTTTTTTGTCTACTAAATCTCTCTTCTCCCTGTTTAATTTTGGGGATTTAAAGGATGCCTTCCAGTATGAGCGACATGATCAGATCAGGCTGTACAAAAGAAAACGGGGCATGCAGGACTTTTATCTGCAGTTTGTGTTTGGGGTACGTCAGCTTTGGAAAGCTCCTGACCTTGCGTGGCAGATGCAATTCTGTTTCCCTGAAGGAATAATGAAGTACAAACAACACAAGCACAGACTCTGTGTTTCCTAATACATATGTGGGTGTCGTCTGCGTCAGGGTTTGTGCAACCATGTAGTGACTGAGTGTTATTAAAACATGCTAATTTATTTTATGCATCTACAGCTGTCATTCCTCCACCTGGTTTAAGAAGTGAGTCACTTCGTCGTGACCACTACTCACCTGCTAAAGGTTTACAATTTTCAAGGCCTCTATTAAAAACTTCTGAAGAAGTTTAAGTAACAAAGGCAGATTTGGAGAGCAACACTGAAATGATCAATCACTGATGACAAATCCAAATTTTCATGTTAGGATGTGCAAAAGCACATCGTAGACATCTGCGTGCAAAATGAATAGCAAACACTAATTTTCTCACCCCTTTTCAAATGAGTAATCCGCTACAAATTGAGCAGAATTACCCAGACTGTAGTCATTTTAGTATACATAATCTGGAAAAGGATAGATCTCTAAACAGATGAACTTACAAACGATGTATTTTTTATATTTGGATACGCCACAAAGACCCTACGAATCAGGCTCTCTTTGAAGTCGCAGTGCTGGCAGAACGCTCTCAGACCTTGCCTGTCTGCCTTGCTGTGTGCTGCTCAGGGCAGCGCTGCAAAGCCTCAGCCTGCCGGGCTGCCCTTAACACAGCCGAACTTTCGGCAGCCTTTCAGCTTTGGACCCATCTACCCAACCTGTCGCTATGTCACTAGAGCATTTCACATCGAAGTCTTGTTTTAAAGCAGCGTTCCTCGTCAGGTCTCCTGTTCTGAGACATTTAACACGGGTGCCTATGCTCAGGGGGGTCAGAATAGAGATACGAGAACTGCTTTTGCAAATGTTCTATATAGGTGTGTTTATATATATGTATAAAATATATATATAAGACATTTCTGTACGTGTTATGTACAGCAATGATGATTTAGCTCTGTGCTATGCCTCTGAGGACAGATGGTCCCAGAAGAAGCCCTGGCCCCCGTGGAGCCTCAGGGGCAGCTGCAAGCCACCTTTTGGGGCATTTTGAGGGACATGGTGCCCCAGCGCGAGCGCTCCGGCGTGCGGGATCCGGCCGCTTTGGTCCTGGCAATGGCAGAGGAAGAGCTTCGAGGCTTCCTGTGTGTCCAAAAGGCAAGTCTGGTCCTGGAGACCATTTCACCGGGTTCAGGATTTTATACAGTTTTCATTAGAGCTCTGGCTGCGGTGGGGATTTGGTTGCCTTTTCTGTAGCCATCTGCAAGACTTCTGAGCACAGCTGCTCGCAGAGGCAGGTGCCAGCTCCTGGATCTCCTGAGAGAGAAGCTAGCAAGATTTTTAGAAGGTCTGTCTTTTAGATCAGCCACGTCTGCCATTGGATATTTCTGGCTTTACTTTATTAAACAGTTGTGAAATTTATTAAAATTAGTAGATAAATACCTGGAATGAAAAAAAAAAAATCTTCCTTAGAAAATTTCTATCTAGAAACTGGAAATTATCAGAGAAAAAAACGAGTATTGAAAGAATGTGTCATAAAGACAGAGTTTCTGATCTTGTTTTTAATAGTTTATTCATAATTTCATCCATGGAGGCAAAAGCAGACTCAGATTGAATACACAAAAGTAGATAAATATGAATAAGCAAGACTATTCAGAACTGGTCTAAAACGAATGAAAAATCAGCTACGTTCACTTAAAGCATATGTTACATGATAGAATCAAATATTCAGATAGTGAAATTACTTATTCAGTCATTATTCAGGCAAATTCCAGTGGACCCCTGTATGTGAACAGTTTAACAAATCCTAGAGATAAATTTCTAGCATTGACGTGCTGTTTAAGAAAAGAGCAGCCTTCGCACAGGAATAGGTCAGCTATGACTCGGTCCAAAATCTGAATGGTCCTTGCTGTGGTTTAGCATCTACATCCATAAAAAAGGCACTGACTTTTTTAAGAAACTTTCTTGCAAAGTGCTTTCCTCCACAGTGGTAGAAATATGCTCCACTTGTACACTTTTTATTGTTGTTTCATGTATTTTATATCCCTCCCCCTTTTTTTTTCTTTTAAAATATCAAGTAAAATAAGGATATGAAAAAGCCCCTGGGGGACTGTGCGGTTCTCAAGGTGCTGCAGAGCTTTTTGCATGGGTCGATGAAATCTTCTGGTGATTTATGGCAGCAGGCAGAAAGCAACGTAAGTGACATTGCTATCAGGTAGTATCCTTGGTAGCTTGGTTTTAGAGGGCTGGTAAAATCTATCTAAAAAGCTATTTTTGAGGAATGAAAGCAAGGTGGCGAGAGAAGACAGTAGGCGTCCTCAGCATCCTGCCATCTCTTCCCCCGTTTCTTTTCAAGCTCTCTGAGGTTTCCCAATTTTTTTTGTGGGCTGGTCTTAATGGATAGTGAATAGCTCAGCAATCCATAGCAGCAATGTGTTCTGCAATGTGTTAATTGATTTAAAATAGTTCTCTATGCAGAATATAATCTTGGATGTGAGATCTTTCCCCATTAGCCCAGATAAGAGAAATGATTATTAAGATAAAATGGTCTCAGAGTCTTTGAGACTATGTCACACTGAGGGGTAAGGGGGTGATATGTGTCTGCGTAATACGTATTTGCTGTATCTGTTCAGAACTGTCCTCTTTTCTTTAGTAGACGCAAACTTTTTATGACTCTAACTTAGGTATTATTCCGGTCGTCTTCCAGTGTCCAGTGATCATAATGATCAATGTTTCCCGTCATGACCAGGTAACTGAGGTTACAGTGCTCCAAACTGCTATAGAGTTCAAAGATGGAACTGCAAGAAAGCATACTTTATCTCCAAAAACCTGTCCAGACCTGAGTGACACGAGATGGTATTTTACACAGAGAGTTTCGAGGCGGATCGTTACGCAGTTCCCAGAGCGCCGCTCGCTTTCGCCGTGGTTGGGCCCCGTTATAGAAATCTCATTAATTCGAATGGCAGCTCCAGTTTTCATATTCCATGTTTAACTAGTAAGAACAATAAATAAATCAACTTGCTATCATATTAATTTACTGAACTGTAATATTTGGTAATTTGATTAGTTCAACTCAAAGATACTGTATCGATAAGAACACTTGGGTACTAAAATTTATGATATTTATGTTTTGTTGATCTTATAAAAAAATATAGATGATGAATATTCTGGCTAATTCAGATAAATATTTCAAAGACAGCCATAGCTGAAATGCAAATATCAGAAAAAAAATTAATAATCTCCTTGGAGGTTCATAACCCAATTACCTTAGTCTTGGAACTCGTGTAAGACCTTCCTGTTGAATTAATTTAGTTTCCATAGGAAAAAATCAAGCAAAGCTGAAGGTCTGTATCAAAGACTTATAGTTGTACTAGATGATACATGTTGCAGCAATGTTTCTGTATAATTTTACTATTCTTTTTAGACATTTTCTCTAGTTGTTCACTTATTAAAATTATCCTAGAAATAGTTGTAACAGATATGTATTTGATACTGAAGTTGCCTAGAGGCTTGGAAATGATTCAGTGGAGGCAATTTCCCAAAGAAAAAGAAGCCTTTCTCAAATAGAGTCTAAAGGTCAGATCATTTCAGAATATTTTAGCCATTAGTAGAGATGCTTAAAAGCTTGAAGGAGAAATCATATCCATTGGCCTGAGTATCAGTTGCAAATTGAACCTGTCATTCCCAGTTTACAGTTGTCCTACAGTTCATTTAATTTTAAGATGGTCTCATTTTCATTAATATTATATTCTGTAGAAGGCTTGAAGATAGAAATGTTGCCACCAAAGAAGTGAATTTACCTGTAATGCAGAATTTGGGGAGCATTCCATACATTTCTGCATTCCAAATAGGGACTGTTTGAACACCAGTTTATGTGGTGAGAACATTTAAACACGTAAATGTGGGATCAAATTACAGCTTTTAGGAAAAATAGATTATATGCTTATGTAAGAAACTACCATTGAGGTGTGATGTGACATATAAGATCACTGTTTTTTGTAATTTATGAGGAATTCAGCAGAGTACTAATTGCACATGTGCAAAGAGCCAGCGCATATACGTCTCCACAGCTGGTGCTCTGCAGCTCCATTTCCTCCAGAGACATCTGAAATTATGCTGTTCTCCAGGCTGAATTAGAAGCCATTCAGGGGATATAAACACGTTGTCTGGGAGTAAATGACGAGAACGCAAGGGCCCCCGCTCCAGAAGCAGTAGTCTAAGCTATGGTTAGGAAGAATCAGTCTCTTAAGAAATAATATCTAAAAACCAATGCACATAACTTAAAAAAAAAAAAAACCTTTTATCTGCAACTAGAGTTATCTCTGCTTCACTGAACCGATCAGGTCCTTTTGTTATTAATGCCTACTGACTAATGCTGTTGCTAATGCCTAATTCCATTTTTATTCCCCCCCTCCAAAAATAAAAACAAAACATGAAAACACTGCCTATAGCTTCTAAACTCTCTTGTTAAACATCTAAAAGCGGTTGCATAAAAATTCAAGCGTGGTGGATATTAGTGAATACATGCATACAGATACGCCCGTATGTGCAGATATACAATATATGCGATGTCTATACACATTTTATGGTCGTGCAATGTGTGTATGGAACTGTTTTGCAGTGGCCCTGCCAACCCATAGTCAGGTAAGGGATGCTTGCCTCCTCGTGGATGGGATTAGGAAAACTGATAATAATAGAAAGAAATTAGTTCAGGAAGGCAAGAGAGAGCTCTATAGCCACATCAACCTCACCTTCTGCAACTGCAGAGCAGTTTTCACTGCCTTTTCAAAGCCTCGACAGAGCCCAGCCTTACAAATCTGCAATGTACTGTCCTGATGTCTTCTCTGTTTCTCCACTGGTAGCATGCAGGTAGCATCATTTGGTCTTGGAAAGGGATACACAGACCATGGGGTTCTCATAATTTCATTGCATTTTTAAATTGTTCTTTTATTTCCAGAAAACCATGTAGCCTGTATGTTGACACTAAGGGCAAAAGTTCTTCTGAACAAGATTCTGCTGAATTTCGCGTGAATACTGAGACAGAGATTTCAGCTTTATACTTTCTGTATTCACTTCCTCGATTTGCTTTATCATGTTGCAAGGAATTGCAATTACCTGCCAACAGCATGCATCTGGAGTGTTTTCAGATGATCCAATGTTATCTCCTTTCTGTTTTTGCCTGTTAAGGCCAGTCATTAAAAAGTAAACTGGCTATTTTGAAAGGCAGTGTCTTTACTCCCTATCCACATGCACTCAGCCCCAGTTTTAGGACGAAGAAGGAAGGGACGGTGTTATCATGCCCCAGTTTTACTTGCCTTTCACAATCACTGTGTGAGTTCCTTTGGCAATTTCACAGTCGGGCAAGCTCTGCTCTTCTCGAACCGAGGCAAACCAGGACCTTGGCCAGGCTTCCTCAAGCAGCTTCTTGCAGCAAAATACCAAACGCGTTCTTGCAAAGGTGGCCTGGCAGAAAGATTAATTTCCAAAATATACTGTGACTTTTACACAGGCAGACCTGAGGTCAGTATGACTACTGAGCTGCTGAGGTTGACAGGGCGATGGATACAAACCTCCAAATTATTGGCAGCAAAGAGAGAGAGTTTTGGCTGAAACGATTTTCAGAATTTTTTCTCAGTGAAGGTGATTCGTCTGTAATATATTCTGTGCTAATTATTGGCAAGAGGCAAAAAAATGTAAAATGGGAAACAGCAATAAAGAAAAAAAATCTGGAAAACATCAGGCCGTTCTGGACTTTTCTGCGTGATCCTGGCATATCTGTTCAAAGAGATTGTGGTTAGTGTCCTAAAAAGGAAGTTTATCAAAAGTCAGGCCAGGCAGTTCTGTTTATAGTGTTTAATAGCTTCAGGATCCATAAATTTGAATGGAGCAGGGTGTTAATACGTGTCTGTATCAGTAATGCAAATGGTGTCAACACTGAGTGTTATTATGTGTAGATGGTTATTGACACAAACCTTAAGCTAGATCTAAATGTACTTATGAAAATTTCTCTTTGTATTCACCATTGGCCTCCAATTATTATATTTTGTTCCTTATTCAGCTGGTGGACTGTAACCCTAGAAAACATATTTGTCATAAGATATTTGTCACGTTGCTTCTTAATTATGTAATACATGTCTTACATATCTTGCTAACCCTAGCACTCAAAAGTATAGATTTTTTTCTATGAAAGAGGTGTAATTTCATTCATCTGACAGTGCAGGAAAAAGAGATGAGAAAAGGACTGAACCTTATTTAGACAATTCATTGCCACTCAGCAAATTATCACATTTTTTAATGCTATATAATCAGAAATGACAGTGTACACAATTTATCAACAGTTAAGTAGTGAAGTTCATCATAATTTCCAGGAAAGTTTGACTTGTAAAACAAGTGCTTAGTGTCAGATAAACACCCTATCACGCAACAAATAATGCCTTTTTTCGCTGAGTGCCGGAGCTGAGGAAGCTAAATTGCACGGTAAACTTTCTGCAGTCTATAAACAACGAGTAACCTGTCAAACATAAGCAAAAGGGGCAAAATTAAGCATTGCTGGCATCTACAAACATCTACTGGAGCAACAAGGCATAACAGCAAGAAAATTAATGCCAACACCTTTTATAGAAATTACCAGCCGCTTCAGTTCAGTTTCTTACAAGTAAATGTCAGCTGAGTCAACGGCAGCAGTCACCTTTGTAGCTTGAATATTAAGGCGACACTTCGAAGGCGAATGCCTAGAGCTTAAAAGGAGAGGTGCCAGACTTAAAAATGAAGATCCGAGGGAAGGATTAATGAGTAACAGCTGATGAATGGCAATATGCAAGTCAGGAGGTGTGTGCGTTTGCAGGCAGAGGTTGGATCTGGGGGATTGCTCACCGGTGGCTCCCGCCACCTCCACTCTAAATTGGTGCGGCTCGGATGAGGAAGGTGGGAATCCACTGCAGGAGCATCAAGCACATTTGGAGCTGCTTGGTATTTGCACTCCTGTAAGCAAGCCAGGGATTTGGTTTCAAGCATTATGAAGTCCTACACAAAGCCAAGGTTTGCTTTTCATTAAGTTCCATGTTGACATACACAAATCCTCGCTGCGAGTCCTCTCCAGTCCGTATTTTGGTAGGGGAGGCCAGGACCAGGAAAAAGTTGTTTTGGTTTTTTTTTTCTTAATTCATCTGCTGCACTGTAAAGCTTGTATTATGCTTAAAAAATATTTCAGTATTTTCATCTGATTTGTCAAATTTCATCCCCTAACATTTTTTTACCTGAAAAATACAGGTGATGAATACTCACAGATCCTGGTAAGGGCTGTGCCAAAGCCATGTTTCAAAGCAATAAAGCCGTAGCCAGGGAGCCGGGTAGTTTGCGAGCTGTTTGCTCACCGTTAACGTGCCTCTCTTCCCGCTCAGACCTGCTCAAACCTTTCTGTTTAACTGTCATTTTTGCTTTTGCACATTCGGGGCTAGGACGGCTCCCTTCTATGCTCATGCTTAGCAAGAGGTAACAAGCAATTGCTCCAATTTTTCCCGAGAATCGAAGGCGGATGAGTTAAAAGAGGGAAAGCTGAGCGCTTTAAGCCATCCAGAAGGAGCAAAGCAGGAGCTAGCTATGCTCTTTCCCCGCAAGGAAGGAGAAAAGCCGACATCTCACGGAAAAAAAACGTCCAAAACCCTGTGAACGTGGTAGCCTTCTGTGGCTGCTCTAGGTGCCTGGTTCCTGGTGGGACTGGCCACGTGTGGCCGTGGGGGAAAGCGCGCGGGGATCGTTTTCCCCTGCGAGGAGCTGAGCTTCTGCCACCCAAAGACTGATGGATGGAGGACCTGAGTGGTAGAAACACCATTAAAATTATACTGAGCAAATCACAAATACGTGGTTAAAAATAGTCCTGCACTTGCAAGAGGGTGAGTTGGAGGACTAATTTTATGCTAATTCATACAATATTATGTGCTTAATTATTGTAGGCCAGGTGCATAGTATAATTTATCAAAATCACTGGGAATGTGACCCACATTGCTGCGATGCAGTGGTTACCACTTCCCACTTGTCTCTGTGTATGAGTTTGTGTAACAGAAATCTCAACGTACCTTGAAGGAAAGAACCATAGGCAAGAAATAAATGCATCTTCCTCTCTTATTTAAATTTAACTAGAAAAATAGTTGCAATAAAATTAGAGATGTGATGAACTATCCATAGGAGATTCCAATCCATTGTTAGCCTCCTCACCCTGTTACTTATCTTCACATGCACACACCACGAGCAGAAAGGATTTAGGTTACATTTTAGTAATCCAGATCTTGTAGGTAGTGGGTTTTGCTGAAAGTGGAGCACTTGTTACTATAATTTAACTACAAAAACCCCAGCATTTAGTAAAGTAAGAGGTCTGAATTTAATGCACAAAAGAAGGAGTTTTGCAGCAGTGTCAGCAAGGCTGGGGTGTCAGTCTGGATTTTTAGCCTTAAATCTGAATTTCCTTGGTTTTGTGGATTTGTCAAATATTTAACAGTGCTTAAGTGTAAATTTTATTCTTGCTGATATTCAAACTTCCAAAATGCAGCTTTAAAAAAAAAAAAAAAACCCGAGAAGAAGAACTGATTAGTCAATAGGTAATAACCATAAAGTGATGCAACATACCTGGACAGAAAGCACTGTGGGACATTTCAGATGAGATTTTAATCACCAGTGACCAGAGGGGACCCCTCCACAGAAGTCAGTAGTTTATGCCCATTGAGCATATCGGTGATTAAAACTGGTCAGAGAAATGAGCTCGGAGATCCTCCTTCCTCTCAGCCTGTTGAAGAGCGATGAAAGGTGAAGCACACCTTTGCAAAAGGAATATGGGCTCCTAGGGAGCACGTGCATTTGGGGCGTACAGGATGCGGCCGGAGCGTAGAAGGCAACTTGGTTCAATCAGAAAATATACGTGCCGGTCCAGTGCCTTTGCATTTACCTCCTGTAGCTCCTTGGATCTAGGGCAGAGGTATTTAAGAATTACCAGTGTCAGAGGTTTCAAAGAGACCCGTCTAGATGATTAGTGATTGCACTTTGTGCAATTGCACATCCTGTTTTATAGATAAATGAGAGAATCCTTGCATTGATTTGCTCATTTTTTTAACCGTAAGGAATGGAAATGAATGACTGTCTGGGTTTCCATGTCGTGTAGGTATACGCCAGTTGTTGGGTCTTGTCATTGGTGGGAAAGAGCTAGGTGAAACAGTGCACTTCCTATTTTGCATATTTTGCAAATATATTCTAAAATATATTTGCACCTATTTTGTGATATTCTTCTGTTTCCTGAAACAGCTGTTTCATGGCTCATGTGTAACCGAAACATAAGTGCAAATGTACCAGCTTCGGGGTTCTTTGAGTTTTTCATCTTCAACATAGTTTATTGAGTCATAACTTAAAAAGGAAGATATACAGGGCTATTTCTCCAGTGGTAAAACTGACATTTAATTGAAATGAAACTATACTGAATAATAGCATCTAGAAGTCTGGTCCAATTTTCCATTAATCTAAGTGACCAAAACTAATAACTCTGATGGAACATTTAATTGGAAAATTCATTATCAGAGATATGAAACATATATCTATTACTCTACTTGATCTGTGGCTTCTATTTTTGAAATAATCCAAATTATTTTTGGTACAACTTCCTTTAGAAGTGGTACTATTTTGAAGAAGGAAGCATCATTATGTGGAACACAAACGTGTAAATGAAAGGTTGTAAAACCACGTTCTGTACTGAAAATTTTAAGGCCTGTTTTTAAAAACTCAACAAATATTGGACCAAAAATACTTTTACAGTTATGGCTTTAAATGTGAGCGCAGAGTTCTCATTTGTACACATCCTCTCGCCAGTGTGCTGAGAGCTGCTCAGGCACTGCTGAACAGAGGTCACTGTAGGGGTCTCCCAATTAATAAAAATAAAAATCAAAATTCACTGGTCCAGCTGTCAAACATGGAGCTGCATTTATGACGGTGTGTTCATTAGTTAACACACTCTCAGGTACTGCTTTCAATGTTGCACCACGCTAACTTTCTGCGCTGGGTTATGAAGACAAAGTTCACTCGTTAGCAGAATAAGTTACTCTAATTTGGATTTGAAAAAGATGACATCCCATTATTTAGCTTAATCTAAATTCAGAAAATATGCAATTAAATGTGCTACATTACCTATACAATTTAAATCCAGAACTGGCCCTAAATATCTGGTTCTGCGAGACAATTTTTGGCCTGTGTGTGAGAATATAAGAAATAATCACTGGGGGCAGCCAGACGGTAATTGTTACAGAGGATACTAAAGAGAACAAGCAAGGCTGCTATTACATTTCCCCCAGCATATACAAGTGCTTGGAAAAACTAGGTCTAACAAGAAATTATGTTGTTGTTTTGATATGTCATCAAATTCTCCGACATGCAGATCTCTAACAATTTTTTATTTTTTATTTCTTTCTTTTGGATATTTTATTTAGCATTGCTTATCAAGAAAACTACAGAGAGGAAGTCCTGACCCGAGACTTCACGGAGGTAGTGATGTACCACGAAATACGTCATCCCTGCACGTTTGTAAGAGCCACTACAATTTGCATAGAGGTGTGATAGTGTCTGAAACGAGGAAAACAGCTACAGCGATGCCTGACCATAGCTGGGCAATATGACAAACCGGGTTATAAATACTACTTGGGGAAGTTCTTTGCATATTTATATCCTAAGTACAGATCTATTCCTTCAATTCAGGACCTCTTTGCTTGCCTATTAATTCTGCAAAGTTAACCATTTGGGGCTAAATTCAATCTGTACTGCTTAGCTGAAGCTTTGTACCTCATGACATAATAAGCCTCTTTTTATCAGTATATACATGTTTTTTCTCTTGCTTTATGCACCACGGTGAACAACAGAGACTTGCTGCGTTATTTCTTCTGGAAAAAGTGTAATTTGAGTATCTTGGACTCCGCAGGTAGCAACCTGTGCACATGCTTTGTGTACTGGCACAGCACCATGGGGCTACAGTTAAACTTGCTTCGGAGACCTCCCTCCTTAAGACCTGTTACCTGCCGCATCCCTGGATATGCAGGAACTGGCTCTGTGGATTCTGACTTGCAGTCATTACTCTCCATTTTCTAACAGCAAGCAGTCAGCTAATATCACAAACATCAGCCTTTGCAGAAATCTTCCATATATTTCCACACCAAACCAAGAATTTAATAAGCAATTAATTGCTGAAATGATGCACAGCTATCTGCAATAACTGCTTATAGACATTGCCAAAAATTCAGTTCGGAAGGAGAATGAAGTTGAGCTGGCCAGGTATTTCTAAATGGACCTGTTTAAAAAAAAAGAAAAGAAAAGCTAGTGAGAGATATTATTTGTACGAGGTCTGGAGTGACAGTAAAAAGGGCAAGCTATCACTTTTTAAAGTTAACTTTTGTGAATGCAGGTGCAGGTAAGCATTTCGAAGCTGAGTGGATGATCTGCCAGCGAAGCTGAAGTCCTGGTGCTGCTGAGCACCAAGTCAGCTTTCCCATGGCATGCCCAAGAGTCATCTCTGGCTGGAGAGCCCATGGGAGCTAAGGGGTAGCACAAGTGAACAGCTTCTCAAAACTAAGTGGCCCAAAATAGGCATTGTGGCATCGATAAATAATTGCACATCATGCACATGACTTTTTCATTAAAATACCTATTTTAATAGCAGATTATAGAGTAAGCCCGTTAGGATCTGCTGCAGCTTAGTAAGTCAAGGAATCTACATGAAGATAGCTATGTTATAAATTGGTTAGAAGTCCAAAGTTAGCACACTTCTACAGAAAACTGGCACATAGCCTTTTATTGGGAAGGACAACAACCCAACCGTTTCCCAGAATGTTTGCGAGAGGATGGTGGGAGAAAATTCAAGCTAATCACCAGAAACAGTGTGGGCTACAAAGGATAATTTGAAGAAAACTATGTCCTCCCATAGACATATTTGGGGGGGTTGTTGTTCCAGTAAGTTATCTTCTGTACCACTTGCTTTTCTACTATATTCCCTTCCTCCTCTTCTGTTAGCTTAATCTCACATTTACCTCTGCTCCCATTTTACCTTCTTCTATTTCCTCTCTCTTTTTCCAGGTTGCAAGTTTTGCAGCTTCAATCACTCCTTCAGAAACTGGTCCAATTAACTGAGAAAGGCAAATATCAGAGCAGATCTAACCAGTCCCTTGGCAGTGCTTCATACACTCCCCGTAGAAAAGAAATCATCTCCGTGCCCAGCTGCCACTCATCGGGAAATATTCCCACGGTGAGCCAACTTTTCACGTCCTTTAATGGAAGAGGGGGAATTTGCTTGGCAGCCAAGTCGCCAGCCTTGGCAGGTGCTGGAAGCGATGCTAAACAGAGAGGTTTTGTCCTCCTGCCCTCAAGGCAGCCCACGGGCGATACCGTGAGCGAGCAAGCATGGTTTCGGCATGGCCAAGGCATACCCGACAGGGTCTTGCACAGCACGTAAAGCTAAATGTGCTCGGTACTGGTTCGCTTGTGCTGATGGTTAACAGGAGGTCTGACTTCTGCAGCCAGCGGGACTCCTGGAGAAGTATCTGGGCTCTCCGCTGATCAGAAGATTGGGTGGGAGCTCTGGAGGTATCCCGAATTTACTGCACTAACAGGTCGCTGGAGCGTAGTATGGACCTGCAAGAGCGCACGAAGATGTTTGCTGCATCGGTGATGTCATGGGTCCCACCTGGATCCTCTGCAACAAACGCATGGGTCGGAGAGACTCCTGTCCAAAACGGTTTCCCCAGGTAAGTCTTTACTGGGTCATTTCGTTGGTGGCCCTGCAAGATGGCCCAAAGCCTTTGCACAGTCTCCATCTCACATTCCCACCTTTTTCAGGTATTTCTGCACCTAGAAAACACTCCAAGTAAACAAGCGCTTGGTTGGAATATTGTTATGAAGCAGCTCCTCATTCTCATGTTTTTCCTTATTTCTTGTCCTGGTAGCCCTTACTTTCCCTGTTTCCCCTTCTTGCCACATTTCTTCCCCTCCAACTCCCGTGGTGGCTGTTACCCCGCGTGCCGGGTGTGCTGGCCATGAGCAGGAGGGCTGGGCGCCTGCGTCCCCCAGCTCTCGCTCGGCATGGGAGGATTCCCTGTGCCCCTTTAAATAAGGATGCAAACGGTAGTCTCTAAAGCGCAGACGCAGTGATTATTTCCCAATAGCTGGAGGGAAAATTACGGTGCGGACGCTATGAATTCCCACGCTCCAGGGCACAGACTGAGGGTCAGCTGGGGCTGCAAGGAAGAATTTGGACCTGGCCAGGTGCTTTCTGGAATTTTTCACGTCCGCTGGAATATCCTTGGTTGGTCTTGTAGTTACTTTTAAACTTTTAGCCAAATTATGAGTTAAGGAAGTTTGCCGTAAGGTTTGCGGGTTCAGAAGTAGACAGAGGGTTTCAATTTGTTTTGGCTTGAGTTTAACCAGTATAAGCAAAACACATTTTTCTTCCTCTACAGCTGAAGCAGAGTTGAAGTCCAGGAAAGGTGTACCTTGGCAATAAATCCACCGTCTCATAAATCTTTCCTGATCTTGCTCTGAAAATTTTAATAGCTTTGAAATATGTTTTTATTGTTACAAAATTGCCGAAGGTATGCATTTTCCTCTCATCGCTCAGACTTTGCTCCATGAGATATAGTGGTAGTTTATACCTCTAATTTATAGACACATTGTTAAAAAGCAGCAAGCCTTTCATTTTTTTCTATTTGCCAAAAATGGTGGAAACCACCCGCTGATAATTACAAATGGATCATTAAGATGTGGTGTGCTATATATTCACATTCACATCTTCCACTGTCCTCACTCAGGCTTCTCAGTACTGACTAATTCTTCTGCCAGCTCTGCAGTATGTTTGCAGTCATGTCAATGTTTAGATTTTGAAAACAAAGACAAGGTATTTAAAGTAAGCTGGCTGGAAAGGTTTGGAATGCATTTATATACAATGGGAATGCTAAATAACTCTTATTGTAGATGTTTTATAGCTAAAGGCAATATTATCTAGCAGACCTATTAGGTACTTGCTGATGTAAATTGCTATGGTCTTTAATGCTACTTGTATTTCCTGAGAGTTCATTAAAACTAAGGTATTGGCTTTATCTAATTAAGTAACCAATATCCATCTCTTTCTTTCAGTTTGTCTCATGTTAATCTGGTTTTAAAACGAAGGTTTTATTTGAGAGCTCTTGCTGACATTTTTATATTTTTACGCACATTCTTATATTTATCTGATTTTCTGGTAAATCCTTTAGGGCTGAATCTAGTGAATCTGTTATCTAATCTACACTACTAGAATACAATTCAATAATTCAGTACCACTGAAAAAATTCAAAACCTATTTTTAGACATTCAGTTCCTCATTTAGCTTATTCTATATAGCAAGTGCAACTAATTCTGCAGCTCTGTATAATTGTTCATGTTTTCCCTGTCAGTGTTTTATTAGCTATTCCAGTTTGGGGTTTTAATTGAATCGAGTTAACTCTTACCAATATACCATGAACAAAATGACAAGAATCGTGTCTGGAGTTCCCTAGAGCGCTACCTCCATGACAACAACGTCATTTTTAATGGACACGTACTCTCCTAGATGAAATGTTTGAGCTCCAAACAAACAAACAAACCAAAAAGTAGACCATAGAAGAATTCATCCAGTATGAGAAAACATACATTAGTAATACACTACAGAAATGATACTGAGATTTTGTTTGAAAGTGTTTTTACAGGGAATGTGCTATAAGTCAATTTTACTACCAAATTGGTGTACAAAACTGAAAGGTGAATCCGCAAGGGAGAATTGAGCTCTCAATTTTTCAAGCACAATACTACAATTGAATGTAATAGTTTCAAACTTTATATGAAATTTCTTGGCTGAAAATTGCAGAGCCAATCATGCAGTCCTTCTTGCCACAGAATAATAATTTTAAATGTAAATGTTTCATTAATCTGGGTGGGATTGTTTGCAGTGAAATTTCTACTCGGTGTGATTAATGAGATCACAAGTGTCCCACAACGACATAAAATCAAGAGTTTACAAAACTGTAATTCATTACAAAGTAGGACTGAAAATATAGTAGAAATAAAACCGTACATAAAGCAGTCTTAGAAGTAAATCACGTGCACAATGATGACTATCGAAATCTCTACAGTTATCTTTCACCGGTGATTCTTGTTACCATGGTTTTTCCTGTACCACTTATGACAGCTGTGAATTCCTCCTGCAACAAGGTTAATTTCGGGAGAACTGGGTCCACACTGTAAAATATTATGAGCTCATCTGTGTTGTGCATCAATGGAAAAAAACCCAAAAAACTCACACAATCGGTAAGATTGAAGCAGAAATAGAAAGAAGATTGTCAGAGCAGAATCCGGTAGGTTTATTTTCCCCTCCGATACAGGAAGGATTAGCCTCTGACTGGGGAGACTTCCGTCAGCAGGCTGCAGGATGAAAACATGGCTGGTACGTATGTAAGATTTTGGGGAAAAAGAGATGTTCATGAATAAAGAACCTCTGACATTGTCCTCCTCGTGAGTAAGAACCATAACTTTCTGTTGGCACATTTTGGGGCCGTACGAAGAGACTGAACCGTGGCACGAGGAGGTGCTGCTCCGTGCAAGGCCTTGTCAATTCTGGGGCACAAAAGGAAGAAGTTTCAGGTGTTTTCCCTGCCTAAGACAGGGCATTCGTTCACCTTGCAAACCTGTGTTTGGTGCTTTGCATCTGTAAACAAGGTTCGCTTTGCTATCGTGCTTGCTGTTTGCGCTTGCCTGCGCCGACAGCGCTCCCTCACGTCACGGGTAGCCCTGGGCAGCAAGCTGGCAAGAGCCTTGTGTGCTTGCCGTAGGAGTTTCGTGTGATTTCCTGCCAAGTCGTACTCGTACTCGCTGCATTTATATCTTTGCCTAACAGCAACAGTCACAGAAACCCCTGCAGCTTATGTTTGCTTCAGGCTGAGACTTGTGGTTTAGTCCGGCAGAGAAAGGATTTTGTTGCCGTTCCCATGTGCGAATGGTACCATTTCTTTACTAAATCCCATGGTTCCTCCAAGCCACCCTCCACTGGGTGCGTGCTTCTGTGCTGGCTGGTTCTTCCTTGCCGTTAAAAAATAAACTTCAAAATTACCAGTTTGTAATTTACAGTTGATTTGGTACATGTGCACGTGTATATGTGCATGGTCTGATATCTGGTCACATACACCAGACCCACCAACTGCCACCTCCCAGCCTGTTCTTGACCATTCCCCCGCTGCGTGAAAAAGCAAGGTTTCAGATGAGATATGGGGCTTGAGGGGTGCGGAAGAGCTTTGTTGAATGCCTGGTCATATTTTCAGACGGATTTCAGAGTCTCTTTCCAAGCTTTTAAAAGAATAATCCCGATCAATAACTGTTTAAGATTCTCACATAACTCCAAAGTCAAGGAAATGTTTCATTTAGCACTTGAAAACTGAAGCAAGTACTGCACATCCAAACAACATCATCATAACATAAAGACAAACAACAAAATGTTCTTTCCTTGCTTTTTAAGGTCTAGCAATCAAACCTGTTTGATGGCTTATCAGATACTGTGAGTTCAGCACTTGAATGTTTTCAAGAGAGGATGTGATAGGAGAAACAGCATCTTTACATAGTGTGATTAGGAGATGACATTTAGAAGAGAGAGTCAAAGACTTATTAAAATTTGATCTGTGCTTCAGGATCTTCTTTGCAGTGACTCATTCATCTTTGCAGTGGGTCTTTGTGCACGCTCCCAGGTTAGCTCTTGTATTCCAGGCTCTTCAAAGCTTTATGAATTTCAGATGATTAAAGAACGTCAGGAATTCAAGCATCAGCTTGCGCTGGAGCGTGATTAGGAAGGAAACATTTTAAAATCCTGCCTCTGTATTGTTCTGCGCCGTGCAGCCTGCCACAGACACGCTGATCTCTAGAGGAGCAGAAGGCAATTAGAGGGACGGCTGCTGCTAAGAGCTCTTGCGTAGCTGAACTTGGTAGTCACAGGTTGCCGGCATGCTGAGTTTATAGCTAAACATGACTGTTTATTTCAGGGAAGGCTTACTGAAGGGAATGATGGTCGTACATTTGGTTTGGTGACAATTTTATGAAGAACTGAGAAGCATTGCTTTTTTCTCTCCTCAGTAACATGGTGTGTAGCAAAAACAAGACAGAAGTGGCTGCCAGAAAGGCCAAGGGGTAATTTCTGTGACCAGATAGGATCTGCCACAGTTGAGGAAAAGCTGGATAAAGAAGGATCTCGTGCAGCTCCTTTGCTTTCAAAAGAAAAGCTCATTAACCCATCAGCTTACTCTGCTTCCATCCTCATTTATTAAATTGTCACTCCTCTGTCCATCCCAACAGATATCCCCGCAGAGAGTCTTCACTGCAGAGAGAGGTTCATTGGGGCCATGCATGGTGTTTCAGCAGAAGCTTCCCATTAAAACTGTCCCCTTACGGGGACCCAGGGCATGGGTCACCTTGCCCCCACCTCACTCCAAACTGCCCGCAGCCCATCCCCTCGGTGCACCCAGTGATTTCTTCCTACATAACAGAGCGGCTCACAGATCAGACGAAGACATCTTGCACAGCGACGTGATCGATGTGATCGTACATCAAATGTAGGTCAAACACTGAGTCACTGTGACTCACTGCGCTACAAGTGTCGGCAGTGGCACTTGAACTGAAGGAGACTCTCTCTTGGCTTTCTATTTTAGTCAGCCTGCTTACTGCTTTCATGGTGAGATCATACCAAATGTGTGCAAAGCCTAATGAAAGGAGCCTAGAACTGTGAAAAGCTGCAAATCCCGATTTACTTACCGAAGAGTCCTCAGACCGTTAGCACCTTCGTTACAGCTGACACACAAGTTAGATTCACGCCCACATTCCTGAAATAAAAGGCCCTGTGTGGTGTTACCTGCCCCCCAGGACGTTTGAAACCGTAGCTGTCTGGTAAGGGAAGTTTTCTGGCCCTTACAGTAGGCCTTTTTCAAATGTTTTTACAGTATGCTGAAAGTCATAGCATCCTTGAGGTTTCATTGCCTTCCTGTTATTATTGTTGTTATTGTTACTGTTATTAGACTTTATAATGCATTGAACTCCCGAGTGCTCTCCGCTATTGCTCAGATTGCAAATACTTCAAGGAATTTTAAAGATAGCTGCTCTGTGCCCGCTGCAGAGAAACAGGGGAGGGAGAAGAGGTGCGAGAGAGCTGTACACGCTGATGCTCAGCCTTGCTACACAGGATAAGGCTGTGAAGTCAGATGAACCGTCCCGTTATATGTAAGGAATGGAGAAAAAGCCTACAAAGGGATCCCAAATGTATGATGGGAGAAGGTAAGGATGACTGCTCAAAGCCAGCCTGTCCTTTGTGGCACATCTGACATTTTGAAACTCTGGTCATCCGGAGATTGAATGAGTTATTGCTTTGGGATAAAAGGAGGCTGAGTATGAGAAACATTAAAGAAGAGTAGATGAATGGAAGAACAGGAACAGTGACTTTTCAAATCAGTATATAGACTGAAGAATACAGAATCACAGAATATGGTTGGAAGGACCTCAAAAATCCATCCACCTGGCCCTGTCCTACAGCAGGACCACATTTCTCACATGATTTCTTGTTAAAGAGATTGGAAGGAAAATGGAATAAGAGAACATAGAGACCAGAGGAGAAAGAAAATGAGGAATGATTTCTGGCACAAACGAGGTGACAGTTTTTTAATAAGAAGAAACAAAAGACCTTTATATTTATAAACCTCTTTTGGATTTTAAAAGACTGCTGTACTTGTAACTGTGTAGCAGGATGTATCAATGGTATTATCTTTAAAATGCCTAAATCCATTCTAATTTACAGCCCTTTCAGTACGTTTGGCCAAGCAGACCTCCCGAGGATTGTACTTAAGTGCTTTTACTGGGGATGACTGGGGTCCCTTTTGTCTTTAAAACTTGCAAATCCGTTTATTTGGCACAATATGCCTTTGTGACACAATGATACAAACGGTAACCTGCGTCTTTTTAGATCATGTCATTAACATAATAAGTTATTGCTAGGCTACTCCTGGATAGTTATCCCGATAATCCCAGAGCAGTGTAACTGTTTTTCAGGGGCAGGTAGTGTATAACATCTGAGTGCTCACTTTCTGTCTTGAGTAGTATGTCCCTGTTGCTCTGAATTTCTTCCAGCGGTTTTGCTTGGGGCTAGAAGTCTGGATTTGGACCGGGTGCTCCAGCCTGGGACACCCTTCCTGGGTCAACTTTTGGAAGAGCTCTCACAGAGCAATACACATATTTCCACATATTCCTAGAGTCGAAAGGGTTGGAATAATTTCTACAGCTGGGGTGTTCCAAGAAGAGTTTATGAGGCACTCAGCCGAGGAAAAAATCTCTGAATCGTCATAGAAATAGTAACCTAATGCAATATTAAAAACAATTTAGTTAAATATTTAAGGAGGAGAGTGACTTGCTTAATTTTCTGCCTAATACATCTCCTAGTGTGGTTAGTACACAAATATGCTTACTTAAGAATGAAAAGATGGGTTGGCGAGAAAACCTCATTTTGGCACTGGGGAGCTCAAGCAGGGCATTAACTTGTCTCTGCAGCTGGAAGTAAGTGAGTTATTGGCCACACCTGCATGATAGCCTTGAAAAGGTGCTGCAAACCCAAGTCTGCATGACTGGGAATCCCAAGTAGTAAGAGGAGAAGCAACAGCTGTAACCACCACTGCCAAGGAGTAATTAAAAATGTTGTGCAAGAGAGATCAGGAGCTCAAGCCACAGGTAAGGAAAAGATATTTAAATCAAGTTGGTTTTGCTTGGAACATACTGGCAAGATTGCTGCTTGGAGAGGGGAGCTGAGAAGTGTTTGCTATGCATGAGAAATGCAGGATAGGACTACAGAGAACAGAAGCAGAACAGGTGCATTTCTTAAGTTATAATCCATTTAAAGCAAAGAAACTGTTAGAACAGCATACTAGGTAACATCAAGTAACTTAATCACAAAAAAAGGACAATCAAGCTGAGTCCATGGAACCTCAAGGACACAAGACACTACGCAGAGAAATCTTAAATTTATGGCTTCTGTTATTTTATTTTGAGTGGATGTCTGCAAATATTGCACAAAAATTCCTTCTGAGACTGCGAGGGTAGGGGAGAGAGCACCGCGGTCAGAAGCATTGCCCGAGATCTCTCAAAAGCTTGTGTGTGGTTGACTTCAAGGGAGGAGGGGTCCAACGTCACAAAATGCAGGTAGGGAATTTCAACTGGTTGTCGGCATCGAGGCCTTGAGAAAAGGCAGGCGAAGTGAATGATAATGAAGAATTAAGAACACTTCTGATCAGATACCTGTCTGAATATCAAAATTTACATGATTCCTTTCTTTTCTTTTGATGGATGTGATCCTAGACACCAGCAATCATCAATGTTAATAATTACATAGAGATGCTCTGCTCTGTCAGAATAAGGTGTAACATCAATAGGAAGGGAAAAAAAACCCAAACCACTAAAAGCCCTCCCTTCATGCAAGGCAAAAACAAATTGAGTTTTAAAAGCTATTGTCATTGTATGTTTCTAAGCTTGACATTTCCGTATAGCATCAGGAAGTGAAGAGTAAAGAGGATTATAAAACAGGGATGACTGGGTGGTGGCCGCAGAGGCTTGAGCAAGATTGCAGTCTCCAAAAAAAAAACGCTGAGCGTCAGGGAGAATGAAGGATTATTTATTGTGGCGCTTGGGGTATTATGAGAGGTAATAGGCTGAAAGAAAGAGAAGAAGAATGTAAGCTTTATAGCAGGAAAAAAAAGTCTTGACAGTGAAATTTATTAGGCTGTGGAACAGTTCACCAACAGAAGTGATAGCAACCTCCTGACTTGGGAAGCTCAAAACTGCACAGGGTAAAATACTGGTAAAACGCACAGCAGAGACCAAGCTTTCACAGTCAGAAATATAGGGTAGAAGAGGTACAGGTGGGGTTTGGGGCCTTTTTTCTGAAGCTCACAGGGGGGAAGGGGCTGAACTTCACAAATGCTGACTCTGGCAGGCTGAGCTTTGCTCTCACCGGGATGCGCGCGGAGAGCAGTGCGCAGCTGCTGCGTGGTTATGTTTGATGCCGCGGCGACAGACCTTCACTTGTGGTGTTCCAATTTACCTCTCGCTGTACAGAACTGACCTGGATGAAGCATATTTTCCTTATTTACATCTTGTTTATCATCATTACTTTTTTCTTCTGCAGATGGTGTGGGGATGGGCAGCCAATAAATAAAGAGACTGTGATCCAGGCAGGCCAGCTTTGCTGAAACAGGGACTAATCCTGTAATGGCATGACCAGAAAGAGACATAGATGTGTACAAATAAATGAGCTAAACCAAGCGTGTAACAGCTCTTTTCATTCACAAAATTATAACTGCTTAGGGTCAGCATCAGTAAAACGGCCATCCCACCCCAAATGTGGATCTTCAGGACAGAGTACGAAACAGTCTCTGATACAGTCGCTCTCGCGTTGTTCTCTGACTCTGCTCTCCAAGGAGCAGTTCCCAAGGATCAGGGAAGAGACACAAGTCTCTGAATGATCTTTAGTGGAGTCACTTGTTTTTGCTTATTTTAAGCATCTTTTATGCTGGTGAGCTGCGCAGTAACCACAGGATTCCTTGTCTTCATTTGTGTTTCTGGCTGTTCTCCCTTGCCTTTTTCATTTGTCACACCTTAGTGTCAGCTGTCAGACTGGACATTAGGGACATCAGTGATGTCCATTGGTTTGGCTATTATTTGTGTGTAATAATGTCGAAGTAGGTGTGTATATAATGCCAGGGAAAACGTGCCAGAAGTGGTGCAACTATCTACTGCTGCAACACCTTCAGCTCCACTTCTTGTGTCCGGTGGCAGTCCCATGATACTGATTTGGGTATCTTGAAGAAAACCTGATGACAACTGAATGCAGTTCATCATTAATAAAAGTAAATATAAAGCTAAATATAAATAATTGTATATGTTTTAAAAAAAAAAGTTCTCAATGTTCTGTGTTAGTAAGGATTTAAAAATATATATATATATAAAGAATCTGCTGAGCATAACTTCATTTTGATATCATTGAGTTTAGTATAGCGTTATAGTAGAAGGTTGGCTAGTACTAGTTTTCATTTTAACAATGTACGGTTTTCTAAGATGCAATCTGAAATAAGGTCATAGTCTTATTTTGAAAGTCAATTAACTCAGGGAGCAGAATGAAAGTTCATACTAATCCACTAATGTGCATCTCAGTGGTAATTAATTCAGGTCTTTGTAGTGGCTTCAGGAAAGTAATTTACTATTTTATAGGAAGAATCTACAAAATGTTTTTTGGTTCTAGGGCCTTCAATTATGATGAATAAATAATTGCCATAGTTTTGTTTTACAAAATCATTATATGGTCTAGGAAGACTGGAATTGATTTCCACTACTAACACTGTTCTACAAAGCAAGGGACACAGAAGGCAAAGAGAAATCAGGTCTTTTTTCAGCTGTGCACTACAGTTTAATTTAGCCATGTTAATCACTTCCCTAGACTTATTCCCTTACAGAAAGTATGAGTTACCCAGCTGACTTGAAGGATGGCACAGCTCCTTCCCTTTACGTTATGGAGAATATTGTTGGCGTTGTGTTTAACTTCAGCACGACGTATTTCCTTTGGCACAGCTGCGCCTTTCAGAGGCGGGCTGATGCCTGCGGCGTTCGTACGGCGCCATGCGCGTGGGAGCAGCCGGACTCAAAGAGCAGCAAGCATTTTTTCGTTACAGTAGTAGGAATTACCAACAGAAGTATAGCGGCAATCGAGATCATTTGTGGAAAAACTCTTCAAAGGGACATAGAATACAAGTTGTGACTCAGTCACCCCTATCTACAAACTGTATGTCTTTTAAAATAACTTGCTTATTAGCCAGTTGTGGACTAACGAGTTCATAACTCACTTTATTGAACAGATAACTATGTGATATATCTGCTGAGAAATTCAATAGGTTTCCATTATAAGTTTTTTCAGATTCTGATTTGAAGTTGATGTCCTATTTCACATATATTAATCTGCATTTTTCTAGTAAATTATCCTATTTTTGAGTAAAACCCGGCTTGATTATTGAAATACTAATTACATCTTATATAAAGACAGAGTATAAAAATTTCTTTTTTCACAGTTTGGAGAAAAATGGCTGGTTCACATGTTGTGTAGTTCTGAGCCTGCTGGTCTGCAATGAAATTATGCAGCCTTATTGCTTGATAATAACCCTTAAGAAAAGAAAGCTAAGATGAAATTTTATGCCCATAACTACCTAATGGGCAGGTAAGGAGAAGACGGAGCCAGGCTCTTGTCAGAGGTGCCCGGTGATCCGGCAAGAGGCAATGGACACGAGATGGAGCACAGGAAATTCCCATTAGACATGAGGTGGGTTTTTTGTTTGCTTGTTAACCATGAATGTGGCCAGATGCTGGAACAGGTGCCCGGAGGTGTTGTGGGACCTCTGGTCTTGGAGATGTTCAAAACTCAGCTGGACAAGTCCCTGAGCAGCCTGGCTTACTTGAAGGTGCCCTGAGCAAAGCTGTGGACCGGTGGCCTCTGGAGACTCCTTCCCACCATGGCTGTTCTGCAGCTCTGTGATTCCTTGCTCCTTGGGGGTTAGAAAAGGAGGCGGTTTCAGAAACCTTTCTGCGTGTCTTATTCTGAACTGCTGCTGAAAGGCTGATCCAGGACCTCTTCAGGCAGACTTGATTTCCGTGTTTCTTCAGGATAACCAAATTGTTAAAAAAATCCTATTTAAAGCAGCAAGCTGAAAAGATCTGAATTTTCAAAGTCCTTAAAATGTTTTGGCATCTTGGTAGTTTATAAGCGTAGGTAAGTACACTTTCCCGCCCCAAGCTAAATACTTAAAGATAGTTCAGAGTGCAAGACTGCTGGAAGAAGCATTTGCTTTGCTATCGCTAGTGGCATCCTTCAGGCTGTTGTATTGGGTCTTCGGTTTAAAGGCAATTAACGAGAGAGAAAGGAATTAAAACCATCCGTTATGGCTTATTGCCGAACAACCTGAATCCTGGCTCTGTACCAGCAGAGCAGGGTTATTATACCAATTGGCTCTCTGTCCTTTTTAGAGCCATTTCCATTCACTCTCTTTTCTAATTGCTACCCGAGATAACTTTTCATTTACATGTTGCTGTGTTTGAGCTGCCTATCCAAATTCTCCTTTGCTATATGCTTCAACTGCTGGGTTGAATACCAAAGGGTATGACCTGTAAATCTAATCAAGGTCGTACACCATCACCATAAAGCCAGAAAAGCAGAGTGACGGCTTTGCAAGCACTGTTTCGCTAGCAAGCAAATCTGCAATGAATTATAAAAGGGAAAACGTAAACTACTGAGTGGAAGTGATCTTCAGATAGAAGCGATCCAGAAAGCGTAGCGCACAGTGTGTGCAGCAAAGACAGGGGCCTCCTGGTGGAAGACTCTTGTTTCCTCTAGGCGTTGAACAGCCGCCTTCCAGCTACCGCTGTAGCCTCTGATGCCAAAAGCCTCGTGTTGTCTCTCGCATACATCTCTTAAACACGTTCTTGCAAAGGAACGTAAACAAAACTCTCGGAGACCCAGAGCAAAAAATCAGGTCTTTTTTTGTACTGCGTTAAAGCTTGTGCTGCGTCCCAGCGCGCACCGGAACAGCGCTGCTCAGAGCACCTGCAGCACAGCTTTTAGGAAGCTAATCGCCAGGAGTAGATGGAATTGAAGGAGAGTGGGTTTTAGTTTAGCTATAAAGTTCAGAAAATGAGAAGTGAAGCCCAGGAGTATTTTGGAAGCTGCACAGTCATAACAACATTACAGCATCATCCCAGGACAGTACGCAGGCAGGGGAGCGTGGGAGACGGAGCAGAAATGGCCAGATGGAGCAGCAGATTGCATCTCCTAACTAATAAAACAAGTAAAATGTGCTGCAAAGGGATTTTGACTAGCCCACTCTCATCTTTTGAAGACCAAGAATTAGTTCCTACAGTTTCTCTGATCTGATATTTGATCTTGCCTTTCTCATGCTCTGTAAAACTGGATATGTAGTCTTTAGATAGACATTTAGTCAGATTAATTGTCTGAACTTTCTTAAAAGTTAGTAGACATACAAAATGATAGGAAATGACTATTCTGGATACCCAATTCAGGATGGTTTGGCAGTGGATGATATGTCTCTGCATTGACTATAGAGGTGAACTACATCTCTGGGTTAGCTTAAATATTGAAAGTTAGGTGAAGACTGAGTCATCACTAATGTTTTTGTATAACAAGTGTTGACACCATGAAATGAGTGTGGTGTGAAATCAGGGTTATGTGGTCGCTCGCCTCTTGTTTGGTAACATGAGTCCTGCAAAAACATTATTAATCACTGCTCTCCTTTTTTGTACCCTCAATGGATATTTTGGTCAAATTTGGCTACATGGACTGTGTATATGACCTGAGTAATTCATAGATAAAGCTAGTTTGAATCTACTACTTGTCACAGAATATTGGAGTGCTTGAATATTTCCATGTATTTCTGATTTGTATATTTTCCTCTAATCTGAAAGTCATTTGTAAAATCAGGATATTACTTCTAGAATTGCTAAGTTTGTTATTCAAGGATACTGAGCCCAAGGGACTAGGGATAATTACTTTTTCATGGTATTAAAAGTGTTCATAAAAATGTGGCATTATCTTAAGGTTCAATGAGAAGCATATGACTAAAATAGCATTAAAATTTTATTTTTACGTTCTACAAATATAATGACATTTAAAATATGACATTTAAAAAGCTAGAATCTCTAGCATTAAATAACGGCAGCATGTGTGCCAGTATTTCTTCCCTGATTACAGACGGATAACTGTCAATGTCACCTTCAGCACCTGCCATTACTTATTATCAGTTGTGAAATTCTACTTGTAAAAGTTTTGTAGCATTTTATAGCCATTAGCAAAGTCAATTAACTACAGTCTCCGCTGCTACATGAACAGTGCAATTACTTCACCGCTTGCTTTGATGTTGTTGTTGTTGTTGTTGTTGACCAGCAGAGTTTCCTGGGGAATGGTTAGGGCCCAATTAGCATCACGGGGGCTGTATCTCGCGTTTTGCTGTGCTTTATGCTTGGTGCCTGCCTTGTCTAGCTCTTTTTTCCCTCCTTTACTTACACTTTTCCCTTATGTGTTACCATCTGCATTGCTTTTTAACAAAACCCCTTCTTTTGGGTGCTCTTCCTCTCCAAGCTGGACATATGCAGATTTTGAAATGTCCAGGGCAATTTGGAAAGCAAAGGGATTCGGAGCAAAATCTGTCAGAGTTCTTATTTAAAAAAAGCTTTACCCATTTAACCAGTACTGAAAATGTCTGAATGTATCTTTCAGGGCTTTAAATCCAGGTCTTACTGTTTCTGCATGTTTTCTTATTTCATCAGATATCAGGTATTAGGATTACATATCAGACCAGGAAAAAAAGAATCAGTAATACTATTCTATCATCATTGAAACAATCAATGAGAATTTAATATTGGGGTAAGTTATAGAGGAGTGATGGAATCATATGTTTGGGGAGTGACGTATATTTGGAGTGCACGGACTGAATATAGTAAAAACAACTTTATCAGCCGGGCAACACAGCTACTAAGCACTGAAACATTGCGTCTAATTCGGGAAAGAGGTAGGGCTATACCTGTTGTCTAAGCACCCAATGAAAAGAACAGGGAATTAGAAATACAGTGAAGTTAAAGAGCAAAGGCAATAAAAGACTTCAATTACCCCTGCGTAGACTGGGCAAGTGTCACAGGAGGCCATGAAGCAGAAATTAAATTTTTTGATGCAGTGGCTATTTCTTGAAACAACTAGTCACATTTCCACAAGAGGAGAAGTAGGTCTCAGTTTGGTAATGCACAGCCAAAATAATCCATCAGGGTAGTATTTAAAATTAGTGATACATGAAATAAGGAGATTTATAAAATAAAGAGAACTGCTTACATTAAGAAATCTTCTCCTAATTTTATTCTATTTTTCTCCTAGTTTTCTAAAGGTTTCTGCTGGGACTTGTGCTGTTCTACCTACTGACAATTTTTTTTTATTTATTATTATTTTTTTTTTAAATGTAAGTGGAAAGGTAGGCTGGTGACACAATACAAATCATGATTAAGGCTATGAAAATAATATTTTGTTTCAAAATTGAGCAAAGTTTAAAATCAGCCCCCTAAATTACCCCTAAATTGTTTGCTTTTTTTAGTCTTTTTGAAGGCTGGGGGAAAAAAGCCAGCCTTCTGTTTGGACAAGAAAAACAAATTAAATTTTGATATGCATTCATTAAAATCATCCTTTCCTAATGTTTTCATTCAATTAAGTAAAAGTATTTTGACATTCATCCCACCTTAATCCAAAATACTGATCTGCTAATTGCTCCAAATATACTTACATGCTGAATATGTCTAATAATCTGCACTCTCCATTAATTTCGGAGCTAATTTAGTATTCAATCATAGTAGCCATTATATATGTTGAGCATCCTCAATATTCCAAATTTTATGGAAGTATAGAATTAACTCAAGGAAGAATCAATAAATCTGAAGCCGTAATTAAAAAAGAGCATTTTAATTTGTAGACAAAAAAGATGTATGGTGCCCACAGTCATTGCTAAATTCAAGCCTCCAGCAGAAGACCAATGTTTTCATGTAATGTCATTCAAAAGAGAATAAAATAAAATTCTTCTTATAGCTCGTTTGGCCATTCCCTCTTCTCCTAGAGTATCCTGAAAGTATTCTAATCAATTTATTTCTAAATGATATAAAAGATATCCTAGTCAGAATATTTTCCCCATTATGGACTAATATCTGTATCCCTGCTTTGCTAAGTAGGAGCAGATATCTGAAGCCTCTGCAGTGTGGATGCTAGTAAGGGGGGAAAAAACCAGTGACATACAGTATCATGTAACTGCATTAAACAAATACAAGATCAAAACATGGTCTGCTAACATCTGTAGAGAAGAGTTTGAAATTCAGTCTTTTAAAACTAGAGGAAGAAAGAAGGAGAGGGGGAGGGAAAAAAAAAAAGGTTAAATCGAGAGTGGTCTTTTGCTCCAGAGTGGCAGATCATCTAAACTAACCATTTATTTCTAGTGATTTCTTTTCCTAGAAACTGGCATTGGAGAGAAAAATAATGCTTATGTTTTCATGGCGTTAGGCTTTTGTGGTTCTTTACAGTCTTGTGGAAATTCAATGACATAATAGAGAATTAGGGTTTTTTGATAACTCTTGCACCCCTGACAAAATACAGTTTATCTAGAAAAAATTAACCACGTGAACAAAGAATAATAAAAATCACAGCTGCCCTTTAATAAAGGCATAAAATCAATACTAAAAAAAACCCATGATACCTTAATCGGTGATGAGTTTAAAAATCCCATTGAAGATTAGCATCCTTCTTGGCTAAATGCCACGCAAATCACCATTTTGGCAGTGGTGGTATCCCCTACAGAAGTCTTCCTTTGCTTGCCTTGCAGGAGGTGCCATGAGCAGAAATGCACACAGCCAGACACACCCACGTATTTTTCGATGTTATCTGCTAACCGCCTTGTTTTCAGTGGCACTAAATTTTATTATGCTTCCTATATAAATTCTGTAATATTTTACAGATCAATGCAATTCAAACGGGGTAGCAGGGAGCAAATATGCATGACGTGTGAATTGCTTATCAAACTTCTTTTGTTCCAAATCCTACCAGCAGGCTCTAGAGCTGTTTCCTGCAAAAATTATCGTTATTCTAATCCTGATCCCTTCTCTCACCCCATGAGGAAATATCGTTGCTGCTTATTTAGCAGGAAAGGGAACTTGGAGCTATAGCAGTTCACAGCGTGGCTTTATCATCGCTTTCCCAAACTAATTTGATCATTTAGGTAATTCTTTCTCTCCTCATCATGTGTTTCTCTTTCAGTAAACCTAGTGGCAAGGTTTCTACTTAGTGTAGTTTTATCAAAGATTTCCTTATTACATATTCATAACTCCAGATATGAAGCCAGCCTGGTTCTTCAAACAGTTCCCTGGGTCACCTGTCAATTATCCTTCCTAGGAAAAATAGCGTGTTGTTGGCAATGGCAGAGTTATCAGGCAAGGGATTTGCAGAGCCGAGCACTCTTCTCCCTATTAAAGCAGGACTGGAACTTACTCTTCCTGTGTGTTTTAAGAGATAACGAATTGCTTGAATGTTTCAGATGGCCTCAAGAGTGAGCGTGCTCCCTGGGAAAGGAGAGACTGTCCACAGACTAGCCCAGATGGTCACCATGTGCAGGTGCTAAGTCAAAGCCGATGTGTTCAATATCACGGTGCAGATGGCCAAAGCAGATTTGAGAAATGGAAAAAGACACAGAAAATAAGTGATGATTCCTTTTGGTTGATGTCTTTATAATAACCTTTGCATGCACATCAAAACAGCTTTATACCTAAACTTCTTCACCACACATACCTGTCTCAGCCATGTTCTTATTTGAGCTTTGTAAGGAAAAATGAGTAAAGGATAGTGGTGAGCAAAAAAAATTGAACTGTGTTTTACCTTAAGCTGGAACTGGTTCATACAGAAAGAAGAGTATAAAGATCACTAAAAGCTGCTGTTCCTTCACTGCCTTTTGCCTGATATACTTCTAGCTGTACATCAGCAACGCTTACACTGGGATCAGAGTACAAGGAGTCTTATCAGAGTAGCCTGAATTCACATGTTTGATGTTCCTACTAAATACCTAGAAATAATCTGTTGGTCAATCCGCCCTTAAATGGTGGGCTGCTTACAGGCAAAAGAAGGTGCCGTTCTCCACCTATGGCATCATCTATTACGGTCTCTGCACTTGCCTCTCTCACGGAGAGGAACTAAACCATCTCTTTGTTTTCCTGATATTGCTGGAAACTAGCATACTGTATAAAGCAGGAAAAAAGCTCAAGTATACCTAAGTATTAATTGTTTTAAATTGTGCTTTGGGGTTTTTGTTTTTGTTTTTTCTTCACCACCACAAAGCAGCCAGCGGTATAGAAGTCAACAGGTTTTCCCTTAGATTTCTATCAGGGGTAAGTTAAAAAATCTCACGCTGTTATATTTCAGTGGCTGATTACAAGCATTCAGTTACTCACAATACTAAGATCAAGGCTGAAATATATTCTCAAGGGAATAGAGTTTTGTGGGGTTTTTTAATAGGAAATGTGGACCTTTAATGCCTCAAAAATAATGCATTGAAAAGTAGAGTTAATATTCCTGCCAACTGTGGAAAATAGGGGACTTTTATCCCAAAGTTATGAGAATGGGAGAATTTTTAATCAAATGTCATAGAAGACGTTCCTATTTCATTTTCCTGTCTTTTCTCTTTATATATTTGAGGGTTTTTTTTCCTCAGTGGGGATGTCAGATATGGGTGAGCAGCACATGGACCTGGATTGATGCCCCTATGGCTCATCAAGCAAGATAGATGGAGTTAACATTAGGGAAAAGTGTTGTTATGAAAATAATGAAAGCTTCAATGACTGATCATTAGCTTTAAAGCTCTAATAGGCACAGCTTTCGGAAAGCGAAGCCAGATTATTTTAAGATTGGCTGCACTCTAAAAGCATAAATAAAAACAGAGGAACAGTGTTAGAATGTGTCTTAGGTGATATGTTGGATGGTTCCTCCTGCATCCATCTATCTATCTATCAAGACACTATTCTTCCTTATTTTCAGACTATTTTTTTACTATCTATACGATGAGACCGGGTATGCTGGAGGTGCATGAAAAATTGTTTAAATCATGTCTGATATATTTTGAACACTGAAGTACAAAATGAAAAAGAAGGAAAATCGGAATAACCAAAACCACCTGTGTATTGCAAAATTTTAGTTTAAGATTAAAATAATTTTTGAATAGCCATGAAAATGTGCTTGAAACAGCAAACAGGAAATCAGACAGATGATTAGAAAAATGCTATTTAAAAATGAGAAGGTAGCGTTTTCCAAAATAAAGTTCTATTGGTGAATGCTGACTTGAGCTTCTAAATAAGCGGGCTGATTTTCTGAAGTACTCGCACATAAAGATTTTCCAGTTAAACTACTGCTTTGTGCTCAGCACTTTTGCAAAGAGCCTTACTTCTATTTAAGAACATGGTTGCCAAATCTGGAAGTCTCTCGGGCACGTGCTTATTCCCTCCTGCCTTCAACCGTCTCGGATGCGTAGGGAACTACTGCCTGTGGCAGGGTTGGGTAGACGAACGCTAGCCTCCTCTCAGAGGAAAAGAAGCTGCTGGTTGCTGCTTTTTGTCACAAGAGGAAATATTGACTAGCAAGTAGTAATTTCTATATCTCTTTGAATTCTTTTAATTTAAATTCATTAAAAAGCAGTGATGTTTTTCCCCCAAACAAACAACAGAATTGTGTTATATAGCCATCCAATTCCTTGCATTCCAGTTTTTTAACCTGGGAGACTGCAAGAACCAAATCCTGTCCCCTGGTAAAGGAATATGTAGAATTGATTGTTGGTGGATTTTCTGCTTTTTTCAACTTTTTAAACATTTTTATGTCCCAGGCCCTTTCTTGGGTAGAAATGACCAGAGCATCTACGTTCCCGTTGAATGTGACACCAGTTTAAAGACTTGGGGAGACATCTAGCAGAGAAGTTAGTCATATAAGCAGGAAACTAATCTCTTTTCTCAAGAAACTCCTTTCTAAAATGTTCTATAAAGTAAAACCTGAGAGCATCCTATTGCTCTGTTCCCAATTCACTCCTTCCTTATGCGAGATCAAGACCTTGGGTCTCCAGGCAGATGTGGCGAGAGATGACGGATTTCCTGGCCTGCGAAGCAGTCCTCAGAGGTGTAGTCACGAGAGGTGTAGTCGTAACAGTGTTGATGATAATTTTCAATCCTCTGAAGTCAAAATTTAAATGCATCTGCTTGTGGGAATATACTGGTCCACTAATTTCCTTGTTTAAAATATTCAGTCATTAGATGCCACTTAATACTAAAGCCTGGAAGGCTGTTTTTTATTTTCTGTATGTTAAATTTAATGTTAATGGGTGCATATTAATATGCTATGTTTGCTTTCTGACATCAATCAGGATACTGCTATGAAGGACTGTACTGTAAAATATTGGGAAATTATTTCAGTGTTAGGAAGAAACTATCCATTTATATGAAGCTATACAAAAAGCTGCCGGTTCTGGATGCCGGTAGGAAGAAATGTTCTCTTGTGTGAAAAAGAGACACATGGGGAGAGGTAAGTAAAGTATTGTGCTTTTAAATTGCTTTTTCAAACTAGGACCTTAATTTCTCTTAAGTCATCAAAAAACATATCTCTCCAAACTGGTAATTTTCAGATATACTGGATTCTTTTGCTTATTTTCCCAAACATTAATATTGGGTTGTGAAAATCCCATTCTATCAATACAACTTGCATTATGAAGTGGCTTAAATGGGTGCGGTTTATTCTTCATAAATGAAGATGTTGTGCACTTTTGTAACAACAGGTAAGCTCTAGTTCCGATCATTTTGTCCTTAATGCAATCGTACAGTTTCTCCTCTCTCCTGGTTTTATGGCAGTCTGCTTGCAGATACATCATTTGAAATAACAAAGTTGACAATAGAGCAAGCACTTAAGCATATATTGAAATGCTTTCCTGTATTGAGATGCTTGGACAGATGCTTAATTGGCTTTGTAACCAGGCTCAGAGTATGCAAATTTTGTCCAGGTAAGGACACTTTCCTGAAAAAGTATCTATAAAAACTTGTCTTTGTGCCTCTGATATTGATTTTATGGGTGGCATATGACATTTTCCCACTCTTTCAAACCAAAACAATAACAACTAGCTGAGCATTTTAGACGGCATTTTGGAAAAGAATGGGAACATTTTCCTCAGCGGATGGGAAACCTGTCACTGAACCTTTGAAGATTATACAGATCCAGTTACAAAAACAAATACAGTTTTAGTTGCATTCCCCTGCCCTTGCTTTGAACCCAGGTCAGGAAAAGTGTGAAGCTCGATGGACTGATTCATTCCCGTTGCAAGACTCGGGCGACGGTTACCTTGTCGTAATAGGTTTAGTGCGTTTTAAGGATGCTCACTTGTTTCTGTGATTACTCATCTCCCTGCACAAGCTCACGATCGCGGCGCCTTTTGGAGCATAATAGCGCACATCGGAATACGTTCGGGACATTGTTCCTCTGCTCGGTGGGTAATTGCGGTATCGAGCTGGAGACTGGCGGTAGGCACACCGATTGCGAAAGGCATTTAATGTGCATGTTCTCGGGAGCAGTTATCATGCATTCAAATAAGTCTTCGTTGTAGGATTGTTTCTTTCTTCTTTTTTTTTTTTCCTCCCTGTTCAGAAATGTTATAGCTGGCTTGAAATCAATGCTGTCATTTTATTTTGTAGCCTTGAAGCTTGAGAATGTCAGTGAAGTTATTTATTGCTGCAGACGGTACAGTTACGCACTGGAAACAAGCAACAAAGTTGTACATTCCTTAATATTTTAAAGTATGAACAATCAAAACAGTGCTGGAAGTGACTGCATCATAGAAAACTCAATTTATGGTCATAGCAAAAAAATCCACGCGCAAGCGGTCGGTGGGAACAACTGCAGGCATTTGCCTGCCGACAGCGGCTGGGGATGCTTGTCCCTTTTCATGTTTCCAATATGCTCAAGATCAGTGAAATTCTGATTTTTCTCGAGAGATTTGGCTACCTGTATGTTTTAGCTGGTGCCTTAGAGTCATGGTTCAGCCTGAATCTGGAAGTGTCCATGATCCCCCTCTGGTCTAGAAAGCGTTGTAACATCTTCGGAGGAAAAAAGGTAGATTTGTGGTTCGGGGAGCGCTATCGAAGCTGGAACAGGAGCCCTCTTCCAGGGAGCCGTCTTGTGGGCTGGTCAGAGAAGCACTAAAGTAATGATGAGAGAGGGATACATGGACATGAGGAATAAACAAGCGTTCATTTTTAGCATAAAATCAAGACAGCAAAATGAACAAAAAAAGGATCAGAAAAGAAAAAAAGATGGAATAGCTTTTGCTGAGAGAGTAATAAGCAAGGGTAATTGGAATGACTCATTTATAAGCATAAATTAGACCCTCTTCATATTGCAGAGACCTAGCAGGAAGGCTGGCATGGCTGGAATGCTAAAATCAATAGTTAGAACCTATTCAAGATGAATCAATTGGGAGCAAAAAGTAAGAAGAGTGGCATCTTGCAATGAAAATGATACTAGTTCTTTCCAAGCTCAGGAGTAAATGATCTTGAATGCTTATGGATCCGTGGTCTAAAAGAGAAAGCCATGATTATTATGTGCACCAGGTCACACCTGAATGACCCGAATATTCTCTGTCTATCGGGAGCCCTTATGCTGGGAAAGATGAAAAATGGCAGAAAGCTTCTATGCAGCTCCTGTCGTCACATGAGACCTCCGAGCAAGCCATCCTTAGGGCTCGTGGCAGAAAGCGGGGAGAAACTCAGGTGTTTAATCCACTTTGCTCTTTTAAAAAAAAAAAAAAAAAAAAAAGTCTTGGGAGTAACTTGGCGATAGACTGTGCATATTGAGCAGAGTGCGGATTTTGACTATGGAGAAAAATACAATATGATGGATTAGCCAGCGATTGATCTAGGCACCTTCATATGCAGCAGATGCCACTCTTTAACAATAGGCGCTGTTAACCAAAGGAATAGCTTCTCCGGGATCGCTTTGAATTTCTTTTCACTGCAAATGTTTTATACAAGACAACACATTTTCTAAGAAAGAATATTCTCACTCAGCATGGATTAGCTCCTATGTTGTGGAGGATGTCAAAGTTGATCATTGCAGTGCTTGTTTTGTTTTGTTTTTTCCTTGAAATCAATACAATTTCTGAACAGCCTTTTTTAAATTTAGATATTAACTATGCCTCCTAAATTAGGCCGGGCCCTTTATTCTTTTATTGTTGTCTAAATAATATTATTATTTTAAGAAAATTAATTTATTACAAAGTCCCCAAAAGAAAAAAATATCCTCTCAACTATTCACTCTTCAAAACAGTGGTTATTATTTCAACCGGCTCCAGAAATCCAAATCTATCTTTATATTTAGGTCATCTTGAAAAAATACTGCACAAAACCAAGTGGGGAGGCTGCAAAAGGCACTGAATAGTGAATCCAACCAGGTTCTCCCCAGGAAGCAGAAAATGATTCATAGAAACTCAAATTCATTCCCATAATATAGATTACTAAAACAACAGTCATCACAATCTGTTCTAAAAAGGGAATACATAAATAATAATGCCTTTTCATGCCTAAAGCAAAGGTGTTCCAAAAATTGCTCCATGGCACAAAACTGCGTAGACCTGCAGAGTTTGTATTTCAGGCAAGCTGCACGCCAAAGATGAAGCGTCTTCAGATCCACGTGGCTCAAAGAAGGTATTGTTGAGGGGCAGAGGAAAGATCGGTGTTTCCAGGCTCCGATCTCCACTGAGCAGTGAACGAAGGAGAAGCTTCAGTAGGAAAGGATACAGGTCTCCATCCATCCTCTTTGACCCAAATTGGATCAGAAATCAGTGGGTTGTGAAGGATGAATCATACCGAAGTACCTAACAATATAACCGAGGCCCTGACAAGAAGAGGTGGGAAGGGGGTTTCATGTTGGAAGTGCTGAAAGGACACCAAAAAAAGAAGGGAGATTGTCACACTGAGAAAATTCTGTGGCTTAAATCAGCCTAATTGCAAGACCGTAGCATTTCTGGCTAAGTGATTGCCCTGCTTTGAGATCTTATGTGGTTGAATGCTGCTTACTTCTGATGTGGTTTGCATTTATGTTCGTTTTTAGTAAATATTTCTAGGAAATTTTAGAAAGTTCCCAAGCTGTCTGCTGCTGCAGATTCCCAGGGAAAGGGGGATGTGGTGGGTGGTGGCAGCAGGAGGCTGGAGAAGGCCTCTGCGCTGCAGCAATGCAGGTGGGTGCAGGTGAGGCCGATGACCATGAGGAACAGTGAAAAATGTCTTGTGAATACTAAAAATCCCTCAAAATTACGATAGGAATTCTGACAATCTCTTCCATGCAGAACTAAGCAGATTCACAACCATCGCTGCAGTAGAGTCTCAGTTTAGAGAGGAAAAAGTTGTTTGCCAGACCTTTCTGCATGCTAAAACCTCTCTTGCTCCTTCAGCAGTGCAGATCACTGCCTTGCTCAACGCATGATTCTTCAAAAATTAAAATTTATGCGACGTTCCCTGCGTAACAAGGTGCCCTTGCTGCGGTGCCCTCGGTCTCCTCCTCCTCGCCCACTGCGCCTGACGGGGCTCCGGCGACCCGCTGCGCTCCGGCCCCTTAATGCCGACCCGGCTGGACAGTGCATTGAGTTACTGCTAGGCCACTTCACTAAGGGTTTTCCGAAAACTCCCTCAAATAGGGTCGCGTTCATTAAAGCCGGAGGTCTTTGTGGCTTGCGATGCCGCTATCGCCTGCTGTACAAATCCGATTCGGATCGTTCGTCGTAAAGCTGCCCGGGAAGAATCCCAGTTGAACACGAGCAATGGGCTGTGCTGCTTCGGAAGACTCTCCTGTCAATAGGTGGCAATAATATCCTTCGCTGCAGCTCCTTAATAAATGTTTACAGTTCTCCTCCACCCCAGTTGGAAATTTCATAACATAGTCTCAAGTTATTTATATCTGCAAAGTTCTGCATTTCCCCCATTATAATTTTTCATGTCAGCGTAGGCCAGCTATGGGGGAGGTATGGCATGACATTACTTTATTAAAGCTGACACCTTGCCTTGGATTGAAGGAGTTCTCGTCCTCTGTATACACAGCCAAAGATCATTAGCATTCCACTTCTGTTTGGCCATCAGCTAATCTGCTCCAAAATATTTGCATGAAATCAGATTTATATACCAGTCGGACACACAGAAATATAATTTACAGACCCAGAGTCACACGACTGTTGTTTAGGTATTTAGAGCATAGAGGAGTTATCACTCAGGCTCATTACCGGGAGGAGACAGCCGCCGCTTCCGCAAGCGCTGCCGGTGCCGCCGCTCTCCCTGCTGCTGATTTATACAGTTCGAATCCCAAGCGTTTAAAAACATGTGTTTCTTTGTGGCTTATCAGAAAGGGTGATGACACTACGTCTTCTTGCAAATTTGTCATCTTTGAAGTTTATGAAGTGAAAATGCATCTTTTTATTGGTGAGCGTTTGCCAAATCTATTTAAATTCACACACACACACACACTCACGCACACACACACGCACAAAATATGATTGAGGTTGTAAAACATTCAGGCAAATATAAAAATCAGGCGGAATGGACGCTGTCAAGTGCTTTTTACAGCAGTTAATCTGCTTTCTTTCATTCCGCTTTTTAATATCCTCTTAAAATCGGCAAGCATTATTTTCATAACAGTTCTGCTCCGCCTCAGCCTGCCAGCTGCAGGCATCCAACACCAGCGGTTACCCGTGAGACGTTTTTCCGTAAAGGATTTAAGGGTTTATAACATTTTAAGGTTACATCCGGATCATAGGCCAGATCCTAAAGTTGCTGCGCAGCATTTCCTAGTATTTTCCTGATGGGAGAATGTGCGGATGGTGCCTGTGCACGCGGTAACCGAAGGTGCCCTGAGCTTCGGGAGCAGGAGCCACGACCACGATCTCCCCTCCCAGTGGCCCGAGCGCCGGGGCCCCGAGCCCGTCTCGAGCGAAGGGTTTGGGTCGCGCGAGCGGCGCCGCTGCTCCCGGCGAGCCTTTAGCCGGGGCGCCTCGACCGGCACGGGAAGCTTTTGGGCACTTGAGCTTTCACCACCGCCGCTGCCTGGATTTGTGATATTAGAGCAGAAATACGACGTGCTCTGAGGTTATTGTGCTGTTTGCTTCATTTCGCTGTGACATTTCCAGAGGAAGATTAAAAAAATAAAAAATAAAAATTCTGCTACCATATCCTCATAAGAATTTCTTTCTTTGCAGGGTGAAAGGATTTTTTTTTTCAAAAAGCAAACCAAAAAAAAAATCATCTAGATGACCTTATCAAATAAATCATACCTACTTCTAGAAATAATCCAATGTAAGCGGTTTGCACCCTGCTTTTGCCTTGACGAAAAAAAAACCCCACCCTATTTCTGCAAATTATGAGTAGTTTTTAGAGACTTAAGATGGCCACGGACACAGCTCCGTGCCATGAGAACGATTTCTCAGTGCTGTGAAGAAAAGTTAGGCTGATCACTAGGGTTTTCTAATTTACTGTGGTCCTGTGTCACTGAAATATAAAATTAAAAGCAAAGAAAGCCATGGCTTGCTAATACTAGCGGAAATCCATCAGAATTAGTATCTTATATAGACTGACGATGGAGAAAAGCGATGCTAGGAACACAGCTTCCTTAGGGCTGTTTCTCCGCACCCTGCCAGCCGGGACGTGCTCCGGGGCCACGCGGACGCGACCTCGCGCCGCAGCCCAGCCGCCCGCTTCCGCCCTCCCGCGAGCGGCTCCTTCCCCGGCGTCTGCTTCTCCTCCCTTCCTGCCTCTTGTTCAACACGGACGATCCCAAAGCAGAGATTGTTTTCAAAAAGCGGTATTTTCAAAGGGGTGTAGATTTATTAGGGCATTGGTGGTGCTTAAAAAACTACGGTACAGCTTATCCTTAAGTCGCTAGTAGCCATAGTAGATTTTCATCCTTGTTGATATTATTTGAATTAGGGAAAATACATTAGATTTCTATGAATTTTCTAAGCCCACGCCTCTGAAGTCCCAGGTTACTATGCATTCTCATTTTCACCCAGCTGTCATGCGTTATATAGTTAGACCTTATCTATCTTAATATTATCCACGCTAACCTTGCCAGATCGAGTTTGCGAAAACTTTTTGGTATTGATCTCCCCCGGTTTCATCGCATCTTCCAGAGCAGATTGCTTTTGCGCTGGGCGCCGAGGGAATGCTGATTAGAGCGGGCTGCTCCTCGTTACAGCGACGGGGAATGATAACGAAGCTCTCGTTAGGAACGCTCTGCCGCCCGCTCCAAGAGCTACCGCTGCAAGATGAGCGAGGGTTAAAGGCAGGTAACCGCGTTGGTGAGGTTGTGCCGTAAAGCCCCTTGCGTCGTGGGGATTTCGGACCGGTGCTTTGGTGGTCACCACTTTCCACGTGAGCCTGAGCTTGGATGTGCAGGGGTAGCTCCAATGAGGACCTGGGTGTCTCCACCGTGGGTGGCAGAGCACCCAGGGGGACACGTCCTCCCCGTTGAGGATGGACGTGGTGGGCTTCGCGCCTTGGAGATGTTTGGGTCTCTCCTGGGTGTGGGGGGAAGCTTTGCTTCCAGGCGAGTTTTGCACCTTTGGTCCAACAGGAGTTTAACAGCAAAGAGCTCCGTGCCAGGATTTTTTTGTCTCCAGAGTCGTGCGCCTCAGCAGGGATTTTCAGGATTTCGGTTTTAGATTTAGGTGCTTAAATTCTGCCTAAAGCCATCTTAGCCTTTGAGGCTAAAAGCAGTATTTCAGAGGCGCCTCTGGTCCTACCCGCCTGCGAGACAAGCTCTCGTTTCACTGCGGAGTTCCCGCTGCAAACCGTGTCCGAGAGGTGGATCGGCCGGATGCTCTTCCGTACGGCTTGTTCTCCTTTCCTTTCAAAGACGCGGTGGTTTGGCAGTGTGCGCACCGCTGTGACCTTCCAGCAGCAGACTTGACTATTTTTCCCCCTCTCCCTTCTTAGGGAAAAGAGCTGATATAGATCTGGTGCTTTTTGGGTTATTTACCTCTGGGCAAATGCATTTCACAAGAGCCATGTGTAGCTGTGGGATGTTAAACCCTAGTGACAGAGTGGGGGGTTTTGGGTTGCTTTTTTGTGTGTTTGTTTGTTAGGAAAGGGGCGGTTTCGTGCCGCTTGAGTAGCAGCGCACGGTGTCGGGAGCGGGCGCCAGGGGGTTGTACAGTCGCCATCCCCTGGGGTTTGCAAGACCCGACTGGAGACAGCCCTGAGCAACCTGCTCTGACCCGTTAACCATCCGCACCTTGAGCCAGAGGTTCGGCTTGAGAAAATATACGTAAAACTGTGCTGAAGGCAAGTCTTGGACGGGTGAAGCGTGATGTGGTTGTTCTGTTCTCACCAGCAATACCAATTTTCGGTCATTTTCTCAGGCATGTCTTCTGATGTCCAAGCGCAGATTGACTTTAATGATGCAGAAGAACTAAGACAGTTTAAAGACTAGCAGCATATTTGTATTGGTAGTATACGTTCTGACTTGGTCTTTTTGATTTTAATTTTTTGGCTATGCAGAAGCATATCAAAAAAATCGAGACCTAAGGGGCTTTGGTGGACGGCACAACGTCGGAGCGCTGAGGGTCGCGTCTCTGGGGGATGGAGCGTCCCCCTGCCCCGATCTCTGGTTGTGTTTCACAGCGTGTGAGCCTGGCACAACGTGTCTCTGCAAGTCGCTGCTACGGCGGTACGAATACAACGGGAAGAGTAAGACCAAGATTTTCCCTTTTTCCTAGGTGGAAACACCTACAGGCAAAATCTTACTGTGCCCTGAAATAATTATTTGGAAAAAAATGTTATTTATCTGCTACAACTGAGTAATAAAAATTTAAAGGCACATGTACTTTTTTTAACTTAAGAACTTTTCAAACAGACCCAGTGCACCCCGAAGGTGCCAGATTAACACAGCTGAACCTGAAGGCTGAAGCCTCTCTTTTAACTGTGGGAGAAGACTAGTATTGCTATTCTTATGTTTATAATAAGTGGTAGGAAGTGGAAAAATTAAGTACAAACGTGGAGGTAATTACATGGAAAATAATAGCACAAAAAAACCCAGAATGACAAAAAGGCAGCAATTAAGAATGGATACAAGAGCTCTGACACAGAGATGAGTATTAGTTCAATAGATTTTAAGTTTTAGGTAAACAAGAAATGGTGATAATTCAGAAAGACTGTAGACAGCACACTAAAATTAAATGAGAATATGGTAGAAAAATAAAAATGCAATGAATGAATGAATGAATGCTAATTAATAATTGTTGATCAGCAGCACATAAAATATGTATAGCCTCATCCATAGCATAGCAAATGCTCAGCACACGTATATAGCTTAGCTTCGCATAGCGCTGTTTCTATTAAGCCTCGTGCTCCTCAGGCAGAACAGGAACAGGTTTGCGCCTGCTCCCCGTCTCAGCTTGAAAGAAATGGTGCAACTTAACGAAGAATTGGTGCCGATCACGGTTTTTTAACCCTGGTAGAGAAATGACTTTGCACCTAGCGCACCGAAAGCGTTGGGTGCTTGACCTCTGCCAAATAACGTATTTGGTGCTCACATGGAAAAGTACTGCTTACGTTTGCTTTGGGATCACTAATAGTTTTCTAGATAAGATCGCTCTTTTCCCTTAACCAGCTTGTCCTGTTTAGCAAAACCTCCGGAGGCCTCTCGCCTTGCTGGGGCGCTCCGTCCTCTCGCGGCACCAGGCTTGGGGGCCGTCTCCATCCTGCTGCCCGACTTCTCTGCCCCGACGCGTCCGTCCCGATGTCTCCGTCCCACCACCCAACATCTCTGTCCCGCCGCCAGCGCTGTGACAGAAAAAGCAATATTCCCACCCATTTTATGTACCTTCCTCAAAACGGTCTCTGGTAGATTAATCCAGGAAACTGTCAAAGAGCAAACCAATGTACCATGCGTACAAAATTATCCATTTATATATCCATTTAAGCATTTGTAGCTTCCCAGGTGTGCTGTAGATATGCGCTGGTATGGTGCCGATTAGACACAAGTACATTAGTGTCAGTAAAAGCGGCAGCACAGGTGAAAAGCTAAAAGCCACACTGAATTTTTTCCAAGGAGGGACATAAGTATTGTTGAAGGAAGTCGTCCCTTTTTGTAAAAGCAAAAAACCAAATCACTCCCATCTCCATTAATTTCTGTCTGCAGTGATATTTATAATATGGGGGGGGTTTCCTGTGATATTTTTTGTCCAATTGTATGGTTCTCTCCCCAAAACAAAAAATTTCACTTGTCAAAGAAAGACAGCAGGTGCCTGAGGCTGGTTTTACATTTCCACTGTTTTCTGCATTTAAAAATGTAATGCAGAATCTAAACTATTTAACAAGGCAAAAGTTGTGCTTCCAGCTGAAGAGAGACGACATCACACTTGAGCAGAAGGGCTACATGGACGACAAAAACCCCGTACTTTCATCGAGCAATACTCCAAAAAACCACACTGACAGCACAGTTGCTAAGAGAATATGAATAACATAAAAGTAACTGGTTTCCGGATGTCTAATTAGGTCAGCTCATTCTCTCCTGAAGGAAGGAAGACCTTATCTGCAGGACAAAAACCTGAATTGTTCACGTGCGTTTTGAAATTGGTGCTATCAAGGCTCATAAACCTCAATTAAGCCGAAATTCATGATTTGTGCCGCCGGGAAGGATGCTGCAAACCACCGGCGATCGCGGGTTGTTGAAAAAAGGGAGGAACGAGAAATTTCGAGGTGAAGGGGGTGTTCCCGGGAGCGGCGCGGACAGCCAGGCGGTCAGCAGCTCCCGGCTCCGAGCGCGTGCGAGAGAAAATGCTCAGAAGGCTTCGGCTAATTTGGAAGGAAAGTTGGTAATTTCAGCCATAGAGCAGAGTCCTCACTGTGATGAGAATACTTCACTGTGATGAGAAGAGAAAATCTAGTTTTGCCAGCGCACTGAAAATGAGAATATAAATGGGTATCGTGAGCAAAAACTAAGAAATAGCCAGTCATACATATATATTGCCGCTGCAGACTCAGACTGCAGACGGGCAAACGTGGGCTCAGCGCAGCAGAGTCTCGAAGGTCGTCGGTGAGAATTGTTTTCCTCTTTTGCCAGGTGGACGATTAATTTAAAAAAAAAAAAAAAAAAGTAATTTTATGGTCCACAGGATAAACCTAAATGTTGAAGGATAAGCCTAATTCTAGATCTACGTGTTAGCTTATGTAGATGTGTCAAGGCTAATGTGGGTTATCAGCGAGCATTAATAAGTACCACAGGATCAATAATACTAAGTTATGGAGTCTAATATTTACACTCTGTTGTCATCCATGTTCCCATGATAGTTTTGTTTTGTTTTCTTTTTCTTTTTTTTGAGTACATTCATTTTGCTTGGTTAAAAGTGTTAATTTGTTAATTGTGACTTTCCCTCCCCCTTTCCCATAGGGAATAAAAAGTAGATGAGCAGTATCAAAACCTCAACCAAAAGGAGGCTTTTCCCACCTAAGAGAGGAAACCCTGCTTGCTGCCGGTAACTCAGAGCAGACAGTGATTTCCCAGGGATTTGGTCGTTAACATCTTGACGAAGCGAGGAGAGGGCCCCCCCCGCCCTTCCCGGGCAGCCGCTTCGTCCCCTGGAGCAGGAGGAAGAGGAGGAGGAGGAGGAAGAGGGAGAGCTTCAGCCTTTCCCTCGCCTCGTGCCAGGCCTCCGCTCCACTCCGGGCAGCTTGCCGGGAGCCGGAAGAAAACCGGAGCGAGGACCGTGCCCTTTCCCAGCTCTGCCCCGGGGGTGGGAGCAGCTCTCGCTGATACGGCCGCTTTTAGGGGCAGCACCTGGTTTTCCTCTTAGTCGGTTTTGCAATTACTGCACAGCTTCGACTTTCGTGAACTGTCGTGTTTAGGCACATTGGCGTATTGGTGTCAGAAACCTGCTTTAATATATAAGTTTCCTCGTAAGTAAGTATTTTCTTAGGTGTTGAAAACGCCATCCCGCCGCTCCTTTCTTACGGTCTTTGGCTCGTGCTCTGTCCCCGCCAGCCCCGCCGCTGCTCCAGCCTGGCACGGCAACGTCACGGGGCGCCTTCCGCCCCGGAGCGAACAGGAGCGGAGCGGCCTCACCGAGGAGGAGGATGCCGCGTCCGACTTGATTCAGCAGCAAAGCGCGTTCTTCTTCCAGGGCCAGGCAAGCGGCCCCAGCGCTCTGCTTCTCGGAGCTGGCGCAGCTCGGCAGAAGTTAGCTGCCACGCGCGTTGGGCAGGGACCGCGCGGCGCCGTCCCAGCGGCTCTCCCAGCCGTGCCGGGAGCGCGGGCACGTGCAGCGCCTGCCGCCTTAGCGAGAAGCAGGAATACCGCGCTGCTGCTTAAAAAATCAGCATCTGTCAGGCACCGCCTTTTCCAGGACATCACTGTGCTTAATTATAAAGTGACCAGAGATGGCTTCTTAAAAAAAAAAAAAAAAAAAAACTAATCTTTTTTTTTTTTCCCCTTGTTCAACTGAGATCTCTGAAGGTTTAACTATTTAAATATTCAGCTCAGATACAACTTTTGCTTTTTTTCCCCCCAACCATACATAAAATACTAACTGCGGTTCAAAGGGAAGACAGAATTTGACCAAATTCAGGGATGAATCAGGAACTGAAGTGACGTCGTCTTTGGACTACACGGTCCTGTACGACAAATCATGAGTAGGCCTCGCTCTACTTAAGTTTATGAAGGAGTTTATTATTGTTTCCTGTTTTAGCATTTAATGTCTGCAGCAATCATCCTTTGGTCTTAAATATATCACACCTGAGCTATAAGTACCTATTTTGATGATGGACTCACCATCATCAGGTGTTTGGATTGTATGGTATGGGAGTTCCCTATAATTAAGGAATCTTTTTTTTTTTAAAGAAAAAGCTGTTTAAGTACACATTTCCTTTGAAGAATGGAGAAACAAGTAGTTTTTACTGAAAAATATCGATTCCGCGGTCCTGCCAGACTGCGCCACGCAGGCAAATGCCTCCTCGCGGGGGCTCCAACAGCGGCGTGCGAGACCCCCTTTGCAGCGACTGCGTGGCACAGGAATGGAGAAGGAATGAATACTTTTCATGGTGCAGAGGAGGCTTTTAAAGAATACTGGTATAGGAAAACATCTCGCTGAGAAGAAACGGGGGGAAACTGTGGTTTGGATAACATACAGATAGCAGGGGAGTGAATGGCACAGTTCTGCAAAACAATTAATCGTGCGAGGAAGTTTTATCAGGTGCTCCCACTCGCACCGTTCAGATGGCAACACTTAGTTAAACGGAAAGGTAAGACACTTTGAGTGAATAAACTGAAATAGTTGCTTCATATAATGCACAATTAACCTTTGGAGCTTTTTATCAGTAGATAACTTCAAGAGCTTTGAAGGATTAAAAAAAGGATTGTACGATATTCATGTGGATAATGAGAAGATCAAGATTTATTACAGGAAATCAGAATGTATAAGATAAATCCTCCTGTTTTTAGGACTTAAATTCATTGACAAGATCACTAAACACTAGCTGACAGGAGTAAGTAAGAAGCTTTCCAGAGGGCAGCTTTTTCACTACTAGGTTTTCTTGTCCCCTGTTTTTATAACGTTTACTGCTAGCCAGCAGCACAGCGAGGATTCAAGCTTGGCAGGGACGTGACACAGATACACGGCAGTTTCTAGATTTCAAACAGTTAAAAGCAAAGCGTTGTCCCGAGCACAGCTCTGGAAGTGCTGGGAGCTTTGCAGAAGTTGCTCTGAAGACTTTTAAGCATAGACTAAGACTGTGGTTCAATGTTTTCAAGACAGGCAGTCTTGCCTCCTTGCCTCCTAAATTTTTCTACAAAATTTATTGTACTGTTATGCCATTCGGTTTGTCATAGGAAATATTTCCTGCTATTTTTTTCTTCTAATCATGAATAATGATTATTCGTCACAATGGTTTTGTTTTTTTTAATCATGAATAAGTGAAATTAGAAAGTTATAACCTAAAAAAACCCCCAAAAGATGGGCTCTCCAGCTCGTGGACCATTGACATCTGGGCTGGAAATGGGGAGGAACACGTCCCCAAGCCACGGCCGCTATTGGGAGCACTAGTACAAGGGCAGGGCCTTCCTCAGCCGACTCTTCCTTCGCAGCCCTCATTCCGGGATTCTGTGACAGGGGAATAACGATACCTTAAAAGAGGGTACAGAAATTATCTGGGAGCCTGAAAGTAGGGCAACATCTGCTTTTAGTCAGATTTTTGCCAGTCAGAACACATGTTCTTAAATAATGAATCAATAATCTATTCAGTGATGTAGCTCTGTTTATCGCCTTCGCTATTATATTGTCTTATGAGGCAATTTACCAACTTGGTGAGAAACTGTGCGACATAGTGTGAAATGATATTAGAAACTGTGCCTAGAACCCTCTCAAAATTGATAGAGTTCTGCCGGGGAGCTCATAAATTCAGCGCTCTCTCCAATGCAGTCCTGCTATTATTACTTGCATATTGGTTGTTGCTATGCCACTGAAAACTAATTTAAGAGTATATAAGAAATTTTGCTCCTGGAATGGTTAGGTCCACGTATGAAGAAGTAAATGCTGAATTATAGTTATCATTCACTTGTAATCTCTTCTGGCTTGATTTAGTTTGCAGTAGATTCCAACAGAGTTACACTGACAGTCCTAAAAAAAAAAAAGGATGTATTACGAAAGCCTAAACTGTGAACACCCGTTTAGTTCAATAAAGCTCTTTATGTATAAATAACAGGAAAGAGACACTCATTCTTGCTAAGGGCTATTATTGACTTAAAGAGAAATCCCACATACACCAATCAATAGGTAGATCTTGGCCATAAGATTTTGACCACTAGTTGAAATGAACTGAAAAAAAATGATCTTGACTTAACCACCTCAGCATGTTCCACTTTGCAAAACAGCGTTTCTGTGAGAAAGCGGAGTTGCAATAAAAACGAAGGGGTTTGTTTGAAGGTGTAGATACCTAATGGCACAAAAATTAGAAGGGAATTCTGATATATTTGTATACGGCTTGTGTGCTGCAGCTAACCAAGGCAGCCGGTGCTCCTGCGGCTGCTCCCGGTGTCCGTAGACCAAGGTGTTGAGAGCTGGTCTGTGCTGAGACGTACAGGGACAAAGAAGATTTACCCAGGTTTCAACCGGAAAAGAACTAATTAGCTTGGATGTAAAGCAGGTGAAATAGAGGGAAGGGCAGGCAGGGGGGGTTAACGGGAAGCGGAGGAAATGCTGAAGGCCGTGCGAGCGCTGGCCGGGCGCTGAGCGCTTTCCGCGTGTTCGTGACCCTTCACAGGGCCGCAGGCACGACGGCGATTCACGCTGAGATTTGGCCTTGCTTGGAGCTGCCGAGAGCCCTGGCTGCCCACACAACGGTTCCCACGCGTGCGTTTCTGTTTTCTTTAATTTTTTTTTTTAAAAACAAGATTTTTTCTTTAATTCTTCTGAGCTAGTTTGAATGCTGATTGCGTTTGAATGCTGATTGCGTTTGCAGAAGGAGTTGCTGGAGTGACGTGGGTCTAAATCTCAGCAGTGCTTCCGGTGCCTGCTGACTGCCAGGCGGCGCAGGCACGACTCCGGCAGCCTTGTCCTTGCGTCCCTTTGGGAGCGACAGCCGCTCGCTCGACAGACAACCTGGGTCTTCCGCTTGCCTTTTTGTTAGCAAGAAGCTAGCTGCAAGCTAGTCCTTTCTATGCCTTTTTTTTTTGGTCCTAGAACAAAAGGTTAATTCTGAACTTTTAAGTCTCTAAGAGATTTTAAGAAAATTCTGGTATCTGTTTATTTTTGCTTTGGGGGAAGAGTTGTCAGCTGTGAGCGAGCTCTGCAGGATCTGCTCGGAAAATACTCTGATGTTAAACACCTTTGAGCAAACACAGCTAAAAATAAATGGAGATGTCGGCTTAAAAGTATTTCTGCTTAATAGCATATATAGTAAATAATTCTAGCAAATAGAAAGTATCCTGTTCAGGAAGAATCCTGAAATCCAGCTGACTCTTTCTGAAGGAAACAATATGCATAAAATCTGCCTTTTATCCTTAAAGATTGAAGAGTAATAACAAAATGGTCTTACACAAGAAGGTGTTGAATTGTTTGCTTTCCTATGACAAGTTTTGCTCACTTATGACTCAGTAGTTCAATCCGCATATGAAAATATGGTCTCCTTTATTGATATTAAAAATACCAAACACAGGAACAATTTTTATGGCTACTTCTTTTATGGCTACTTCTACTTCAGAAGTGATCCACTTCTGTTCTGCAAGGGCACTTGACGATATAGCCAAAACGGATTGTCCTATTGACTCCTGTTTATTTTTCCCTTTTATTTCTTCCTATTACTGAGGTGTAAAGATCCATCTTTACATCAAATTCATTTCAAACCAGTTTTTATCACAAATAAGATGTGTAAATGGCATTCTGTGTAAATGGCAAGATATTCAGTTTTAACCCATATACTTATTCAAAGCCTGTTGCAAGGAGCCTGACTTCATATTTGCAGATGGCTTTTCCATTCGTCTTCCTTGAACGTATTTGCAGGTTTGTAACCTCTTGCACTGCCGTTGCTCAGAGGCTGGGCCGGGCAGCATTTGGCCCTGGTCTTTCTCGGGCTCCAGGCAGTGTTGTTGTACCCCTAATAATTATTGTTTGCGATTTTTCATCTCAAAATGCCTGTAAAAATATGATTGTGTCGCGGATGCTGAGATGTTTTTCTAGCGTGATGGTGAAGTGGCGCGTTGCATTGCGCAGCCTGTGGGACTGTCTGAAGGCACAAAGCTCGCTGGGAGCGTTGTAGGTTGAGCAAAACGATCTTATTGATAGCGTTTATTCAGAGTGATCTGTGGAAGGAAATACCACCAGAACGGGAATTTGATTTTGTCTTGGAAGGAGCTTCTTGGTTTGCTCCAAGAGAAAGCGTGGGGATTAGCTAATATATGTTTATTGTGGATGATCAGGAACTGAACTGGAAGACAAGAGATTTCACAGGGTCAGCATCTGCTAAAAGATGACTATATTTAAGTTGTTAGGGCAGAGCCTACAGTGCTATGGCCATCTCTGGAATAAATAATAAATAACAGCAACAGTGACCAAAAGGGGGAAGCAGGAATTTCAAATTCAGGGTGTCATGCTCTCAACCAGTCTCAAAGTCTAGCAAAAAGGTTACAGCTGTGAGAGTACTCGGACCTAGTTAGAGCACTTGGCCAAATGTAACGCACGACTATGAAAGGCTTGGAGAAACTAGAAACTCTTCCAATTGCTGGCGTAGTTTAAATTCTCAGTGTTACTTTAAGCTATTTATTTATTTATTTATTTATTTATTTATTTCCCTGAGACAGCTTCGTATTGCCCTGTCTGCAATGACAGAGCTGGAGTGAACTGTGGTGGCATTTCACGCAGTACAATTTAGTTACGGTGACCTATCAATTGATTATAAAAAGACCCAGAGCAGGTAAACTGATGTTTCAAAGCTCTTTAGTTTTATCACACTGTGATTCAATTTATTTGGAAAATATTATTATAAAGGTGACTACCCTGTACATCGCCAAAATGAAATGGGCAGATCGGGTTATCTGACAACACGCATCACGGTGCAGAAATATCACTGCAATTACATTGTTGGAGGTGACTGCTAGAGTCCAGCATATCCAACACCCCTCCCACCCTCCCCAAAACGGCCCCAGGTCCTTCCCAGGGAGACTGCCCTGGCATGGGCGGCCCCACAACCGGCACCTCTCGGTTAGTTCTGTTTTACCGTTCAAAGCGGTAGTAAATAGTTAAAAGGAAGCTAAACTTCAGGAAAGAGCTGAGGGAGCAGCAGAAAGCACTAAGCAACCTCTCGCATCTCCCATGTCCTCCAGCGTCCTGCCATAGGGCAAGCCATGCTCCAGTCCCTAATAGACGACCACAATAATTATGGACACCATGAAAAGAATGCATAATTATTTGTCTTAGGTGTACTGCAGTATTCGCAATGCCCCTTCCAGGAAATGTAGCAAAATTATTATTTTTTAAGTTATTACAAATTAACTGCCCAGTCCCATTTTCAGCCACATCCCCTCTTTTAATTTTTACTTGATGATTCTCTTTCAAGAGCAGGCTTTTCCGTACGGTGAAGCATGACCTTTCTCTTCAATATGTACTTTGCAGTATGCTTGTTTCCTTGGTACGCTAATAAGGAAAAAAATATGTATAACCATGAGGCTTGCTTGTAAAATCCTAGTTTGTTCCCATTTTATCCCCTGTCACCAGAAGTGACCTTTTATCATCCACAGTAGGGAGAATCTCTTAATGCTGTGACACGTCTGCAGGTGAAATTATGGTTTTGGCTAGACACGTTCTACACATAATGCTCAAGACCAGAAAAAGAGAAAGCACTGGTTTCTGTTTGCGCCTTGCCCACTGCGTAGGATGTTTTTGTATAACGGGCACTGAAGCATACTACGGACCCCTGCCATTCGCTGTCAAATGACTGAAGTGGTAACGAGCCCCCTATGAAAGGTGAAAGTTTACCATGCAGGTTTTGCATGTCGTAAATGCATTAAAACATTGGGGTAATCTTTAAATGCGTTCCCAACTTACGCACAGAATTAGAAGTTTGAAGGTAGCTTTCATTTCCTTCCGGCTCTAGACTCAGCTGGAATACCAGCCTCTTAGAAATCCTTTCAAAACAATTTCATCATTATTACTATAATCACTGCACAAGTGGGAAATCCTTTACAGAATGCCTCTTGTTGCTATGGGACATTGTGGTGGCAGTTCTGCTCACAAATTGATATTATCAATCACAATTTAGTCATTACAGGTTTGCAGTAAAATTGCCGGCCTGCAAACAGTTGCTGCTTTCCTACAAAAGACTGCAAAGATCTACAGCACTGCAGAGTTTTACAACATTGTTGAGTCCTTTTCTTTAGGAATTGCATGAATATTTGGACTGTTTGACTCCGCATGGAATTTTTTTTTTAATAGAAGTCTTTCCTTCCACGGCTTAGCCAGTGCTGGGCCCATAGGAGGAACGGTGAAATTGTCCATTAGTTTATTGAGCCTTTTTAAATTAGAGGCCTCCGCGCAACAGAGGCAGAAGGTTCTTTCAAGGGAAATCAGAAATATTTTATTAAACAATGAACGCTATTTTCAGTACAAATTACTAGTTGCTCCCCTTGAAAGCAGGGGCATATTCCTTTCACGTACGAGCAGGTCCAAGCTGATAAGGCCTAATGCAAGATGGATGGTGACAGCTCCCTTGCTTGCTCTCCCTGCTCCGCAAACACACTGTAAAATTCCTGCCTCGTGTCCGAGTTGAGCGAGGGACGCCCCTTGGTGCCTTCAGAAAGACAGGAAAACCATAGTCCAGTAGGGACAAATCTCCAGCACCAGGTCACTCGTTACCCTGTATTTCTGCCCCAGCACAGCTGGTGTGCGAGTAGCAGATAGAGGTGGAGGAGAGCATGGGAAGTCTTGGTCTACCAGCCCGGCTGGGTAGTCCTCCTTAGGACCCAGGAGCACTAGTATAAATCAGAATTTTTCAGCGGGAACTTCAGAGGATTTGCTTATATGCATGTGACTAATGGAGAGAGTTACAGGACAAAACTTAATTGCAAGCGTCACCTTTATGCACGAATTTCCAGTTAAACCTCTGCCTGCGTTCTCTGTGGAAAAGGGACCCTCTTGTTACCGTTGATCTCGACCGGGGTAGTCCAAGAGCCTCTTCAGTTACAAGTCCAGGCAGCTGCGGATTTAATGTTGGGTTTAGAACAACAAACTGCTACAACTCAAGGGCTTCTGCAGCCTCGTGCTTCAACGCTTGCGTCAGTGCCTTGCTGAAACCGCTTTACTCCGTGTAGCAACCCCAGAACACTTAAGACGCCTCCGCCACTTTGTGAAGCCATGGAAGTGCTACTCACTAGAGCGAGGGTTGCTGGTTTACTCCCCCTAACCCCCGCCCTGAAATATGAAGTGCAGACTGCTTTATTACCTTTAAGTTGTCAAGAAAAGGCAGCTAGCATCATCTGCATGGAATTGTTTGTCTTCAATACTGTTAAATTGGTGGAAAATTAAAGGTCTGAACCCGGAGACTGAGAGTGGCAATCAGGCAGATAGCGTTTTAGGATGCACTGAGGACGCAGTACAGTTACAGCGGGAACTTTAATATTTTTAAAAGCACAATTCATCTTATTGTATAAAACTTTAACTGCTCGTAGGGAGAGGGAAAGCCTGGCTTGCATGAGTAACAATTAAATGTGAATGTCAGGTGTGACTTATCCAAATGAAGAAGTACCAATGTCATCTAACGAAATGCCTCCCCGCGATACACCTGTGGAGCTCTGGCTTGCCTTGGGTGATGGGGCTCCCAGGAAGCCAGAGCCCCGAGAAAAACCTGACCCCCCTGTTCTTTAAATCGGGGACACAAAAGTCAAAAGAGCTGGTAAACTCAGAAGTAGGCTAATTCTCCTTTAAACAGAGAGAACAAAGGCTGAGATGGCTAAAAGGACTTGCCTATAGGCACCCCCCTGCCATCGTGTCCTTGCAGGGAGCATCCTCTTCTTCAGCCTCGCGATTTTCCATGCCCCCGAGATGCAGCAAAGTCCCCTCCGGCTCCCCGGAGCCTTCTTGCATGTCCCCACCACCCTGTATTTCTCAACACCGTTGTGTGTCCTCTTCCTGCCACCTCTCCGGCTCTCTGCCTCCCTCCCTGGCTCCTGACCACCTCCTCCGTGATGAACCGGCGCAGGTGCCCTTGAAGGAGAACCCATTTCCCCCTCTTCCCAGAGGGAAACTTCCTCCTAGCTGTTCAGCTGCAGTGTTAGCGGAGCAGGGCATGGAGACCAGCAGCTCCTGGATGCCACCCATTGCAGCCTGCTATGTAAAATTCATAGGGAAAGTTATATATGACTTAATGCAAAAACACTTCTGAGTTGGTTTTTGTCCTGTTTTTCATATCCATGATTATTCTAGTTCTTGTTTTAAAACAAGAACAAAAAAACTCCGATCAATTATCATGTAGAAAAGAGCTCCTCTTGACGCAGAAAGATGTTTTATGCTTATATATTACACATCCCTCACATTTACTTAGCTCAATAAAAAACACGAAGACAGCTTGTAGGAAATGAATCCTCTCTGCATTATCTTGTTATCTAAAGCAGCTTGTATTTTCTTTGGAAGAAAGAGTGCTGGAATTACTGTGTTATAGTTTGAATTCTAATATAAATCAGCTAACAGAAGGAAAATAGTCGGCTTCCCCCCCACCAAAACCCAGACTTACAGGTTCAGTATTTAAATTTCAGTATTCAGTACCACTTCCCTGCACACAGTGCTACAAAACTGAGCGTGTGGCAGGTGGGATGAAGGGGATCTCTGGTATACTGGGGACTCTATTTGCTTTCTCTGTAAAGATCAGATCCTGAAGAAGAGTAGCAAAAATGTTCATGTGAAGTTTCCGCTGCCCAAGACAGACACAACATCTTTTTTTGGCAGCTCATTCCTGAGGATGACACCAAATCCTGAGGGGCTATTTGAGAGTGGTGGGACTGGCGTACAGCAAGCTTTGCTTCACGGATCCGTTTCTCGCAGCGTAAACATGTTCATTGCTGCAGATTGAACACTTTGTCCTTTCAAAAGTGCTTGAATTTGCTCATCTTTGAAACTCTTTGCAGAAGGGGATGATGGGGAAATGTCAGCATGTCCTGTCCCAGCTCTGTGACCGCCGTACTGCTGCTGTGACGTTGTGAAGAACTACAAAACTGAGAGCTGGAGGCTTGAACACCTCCCATGGTCGGCAGTACGCATCCACAGGCTGCTTTGTTGGCTGGGTTTTCTTTTGAGGGACGTGGGGTGAGATAAACAAGGATAGGGAATGTTTCTAAGGGCAAATACTCTGGGAAGTCATTTAAGATTTGATTTTAAGAACAGAAGTCCTTACTGGGAAATCATTAAATCCCCCAGTGTAACTGCAGCCCTAGTCTCTTTCTTATTGAACTTGAGGGTGTGAAGCATTTCAGGATCTAGCTTCTTAATCTTTTGCTTCACTGGAGAAGTTCAAAGCATATATTACTTTAACAGCTCATTGTATGTACTGATGGTAGGCAAAAATTAGCAAATATGACTATCTGTCATCCGCCTATTCTCATGTGCACCCATCCACATGCTGATAGGGACACCAAATCACTGTTCTGTGAGATCGTTTTTTTCCTACATTTCAACAGTAACTTGTACCACTTACGTAAGGACATGTTCTGTCACCTGTGCTATGCTAAGGTGACACATTACTACAGGAGGAGCTGTGTTAAAACAGCAGTAGGTTATCCTCAATGACAGGACAGCAGCTATTGCCCACAATGCTTTTAACCTATCTGCTAGTTTTCAATATGTTGTGGTTTATTTCCTAAAGGAGAGAGGCAGTTTTATAATTTAATTGCTAACCTGTACTCTTTCTGATACAAAAAGACACAAAAGAATGTGTACTTCCAAAGAGAGTTTTGCTTGGCGGGGAAAAAAACAGACTAAAAAGTTGAGGAAGTTTCTCGAGACTCAACGTTTATTAAATAGAAGATGAAGAACTAAATAATTGCTACATTAGAAAGGTCAGTATAAAGATAAAGGTATAAAGGTGACAAGAATAAACTCAGTGAAACAAAACTATGCTACACATTTGCATTGCATCAAATCAGCTCATTTTTGATACTGGGCTTACTGTTATTCCTAGATTAAGTGATGTCTGGCTCCGGAGGCTGTGTGTATACAGCTTTCATGACATACGCTTACATTTCTTCCTCCCTTCTCCATCTGCTAGTACTAGAGCTCAGTATTGCTGCTATTTGTCTATTTAAAGACTTTTTATTGCTGTTCATCACTTAAATCAAACTGGCAATAGGAAAGAGCTTATTGGGCTCTGGTATCTCTTGCTTTGCTCTTCCAGGTCAAGCTCTGTGCAAGGTCGGGTGGATCATGTTGTGCTTTCACAGATATTGTTTGTTTTATTTACCCTGACGGAGGGAACGTTTAATATCTGAATTACCATTTATAGGGAAACACTGGAACTAATAAAAAGTCTAATCCTGAAGGTACCTTAGCACTTCTAAATGTCATTAAAAGTCACTTCACAAGATAAGAGCTAAATATATACTCTAGCTATCGAGCCCAGATTGCTGTGGGATGTGTATGAAACTGTGCATATATAATGTCCAACCCGTAATATTAGGGCGTAAGTTATATTTATCAATAGAGGATGCTAGCCTCTTCTCTAGCTGTTTGATTATAGCCTAGCTCCAATTTTTATGAAGATGTTTCTTCTGACTATTTTCCCATGCCCTACCCAGCCATTTCAGGTCAAAGGCAGAGGTGCCTCAGCGCAGCCTGCGCAGCTACCGCAAGATATGTTGGGGATAGTTCAGGGAGCACCGTGGGGTTTGGCTTTCCCAGCTGTGCCTTCTCCTTACAGGAACATAGGAGGTAGAAGTGACCAGAATTTATGATGTTTGAAAATTAGAAAAGTTGAATTTGATGCTCACGTAAACTCCGGTTTGGGGTTTGCAGTACTAGACGGGGAAGTGGGGCACCAGAAGACTGAGAAACCCCACGTTAGACAATGTTTGGGGAAGCAGGCCCAAGCTCTCGTGTCTAAATTGCTATTTATACATAGATTAGGTAGATGCATTAATGTTTAATGTACGTAACTTGTTTTTACTTACCTTAGGGATAGCTCACAGCTGATAATAAAGACATAGCAGGGGACAGGATCAGGTCTTCTCTGTCCTGCCTGCGCTCGCTGCTGCCTGCTGGGGTGGGACTGAGCTGACCAAACCTTGGAAAGTGGAAGGGGGGATCCTTGATCCCTCCTTTTCCCTTGAATCCTCCTGTTAATCAGGAGCACAATCTAACTGCATGGTTTATTTATTTGCTAAAAGGTTGGTCTGGATTTTATTTTGTTTTCAGAAGAAAATAATGATTGAAGCATAAAGTCTGTCCAGATAAATGAAACCATTTCAAAATTTAAAAATGCAATGAACTTCAATAAGGAGAAGAGTGTCTTGGTATTTGTGATGGACTAAGGAAAAAAATGCAAGACATCAAGGAACTTTTTGTTAATCAAAGATGATGTTTGACTAGGGGATAGTGACAACAGCTCACCCCGCCAGCGTGGCATGATTAGAGCAATGACTAATGCATGTATTAACTCAGAGGAAGTTTTCAAATGAAATATTTGCTATCATCTAATCCATTACTTCTCTAGTCAATTTTCAGGATCTTTCTTGAAAGCTAATGCATATTCAGTGCAATCATTGCCTACTCAAGATCATTTATGGGAGATCACTAATAACTAATTAGCCGTCCTTCACTCCATGAAGGCCATATAAGCTACTTCATTCATTAAGTGGTATTGAAAATACCGAATAAATGTTCCCATTACCAATAATAGGGAGAAAAACAACCACACCACATCTTTGGTTTACACAGATTTCACCATGAAACTGCTCAGACCATAAAAGGAAAGAACTGCTTTTGTAATATGAGATTGCATTAAACTATGATTAAAAATTAATCCAACTTCTAATTGGAAATACTCTGAAATTAATGGTTAAATCCTTACAGCAATATATTAAAAGGTTACGACTGTCAATTTTTAATGAATTCATTTTAATTATTTTGATAAGGACATCGAATCAATTGGTTTTAAAGATGTAAGTTTTAGTCTTCCAGGGTCTGGACACAACTTTTTTCACTTTCTTTATTCCTTGATCATTAATGTTGATTGGCCAGTCTGTATTTGCCTTTACAAAACTCTTTGAAGATGCTCTTTCCCCCTATCCTTTTTCCATGCCCTTTTATGACTGTGTTTTCCTTCACATTTTTTTCTTTTCTTTTTCACTCCCAAACTTTTCTGTTCCTCAGGTGCAATTTTTAGATACTTGTTCTCCATTTGCCAGGCTTCCGCCTAAGTCAGTCAGAGTTCAGGTCAATGCACTCAGCAAATTTACTGAAGCAGAATCTTTTGATTTTTATACCTTGTTTCAACTGATCAAACAAATATTAAAATATATTTAAATGGGACTGCTTGTTTCAGTAGAGTCCACTGTTGAGTTTATGAAGAATGGGTGACTGTTCCTTCAATTCCATATATAATTTAGGTTTAAAGATATACCTATTTGTTTTTAATAGACTGAACATAACGTCAAAGACATGCATATATCAAGGGTGTAGAACGCAGGTAAACGACCTGCCGAGAGGAGTATTTTTACTGCATCATTCCCTTAACACCTGACATTAATAAGAATCATTGCTGCACTATTTTATAGACAAAAGTTTTGCACCCTCCATACTGCCTGTAATGTTATTACTAATAAATCTATAACTAGTAGTCTTACTAATAAGGTTATGAAAATAGCAACTGTTGCCTACGAGAGAGACTTGAGCCTAACATGAGTTTTGCTACTTGCTTGGAGACTAACATTGTGGAAATCCTCGGCGACGTTAATAGCAAGTGAGATTTTTTTTTTTTTCCCCACATTTCTGCTGCTTTGCCAAGAGCAAAGGAGGCTGCAGAGGACGTGCGCAGGCAGAGGAGACGAGCGATCGCGCCCGAGCAGCGAAGCAGCGGCAGCCGCCCGGGAGGAGGCTGTACCTGCCGCCAGCGCCGCTCGCGCGGGGTGCAGCCGCTGCGCAGCACCCGAGTGCCGGACGCTGAAACGCATAAAAATAGTCAGAGAGCAACAGAAGGCCCGTGCTAGCAATTGGAAAAAAGGGTATCGTGCCGCCACCGCTGCTGTCGCGGCGCTTTGCCAGGAGCCGTGCAGCCTCAGCAGTGTCGCGCCCGCCGGCAGGCGCTCGCGGCCGCGCTTCAGCCTCCAGCGCTGCGCAGAAACCTTCCGCTTTTGCAGCTCTCCAGCTTTTGCGTGGTGCTTTTGCCTGCCATAACTGATGCCTCAGCTGCCAGGGCTGCGCCAGCGCCGGCGGTCTTGCTCTGGGTTGGGGCGGGGGGGGGGCAGGAATTTTAGATACATTTCTCCAGAGTTTGTCGTGGCAGGTTACAGCGGGTGCGTGGCGGGGAGGAGAACACGCCGTCCGCCTCGGCTGCCCGCGAGCTCAGCAGAACGACGTAAACGATAAATCTATGGTGTTGCAGGTAACACGCCGGGTTTCGCAGGAGAGTCTTACTGGGGTGAGATTAAACGATATTTTAGCTTTACGTGCTTCAGCTACCTTCCTGAATAATTAATTCACATTCAGCATTCAGGAATGCAATAAGCCGTTCTTCAAAAATCATCGTCTTCAAGCATATCTCAGACTTCAGCAGATCACTTAATAGAAGAAATTAAGTTAAAATTCCCTATAAGCATACACTACAAGCTCTAATTTAACTGTCTTAACAATAACAGCACTAACACTTGTCATGTTGTTGTCTGTGCTCCAGTTATATTAGGAATGACAGTCTAACTACATTTGGAGTAATAGTTTGCTCTTGTCTGAATGAAAATCATCCTTGATATATACAATTCTCCCATGTATGTTCAAAATAACCTATTTTTATGACAACCTTTCCCAGGCTTGCAACATAGTTGTGTGATGAGGAACGCCTTAAATGCTGTGCTCATGCAGAAACCGACCTATTTTTCTCATTTTTTAGCTCATATGTACTTTGTAAATTATTTTATAGCCTATTTAATAAACAGTTAAGAAGCACAAGAAGTAGCACTTGAATAAATAGCTGATCCTAGCTAAAATATTTTTGCACTATTAATGAGGTATGCAAGACACAAAGGTTTGCTGTGCTATGAATATTGAAAAGTACTTATAATAACGGTGTATATTTGTCAAGCAGCTCTCTAAATTTCTCCTGAATTTTCATTTTAAGATAATTAACTCTGAATAACGGTGACTTCCTGAGTGGTCTTTCAAACGTTCCAAATTTCAGACCATACAAAACTAATTTTTGGTTACTGCTATTCTGGTCTCCTGAGCTGTTTACACACACAGCTCTGGCAGCGTTATCCTAAATCCCCGAGGTGCCTTGAAAACCACATCGATAAGCTCCACTGGAGTCGGTGAGGGCTGGCTGTGGAAGAAGCCCTTTGCAAAGCAAAGAATATACTGAGAAGCTTAATGGTTCAGCGGAGGGGATGGTGTATAGAAATCTATCCATTGTTATATTAATAGCTATGAATAAAATAGTTATTTTTATTGATTCTATAAACCTAAGTTACAAATTCTAATTCTGATGGCATTATATGTATTCACTGTTTTATTAATATGCGACATTGTCCCTGCTTTACAGGATGTAGGATATGCTAAAAATCTGAATAGGCTCAAAATGATCGAAAGAACAAAATCCACTGAAGAAAACCCTTGGAGGGAAAGATGTGTCAGACGGGAAGATCCCATCGCAGCTTCAGGAAATTCTTGAACGACAAACAGCTGCAGGCTGGGAAGGTACGATAGGAAACACCGCTCTGCTCTTGCCCTTTTCTTGCGTTCTTTTCTGAATATTGGCTACGGGCCGTGCTGGAGGACACTGGACATGTTCAGTTTGAGCCAGTCCAGCCTTTTTTATGTTTATATATTATTTCCTTATGTAAGTTTTTTGTAAAAATCTCTAAGGGAATCTTATCTGTTTTTCTTTATTCCAACTCTGTCGCTTTTCTGCATCCAGCTGTGGGGAAATAACTAATGTCTGAGCGCTAGTGAAGTTCTCCGAAGGCAGCTGGCTGCGGCAGCCGAGGGGAGGAGACCCCGCGGTCCTCGTGCGGACGTCTCCTCCGTCGAAACGCAGCCCAGTCGCGCTGCAGTTGGGAACGGCACGGATACGTGTGGGAGAAGGCAATGAACAGGATTATTGTAAATAATGTGGAATTGAAAACAATTTGTTTAGGGTATATTCAAAGTGATATCAAAAAAAATCCCACAAGGCCAATATTGGAAGACGACATATCATGACCAGTAACACATTAAATAAATTTTATTTACCAAACTGTGCTGTAGCACCGAGCGTGGCAGCACAGCCGGTTCCTGGCTCGCCGCGGTGGGGCTGTCCGGGATGCACACTCACTCCTTTGGCAATCAAAGTTGCAGGAACGAGCTGTATTTCCCTCAGCAGATCAATTTTTATAACTTTAAAACAATGAAAGGAGCAGTAATGTATTATAAATTCAAATCACCCAGCATGATCTTAACTGTGCAGATGCAAAGGTCACTAAATAATGTCATTCTTAGCCATATGCCGTGGGGAGGTATCTATCACATATCATTTAGTATTCTGATGGAAGCAAAAATGATTAATTCTTACTGTGCCTTGTATGATTCACTTATTAATGTTTCTTGCAGGACAATCTGGGCTTGATTATTTGGCTAATGCATACTGAAACTAAGCTTTGTGTTTTTCTTTGAAGATAAATTAGTAGCATGCATTAGCTTGAGCCAGTAAAATATTTTAGATGTAAAAATCAGTTATGAGCTGACTATTTAGGTTTTTATTCTTTTCTGTAAAACATGTGTCCTCAATATCCCAAGTAATAAAATAAGTGCTGACCAGCATGGGGAAAGAAAGAAACTAGATGCTAAAGTGGGTCGTAACTAATCAGGATATTGATGAAGGCCCCAAATGTCCTGTCTCAACGATCACACCGTATCCTTCTAGCAAAGACCAAGCTTGGAAGCTAAAGCTGTTTCGTATGGTGAAAACAAACTACCCTCCAAGAAGACTAAAAAATTATCTAGAGAATATATTTAGGCCATTAATGGTTATTTTAAAAAGGAAAATACTGCAGAACCGTTTCAGTGATGGGCATCAGGCTTTTCTCCTTGTCTTTTTAGCCCAAAGAGTAACTCTGCGATGAAGCTTAGGCATCCAGCTACCTGTAGCTCAATAATGAGCAGGGTAAATGGAGTCACGTAATTTCCGCACAAATCGTGCCGACGCTTCCACAAAGACTGTTCCTATACATTTATTAAATTTATGCCTCCAGATTCAGCACCGCGAGCGGCTGGGGCCGACTCTCCGTACTGCGGTGGGGAGCTCGGCAGGCGCGCTTCAGCGAAGCAGTTCCTGCAAGGTGGACAGCACACGCGGATCGATTCTGCTGCAGCCCAAATGGCTTAGAAAGGAAATTGGGAATCTGCAGATTCAATTATTTCTTCTCTTCTTGCCAGAAAATGGCTCCTATGTTCCTGCACTGATTCAATCATAATCAGGATGTGTTTCATTTTGCTTATTTCTAAACCATGTGCATAACTAAATAGATGCACAGTTCTGTCTAAAACATTTTAATAAAAGTAAATGGGCAATAAAATCCTTCTAATAGGTAATTGCAAGCAGCCCAGTGAAATACTAGCAAGGCAGGAACCAAAATAAGCAGCTTCTGACAATAAGGCAGAAATGTTTGCCTAGACGTAAAGTGCAAGCACGTAGGAGCAGTAATACTGAAGTCACCTTTTCGGCTCTGAATGTTAATGTTCATTACGAGCGCGTATCTTAGGTTGTATTTTTCTAGCAGATAGGAGTCCTTTGATAGTATTAAAGATAATTTTTTATCCTGAGCTTGAATACCCTAAAGTAGTAGATGCAGCAGCCTGGAAATATGTTGCAATTAGGCCACCTGTATGGTGCAAGTCATTTACAGAAACAATGTTTTTTTACACTTCATTAAAGTTCAGGTAGTTTGTGGCAAAACGATCTTAATTAAAATTCTTTTGGACAATTATGCTGCAACATGGAAATACGCGTGAAAACTTTATTTGGAGCAAGTACAATCAGAAATGAATTTAAATTAGTCAGAAATAGATGTTCTATTTGCATTTTCTGGATGTCACTAAAATCTTTAATTGGAAAACCTGATTGTCCACACACACACACACACACACACACACACACCCTGGGAATATCCTTCTTCTTTGAGGTCTCATCTCGCCAAAAATCTATATATTTTTTTTCCTTGGAAAAACTAGGTCAACTTTGCTGTGGAACTGGAAACTATTTATTTAGGGTATATTCAAAGTTCTCTCAAAAATGTCAGATTGCTGTAATGAGAAGTCAACTTATCATGACTGATAACACAGAGAATAAAATATATATTAAAGCTAAAACTGATTGGAAAAAAACAGAATCACATTTATGCAAATTCAGAAAAGGCATCTTTAGACATGCCCACATTAACCTGTCTCAAATCAACATGTAAACTTCTCTAGCTCACTTAAAACACTGCCCAGTATTTGCAATTATACGAGGAACACTGGACCCTAGGTTGAGATCAGTGTCTCAGCAGCCCGACGCGGTGCCACCTGCATGCGAAAAGGAGGCAGGATCATCTCCTAGGTAGCTTCTGCTCATCTGAATGTCGGCTCTGCGAGCCGGACTATTTCACCAGCTCCATGGACAGGCCTAGCACACACATCATAGCTATATAATACAGGTAATATTTTTCTTACGCTTGAATAGGTAAAGTGAACCCAAGAGGTTTATAGGACTATTAACTTACAGTCTTTGAGTGTTAACATTTCATGATGCTTGTAAAAAACTTGTTTTGGAGTGGACTGAGTTGGCTTTTATGGGGCCAAGGGCTGCCTTATCTGAGGAATCCTGCTAATTTTGTAAGCGATTTTAGGTAGTAATAAATGTAAGGTGATAGCTTGCAATTGGCAAGCTATTGACAGGTAAAGAAGTGCGTACCTCAAGAATCAGCCTAATTTTAACATTTCCTAAAGTGATTCACTATTTTTTTATACACATGCCCTTTTCAGCTTAAAGCCTGAGAGGTAGCTTGGCCGATGTCAGGACTAGGATCATGCGGTCTACTGAGATACATTGTCAGTTTTAGGCCTTCTTCAAGGTCTAATTTGATTCTGAGTTAAATGTTGCTTTTCAAAGTAATTAAGTACTGTGAGCTCCATACTGTTTTAGTTAGAATCTATTTATAAAAACAGGGAGCGCCTTAAATTTAGTACTGATTATTGAACTATGGTGAAAACTTTCATAATGCAGCTTTGGGGAGCATATTGAAGGTTTTTCTGAGCTCTGAGAGAAATTTTTAATCCATAAGAACTATAAAACTTTGTTTTTAGTTCTTACATTTATGTTGTAATATAAGTTACTGAAAAATTAAGGGAAGAAAGATAGCTTTAAGTGAATAAATATATGAACTCATATGAATATAACTGAATCAAAATTTTAGTGTTTCATGGTGTTTCATATTTTTAGCTTCCAGTTTTGCAATTATATGGCCCTTCTGTCAAGCCTGGCGTATCATGATTCTTCTCCATGAGATTTATCTTTGACTTCCACTTCAAAGATGTCAAATTCTTTTATATTTCTTTAGCACTTTACCCAAATCCTGATTACACCATTAGTGAAGCAATGAATATGATGCTCCCTTTGTTTTTCATCAGTATTTTTCAATCCCTAGCCTTCAAACCGAAAAAATAATCTTTTTGCTGGATTATTGTTCTAATCAATATGTTAAGTTCTGTGTCGGTAAACATATATTTTCACAGCTACGCTGGATAATCACTATTTTGTCAGCTTCCTTGGAGAAGAATCAAAATGATGTCCCTCCAGATAAAACAAATCAGCAGTGCTTCAAAACCAGAATTTGTTGAACTTCTACCAGCAAGTTGCCTCATGCATCTTTTGAAATACTTTCCACTCCTTAAATCAAATATTAGCAGAAGACCAAGTTACGTCAGTCCCGGCAAACCCCTCAGATAAAATAAAAAGCCTAGTTATTTGCAGAATCTTAAAAATGCATGAAAAAGAAATATTGTAGCTGAGGTTATTCAGAGGGGACTGAAGGAGGAAGCGGCTGGATACATCCTGCTCTGAAAATCGTCACATACAGCTCATAGTACCTTCAGTAATATTGCTCCGTCTTTATAGATTCCTCTGCTAGGTAGAGACAGTCTAAAGTGGCGTAAGTCCAAGCGTGGCCCGTGGACCCTCTCTGTGTCTTTGCCAGCTGCTGTGACCAGGTGATTTGGGGGAGATCTCGGTCCCTGGCATCCCGCCGGCGAACCCAGCGTTCCCTGGCAGGAGCTGCGGAGAAGCGGCCAGGCCGGCTGAGGTCTGGCCTGGGACACTGCACCTCAAATAAACTGTCACAGGTGCTTGAAGCGCCTTAGATGTAGCAGCTCAGCTTTTTGCAGGTTAACTTACAGGAAGCAATGCTGACGTGCCTGGTGCCCCTGCAGTTCTCCCTTTGGCCCAAAACATTAATAACTGGTGTGGCCAGATGATTCAGGGACTGACTGACCATGCGTGGTCACAAAAAATAACGCTTTCTGTACTTATTCCTTACTGCATCCTGGAGAAACCTAAGTCTGAGTCACCGGAGCCATTGTGGCCATCTGAATTTATCAACATGCAAAGAGCATATTGTAATATAGGCAGTGCTTATCTCAAAAAACAAAAAATTGCTGTGTACAAAAATATATTGGATTCCATATTTTAATACTCTGTGCATTTATAAAAAGAAATCTTGAATTGCTTAGAGTTGCTGTAAATGTTTTAAAGTAAAATTATATTTATCCTGAATTTTTACAGATATCTAACAGTCATAAATTATGTATGTGGAACAGGGCAGATAACAGAGATATCCAAAAATGATTTTTCAGGTGTGAAAGCTTTATTTCCACGGCCCAGCATTTCAGCCTTTTGTTGACTTAGCCGAGCATTGACCCCTTTTGCTGCCATAATGTTCTGTGAAGTTATGATATGCTTGCTATCACAACTAAGTAATATTCCTTCAGCCATTTGCCCATCAGTACAGCACATCTACATTTACATTTTCTTCCTTCCCATTAGTATTTTTTGAATTAATTTTTCCAAAGATACATTACTTTGCCACGTTTGAAGTTCAATCTCATTTGCGTTTCTAATGTCTCTAGTTTGCTCCTTGCTGTATTTCTGATCTCTTAATTTCATCTGTGTGACATTTGCTGTTTGTTTGTTTTTCCCATCTCATTAATGAAGTTACTAGAACTGGAAATAATTTAGCTCTCCCGGGTACCATATTGGAGTAGCTGTGTTTGCGATATGTACATATGTGATGTTTTCTTCTCTGCTGGTACTCAGGGAAGGTAAGGTTCCTGCAGCAAAGAGCCTTGAGAGAAACCTTCTGTAACTCACGGGCTGATTTTTGGAGCAGAAGAACAAGGATTTTGGTCCCCGTTGTCCATGCGTGTTTATAGTTAATAGTGTGAATACTGTCTCAAGTATCCAAGGTGTTAGAAAAAAATCTGTTTCCCCTGATTTCTTCACATTGCTATGTGTAATTGCATTCCTGCTTCAGTGTATATAATTACCTTTTGCATACCCTTCTGGAGGAAGGATCCTACATCCAGTTGTTGTAAGATATTCCTATTACCAAAACAGAGTAATACCAGCATCAGCAAAAAGGGACATGAAAGTCTCCATACTGACACCTGACCCTTAATAGAAGGAAAATTAATTATAAGCTGATATTGTAACATCAAAATATCATAGAACAGGGCTTTCAGCAACAGACCACAAGCATTTCAATGCAAGTTCTTAAATCATCTCTCTTCAATACATGCTAATAAAGAAAGCCCATCACCCTGTGAAATTTTGATGTCCCACTTGACATTTCTCAGCTTTGTAAAGCGCTTCCCTTTAGGCCCGGCTAGAGGCCTGCAGGCACATTGAGCAAAGAACCGCGACACCTTTAGTGCTAACGGCTACCCTGCATGGACACTGTTCTAGTTACCAGGCTGATCACTGCATTACGACACAGAACCGTGTTACCCCACGGGCTCTGCAGAGTCAGAAAACACCTGCTGAGGATCCCAGTGGCAATACAGGGTCAGACCTCCCGAAAGGTGGAAAGAGTAGTAGGTCTGCGTTCCTCAAAGGCTAGACACAGTATGTGCTCTTGCTTTACGTAACTGGCCAAAGTGCTGGAATTTGGGAGATAAGAATGGGAACTGGAAATAGGGTCACAGGAGGAAAGACTGAATATAACGAGCAACCTGTTGAACTGCCTGGATGGCTAGGAGGACGTGGCAACTTCGCAAAGCACTAAAACCACGCTTAAACTTTTGCACAGAAGGTTGTGATTACAGTGATAAATCTGAAGTAGTTATCTCTATAACTTAACTATAAGATAACTAGTTAAATTATAACTAAGATAGATAGTTAAGGCTAAACAGGATAGAGGAAAAGGTTCCTGCGCTGTAAGTCAAGAATATATGCAGTGCACTTCTGGAAGTAGCTAAAGCTATTTAAAGCACTCTTAAATCCAAGAAAGTTGCTATCTCCTGTTACTTGCCCTGAGTTCTACTGGATAACCATGATTAATTTTTAAGAAAGATAAATCCAGATAAGATATGCTGATTCATTTATCTCAGCAACTCAAAAACCTAAAGAAAAGCCAGGAAACTCCGTAAAGATATAAAAACAATAGCAACAATTAGAGTAATTTGTTATTATAAGAAATCCAGTTCACATTCTGTATGAAGAAAAGGAAACAAAATCAAAAGTAATACTATTTTCAGTCTGAAGTGCAATAAATGCAAAGAAAAAGTGGCTTATAAAATTTGAATCACAACATTCTTCTGAAACTGCAGAAAAACAACTTCTTGCGGTGCTCTGCTGTGCATTACATAGGATGGCTCATTACATCTCTCAGTTTGATTCAGGTACTTGCCAGACACAGTGGTTAAAACGCTACTTTTTGTTGCTGCTGTTTAGGCTTTGATTTTAATCAGACTGCTGTTCTGGAAGCACCACTCCGACCGGTCTGGGAGGACTGATCTTCCCTTTTCTTCAGGAGGAGCTATGGCTCCACCACGGGTAAGTATCATTTGAAGTCTCTGGCCAAGAGGATCAGCTGCACTCTTACTTCTTTTACCAGTCGTATTTTTATATTGGCTGCTGGCTAAAAAAAGCTAGGAGGAAACCAGTTCTTTCTCTGTCTCTCCCTGTCTTTCACATAACGATACCGCCGTTCTCTCTGATGAGCATTTGTGAGTGGGTGACGGATACAAGAGGTAGATTAAAGTGACAGCCTGTAACTTTGTGCCCTATATATCCTGCCTCTATTCTCATTTGCCAGGCATTTAACTAGGTTCAGTGGGAAGCTGCCACTACAGAAATGAGACTTGTGGATAAATCTGCTTCGTATACGTAGCGGTTTGTCCAGTTCCTGCCCCAGCCCTGCTGATGCCCCTGGAGCTGGAGTTTACTTGCAGATGTTTGTGTCAGTTTTCCGCCTGTTCCTGGACACTAGCCAATTTAATTTGACAGTCTATGGCCAAGAGACACCTTAACCACAGAAAATCTACCTATCTAATTCGCCTCACATCTGTTTCCTATCTGACGTTTCCCTCGTTTCAGGCTCCTGCCCGCTTCGTGCCCGCGTGCCGAGGACGAGACCAGGGTGTACCTGCCACCTCTGCCCCAGCCAGCGAGGGAAACCCCCGTGTACGGCCCCTGCCAGGGCATGCGCTGAGCTTATTAATCATCCGTCTGGGGACCCGGATCGCTGGGCTTGCCTTGGAAAGCAGCTCCTCTGGGCTTTCGAGTCAGCCAGTATTGCCGCAACCAGGTCAGCACATGACCCTTATTTTCATATTTCAATTAGGGCAGTAATGCAGAGTCACCTAAGCTACCTTTACCTTTAGTTAATGAACTCTTGAATCTAGTTTATTGATGTGAATCAGTTTATTAACAGGCCAAGAAAGCACATGGATATTGGAGAAGATTAATCCGTCGTGGGGGAGGCGGGGATTTTCCAGCGTGCAATAAGGTCTGTGCTGCTGCTGGAGTGGGATGGCAGTTTAAAGCTACCTTAGATATGTCTGTGCTACTTAGCTATCAGAGCAGTGAACATAGCGAAGATATGCTATAGATATTTACTTTTCAGGTTTTACCAGGTTTGAAAGCTAAATACAGTGGATTTAAGAGGAAAATGGCCTTCTGGAGTGCTAGGAATTAAGCACTTGTGTTGAATTAGTTAAAAGCAAGGGATCTTCGCTCCTGCTTTGCACTTGTGTGGGTCTTTAGCCTAATACCATCTTAAAGCAAACCACATTTAAAATGCTACTGAATGAAGCTACTAATGTTTATATCTATCTTGCACTAGTATAAATCATCCTTCAGTGCTAAAGGTAATGAAGTAGCAATCCCTGAATTATAAACAGGAGGGGGATAGAAACCTATCTATCTTCACTGCGTGTATTTATTTGGCCTGCATTACTGTTGTATCCGAGTATCTCCCGAGGCACGGATGTACCCTCGCTGTGTCTCTCTTAGGTAGGTTGTGCTTTTGCCACCATATAGACAGGACCTAAGATATCATAAGGTTAAACGACTTGCCTGACATGACACAAGCAGTCTGGAGCAAAACCAAGAGCTGAACTGAACCCATTTGCGTTCAATGCAGCACCTCAGTCACAAAATGATCCTGTAAAATAACGTCACTAAGGACCCGTGAAAGTCAAGGGGCAGGAAAAGAGATTAATACTTCAATGGAAGAAACACCAAGTGTTTTTTGTTGAATTTATCAGATTATGGAAAACTAGAAGGAGAAATCAGCCAGACCACTGTGTGAAATGTGTCTTTTCATCTGCTCCTTTGCAACTGTATCGTTCCCACAGTTGGCTGAGGTCCTAAGGCAAACACCTACCAAATCCTATGCTCACCTGCCCAGTCTGGTAACTGAAACTGCAAACAGGCAATATTCCATTAGTAAGAGCAAATCCAGGACTGCACCCGCATTCCTGCATGCCTGTGGCTGAATGTTAGTCTACAGAAACATGTATCTGTATCACATACTAAAGCTGCTGCCACAGCTGTTAGCCAGCATTTCCACTGGTATATTTGGACTACAGCTTTGCTAGGCAAGAGAAAGTGCTGTACATTAAAAGCCAGGATGGAAATCCTAGCCCAGATACCATATCTATTACATATGAAAGCATTTCCTAGCCAAGATACCTTATCTATTATATATGTAAGCATTTGCATTTGAGTGACCCTTTAAACCAAAACCACCTTAAGGAAGCCATGTGGAAAATACTACCAAATTGAGATACTGATGGTTTTTTAGCTTTGTGCTGGTGTGATTTACCCTTAGGTGCTCAAGGTAAGGAAGTATTAACCCGTGAAGTGCAAATGGGATGGATGTAGGAAATCTGTTTTCATTGTTAATCTTCACACCACTTGTATTTTTGCTATTTCAAACTTAAAATTATGATTAAAGATAGAAAGCATAGATGGGTGATTTTTTTGTGTTGAAGGAAGGAACTTTTACCAAAAGTAAAAAAACCTATAAGTTCATAGTTCATTGGAACAGGACCTGTCAATTATCTTATTTTTAATTTCAGTGTGTGAGATAATGGGATCTTTAAGTGCCTTACAGCCATTTTAAGAATTTCTATTACATCTTTTACATAACTTGATGCATCCATTTAGAGAAAATGGAGCATAACATACATCTTCAAGGTTTTTGCTTTCTAAAGCGTAACTGCAACTATTGGAAGTGCAGGATTCACTCCAGTAAGATGTGTTAGAGGTGCAAAATAAGGGTCTATCTACATATTGAACCTCCTTAGGTACTTAAGATGGTCTTATATGAGTATATACTGTATATGTGAGTATTTATTTAAATCATGCTGGTCTAGCCACACGACTTGCACGAAAGCAGCAGCTTGTCAGTAGGGTACAGGAAGCAGCAATTCTGGCAGCCACAGGAGGGTTGTCTTTGGAAAGCAGTGAGGAAAGACCCATCAGATCCACACATATGTCAATCCTAAAGCAGATTTTATTGCTGCAAGAACTTGGCAGAAGCAATGCAGCTTTCGACCTGTCTGTGTGTCGTGGAGATGAGGGCTCTACCTCGCTTGGTCCTGCTCAGCTCTATTGTGAAAAACCGGCTTTCGTGGCCTGACCTTGGGGGAATAAATTTGACTTTTAGACGACAATTTAGAGTGGCGGGGCTTCAGTTACAGGACACATTAGATATACAAACCACCATTACAACAGTCATGCCAGTGATTTATTTTCAAGCAATTCTTTCTACTTGCTCCATCTTTCATCAAATACGGTTCAGCTGTTTGCCTAAATCAGGCAGTCTGTCTTTCCTTTAGAGACTATTTTCAGACTCCTGTTGACATAGGAGGCCAGGTCCACTCCCCGATCTCACAGCTTTGTCAGCTGGGTTTCAGCCTGCTGAAGCAGGCGCCACGCCGTCCGCCGGTCCCTGGCAGCACACGAGGCTCCAGGAGGGGCTGCACGAGCAGAGGCAGGAGCTGGCCTGGGGGCTGCCGGCAGCAGATGGGAAACCGTGGCCGCGGGGCAGCCGGAGCCAGCTCGGGGCACGCTGAGCGGTGGGGGACAAGCTTGAAGGGAAGGCAGGCAGCGGCAGATGGACAGAAAGGTGCGGAAAGAGAAGCAGTGCTGAGCTGGGGCACCGTGCCTGGAGCCAGGACTGAAACACACAGTCAGGAGGGGAATGAGGCTCTAAAAGAGGGACAGAGGAAGAGGACAAGCACTAACTACAAAGTAGAGACATAACTGAAAAATCAATGGCCATCATGCTGACTGGAGCCCGTGCTGCGCAAGTCAGACTGGAGTAGTTATCAGTTTTAATAATACGGATTTTGCTTTCTGCAGACGCCGATGCCTCTTACCTTGGTGCCAGATCGGTGCAGCTACAGAAAGTGAGATCCCGCATTGAGCCCAAGGAGCAGCACGGGCCACAGCGCGGCAAGCCCGACCACGCAGGCATGTTCGGAGGCAAACTGCTGTCATTTTGACAAAGGCAGAGTGGGAGCCCAAAACAGACAAGTGTAAATTAGTTATGATACTGGCCTTCCGGCTACAAATTGAGCTTTAGAATATGTCTATGTGGCACAGCAGAGAGAGATACCCAAGCCGGCTTGGAGCCAGGAAAACTATAGCAGCCCTGGAAGAAATCAGTCAATCCCGTTCTTTTCAGGAGGGTTAATTAGCGCAATGAGGGCTAACGTTCGCTCCATAGCCAAGCTTGCTCAGGTATCTTTGCATGGGGTTGCAATGTGATGGATGGGCGTCGTTGCATGGGAGCAGCCAAACTTGCAATGTGCACAGAAGTCAGAAGGGCTCAAGCCCCTGAACCGAAGGGCGGACAACCTCATCCGAAACCACTGGGAGGTCAGTCTATATCCTGTGAATGCCAGTCCTGGCATCGGACCTTCAAGAATGCCCTACAGACCCCCTTTCGCCTGGCACATTGTAGGCTTTGCCTTGCCATGTAACCGTATGAAAGTTTATCACACCAGTTGGTTCATTTTAATTTAAAGAAATATGAAGTGCAAAGATACATCTCTGTCCTTCAGTGCGGATCTCCAGTTTTGATTCAGTTTTGCTTCTGCAAAGAGCTTTCCAGTGGCACTGCCCATGTGGAGCAGTCGCTGTCCTTGTTCCTGCAGGAAGACAGGATGCGGCCACCTCTCCTGCCCATCCGGCTCCCTCTGAACCCCCGCTGGTAACCTGCGCTTGGTGCTGTGCTGCGCTTCCTTAGTAGGAGCTGATGGCCTAGGGGCATTTGCAGGCACCTTACAGCTACCTTCTGTGAGGATGCTCTAAGGTTAATAAACCCACACAGAGAAAAACCATATGTCATTGTAAGTGGTGTTTCCCTGCTTTATATAAAGGTTCAAAATTAGAAGGAAATAGAGGGCTATCAGAGAGTTCATAGTACTATTTCCTTTCAAACCAAAATACTATTCATTATGAAAAATTATTATTTTTTTTATATTTCACTCAGTCTTCATAATAAGCCTTGTTCCTCTAATTTTGGAAAATTGTGAGTATGCTGCTCTGCTAATTAAGTGTGGTCTCATTTTACTACTTTTTATTAAAACAAAGTTTGGGATTTTTTTAAGGTTGGTATAACGGCAAGAAAATTATATATTTCCTTGTGGTTTTATTTCAAGATTTTAAGCCATATTATGTTAAAAGTCACTGATCCGATATTTCTTGCAGTTAATGTGGTAACCATACTAACAATTTCAAAACACAGCCTTTACAGTCTCCAGATAAAAGAGGACCATGCAGAAAAGAAAAGCTTACTCTTAACACACTGAGGAAAGGACTAAGCATTTCAATTGCTTGATCTTCCACGTTTTTTTTTTACCCTGGGCAGGTGAACCTGGGCAAACCAATGATTTAGAACCCACATTTTAACATCTTTTCTAAAGAGCTCAGACTTTGGTTTGGCAAAGTTGTATCACAGTGCTTTCAAAAAGTATGATCAACTTCTTTCAATGAGAACAGGAAAAGACCTGCTTTTCTAAAAATTTGGCCGCGTACATTTCTTTCCCTCTGCAGTACAGGAATAACAGTGTTACCCTTTCTGCCTCCTCTCTAGCCCGTCATTTTAATGTGTGGCTTTTATATTTGTCTCTCACTATTATTAGTACAGGACCTGGTAAAATGGGGCTCTTAAACCAGCTAAAATTTTGTTATTGAAATATTGTGCAATTCATACATGTTTGGAATTAAAAATAATTTTGAACCAATTTAAAAATTCTGATCATCAATTGAAATTTACTATAGTGTTTCAAATAATGTATTAAATAAGATTAGGAAAGATAACTATGTACTTTGTCCATAATGTAGTTTTTTAATGTATTTATCATCAAGTCACAAGAGAAAAAAAATGATAATGAGCAGGCTTCATTATCAATGAAATTCTATATGTGGTTTTCGAACGTTTATTAATTACAGTTGCATAAACTGTTCACTAGAAGCTAACATGCAGTGTTTCTTCCTGTGACATTTGAAAAAATCAGAAACTGAATCCCAATAACAGCTGTTTCCTCTAAAACAAACAGCTGTTTGGCACAACTTTAGTATACATATCCATATATTATGTATAATAAATATACACATTTGTGCACAACAGTCTGACTCTTCCAATTAGCTACTCAGGTGAATAATTGTATTGTCCTCATTGGGATTGTAATGGGGCTACCATCTGAATATCCAGCTGCTTCCATTGCTTTTAAGGAAAGAAGTACAAATCTTCAACCTTAGCTCCCACTTTTACACCAGATTTCCAAAAGGGGTTCAGCATCCAGTGTAGTAAATATTATACATCCATTTAATGCCCATTTAATACCCACTTAACCTGGTGCACCAAGGGATACTAAACCATTTTATGAAAGTAAACCCCCGTATACAGTTCCTGGAAAGTCCTTTTAAAGATTCCCAGAATGTTGCATGAAAAATCTGGTTTCCTCACCAAGGAGCTGAACTATGCTTTAGCTTAAGTTTGAATGCTGAAAACATGCAAAAAAATAGCTGTCTTCTGAGCTGCATACCTGCCTATGTGACAGGACTGCATTCTGCGGTGATGTCCTAGTGACGGCAGGGGCCTGGTAAAGAAAGGACGTGGCCTCTATCCCAGAGAGTCTAATGAAATAAAGGGCAGAAGCTCTGTCTTTTCCTCCCTCATTATTGTCCAAATAATGAGCATATTGGCTCTGGTGCTAAGCTAATACAGTTCGCAGAATAACTTCAAATAAAAGAAAAAGTGCAGGCAGTAAAGTGAAGGAGGGTGAAATTTGAGTTATGAGGACAATATGTTTATACCTTGCTGCCATCCCTATGTAAAGTAGTGTCATGAGAGAGATTCTGCTTCCTGCTAAATTACATAAAAGTCAAGAGTCTCATTTGATTCTTATTATTATTCAGTTAGCTGTTAATTAAAGAAAGAAACCAGCACCACAAAAAGTTTCTTGATGTTTTCTCATCTTTACTTGCAAGAAAGGAGACCTATTGCACAGGAGAAAGTACAGTCATTTCAAGACAGACTTTCCTTTTAAAAAGAGATGACCCCAGAAACAGGACTATAACAAATGTACTCCATCCCATCCCATTTAGTTGTGGTGTTATTACCCCAGTTGCCGGTGCAATTCTCCGCTGCAGATATGGCACCCATCTTTCTAACTGCACGTTAAATAACATAAGGCATGTGCTTCAGTCGCTACCTTCCCCAAATTGGGCACTTTAACAAGGAATCAACCCTATCAGTGTTTTAAACTAATATGCTGAATGATCAACTAGATAATAATTAAACAAATGTGCCCAGTTTTCTTGGTTTTGCTATAATGGAGGAAGTTGTTAAAAGGGTTGTAGGAAGATCACTGGATTCAAAAAAAAAAAAAATCTCAATCATCACAGCAAAATCCTCCTCAGATCTCCTGTAGCACACAGGATTTAAGAACACTCATTTAGGTACCAGCTGACTGAATTTTAGGCACTTTGTCTCTTTCTGTTATTTGGTAGCGATGAAGAAAACTTGTATATGTCAGTATTTCATGCTAAGTTCCCCATTGATTGCTCTTTTGTTACTTTTATAATGGAGTGATATATTGTTTTAGAAAATAATTTTTAAAAAAGGCTTCATTCAGACTTTCTTCTGTCTGTAGGACAATAAACATTAGGGTTGTGCTTTTCATCTTCATCCGTGGTTCATGATACCTATGAAAAGAGTATTTCCTGATGTGTATGTGTAATGTTTGCCAGTTTCCAGAATTTCAAAAGGTGCTGCTTCAATATATGCTTTCCATCTGAAAATTCTGTGTACATAAGTCAAAAAAGCAGGAGAGCATTGTTTCAATGTCGTGTCATATCATTTATGCAAAGCAATTTCAAGAGGAGCAGAAGTAATAAATAACCAATAATTTTAAGGAAATTTTTCACTGAAAAATTCATATTAAAAGATGTGGGTTTTCCCACTGGAATTCAGCTAATTTCATAAGCAAAGGATGTAATGGTTTTCTTACATAAAAGTGCAATGAATTTGAGTGATATTCCTGTAATTGATTGCTTGTTCTGCATTCCTGGTAGGTGTAGCAGCAGATTGGTAAAGTGACATAACAACTATTTGCAAGTCTACATGCTGTCTGATGTTACTAAGGTAACTAAATTGCACAGCAATCTGCTCTGAAGTCTCTATGAAGATAAAGTGGTCAGCGCTGCTGCACTTTGAAAATGTCAGGTATTGACCCTTTTCCATATTACTTAGAATCTAATGAGAAGCAGAAATCATTTGGTCACAATATTACAGATAGCTAGCAGAACTATAATATTCTGTATTTCTTCCCTTTCTCCCAGTCCTGCTTTTACAGAGTATTCCTGACCAGCTGAAATGTTATACAAAGAAAATTCAGTCTTCAGTTGTACTTCTCCGTCATTTGAAACCGCTCCGAGGAACATGACAGAGGAAGGTGTCTCAAAACCACTTTGGCAGCCTCCCAGTCCTAGGCCAGCCTACAGGCAAAACGGTTCCCTGTAAGGCAGGAATGCAGGATTCCTGCACTGTGGTGAGATACAGGGTCGGGGGCTCTGGCAGACTGGGCGCTGAAAGAAGAAATACCACAGTCCGAGTGGTAATGTCTTCAGCTGGCACAGCGGTAGCTGGGAAGGATATCTGGACAAGCCTTAGGCAACTGAAAAATGTCAGGCAAAACAAACCGGAGCTTTTCCCTTTAAAATTGGCTTTATACTGTGTACCATGCAGCACTATGCAGTGAATGTCATTCCTTGCATCCCTTTGTAGATCTCCTGTACTATGTACTGAGCTGGAGACCAAGGCTATGTTAGCAGACTCTAGTCCTGGATTTGGTATCAAGGGAATTTTGCCAAAATATGCGACATCTCCTGCCTCCCCTGGGAGAGACTGTCTTTTCCTCCTCTTGCTCTCTGGAAGCGCTGCAGCAGTTCTCAGCCGTGAAGGAGAATTCCACACCTGATCAGGTCGGCAGACGGAGCCAGCTTGCCATCTCCTACCAAGCCGTTTGTAGTAACATGAGCGAGTAGGCATGGTCTGAGCAGCTCTGGGACGTGCTAATCGGCAATGGCCATGAGGAAACCAAGCGCTTTGCCAGGGCTGCGCCTGGAGCTAGCAGTGCCTGCTTTTCCTGGTCCTGGGGAAACGCTGCTGTCCCTTTGATTTTCCATCTGGGCTATTTGTGTCCTAGCCCAGTCAAAATGAGTTGAGTTAGCTTAAAGCACTTAAACAATCGTAGTAAACCTGGCTTGTATTGAAATACGTTAGCACTTGGATGAGCGGCTCGGCTGGCAGACAGGGGAGGGAAATCCCATTTGGGAATGGGAATGGGGCGGCTGAGACCAGCCAGAGCAGCATAGCAGTGGCCCAAGGAAGTCAAGCAAACAATTCCTAAGTGAGCACAAAATGTCAGGCCAAATACGTTTTCCTGCCTTTTGAAGCATGTTTAGTGCCACGTCACTCTGGCGATCTTCTCTCTCCCGGTGCCTTTGAGGAAGGGTCAGCGTCCCTGCACCTTTCTGCAAGATGGGCTGTCATTAACAGCAGCTGCTTGCAGGGCTCATAAACACCTTCCAGAAGTCCAGCAGGGTTTTGAAAAAAACATGAGATACCACTTCACTAATGATTATGTAATAGCAAAGATGAAAATCTGAACTGCAATCATCTAAATAATGACCAAGGTCATTACATTTTTGAAAAGTCGCTGTCTTAATACAATACTTTCTGGGCAGATTGCACACCCCAAGTGCTAGTCTTTATGGCATCTTTCAACACGGGATCTGTTAGTACCCATAGAAAATCCTGTACTGGCACGTTTTTATGCACAATGGTATAAAATGGCCAAGCGACATTATTTACACAGGCAGATAGCCAGTTTTTCAGTCAGGAACAGATTCTCTTTGAAATGGGAGTTTCTAAGGAAACATAGGACACTTTGCTGGAAGAGCAGCTAAGTGATGTAGAAAGAGCTCAAAGGGGTCCAGGGGAATATTAAACTTTGGGTTCATTGTCTCTGACTACCCTAAATAGCAGGCAAGCTGTTTGTCCCTCGATTAGCTGCCTCTCCACGCTGTGATAGTGTTTGTATTCCTACTGCGATGACTCAGGAAAATCTGGCTCTGGACAGCTTATGAATTGTTTGATATTGGAGACTCTCTTTGTGTCAGACAACAAACTCCGCTCTGAATGTAAGTCCTGTCCTCCTCGTTACCTTTTGCTATCTTTTATAATGAGATACAAGGCAGCAGATACTGGGGGGGGGGGGGGATTCTTGCCTCTGCCGCGATGGCAACAACAAAGGGGCTGTTAAACTTGGATAATAATTATTTAAATGGCATACTGTCGGGCAGAAAGCAAGCTGCTGTTTGGGTCAAACCAGCAGGCCCAGCTGGAGGAGCAGGGCTGGCAGTGCCATGCCAACGCTAGAGGGAGGAAGGGAAAAAAAAACACCTCGCTTTCAGGAAGTTCCAGACTTGAATGACTTAAAAAATTACGGCAGATTCCCCCCAAAACCTCAAGTGCGACTTGGGAACAAGGGAAGTCAGTCACAGGAGGTACTAAATGCCTCACACAGGTGTTGGCAGTGAGAGAACGGCCCGTGTGGCTCCGCCGCAGCCCTGAGGTGCGGCGAGGCGAGGCGAAGCCGCGCGCACGCGCAGTCCCTCAGGCACGTAACGGTTAACGCTTAACGGTTAACGCTTAACGGGCGCCGCCCGTAACGGCCGCGCCGCGGGGCAGCCGGGAGCTTCCCGCGCAGCAACGGGGAGGTGTTGACGCCGCTTCTGGCGAAAAGCTTTCAGGGAAACCCTCCGCCCGAGGTAGGCTTGCTCGAGGGCTCTTGCTTGGCTGTGCGGCTTCGAGTTTGCTCGTGATCTGGCCGCGGTTCCCGAGGTTTGTTGCCCTTCGTCCGTGCGGGGAGACCAGGGCGTGGTGTTTGTTTTTCCCCTCTGAATGCCTGGCTCTGTTCAGGGAGCTGCTGAGTGGTTTGCAGTGAGGGTCCGAGCGCCCGCGAAGCCGCGTGGGGAGGGTTTGGCGTGTTGAAGCCTGGAAGGGTGGTGCTGTGCTCGGAGTTGGCGTGCCGGAGCAACGCAGGATAAAGCTGGTGGCTTTATTTATTTATTTATCTTCCCGGTTGAGCTAAGCAAAGCTAGTTAGTTGGTCTCGGACATGCCGCTGTAATTCTGACAGTTTCCTCGTAAACATTGCTTTGCCAGACCGTTAGGAGACTCTTAGCTTTTTGCACCGCAACAGAGTTAGCACAACACAATGTAAAAAAACCCCTACATCTTGAGGGGAGTGAAATGCTGAAACGCAAATGTGGTCTAGAGAAATAGTTCTGTTACCATTTCAGTTCCCGAGTCATCAAGTGTCTTGTCTTAATATTGAAAATAAAAAAAAAAAGTTGAAAAGAACAACATGCTTATATGAAAAGGACAAATGAAGGGAAAACATCTTTTATGACTCTTGAGTAGGAAGATGTTACAATGCATTATCTGCTATGTCTGAACTCCCTTCTGTGTGTAGGAGTATATATTTGTGAAGTGGTGCAAAATAACAAGTCAATAAAAACCGTGCTAACAGGAGTTGCTTCCTACAGCATACTGTTACTAAGCAGGGTAATTTGCATAGCGCCTATTTTAGAAACCCTAAAGTACTGTGAAAGCCTAAATAAGTCACAACTACTGTATGAAAACAAGTTAAGATCATTATTCACATGGATTACTCCTAAAGGATATGCTCATTTAAATTAGTTCTTGCTTACTAAATCAGCTAGGAAGAACAATCTCATGTTAATATTTAGCTGCCCAAGAGAGGTAATCAACGAGAGAATAAAGTTATTAGCATACTGCTTAATAAATTTTTTAAGCCACATAATGCAGCAGTACATGGAGATGCTCCTAGCCTTTCTACAGCCCCTTTTGCTGGGCACATGGCAGTCCGTGTTTAGACATATGCTTTGTTAACAACTGACTGAAACTATTACTTGCTCTTCTTTGCATTTTTGAAAATGTCTGTCTGCATTTTCTTGAAAACGTGATTTCATGGATCACTTGATCATGTCATCCTGGAATATGAAAGCGCTTTCCCTGAGTTTCTGGAAGGATTAACCACAGAGCTGTAGCCTTGCAAACGCTCTGGATAACTGAGTTCTTCACTATTTAGTTCATCTTTCCTTTCGTATTCCTGTATTTCTGAAGAAATCTGTCTGAACCAACTGTGTTCAGTTCGTCTGGCGAAGAAACAGACGCATCTAGAAAAGACAGTATTCTGCCTGCATTTAGTTCCTCTCTGCTTCTGAATGTTTTCTGTATGCTTGTGAAAGGCATGGGGAATGACTGCCTTCACCCTCTTACGCCTTCAGAGCTGCTCTTTTCTCTTTGAACAATGATTTCTGCCCCTTGGTGTGTTGTTTTTTGCCTTTCTCTAAAATGGTTAATGAGAAAAATCTCTTTAAAACTAAATTTCTGGGACCCTTGGGATTTTTTCTTATCCCCCCCACCCCACCCTCGCAGACCACTTGCTTAGGCCCTCGACGAGTGATCCACTGCTTAATTAACTTAGATTTTGTTCTTGAACAACTGCCTTCCCTGGGGATTTCCATCTGTATAAAGGTGTTGAGTTTTCTGCTGTTAAAAAAGGGGTGAACGCCGATTTTAACAGCTCATTGGTTGTTAGTTAGGTGCTAAATGCAGGACGACTTCTCATTATCAACTGAGTTTTCCCACAACATGGAGCAGAAAAGCAGGGGCTAACACCTCTGCCCATTTAATGCCTTCAGCAGTCTAATGCTGACATGCAGAGTATTTCTGATGCCCCAAACCCCTCCCAAGTTCAACATAAATTGATTCTGTGATGCTGATTTGAAAAATAGTAAAGCTTGAAATAGAATGCAAGGACACTTTAAGAATATCTGTATTAGAAGTAAATACTGTCTCATGTTAAGAAGGTTTGGAAGTATGCTTTAATCTTAAGCGCCGCTCTGATTTTGTTGGAAGACTTAGTGGTGGTGGTTTTTCTCCCCCTAAATGGAGGTGGACTAATGAATAAGTTGACTTTTTCCTCCACTCGCAGCTGGCTGCTCAGTCTATAAATCTGCATGGCTTCTATAGGTCCTTTCTTAGGCTTAGAAATTCTTGTATGCTATTCTACAAGAGTCTGCTTCTGAGTTTCTCTTACAGCCTGTGCTCTTGCTGTAGTTTATAAGTTTACTGATTGTGTCTGTGCATATCGATATCAATATAATTTCCCTCTGTTCCTTCCCAACTGAAGGGAGCTGCTGAGCTTTGTCCTTTATAGTGTCTGAGCTACTACTATCCATTTATTCATGAAACCTTTGTAAGCACCTTAGTAGATCTGTGTGACTAGCAGGTTTGTATTTATTGTAGAGGTTTTGCACTTCCTGAAGGGTCATGATTTCCTGAAATCGCTTAGAGCTATTTAACTGATAGGGTTTTTCAGGAAGGCTGTTCCTGGGAGGTGATGATAAAACATATCCTTCTGTTCTGATTTACTGACAGGCTGAGTTAATTTGCCCCATTTTAATGATGCTGGACAGTAATCATAATGTGATTGTAAGTCATAGGAGTCTTTAGTATGCCGAGAGTTTTCTTTCTGGGTCTCTACTTCTACTGTAGTTGTTTACTTTTCTACCACTTGTGTATCCTTTTAAAAGTGGATGAAATCAGATATAAGTGCTCTCCTCAGTCATAGAGTGCTTTACAGTGGAAAAACACAGTTAAAATGTTTAATAGTTAACAGCTGAAAGAGAATAGGGAATAAATACTTTTTTTTTTTAATAGAGGAACAGTTTGGTTGTTCCAGATGTCAACTGTGGAACCTACTTCCTACTGAGGAATATAATTACAAAATGCTTTGAGCCTCTGTTGTCTCAAGGTTATGTTTAGGACTTACCAAACAATTATCAGAGTCTGATAACAAGTGATAAATTACAGGAATTGGTCAGAGGTCGCTGAAATACACTGGTTTATAACCATAAAAATTCAAGTGCAAGTATTTACTTTGAAATGATCATTTAAAAAAAAACCCTGAAAAATAAAGCCTTTTTTTTTTCCTTCAGTATTATGAGAGATCAAAATGTTACAGTACAGTTGTGGACTACTAGGGAGCTGGATTACTGCCTGCTAGCACAGTGCAGTGAAAGTTTAAGCTTGAATATGATTGTGATCCTGTTCAGAGCCAGCTGAAAGAGACCTGCTGTACCCTGGATATAACGTATATGTCAAGAATGCGAATAAAGATGCATTGATTTGATCTTGGTTTAAAAACTTTTTTTTTTCCTTGCACTTTGTTATGCACTGTTTGGCTGAGTTGCTCATGTTTTGAACAACGGATATACTTGCATAGTGTTATATCTGGTGACATTTTTAGCATGTGAGGTTTTAAGTGGTAATGATGTAATCGGAATAGTAAATATAACTCCTAGCAGGAAAACCACCTTGCTCTCCAATAAAGTCCTAGGAAATTTTGTGTATCTGTACCTAACTACTGAGAGCTTTGGTGTGTTAGTTTTAGCTGTTCTTAAAGTCTCTAGCAGCCATGTGATGCTTGCTTAGGCATTAGGCAAGTGTGTCTCTGTTCAAAAACTACATGTTCCCTTCTGTAGACCAGTGATTTTCAGCATTGCAGTAAAAGTCTCCTCCTGTCACAGGCTGTATGAACACTAACAAAAAGCTTGTGATCTAGAGTTAGGAATGAATGTGTCAGCTTTTGCCCAGCCATCAAGTGTATAAGTAGTCATTTGGAATATTTACACAAATAGGCAATTTACTTCATGCAGTTCACTTAAGTGTGCGGGTCAAAGCTGTATTGGCAGTGTTTAGAGAACAGGAATTTTCAGCCAGTCCATTATTCCATTGCTTCTTTTTGACTGAAGTAAGTATGTCTCCCCCCCTCCCACTATTCAGAGCCTATTATGAAAAATACTTTTAAATCAATATTGAGGAGGAAGAAATGTACGAATGTTTGATTTCTGGATGCTGAAGAGATGATTTGAAAACATGGAATGAGCAAGAAAGAGGACTACTGGAGTTCTTCCTCCTGACTCTTATGCTGCCTGTCATACTATTACTTCAGGGGAAACTCACCCAGAAATGCTTCTGAAACTCCTTTCAGGACTTTTTCCAATTATCAACTGAGGTTTACCACAACACAGCAGAAAAGCAGGAAAGAAAACCTCTGCATTTGCAGTGGATTTAGCAGTCTGATGCTGACACGCAGAGTATGTCTGATGCCTAGAAGTATTTCTGATCCTAAGTTCAAAGCAGATGCATGCTGCAGTACTGCCTTGAAATATAGTAAAGCTTGGGCAATAGAATGAAAGAGCACCTTAGCAATGAGTATCTGTCTTAGGATACTTTCTCTTCAAAAATTAATTTAAATGCCCAAGTTTGCCTTTTCTTCTTTGCACCAAAATTCTAGATTTTGATGATTTTTACTGCTTGTATCAAAATGAAACTAATGAATGTTCAAGGGAAGCTGTTATTCATAGCTTTTCTTTCTTATAAAGTTTGGGATACCAATGCAGCAACATAAAGCACTTTAGAAGTGAGAGATGAAGGTTGAGAGGGAGAGAACTATTTTAAATGTACCTCTTTCTTCCCTTGTGGAAGTCTGTAAGAAATCACCTGAGTTTTTTTCCATTAATAGGTTATTGTTTTGTCCAAGCCATATGCTACATCTTTTTTTTTCTGTTATTATTATTATTTTCATAAGGATCTTTGTATGGATAGAAAACTCTTCCAAGGAATTTTTTTCTTCTTCCTCATTGTAAATTGTCATTTTTACCAGAAAGGGAAGGGAAAAGTGTTAATCCATATCTTATTATCTAACATCTAGAGTAATAAAGGATTACCAGACTTTATTCCAGTTGTTATGAATTTCTTCAGCTAGGATGAGCTGGCATGATTCTGTGCCTTAAAGCAGAAAAATACTACAATATTAAATTGCTTAGACTTACCTTCAATATAAAGAAATATTGGAAACATATATCCCCCCCCCCTTTTTTTCCCCTGGCTTCTTGATATCCAGTAGTCAGCTTGTTATATTTCTGAGCTATCAAAGTTGAATTGGAGCCATAAAGAAAGTGTGTATGTTTCAATCCTAGAAGGCAAGGGTAAAATGCTATATAAAGACAGATGATGCAAGTACTACAGCTGGATTTTTTTGGCTGCTCTGTAGTAGCTCCTATAATAACCTGGGGGTAATTCTGCCAGTGTATAATGCTAAGCCTAATCCCCTTGTTTCAACAGGCATGGGAAAGCTAATTCAGGAATTCTTGAAACTGTGGAAGACATGCTAGATATTTTTGTGATCCAGTTATTCATGTTGGGTTACTCCAGTGTGTAGCGAAGATAGTAACTTGCCCTGGGTTGTATAATCTGCTATGCTTTCTATTATTACAGTACACAGCTGAGTTCCTGCACACACATGCATCTGTAAATTGGCAACAGGATTGTATAGGAAGCATTATCTGCACCAGAAAGGAGTTAATTTATATTTTTGAAAGCTTACAGCCTTTCAAATTGTTGTGCTAAATATTTAAAACAATCCTGAGAATAGTCTTGTCCTCGTTAATTTTCACAAGTCTTTCAGATGCTGCATAAATTGGTAAGGTATTCAGGCTCTGAGTGCACCTAAGTTGCTCAAAAAACAAAATGAAGAGAATTCCTATATCTCGTGATCTGATAACAAGGAAAACATACAAGATAGAAATGGTTGATTATGAGAACATGCATTAGGGCCCAGCACTGTTCTGCTGGGTGGTGTTGCCTGCATGTGCCGTGCTGTACAAGGATGGCCTTTGCACTGTTAGGTTTAAGCTTAGTTGACAGGAACTGAAATACATGTCAGTGTCAGAAGATAGGAGATGTTGGTATACTACAGACAGTTCCTACTCTCTCCAAGTGGAGAAGGAGAAAAATGCAGCCATCCAGAAGAAACTTTGTGCATGGTTCTGCATCATATTTTTTTGAACTACTAATAAAAGCTTTGGAAGGGGAAAATATGGCAAAGTTAGAACTCCCTCTAGAGTCTGTATATGTTTTCTTCCAATTGGCACAGAGGTTTCACCTCCTTGTAGCTATATTTCAGTGAAGCTAATCTTTAGTTACTTCAGGGTCCAGGGAAGTTCATATAGGCAGCTCTGATGCATATGCACTCTGTGAAATGCAAGAGAACACAACCTGCACCTGAATCTTAAAATTATTTAAATAGATCTTTAACACTGTGTTTAAAATTCCTTTCTATTTTCCCTGAAAATAGTTAATTATAGAAGTTTTAATTGTTAGAAACATAATATGGCTTTCTCAAACCAATTGAAGGTGTTTAGTGTACTATGAATGTTTGTATATTTTCCATATAAAGTGACTTTTTGATTTCAAAGGTGCAAAAGCATCAGATTTGAGAAATGTGACTGAAAGCAGCAGGGACACCGTTTTCTAAGTGGGGATGAACTGTTCTGGTGTCTTGTCAATTTTTTAAAAGGTTTTGAATCAATCTAAACTGGAAAAAAATAGTCATGTCAACCTGTAAATCTTCACTTTTGAAATTAAGTTTTTTATTAACTTTCTGCTTAGTGTCTCCTTTCTGCTCCTTCATAACATACTTATGAAAGAGGGCAAGCTTTTTTTATGGCAGCTGATTTGGGAGAAAAGGTTCATGTAGTTAAAACAGCACTGCTGTAGAAAAAACTTCTTCATATTGGTGGGGGACCATAAATAAACTTCTCAAACCCTGTGTTGCCCATGTGAACTTAGTTTACAAAAGAAAAGTTCGTTGCTTTCTGGAAAAGGACCAGGTAGACAAAAGCAAATCATAAAGCTTAAGCTTTGTCAGGTTAATTTAAATGTAGGTTAGGTCTGTATACATTAGAAATTCAAACTCTGAAAAGAATTTATGAAACAAAAACTTTAGTCTGGTTCATTCCGTAATACTTGTCTTTATTCACAGAAGAGCTACATCTTTTTATGTCTCAGTGAGTTTGCTTGTAAGCAATTCATGTTTGTATTTTTTTTCCTTGAAATACTGATTGTGCATAATTTTTCTTCCTGTCTTTGGCACCTTTATGACCAAGCAGGCATCTGTGCATGTAGAGAAGCACAGAAATGTCTAGTTACATAAATCAGGAAGCAGTATCCAAAATGATGATGAAAAAGTTAGTCACATTGTGATTCTTAAAAATTTAAAATCACAGTAAAAAAGTTAAATACTTATTTTGATCAGTATCAAAAAAAGCCATGTGTGTAGTTAACTAAAATGAACCTTCAGAGGTTAAAAAAAACCCCAAAACTTGCTATAAGTGTTGAAGCTTTTTGGTAGCTCCACTGAATCGTTTGAAAAATCGGAATATCCTAAACTGACAACGCATGTTTGCCTTATCAGGTGCATGTGAATATGTTTGGAGTCAAATAGTTTCTAATAATGTGTACATCCCACTGTAGCTGTTTCTGACTACACTAATATACTATTTTGGGTTTTTCCGATATATGTTCCTACCATGTTTCTTTTCTCTGTGACTAGGTGATCTACTGATGCTGACACTGAAGTTCTATGGCATGATTTTTAGCTACCAGCTACTTGCAGCATTCCCATGTAGTTTTTTTTCCAATTGTCAATATCATTTGTGCTATTTTTCCTTTTTTCTTCTGTCTTCTAAGTTATTTTACTGTTCAAGTAAAATAGCAAAAAGACTTTATTGTTGCTGTGAAATTTCTTCTCTCTTACTTCAATATTATGGCTATGTTTTTCCACATCTGACATATTTGCTTTAAGTTACTATCCTAGAATAATGTGATGTCCATACCATCAATGGTGACCTTGGTAATGAGGTAGTTTCTTTTAAAAACTGCTTTTTGGGTGATGCTTGTGTGGAGTATGGTGAGGTTTTTTTGTTTTGTTTTTTTTAATATGCTCCTAGTAGTGCAGTATGTACTGAGATCTGGAATGAAGACAAGGCAAGATATGAGAAATCTGTAGTCTCTTAAGGTATAGCTTACTTTAAGCAAATTTAAGCTATAAGATATACCTTTTGTATTTCTTTATCAGAGAACAGATCCTCTCAGTAGAGGCTGGGGAATACAGACACTAAAAATATTTCCATTTGTTAAGGTATAATAGTTTTAGATAAAAATACTCTTCCTTTAATGGCTTCTTCTCAGTAGCATGCAAAGCTATTATGCTCTTTCCTCTTGTTGTGGCCCAGTTTTCTTTGTATAGTATTTCATACAATGTGTATCCTAAATGCTTTTCGAAAGTGATGCAATTAGAATTAAGTAACAAGTAGAAGTAGATAGGGAAGCTGAGGAATGTTAAGAAGTGAGAAGGGATCTCGGGGGAGATTGAGGAGATATGCTGCAGCTACATTAAATCAGCATGAGCTGAGAGGAGGCTGTCAAAGTGAGCCTGGAATGAAGGTATAAAGGAGTAGAGGGACTTGTGGTATACAAGTAGGAAGAGTAAGGAGAGAACTGAATGACGGGTGTTTATCTTGTTCTGTGACCAAAATTCATACACCGTAAATACAATCTGAAATATGGAGCGAGTGCACACTTTTTTAATTAAACCTTTCTGCCCTCATTTTAAGTATATGCAACTTTGCTGAAATTGATCTGGTAACAAGGAAAACCAAGTCTGAAATATCTCCTGAATTAAGAGAAAGGTTGCATGAGTATGCATTTCTTTTTGTCTCTAGTTTTATGTTTTCTGAATAATGTGTTTTTATGTAGAAACAAACTTTTTGTTTTATTTTCTTGGCATTTCGTAAGATAAATTGCAGAATATTGATGGTTGGCATGAATGGTTCTGTAATGGCCACTAGAGTCAGGAAATAATGATCTTCAGTACAATCACCTTGCAAAGCTTTCTCTTTGGTCAGATTTTATTTCAGTTCTTATTGGTACATTCTCTAAAGCACAGAGCAAGGGTTTTGTAATCAAGCCTCTCATTCTGACTCATTGTTTGTATTCCTGGCTGTTTTTTCTCAGCTAGTTGATGTGCTCTGCTGTGCATCTTTTCACATCTTCCAGCTGAATCATAGTTAAATTAAAATGATTGTGGCTTTTTGAAAGTTTTCTTTTTGTGGTTCTTGTGTCTTAAAATCTTAGCTCTTCTGCAATATCTAAAAGCAGAGCTGCAAAGACTCTTATACTTAAAATGAGAAACATGTCTAATGAATATTTGCTGCAGCAATTTCCTGTAGTTATGTTAAATCATGTTTTGTATCTTTGTTTCCTAAGTATTAAGTATTATTCCTTTCCATGTACTTTTTCAGTAAAAGTAGATGTGACTTATGCACACTTTCTCTGCATCCTTCTTTTGGTGCTCCACTCATATTTTCAAGCTTTCCTTAGGAGTAGGTTTAGAAGTCCCAGATCTTCCATCTTCCACATGTAATGAAAATTCTTTTTGGGGAATAATGCAAAGAACTTAGATATTTAGTATGTGGCTTGAAAGTGCAACTCTGTAGGTATGTACTCTAATACTCCAGTGTTGGTAAATAACTCTAATCAAGATTGATGTTCATGAACTTCTTGTAAAGCTAATGTTTTGTAAACATTTTGATCAAAGCACATTCTGAAGAATGCTTTGAAAGTTGTGTTCTGAAGACCTGTGTGATTGTGGCATTTTATCATTATGCTTTACAGATGACAGATCACTTTAGCTGCTAAGTACCCAAGAGAAAACAAGTCTTTTTTTTACAGAAAGGTTGCTTGACTGGTGTGGAGAGGTTTTTAAACAATGGAGGTTTACTTTGAATCACCCAACTGGGAAAATGCAGCAAAAATCTCCAGTATTCATTTGAATACATACACAAATGCTTTCTGCTAATATAATAAATATGCATTCATAAAAATCTTTAGAGAGAAAGAGGCAGATGCACTACAAATATTTTTACTGGCTGGAACTCAAATCCAAGTGTGAATCTGATCAGAACTGACTTATGCTGTTTCATCAATGTGCTTGATCAAAGCAGCCTCAAACTTTAACTTGCAGTTTGTCAACTGGCATTTATGGATGTTCTTCGGGCATGGCAAAAACACTCAGTTAATGTTTGTTTGGCTGATTTATCATCCATTTACAAATAATATGCGTATAGGAAGAGGTGAGACTTACCATAAATTATGTTTCCTCATCTGCATTCATGAGGATTGCCTGTTTCAGGTTGCTGACTTGGTTATAATGGATTTCTTCCTGTTTGTTTGGATAAGATCCTTAAAGCTGAAAATTGGTTATTTTGGAGAATATTTAAAACTAGCATGAATACTAGTGATTTTTTTACTACCTGTTTATAGAAGCAAAAGATTAAAATCCACATTACTCATGAGAATCAAGAGTGTTTCTGTTTATACTGAATAGGAGGAGGAAAGGTTATTTTAGGTGCAAGGAATACATAGGAGCTCTGCAGGGAGATAAATACGAAGAAGATATCCTTGACTGCTGTCTGGTCTTAAACGTGCAGTTGGCCACTGAGATATCTCTTATGTCAATATTGTCAGGTTGTGTTACATGGTTATTTAAGTCTGTTCGTGTTCTTAGTCTGTTCCAAGTCATTCTCCCCATAATAAAGTACTTTAAATCTCAGTTATTGCATTCCATGTCGAAGGGTAGAATCCTACCCCAGGTGAACACTGAACTATGGATGAAGCTGTGTCCACTTCAGGGCCTCCAGCTCAAAAAGGATGTTAAGAAAATGATGGTCTGGTGTAAGGCTATGAAGACGGTCAGGGAACTGAAGCACATGACCTGTAAGGTTGACAGAGGAGCTGGACTTGCTTTGCCTGGGGAAGCTTTCAGATGTTGTCTAAGCAAAGCCCCAGCTGACACAGTCAGATGTTGGTGATAGTCTTGCTTCTGTCAGGAGGCTGGTCCAGGATGTCTGCAGAGACTTTTTCAGCCAACACCTCTATGATTATGTCAGCTGAGCAAATTCTTTAGTATGAGTGGCTAGATATATAATGCGTTTCCAATGTTTGTTCTGTTTTTGCCACTGGCCTTCAATCATAGAAGCTAAGAAGTAATTCTAAAACATGCTCCGAACTTGATATCTAACATAAGTTACTGTTTATTTTATGGCTTTCTCAGTTGTCTGTAAGTACCTAGTAGTCTGTGAAGCTCCAGTGGGGAATTTGACTTTTAAAAGAATTGCTTTCAAGGGAGAAGCTGACATTAAGGCAAATCAGATCAACAAAACCAAGGTTTTCCCATTGCTATTAATAATGAAGATTAAAATACTTATTTTTCAACTGTATTTATCACTATTAATCTCAACTTCAGAAGATGGTTGATCTTGTTTGAAGAAAAATAAAGGTGTTGGAGTCTTCTGCTGCAATGCCTGTGAATATACAGTAACTTTCTCCCCCCATTCTATGCAGTTTCAAATTTGCAAAATGGGAGAAGCAAACTCTTTTTAAAATATGAGTAAATAATCAGGAAAAGATTATTGCACTAATGGAAATATAAAAGGCAGAAGATATTTCCTCACAAAGATGGTTTAGTGGGGGGAACAGCTTTAAAAAAAAATCAAAAGCATGGCACTTCATTTCTTGCTCCTTTTTGATCTTGCCTTAATTTTGAAAAGTTCAGTTAGGTTTCTAAAAAAGAAAGAAAAATAGTCTTTGCTTTCTACTGAGAGCCAGCCTAATTATTTTTCCTCACTTTCCAAACCTTCCAAGAAGAGATCCTTTTTGTGTTGTGGTTTCTGCACCTAGAAACTAACAGGAAGGCGGTATACAATTTGTTTACTTAAAATAATTCTTTAGAAGTAGTAGATTATGGAAAGTATCTTTTGTGCAGCCTAAGCCTATCTACTTGTGCCACAGGCAGGCATCATCAAACATGCCAAATATCTATTAAGAGTGCTCTGAAACTCTACTGCTGTTAGTGTGAAAGGATTATGCTGACTTTCTCAGGCTGTGGATGAGGTTCTTGTATACAAATACGCATTTACAACTCTTCTTGCTTCTGCCTCCAGCAGAGTTAGCCTGACCCAAGCATGACACTGTATTAATTGAGCTGGAAGCTAACCTTTTATTCTTGTCCATGTTACAAGACTACTATGAATTGGAAGCTCCGTTCCATCAGGGTAGCTTGTACACAATGCTTTTTTTTGGGAACTTGCAGCCTATGTTAACTAATTGTGAAGAGAACACAAATTATGAAGTCTTCTTTGGAGCTAGAACAAGTCACTTTCTGGCTTGTTACCTGCCCCCTGCATTTTATTAAAGGAAAAACGCGTCAACTCCTCCTCCTGCCTCCCCCCCCCCCAGCCTTTCTAGAAGTGGGAGAAAAACATTTCTCTACCACTCTTTTTCTCAAAGGATTTGTAGCTTCTCAGCATGAAGAGGCATCCCAGTGTTGTTTTCTCAGGTTAGAACAGAGAACTGCATGCTTATGGAAAATGTCCCCCCCCCCCCCCAGTTATCACACATCAGAAGTGTTAAAGTGAGTTTGGAGGGAGCTCCTTAACTTGGACAAAATTTACCTCTCCTTTTCTTCCTCCTTGCTTATTGAACAGAGATAAGATTGCCTGCTATTTTTCAAATCTCTTTAAATATTGTTTTACTGATGCACAGCTATATCACTAGTCCTTCTTCTAAATTTCTAAATTTTCTTTCTAAATTTCTGCTGAGTGCTTTTTTTCTTTTTAAACCTTTCATGTTGTCTGAAATTCCTGATGGAAGGTAGTTCTGGAAATTCTGGAAGTATACCTTTTGTTGCAGGATCATCATCTGATGCAGGATTGCTAATGCTAGATCAGATTTATTAGCATTGGCCTTAAAAAAAAAAAAATCTAGGTGTTTATTTCTAATTTTGAAGATGAGATATGTTAGCTGCTGTATTACTTCATGAAACCAGAAATTCGGAGTGACTTCACTCAACCAGTCCACCTGATTTTGTAGTCAGCAATTCGGACTGCTAGTGTTTGCCTGCGCATTTGTTAGGCTGATTCAATCGTGTAACCAAGTGTTTCCATTTGTACATAATCAGTAGGTGAGTGATCACTTTCCAACCTGTTTGAGGCAGATGCAAAGTAAACAAACAGTATTAGATTTTATGCTACTTCCATGAATGTTGAATGTGAAAACCATAGTTTATTGGATGTATTGAGACCAAACGTTTTGCGGTGAATTAAACTAGAAAGAAGAATCACTTCCAAGGAAGTGTGAGTATCGTAAAGCCAGTTGTTCTTCTGTGTGCTTCAGTCAGGTCAGGTTCACCCAGACTGATTCAGGCAAATATAATTGTTCTTCCTGGGCTTGCCTAATTATAGAAAAGGGACTAATAGTGATTCAGGGCTGGCTCTGAACTTTTCAGCTGATGTGGTGTTTTGTATTAAATTCTCTTTTCCTCACTTAGAATGTACACTTCTCCTGGCACTATTGGCACAGCTATTGAAAGGAGTATCAAATAGTGAGACTTTGGGATTACTGCCTTTCATATTCATTCCTAATAAAAAATATCGTGGAACTCTATGCCTATTCATTTCTGTGTGTTGTATTTTTCTGAATACTGCAGTCTTGTGTTATTTTCTACTGGTTGATTATACTATGACTTCTTGGAGTGAGCAAAAAATAAATTGTTGGATAATTGTTTCTCAGATAACTGTCACAGTATTGTCTCGATATTTTCCAATAAATAAATGCATAGAACAGTTGTCTTGTTGTATTAGAACTGAATAGTTATGGCATTTCAAGATGCAGTTCACCAAGTTGTGTTTTACTGAGCCGGTGCCTAGTCAGTGTCTGCTGTGGATCTGTAAGATGCTGACGGTGCTCTTCCAAAGGTTTTAATATCCTTAGGACTTTTTTTCTCAGGAGTTTGGAAATGAACTCCGAGGATACAAAGCAATCTTATTTCACTTCCCTAAGAGGAAAAATGGTTTATTATGTACACTTCTTGCCAGCTGTGACTATTTTGCACTTGGGTATGGTATCTTGGTGTCATGTGGATACAGTATGTAGAATTTTGATGTTACCAGAGGGTGGGGTGTGTGTGTGTGTGTGTTCCCTCCCCCCAGCCTGCCTGGCTGCAGACTTGACTGTAGACTGTGTGTTGCAATGCAGGGAGCTAGTCAAGCCCCTAAAGAGCTAGAACTGTGCTTTGGTGAGCTTCTACCGTCAGGTTCTGTTTGTGCTACTCCCACAGCAGCAAGTGATGGAACTTTTAACCATTGAAAGTGATTAAGTCAAACACAATTCTCAGTTTTATTGGCTGTGTGTGTGCATGTGTGTGTGCGTGCGTGTGTTTTACTTATATGTATATATATAAAAATATATAATTTTTTTTAAGAGATGGAGGCCTTATTTAGGGCTGCCAAATATGCAAGCATAAAGGTATTCAGCAGATGCTTTGGAAATGAAGTACTAATGTCATGTTCTGCAGCAAGTGGTGCACAACTGTAAGTATGAAATGGCATCTCTGAGAGTGTTTGAGTTATGCTCAGGTTGATATTTAAATAAGAGTTACAGACCACCATAATCTGTTGTGACTTGCTTTCCTCATTACCTGCTTTGTACTAAAATAGCAGATGAATGAGTAAATTAATATACAGGTTTCCTAATCTCTAAAAGCAAAGCTCTCTAAAAGGAGCTCTCCTTTCACTGCTGGAAAGCTGAAGGAATGTCTCAAATTTGTCATCCTGGTTTAGCTCTACAGGTATGGTGAAATAGACGACTTGGACCCATGGAGTCTAAATAGCTTTGGCTAGAGTTATTAAGAAGAGAAGTCTAAAAATAAAATGAAGTATTGTTATTTGTTTTGCTTTTACTATGTTAAGTAATCCCCCCCCCCAAAAAAAAAGTCCAGGCAATTTGTTACAAGGATGACTACTTAGAAAACAGCACTGAACAGATAATGTGCCTAACAATAGCTAAATGTAAATGCAACATTAAAAAAAGAAAAAAAGAAAAAGCCCATTTTAATTATTTTTAGTCCAGAGTAGAAGATTAAAGGGTGTTTTAAATAGATGTCAAACAACCATTACTTTTGCAAATTCGTTATTCTTTAAGATAACAATTAACATGTATATAATGGGACTGAAACAAGTTCACCACTCATAAGAACAAAGCTAATTAGAATTTTACTAAAAGTGTGTGAGCCTTTTTGAAATTGCCTCAAGCAGCAGGGAATGATAGAGGATTCAAGCTGAACTGATATTAAGAGGGGGGAAAAAAAAAAGCTGTCTGAAGCAGCCAAGGCTAACTACTGTTCCCAAGGAAAGGGGAAGAAAAACTTAATTTGAAAGATGTGAACTTGTTCTACCATTTGTCTCATTTGTTTATTAAATAGAGGTGTTTAAATTGACTGGTTAAATTTGAGCCAAGCTCATGGGGGTCTATGTCCTAATAAAAACCATGCATCACTGGTCTGTTTACTGGTCTGTTTACTGGTCTGTTTACTGGTCTGTTTACTGGTCTGTTGTTTTTTCTTCCAAACATAATTTTTTTAAAAGTAAATTTAATAATATGCAATTCAACGTGTATTATTGGTGTAAAACTTCCATATTTCCTTCCATAAATGTACATGTCTGTTACATTACCATTAGCTTTTCCTGTCTTGTTCTTAATTTCTGTAGAGCTGGATCAGAATGGAAATACTTCGTGCTCTTGGCTGTTTATGGTTACTTTCAAGATGTTGTTTATCCACTAAGTAGTAATGTAGACTTCAGTAAGTCTACATTATTCTTGGACCTATTTCTCTGGTATGATGTTTTTGTTGTTGTTGTTCTGCCCTAATCGTAATAATGACAATTTAAAATCAAAATTCTAGTCTGAATCTTTTACGTCCTGCACTGTGTTCAAATGCATCTGTAAGTCCCAGTATAACTTCCTTCACGCCTGTAATGTGGCTTTCTGTAATACCTGAAGCCAGGCTTCTCCATCATGTCTGTACTTAAAACTTCTTAAACAGTAAGAACTTCAGCTATAGTGCCTGGTAGTTCAGAAAATTCAATTACTTTTCTCTGGACTGCTTCATTTATTAAAGAAGCACTGAATGGATAGAGGTGTACTTGGAGGAGAGCAGGGAAGAGTGGTTGTTCCTTACCCAGCCTTGTGTAAATAGAAAATACTGGTTTTGATTATAGAATTAAGCCTAGAAAAATAAGATAGTGTTCCATGTTGCAAACAGTACTTCTGTTGTAAGACTACTTTAAGAGACCATATTATAAATGTCTTTTAGAGCAGCATAATGAAATTGTTAGAACGGATTCGGGAATGAAGTATGCAGAAATGTGATCAAATAATAAAAAGTTCAAGACTTTTAAAGCATTAATGTTTACTATTTCTTATTTAATGTTCCCTACTAGGAAGTAGGAAGATGATACTATTACAAACTACAAATAAGAACACTTCATCAGGAAATCTTCTGATGAATTATGTTAATGTGGTAAAGGATTGGTCACTTGAATTCTGACCTCTCTAAGTATTGTTTAGGTAATATTAAAAACAACAAAAAACCCCTCCTAAGTACTGTATCACTTCAGCTCGGTGCTTAATCTTATGTCCTGATACAAGTTAGGGCTGTAAATGTTGTTTCATTAACTACTCTGAAACTGGGTTTAATTTTTAAACATATCTTCAAAGTGGGAAGTATGTTGGCAAAACATCTTGAACTGTATGCAACCTAAACTTCTGATAACTAATATAATATTTAGGAAAGCTTAATAAGTCTGGAGTTTAAAATAAATAAAAATCAATGAGGACTTCTCTTCAAAGGAGTGTAACAAATAAGAGGATAAGATGATATAGTAGAAAACTACTTTGGAAGTACCAAAGACTCACCAGGAAGATTTGGGGATATGTGTATGGAAGTCTGTTGTAAGTACCTGAAGAAATGGGTTGAAAGTGATGAACTAACATTGTGAGAGTTGAATTAAGGCTTTTGGCTTACATAGATGCACTTAAGTTTGAAGTAAGGTTGTAGAACAGTGATGGTTACAATCCCATTGGACATTCAGGACAAATGCTTATCTCAGTCTGGATGAGGAGATACTCAAAATGGTACTTGACTTTCATATTTGCTTTTCTTATCACTACTAACTTTCTATAAGCTTGTCAGCTTCCTAAAAATTTAGGTAATGCCAACCAGGATGGAGGGGAACTCTGGTGCTCTTAATCAAAGATTAAGAAAGAAGTTAACCTTGATCTAATACAAATTTACAGAAAATATTTATTCTCATGTTAGAATTGTTAAGAAATTGCTAGATGATGTTATGGATATTGCAAAGCTTTCTGGGTTGCAAATTGTTTTTTAACATTCATTTTGGGTCCTACTACTTTTGAACTGCTAGATGAATGAACATGAAAAGAGAGAATAGCAGAACTGGCTGCTGAGAGAGCATGGGTATTTTGGGGGCTGACCAAATTGGATACAAAGGAAAGTGGAAAAACAAATCTGCTTGTTGCATAGAATGCCTTTTTGTGCTGTCTATGATGGAGAGACTTTATCTGAATTAACAGAGGAGAGAAAGCCATTAATCTTCTAAGGTTTACCCACACACTTGTTTCCTTCTCTTATGACCACGTCAGCTATTCTTAGGCTTGGGAATGACAATTCTCATTTGATTGGCCAGGTAGAAAGGTATAAATGTGGAAACTGTACCTAAGGGATAGATTATAAGAAATTCTCCTATATCCAACATCTGCATCCTAAAATAAAGCTCCTAGGATTCCAATAAGCTTGATTCTCTTTAGGTTTCTGCTGTGCATACTTGAATTGCCAAAATCAAGAATTTGCAGATGGACTTCAGTGTAATCTGACATTTTATCATGTAGTCACTTGGTAGTGTTATCTATTTTGGATTCAAATCACAAACACAGGATCATCCCCCCCCCCCCCCCCAAATTTGATATTTATTGTGGTGGGCTTGGAACTATTGCCACAAGGGAATGAAATCTTGATTATGAGTTTTTATAAGACTTCGTAACTTACTGTTCCTTAGCAGTCAAAGAAGCTGATGAATATTAGGATTTTTTTGGAGAGGAATAGAGTTCAACCCCCCCCCCCCCCCCCATAATTATATCACTATAAATCCGTAGTGCACCTGTTTCTTAAGTTGCGTGCAGTTTTGTTCCCCTCATCCCAAGCGAGGTGTAGTAGGGCTATAGAAAGTACAGAGAATGGCTGACAACTCTATTAAAGACACTAAGTAGACTGGTACTAAATATATTATGACTTCTCACTGGAAAAGGGATGTGTGAGATGAGGTAGGGTAGAGATTCATAAAATCATAGTAACACAGAGCTGCTATTTATTTCTACTGTAAGAACTGGTGGTATCAAATACAATAGCAGACAAGAGTTTTAAAATAAACAAAATGATTAAGGCTTTTAATGCAACATGTAATTAAGGTGTAGAACTCCTTGTCCTAGGATGCTTGGAGTTTAGAGGGGTTCAGAGAGTTACTGGACAAGATCAAAACCCTTCTGGATGAATGCATGGAACAAAAAGTTTATCAGAAATCATTAAGTACAAAGATGTCCCTGGCTAAGAAAGTCCCCCAAAATGGAAGACTACTACTCTGGTGTAACTTCTTTGCCTAGGTATCTCATTTGGCCTATGTCAAGCATAGCTATTGGGCTGAGTCGATCTTTGGCTGGATTAGTAAAGCAGTTCCTAAATTCCTATGCCAGTTTCCTCTGATGTATTGAAAGTTTTCTTTTTCTGCTGATTAACACAAGCTGGGTAGGTGCCTTGTTGCCTCCTTATCAGTCCAAAGCTCTGGTGTGTAAGGCTTACATTTCAGATGTAATGTTCTTACCATGTGTTTTTAAAGTTATTTAGGAGAAAATACCTCAAGGCAGACAGGGAAAAATGTATGGATTAGGGAAAGACAGGCATTACCAGATATGTTCAGTCAGTTATGGGGCTGGTAAATGTCTTCAGGTCAGGTCTGTCTTGCCTCCCTGAGGTCAGCAAGGAAGAGATTTTACCACTTAGACGTTGATTTTTTGCTTCCACTGAGGAAAAGCCTCCCCCAACTTGTGTTTATCCTGGTTTTCCTAAGGAGAGTGTTGGACTGAGGAAACCTGATCCCTAGTGCTGAATGTTGCTGAGAAAATTTCTCTGCCATCTACCAGCTTGATTTCTGTAGTGAAATTAAAGAGGTCTTTTCCTTTTAAACTGATTTCCACCCTTCTGACACTTGCTTCGTACTGTGGAGATGTCATATACAGAACCAAAAATATAAGACTTGGATCAGTTGGTATTTATGAAAATATACATAATGTTAACTCCAAATAATACTGAGGGCTGCTACCACTAAATGAACTGGGAAACAGCAGAGTCTGAGATAATTGGCCTTGGAGTATGGTGGAGGTGACAGAAAATTAATGTGAGGAAGGGAGGTGGATTATAAAACTGGAATTGTTAATCTGTCAGATGAAGGAAGCATGGAAAAGGAGGCTATTTTGTGCTTGATAAAAATGTTGATGTTTGAAGTACCATAGTGAGAGCATAAAATTTTGAGACTGGATTTAATAGCACCTGCAGAATAAAAAGTGTTGCCTTTGAAAGGGCCCTTTTAGGCCATAAACATTCACTGTCTGAAGTGTGAACAAGAACTGCTCTTTCTTCCTTCTCATCATTCCCTGGACCCAGGTTTTTGGGGGTACAACTATGGACATGCATTCCTCATGTGCCTGTTAAATTCTGTGGAAGGGCTTTCTGTGAGAGAGTCTTTAAGACTTGTTCTAGAAGAATGCTCTTCCTTTGATTCTGCAGTGCTGCCATAGTCCAAAAGCTTTGTGCCTCTTATATGATAAAAAGTTCTCAAAAGTTAGAGATAAAATAGAGATCTGTGGTTCAACTTCAATGAGTGTTTTGTTTTCTATCGGAAATGAATACTTCAGCTGAAGTGAAATGTAGTACCAATCCATTTAAACTGAAAGACTGAAGTGGAAGACCACATATAGCCTACATATAATTTGTTTTTTATAAGTAAATATATCTGCACTTTAGTATTGCAATTTGCTGACAGACTTTCTTGCTGCATATTGACTTCAATTGTTTTTGTGCCAAGTATTCCCTTAAACTTCACAATAGACACATTTCTTCATCTAGATCTACATCTGTTTCTTTTCTTTTATGTCAAGCTCACAGACTGCATATTTTAAAATATAGATTTTATGTATAACAGCATTGAACTTGCTTTTAAAAATATAAGTGCGTATCTCATTTCTGCAAAATGGAAGAGACTAAATGAACCAATGACTATTGAAACATAAATACACAATATATTAACAACAGTTCTCTTATATGCAGTACTTGTATATCAAATGCAATATTTAGTATTACCTGCCCCCCCCAACCCCCTAAACACCATGGGGGAAATTAAATGTTTTATTTGTAAAATATTATTCAATTTAACACTATTCCAAAGAAAGTTTGGTCCTGTTTTCATTGTAATTCATCTTGATTTGTCTAATATTTACCACAGTTTTTCCTTTGTTCCCAACTTCTATTACTTAAGTACTCCATACTGAATTTTCTTGATATGATAAAATATAATATAGAGGCCATCTTCTAAACATATACAAGCTGAACAGAGAAATAGTTCACTCCAATTCAGTTTATGGAAATCTTTTAACAATGTCTCATGTTAAATGAATTGTACTAGCTGAAGATTCTAGTTCCAAAGTTAAGATGCATAAATTGATTGTCAAGTCTTTAATTTCTCCGTGTTCTACATCTTAGTGAAAAAAGAGTCTGACATCAAGAAGTCCGTGTTTCTGTACTAGAAATAAAAGCAGCAATGTATACAAAGCAATGGCTGGTCACTACTGCTTGCATAAAAATATTAACTGATCTTACATGGCACAGTTTAATTAAAATTATTTTTCTAGTAGTTGGGCTTTTAACACAGACTGGGTGGGGAAATACTAACTGGCCTTTGTATAAACTCTGGTAGAATGCAATAGCTGGAATCACTGTCCAGCTTTGTAACGATTTGGAGAGATGCGCATGGAACATGTGCTGACTGTGGAATAGGGACAGAGTTACTTAACGTGAGTTTTGGCTATTTTTTGAACCTGGCACACTGCGCTCTACATGGCTGCCAAGTCATCACCCTTATTTAATGCATCTCAGTAATAAATTTAGCTATTTTAATTCAGTAAGGCTGTTAATCACGTAGGAAACGTGTTAAAGGAAGAGCTTGTTCAACAGATTTCTCCTAAGTGTGGGGTATAAATCCGTGGAACTTCAAGGATAGAGCCACAGAAAGTGAGGGTCCCACTTAACTCCTCTGGTGTGCGCAGGGATCTCCAGAGAATTTTTGTAAGAACCTCTGTCATATCCAGACCTCTGACCAGTTGCTGCTTGACCCTGCATGGGCTTCCCTTTTGTAAACGTGCTGGTAAAAAGCCCTGCCTCTGGGGACTTGAGAGAGAGGCTGCTAAAACACGTAAATTCTGAAAACAAAGTGCTGCTTGTCAGGATCCTCCGTTCCTGGCTGCCGTGTTCTCACCAGTTGGGTCAGCCTGGGGCGCATCGTAGAGTCTGCCTAGCAGATAAGGTAATGCTGTCTTTCATTGAATCCCTTTGCTTATCCAAACTTCAGTGCTTGGAGCGTTCACTTGAGTGTGAGTGTGGGGTTGTGTCTCCCAAGTTAATAATCTGATCAAAGTCTTTATGGAAGTGCTTTCTTAATCTTGTATTTTGAAAATTTTACATTCAGTATGGGAAAAACTGAATATTCATTGTCTCAACAAAGTAAAACAGCAAATGACCTTGTAGTCTGGCAATCAGGACACTTATCTAAAAGTGGAAAGGCCTGAATTCAGGTCTCTGCAAATGATCTTTCAATACTTAGCGTTCCCTGGAACGGAGCCAGAATGTGCTGATCTTTCTGTTAAAAGACATTTTGTTATCTTTTCCCTCCCCTCCCCTTCCCTCTGAAGATTCAGGGTGTGATTAAAAATTGGAGAATGGTATCTGACTGTAATCTGAAAGTGGCATCTAAGCCTCTGTAAAGAGGGAGCTTTTGCCTTTGTGGCTGTGCCTCACTGTGCATGTAACCCAAATCAGGCCTGAGGCTTCCCTTGGGTATCAAGGCGTCTAAACACTTTGGAAGAGCTATGCACAAATCATGGTCTTCTGTTCTGTAGTCACGGCTCAGAGGCAGACCTTCCTCCACTCTGCGGGCTTGCAGATACAGTTCTAGAGTGGAGACCTAGGAGAAAGATAAACTATTCTGAGATGCTTTGGTTAAAAGAATAGTAAAGTAATAGTGTACGCTTTTTTTTTCCATACTGAGTTAAGAATATAATTACAGATAGAACAACTTGGAGCTGTTACTGTTCAATACCTGGGATCAATCCACCATTTCATGCTTTAAACTCTCTGATGTTTTACATGCATATTATGATTTGAAGAGTTCAGGTCTCATTTGTAACGGGAGTTAATGAAAACCTCATGGAACAAGAAATATAACGTAATACAGAGAAAAGAATTTCTATTCAAAATTTGTCAAAATTTAAGTCCATAGTAGTTCTTTTCAAATGTTGTGTCTTGAAAAGCTGGCCAAATTTTATTGTGTATTTATTGCTAAATGACTGATTACCAGATAGATGGAACATAGCAAGCACCATATGTTTTGTTTACCTAAAGGCTCATAAATTCAATGTCTGTTGGGTCTCTCAAACATGATATGTTAGCAGATTCCTTCCAGGAGAACAAAAACCAACTACAAAGTCATCAGGTTGAAGTATTATCCTTTCAGATGCTTTTTCAACCCAATTCATTCTTTGGCTGTAAATACAAGCCAGATGCAGTACTGAGTTCTGATTAATTGTTTGTCAAAATAGGTGTAGCACACAGCGCAGAAGAATTGTTGGCATCTTGGGTTGCTAATGAACTGTACCCAACAGTCTACACAAAGTGTGAATGTGTATAAACTTTCAAGAAGAGCATATGCTTTGATAAACTGTATTGTCTTATTAGTGGTATGAACATCAGGTTAGGTATTTTATAGAAGAATGTTTATGTATTAAATAAATTGTTCCAGTATTTATTTTGCGCTAGCTTGCCAAAGGTGGGTTGTTGCACTGCTTCTGCCTAGAGCAGGTCCTGGAAAATAAGGATGAGTGAATTCTTATTGTAACATCACTGTAGCCTTCTGAGGCAAATAAGTTACTCTTCAGGTAGATAAGTTGAAGCACATATGAATTACTCAAGGACATATGGCAGTCACTTGTAGAGTACACTGAATCACTTGTTGTGGCAGCCGTGTGTTTGGACCAGCAATCCTCTCTGCTTGAGGTGCCTGGATATAACAGGTATGTAATTTCTGTGTGTGTAATAGTTCTTTCTTCTGGCTTGCTTGACCAGTCCAGTCACAAATAAAAAGGTGAGCTTTTTCTGAGCCCTTTTTGGGACCTGTGGCAGTATGTATTACCCACCATTCCAGCTTCCCTGGTTTAAGAATCCTTCTGTAGAGCTGACAGCAGCCGTATGAGATCTTTGCACTCTGTGGAAATAAGCAAATGTTCCAAATAGACAAATGGTGTGTTCTCTAATTTTTTTAATTTTTGAAGTGCAAAAAGTTAATATTTTTGAGATGAGACAATATGAAGTTTTTCCTTTTGCCAGCTGAAAATTAGTTGAAATGTAAACTTCTGGAATACTGTAGTGTAAACAAAGTATGTGATACAACAACAGAAATAAAAATTTTATGTTTTTCATATACAGATGTTCATTTGCTTTATATAATTTTTTTCATGGCTTCAAGTTATGTTCTGCACCGGCTCAGTATAAATTATTACCATAACATATATATGTACTTATGAAATATTGTTTGGTCAAAAAACAAACGTGGAAAAAGAAGAATACAGAAATTTCAAACAACTAGTGAAGATGCATCAAAACTACTTGGGAACAGAGAGGAAATACTGGAATACAGGTGATGGTAATGAGATTGTGGGACTCAGGTGGGTGGAAATCTGCTCAAACAAATATGCAAATAATCAATGAATAATAAGTTTTTGCAGATGAATCTTTGATATATGAGCCAAATTGAGAAACTTTGTTGTGCCATTTGGATACAGAAAACAAGTCCTGTTTTATTCACATTAAAGTTAAGAGAAATTGCTGCTGCTTTTTGTTTCCTAGAAGTTGTAAGTTGAATTGCTTGGAAATAATATTCCCCACTGCCTCCTTCTGCTTCCTGGCCTCTTAGACTAGGATTAGCACATTGCTCAGAACTTTGTGATGGATCCAATCTTCTCTTCAAAACTATGACTTAAAAAGGGTCTTCCATGTGCAGCAAAAGTGCTCAAATTGTGTAGGTCTGACAAAGCTCCCCATAATAGAGCTATAGCCTCATGAAGTCACATAGTTATTTTTCTAACCAGAGAATATGCAGGAGGGAAGGAAATTCTAATTACTCCATGTGCTGACCTATTTTGTTTATTAAAAATGTCTCTTAGTTACAGTAAAGTGAGATTTCTGAAAGACTGTGCTATTAAATATTCCTTCAGAGCAAAGAAGGTTTTCTCTGTGGATTACTGAAACTTTTGCACATATCGCTCCCGCTTACTCTTACTACTTCTAGGTGAATGAGGTGAAATATCTATTCCTCTCCAGTGTTTGAATGTTTTTTAAGAGACAATGTTTTATTGCTTCTGAATGAATAACTTCCTGTCAGGTCAAGCAGAGGTTTTTGTGCACAGATAAATAGTATTGGATTCCTACTTTCAGATAAAATCAGTGATGTTAAACCCTCCATGAGTCTGATTCAGTTCTTGTTAAGCTCAGTAGGAGTTTTGCCTATGGGAAAAACTGAGACCTTTCACATTAACTTTGATTTCATTTCAAGTTCACTTTTGGAAAAACAGCTGATGCACCAAAATACTGCAAATACTGCATCTGTGAATGCTAACTGCTGTTTCTACTATATAAGATTACCACAAAACTGCTTTTAAAATCTTAACAGTAAAGAGTACAAGCTCTTGATTCCTCTCACTGGAATTAATCCAGTCTTTCATGAGCTCACACAGAAGAACAGACTATTAACTCCAGCTCTTACTGATATCCTGTGCAGTCTCCCGTCACTGAAAATATATGATGAGGAAATATTTGAACTGCAACAATTGGAAATTAGAAGTTCAGCTTAACTCCATGCTTGTTATGACTTGCTGTGTCAATTGGGGGGAAAAATAAGTTACTTTTAGTAATATCATAGTGATAGCTTACCCAAATGTTAATTGGCAACAATTCGATTTATATATAGCAAAATTAGCTTGGATATGTCTTGTAGAATGACTGCTCCCACCACAGTGTGCAGTAGTGAAGAAATCTGTGCTGTAAGACTGAGAAGAATTATAATCTTCTGACGTGTACATTCGGAAGGTAGCTGTCAGGTTATGTCGAATATAGCTGTCCAAAACTTGTTCACAGAAATGAATGAAGAATAGATAAAACTCCCCCACTGTGTAAAAATATGGTATTGGGATCTGCCAGTTCTAATGCAGAAATTACAAGTAAGCATGTAATTATTTCTTTGCTCAGGCTACCTTCTTTTTTCTTCAAAATAATTTCTTATGAGAAATTAAACAATTTCATGTATTGACCGTAAAGGATAATTAGAGAGATTCTGAGGAAGAGGAAAAATGAAGCAATATAATTATTTTTCTAAGTTACAGCCGTCTCCAGTTTTCGTGTGCATTCATGTTATACATAAAGTTAGAAATACTTCACTGTTGACCCTGAACATCCTTCCCACAATAGGCTGTCCTTATGTTCCGTTACGGAGGGTAATGTCACAGTCGGTATCCTTTGCCAGTAAGCCTGTATCTTCTCAGTTAAGTAAACTTTTCCTACTGACAAGATTTTTAAAAGTTTGGGTCCAGTCTACACACAGATAAGATCCCCCCTCAGCCTTCTCTTCAGGCTGAAGCATCCCAGCTCTCTCAGCCTTTCCTCATATGAGAGATGCTCCAGTCCCTTCATCATCTTAGTGGCCCTGTGCTGCACTCGCTCCATAGCTCCGTGTCTCCCCTACCGTGGGGAGCCCAGAACTGGACACAGTACTGCAGGTGTGGCCTCACCACTGCTCAGTAGTGGGGAAGGATCACCTCCCTTGACCTGCTGGTTTAACTTCTGATCATCTTTAGTTTCTTTTGCAATGCTGAATGATCCACAGTCTGGTTATGAAATAATGCTTAGTTGCAGTGTGTGCTCACATTTTGATACCTTCTTGGAAAGAAAAAAAGGAGGGGGGGGAGAGACTTGTATGATTAAGGGATCTGAATATATGCACAGCATGGGACATAAATTATGCTTACTTATTCTAACAACTAAATAATCTGGCATTAAAATATAATTCTTATAGGATCAGTTAGTTAATATGTTATATTTCTCTAGGTCATTCACGTTGTCAGCTGAAACACTCATTATGTTCCTAGTGCTCAGGGCAGCTGTGATTCTTAATGTGCAGAAGCTCCAGGTGTGGCCTGTTCCATTAGCAGCTAGATATCCAAACTCTGATTTAGTAGCTGGTTTACTTTTCCCCCTTTTTTCCTCCTTTTCCTCTCTTCTTCCCCTTTTCCCCTTCAGTTTTGATTTTATTGCTATTTCTGAAAAGAATTGTTTTCTGCAGTGGGGTTGACCCTATGTATTTCTTTGTTGAAAGAAGGACTTGTTGCCAAAGCTAGAAATCACAGTAATGGGACTCCCACAAACAGATTCACAAAAGCATTGTGTAAGACTTAAATCTGGTTTTGTTTCCTGTAACTTAAACTACTTTGTTTTATTTATTAGGATTTTTAATATTGGATATTGCTTTTGAAGTTTTCTTTCTTTTTTTTTTTCCTGGCTTCTACTCATCTTCAATAATTCTCAGTTTTTTACTTGGAATATCTGCTGTAGGAGAGGTTGGGGGGCTAAGCTGGGGAGCGAGTCTTTGCAGGCTCTCAAGACAGCAGAGGAGAAGGGGTGAAAGTGCAGTTCAGATCAGGTGCCTAACTTAGATGTTTTAAAAGATCCTCTGTAAGAAATTCTTTTTTCCAGAAGCGCACATTGGATGATGTGAATCCTCCTTAGGGTATCAGTCCTAACACAGACACTGTTGTGAAACCTCTCCAGTTGATACATCTGTACTTAAGAAGGATTCTTTTGGCTACTAATGGGACTTCCATATGTGGCTTGTGAGAAACCCAGGTCCTCACTGGCTTTTCTGAACTCTTCTAATGTGAACATTTTGCAGCGCTATTATGTATTCTCCTAATTGTTCACTATTGGAAAACCTGCTCAGTAGGGACTTGTTTTTATCTCTGTGAAATGACAAATACTAACTTAATTGAAAGGGAAATGGTTTTGCAGATTTATAGATTTATAAGACTGAGAATCTGCATGAATGACTTTAATTAAATCCATTTTCCTGCAGAGCTTCCCATCGTTTCAATTGCTCAAGTCTCTATACATTTTGCTCCTTCTAGCTTTTCACTTTGATTGCAGAACTTTGTTTAAACCCTTGTCAGCTGCCTGATGGAACCTAGAGGAAGTGGTATTATTTCAAATGCTGCACAGAAATAAAAGTGAGTGTGGCCTTTCCAGATTTCTTTTTTTGTCTTGCTTTATATGAGCAAATCTAAGTCTGCATCCATTTACCTGAGTCTAGTGATAAATGGAAACAAATGCAGTAGCAGAAGAAAAGTAACAGGACTTTTACCTTTGGCCTTTTTTGGGGTAACCAGTAGACCACATGGTAGTGATAAGAATACTTTGAATACTGTTAGGTAGATAATTGGGAGCCCCTCTCAAGGGGTATTTAGGTAAATAAAATTAATGAGAAGGCTTAATATTCATGGAGTAGAATGGTCAAAAGTTGGAGAGAGAAAGGTGAGTGAGAGGAATAACACTTTTTTTTATCAGAGTGGCAGTATGTTGATGTTAGAGGCAGAGAAAAAAAGATCCTTGGAATTATTATAAACTGGCAATATTTTGCGATCCTAGATGTGGAAAGGAGACATCACATTGGTTTTCTAGTTATGAGGTTAGTACAATAAGAAATAGTTGAGCATGAAGAAGAAAGAATTGTTTTATCAAAGAGGCAGCATGATACCTATGGAGATTAAAGAAGAAATCAGAGTCTCTGAGCTGCTGGAAATTAAGAGGCAGATGCCTGAATTTAGGAGTGAGGAGAAAAGCAGTTTTGTTCCTACACAAAGGGTTTGCCTGTTACTTTCATTTAGCAGTGATGACTTAATCATCTAGGAAAAATACAAGAATGAGGGAAATTAAAGTTCTTGTAAAACAATGTGTTTTGTTGTTTCCTTGCCGATCCAATTTGTGAAAATCTAGAATGAAAATACGATGGCTATGTACAGAAGACAAGATGCTGCCTCACAAAGAGATTGAGACTGAAGAGAAGTGATTTCCCAAAGCTGTAAATCTCTCCTGTGGTGAGGATGGTAGCAGGTTTGGTGGAGTCGCATCAATGAAAGCAACCAAAAAAGGGTGCTCATGCTACCATGCTTAAGTGGGGATGATGTTTGTACTCTAGGCCTTTGCTTCTGTGCCTTCACTTCATAACACGAGTCTCTTGTTCCAATTCTGATGAAAGTTGTTGTGGTGAAAATACTGTGAACCACTGCCAGCTTGGGCTGTAAGGGGGGCTGGGTAGGAACTTTTACCCTTCTTGGCTTGTCCCAAATCCCAGTGGACAGATTTCTGGAGGAAATTCCTCTTGGTCAAAACTGGCAGCTTGTCGAAGCTGTGACTTAGTGTAGAACAGCAGTGGCAAATACTGCCTGCTTTTATTTTTTTTAAAGCTGTTCTATGGCCTGAAAAGAGGAGAGGAAATTTTTTTGACAGCTAAATGCTTCCAAAATTTCTGATCCATCTGGTGTGAAAATTCAAGACCAACAGTAAAACCCCAAGGTGGAGTTGATTGGGAGTGTGTGTGTGTGCACTTTAGCTGAATACTCATTTAACTTCCTGAATAAGTCAGAGGACAGTTAGCACTGATGTGTAAATACGCAGACTATTTATCTAAGGAAGGACAAAAACATCAAATTGAAGATAAGCTCTGCATTATCATAAACTCCATTTCACATGAGAAACTGGTTTTTTAATTCAAAAGGAAATATTCATAAGCCATCTCAGTTTTATAATTTAAATATAATATGATGAAACCTGTTAATAAGAGACTGGTGGGATTTCTTTTTCCTTTTTTTTGCCTTCACAACAGGTGGCTGTGTAATACAGTCTTAATGAAATAGCCTTTCAGAAGTAATAACCTCATGAATTTTAAGAGGAGTTTTGAATGCACATCAAGGATAGAGAAACAGGATCTTAACTTGCATGATGAAGTAGTAAGGGTTAGTTTCAAAGCCTAAGGAAGTTTGTGGAAAAAACTTGTGTTGACTTTAGTCATTGAGTTGGTATACCTTTTACTGGTAGTGGTGGTAGGGAATCCCAATACCAAATAATAACTCATAAAACCATGTGTTTTAATTGCAAGAAGTTTTATCATTCAAAGAATGATATTCAAAAAGTGAAAGAATAAACAGAACTGACTGCACAATGATAATAAACTTGGTTTTGGTGAGAAAGTTATTCTAATTCAATTGTAAATAAATATTTATAAATAATCTGGCCTTATATACAATTTTCTGACTGTATTTTATTTCAGTGAGATTTGTGGCTGGTGTAACATGATTTGTCCATTAGCCTTTAATTCATGGTGCATCTTAATTTAATTAGGTGGTTCACCCACAGTGTAATGCCACAGTTGTCCTTGCTTAGGTGTCCTCCCTTTGGTATGGCTCGGTTTCTGTTCTGTTGGTAAAAATGTCAACAAGGCAGTTCTATTGTATCTGTTGTACAATCAATTAAACTTGGCTGGGGAAGTAGTAAGCTTTTATTTTATTTCATTTTGCATTTGCAATATGTATCAGCACTGTTGGAGAGGATTAATGACTAATACAAGAAACACTGTGCTTTTGACTGCTGGGAAAAGAATATTGGGTTTTGAAAAGGCTTAATGGCTTTGGTATTTTGGGAATGGTCAGTATGTTGGACCTAAGCACTGAAGAGTAAAGAACAAAGTCACAGAACAAAGGTAATTTGGGTAAGCAAATGGTAGAAGGAAGCATTTGCCACCTTCGTGGCACCTCTCTGCAGTGTTCTTTTTTGGGCCTAATCCCTGTAGAGCTCTTTCCTATGTGAGCTTTGCCCAGCACCCACCATGGATAGTCAGGAAGTTCTCCTTGGTTCTTTGGATTATATCCAAGGTGTTCTTCCTTGGTTGCCCCATGACTTACCTGCCATCTCCAACAAGCCAAATCCTGAGTTGTACAGCACGTGCTGAAACTGTCATATTCTAGTGCTTTGAGACGTGTCATTTAGTTTTGAGTGGTTCAAACAATTGGATACCTATCACTTTGTGGAAGACTTTTCCAAATCAAAAAACTTTTTTTTTTTTTTGAAGTTCAGACAAAATTTTGCTGCTCTTAATTGAATCTTATTTTCCTTGTGCCATGATTTAACTAATAATGTTAGTATGCCTCAGTATCAGCTTACTTAATTTACCTTGAAATAGGTGGGGGTTTTTTGTTTTTTGTATAACGAAGGACATGGAATTATGTACATTATTCAGTATGTCCTCGGTTATTCCCTAAGGAGTATAAAAATAGAAATGAAGAAAAAAAGGTTTAAGAGGATATATGATTATGATTGAGATTAAGGTTGTGTGTACACATAGGTTTCTTTTTTCCCTCTGTGACTTTGCTCTATCTTTGACGTAAATGAATGAGATGACCTTCCCCTTGCAGAATAAAGACAAAGTAGGCTAGGGGATGTGTATAGCTTTAAAGTGTTCTCCATAGATAAGAATAAGTATCCTAAATAAATCACATCATTGCAGAAGTCAGGAAAAGTAGAAATTCTCATTGCTATGAAATGGCTCAAACCACAAACAGACTGTCAGTTCCATTTCTTTGTAGAAGTGTGTTGGAAGAAAAAGAAATCTGCCACAAAAGGAAGAGATCACAACGTTTTGTTTTGTGGGCCAGAGAAATAGTGGAAGAGTGGGGTGGAAGTGATCCAGCTCCACAGCAAGCTCAGAAATCCATAATTTACCTTTACTCTCGAATTGTTTCTAAAGCCTCCTTATGTCTCTTTATTATTACACAACTTGACGTTTAAATGCTGGCTTCTTTAATTCAGTGCAGGTCATCAAAGTATAAAATACTTTTTGTTTTTCAAATGCTGTGTTGGCGTTACCCATGTTTTTTCATCTGCTGAGAGTTCAGGATGGATATGACCTGTTTTTCTAGAAGTTTTGTGCTTTAGGCAGAGCTGTAGAAGGGCAGGGGGAGTGAGATGCAATTTTAGGAAAAGATGCCTGAATCCCACTAGCTGTAGCGCTTGTGTCTCTGGCTGCTGCCAAGCAGTGAAGACAATTGCTTGAACTGGGCAGCATGAGCAGCGGCTGGAGGACCCCTGAGGGTGTAAGGAAGGGAACAACGTGCCCTGGGCACCAGGATGTCTTGCTGCATCTCTGATGATGTCTAACTGTACTCTTCTGAGACAGGAAAATAAATGCAGATCTGAAGAAAGCCTCATAAACATGAGCAATGGGAAAATTGATGCAGGGCTGTCTTAGCTTACAGAGGTGCAAACTGTTTTATTTATATTAGCAAGGGACCCATTGGCTGTAATTGCATAGCCCCAGAATGTGGAATATTTTTCCAAGATGTCACAGCACTTGCTGGTTTACTGTAAGCCATTGACATTCTTTTCTTCCTTGTTCCAGTGGAATACACTGCAGCTTTTTCTTGCTCCTTAAAAGTAAGCAAAAGTAGTTAATTGAATTAAATCCCAAATCTGGGTAGGTAGGAGTAAGTCAGACTGAAATTTGAAATCTGAACTGCAGTCCAGCTTCAAAAGAGAAGCTAAGAAAATCTTAGATTACAAATCTATTTAGGCTGCCTGGAAATCAATAAAGTGCAGGAAACCTAAGGTCTCAAAGGGGTATGGTGGAGATCCCTGAAGGCTGAGAAGACCAAGACGTTGAGAGGAGGTCCTGTAATGGATAGGGTTTTGCCAGTGGTCTCATCATTAAAGAGTAAACCCCTCTGCCCAGTCAAAACAAATGCCTCTCTCCCCCAAAATCTAAGGCTATGTATTTAGTGGACTCTTAATACAAAAGAAGCCTTAAAGATTTCCTTCTCTAATTTAAATTATCACTTCAAAAATTCCCAATTATGTATGATGAATTATGTTACATTAAAAATTTTTTGCAAAAATCTTTTTATTTGTTGTTTTTTTGTGCTAGAAAGCCTTAATGGAGAAAATTATCTGAATTCCGAAAATCTTTTGCTCGTGATTAATTGGCTGAATTCTGAGCAAATTAACAAAATGAGCAAAATAACTCAGATGCTGCAGTTATTTTGTGTAGTACAGGAACACTTTTTTGTTACACCAAGAGCATAGGGTAACGTATTCAATTCTGATCTAAACTCCTTTTAAGACAATGGACATGTTCCTATTAATGTTGTAAGAAAACAAAAGCCTGGTGAGTGATACTTTAGTATGTTTTCTGATGTGCACTGTGCTACATTTCTGAGATTATTGGTTTGAATATCAGTATATGGGTAGGTTAGAGCGAGTGCTTATAGCTCACACTTGGATCATCTAACAGTGGCTCGCTTACTTCTCTTGATTATCACCAGCAGGACAATAATTTAGATGAAAAGTGACTGGGGACAAAATCATTATGCTTATTGCTTATCTTCCCTTAAAGTACTATTGAGGTAAACTATGAATACATTAGTAATTATTGTTTTTTAGGTTTATCTGTACTCTTATGCTATATAGGTAACAGACTTTCAAATGTTTGCAGTCCTCACCTAAATGTCCAAGACTATTACTTAAATTAAAACAGGAGTGATGACTAAAATTTGATGCGGTGGTTTAAGGCAAACAGTTTATGCATATCAGTACAAGTAAAAAGCTGCTGGATTTACTCAACTGCATGCAGTTTATTTGGTATGACTTACTTTTCCTTCCCAAATCTGACATTTAATTATGATATTTTGGTTTTATAATAGTTCTGTCCTAGACTGAAATTTTATTGTTGTCACTTTGGAAACAATAGCCTTCTGGTTAAGGCCAGCATTTCTGTGCTGAATGCTATATAAATAACACATACACCCCTTTCCTGCTTTAAAGGCTGTATTTTAGCATGGGCAGACAATAAATATGCAATTGCTACATGCTATGAAATAGAATCTGTTTATATTGTATTTAATGTGTGCGGATTTGGAGAACAAAAAAGAAAGTATGCAGAATAATTTCATTTCCAGGAGCAAAATGCACCTTAATTTGACGCTGAGCTTTTAAAACAAGTTATTATTACCCCTTTTGCATTAGTGTTCTGGTGGCACTCTTGCTCTGACTTTTTTTCTTTACAGGAGAAAATAAGAGACTTGCTTGTTTATGGTCACCAGAAAGGGGTGTGTGGGGGGGGTTTTTTTTTTCCTTTTCTTTTCTTTTTAATCAGTTGAGCAACAAGTTTGTTTTCCACCTGACAATTCATCTTCTAACTTTATAATGGCATCAAGAGGATTCTTTGTGTGATACTAAATGCCCTGTTTTACATCTGACCTGGATTTCTGCTGTTAGGCAGACAATGTTGCACATTCTGTCTCTTACTGTGCACAAAGTTGGGAGCTGCATAGGAAAGGGCCACGGATAGTGTTTTAAGCTTCTGTGTTCACTTCATAGTATTTTATCTCTTTTGAAAGCTGTCTGAAAAGTTTCCCATCATTGTACCATATGGGTTTCAAGACTTAGCAAGATGTATTTCTGGAGTCAAGTGATCCAGAGTTTTTTATTTATGTTGCATTCACTGTTCATGGAGAGCTTTGTGGTGTTGGATAAGGACTAAGATACATCAGTTCCTGTTACGTGGATGTCCTTCTGTTTGAGATGTCCTTTTAAAGGAAAATGATGATAGCTTCCTTGTTTTTCAGTCTCTGTCAGGTTTTCCTAAGTGCAGTATATGTAGGAAATATTTTACTGATGGTGTGTGTGTAGTTTAAGTACTCGAGACTTCTGAGGTCAAGATATGCTACAGAGGTTGTTTTTGTAGATACTGAGATGGGGAATGCAAAGGATAAAGGAGCGATGGTTTTACCAGAACTTGGGAGATCTGCCCATCTTTTATGAGCTGACTCCAACTGGCATCCTCTTTTTTCTTCTTGGCTCTAGTCTTGTTTCCCACATCATCTCCCAGCTTTACCTCTGAAAACAATACTATGTGTAGTAAATGCTAAGAGGTTAAACAGAATTGCATAATGTGAAGCAGTTAGACACATAACATCATCAGGTTTCTAGGAATCCACTATCTTCACAGTTCTTGAGCACCTGTGAGTTATCTTCCTTCAGTATCATGATCTTCCCTTGTTTCCAGAAGGTAGGGAAAGGTTTAGGTAGGTGGAAGTATCATCCACAGCAAACATTGTAAAATTATTTTTTTCTTTTACAGTTAAACTCTAGATTATGGTGCTTATGTATATATTTAAGGTGCTGTAACACATAAAAGACGTAGCCAACACCATCATTGGCATCTTAATGTGTATTGGGATTCCTAGTGTCTACCTGAAGTGTCTCAGTCTGATTTGTGATACAGAAACATAAAATATATTTTTCAAAAAATATTTGGAATGTGTATCTCAAACCCTGGGGCATTCCTAAATCTTTAGAGATTCAGCATCCACTTTGGAATATTTGCTTGACTGCTGAATACTGTGTACTTCCCTTCCAGTGTCCTTCGACTGCCCCTGAATCACCTGCCTGTTGCTTCTTAGCAGTGGGCTCCCACAAGTCCCATCCTGCTTGGTTTCTGCTGCCTTCTTCAGATCTGTGTGTGGCACCAAGAGCCCGTTCTGATTAACCAGTGGTGAAATACTTCCCGAGTTTGTGCTCCCTCTCGCAGCTGCCCTGTGCAATAGACCTTACCAAGACCTTTAAAGTGAACAGTGATCACAGTGTCTCGGGCAGGCGGTTTATGAGATAAGATGTGCAGAGAACATTGCATGAATTTTCTAAATCAGGCTAACATTTAATTTTGTTTTGAGTCTTATATCTTTAAAATGTCATATCTGAATCACCACAAATTTGTGGGGAGGGGATCATATCGCAAAATGTCAACAGCAGATTGTCTTAAACAGTGACTGAGGCAAAGTCATCGTGCTACTGAAGGCAGGTTTTAATCTTAATGTTGAAAAGCATCATCTCTCCTAGCTAAGAGTTTCTGACACAACCTGTTGCATAATCTCAAATACCATTTTCTCATAATCTTGCTTGAATCAGAGACAATACCGCGGTAGTGTTCCCATACAACTTTGGCAAATGAAAACTGTCACTTCTGGTTATTGTTGTCTTCTGTGGAAATGATAGCTTCCTGCTGCCTGGGATTGTACTGTGTGTCGGGCAAAATTGCATCCTAAATTCTAGGAGCCCCCAAATAGAGTACGTGTGGAAATGCAGGCCAGAAACTTAGCTATTATAAATCACTGGCTTCAGTGCAGATTTATGGCAGTTGGAGAGCTGGGCTCTACATCTGTTTCTATCCTTAACTAAATAGACCTTGAGAGATTTTAATACAGTTTTTTAGCTATTACCTCTATTTCCAGCTGTATTTGTCGAGCTGTGGTTTGGCTCTTTCCTTCTCTTATTTCATGCAATGAGAGTGAATTTGAGGAACTTTTTTTGAAGATGGTGGGGTTTCCTAATCTCCTGCTGAGGAGCAAAGCTTGCTTCCTGCATAGAGGGAACCTTATTTAAATGGCCTGGCCTCATGGGGGTCTGAGAGAGGTGGGCTTTTGCTTTGGCTCTGCTCTGACGATATCCTGGCTCTGTGATGCCGTAACTTCTTGCAGAAATGTTTCACGAAGCTGCCTGGAGCAACGTTGGCTTTGCCCGGGAGGTTTCCTGGCTGTGGCCCCTGAGGGTGCCCTAGGTGATAGCAGCAGGGGTGGCGGTGCCTCAGGACAAGTGCCACCTGCCCTGCAAGGCAGTAGGGGGTGGCATCAGTGCACCCGCGGTGCAGATCATTGAGCTGGCATTTTGTGGAAGTGGTTTATGTGTACATACTGACTCCAGCCTTTCTAGATGAAAAGATCAGTGTTTCCTGTGAGCAGGTAAAGCTTGCAAGCTGCTGTTTCAGTTGGTTAATTTGTGGAGACTGTAAATCATTTTCTGCAGTAATTACACACTGAAAATAATTAAAATTCATCATCAGCCTCTACTTAGGCAAGCTTGTACTGTTTTATGTGGTAGGAAGAACCATTTATTAAAAAAAAAAAGTTAAAAGCTTTTCAGAAGACATTAGCTACTGTCCTCTTTGTTATTATTTGTACTGTGATACTTTGAAGGAGGCGAAATCAGCTATAAGGCCTGTGTTGTGCTAGGTCGTGCTAATGCTGCTGGCCTGCTCCTGGAACACTGGCCGCTGCCGCCTCGCAGCCTTGAAGAGTTGTGCGAACCCAGCAACTCCTTGGGAACTAAGTCAGAGATTTCTAACTCTAACACCTGGATTTTGGACATACTGTAAATCATTCTGTGTTGTTAAGACTTTAATCCTGGATTTTGCCAAGAAAGGGTCACTACCAAATTATGAATTGCTTTTCACAAGGCAAGAATTAGAATGTTACCACTCAGCAAACTGAAAGTAAACAGAAAAGGAGTATTCTTCTTCATTAAAACTCAATCCAGTTTGTGAAATTAATTGTTAATGGGTGTTACAGAAGCATTAGAGGTGTTATATATAATATGAATCTCTGGACCAGCCTTTTAGTGGCACTTCTCCTGTTGTGAAGTAGAATTTTTGATTAAAGAATATTGGTACCAAGCTTGAAAAAAAACCCAAATGTCCCTAACTTGATACTTCACTTGTTTCCAGCTTCAAAAACATTAAAAGAAAATAAAAGGAAGGGGGAGGAGGAGTTTGGGAACTGGTGCATTTGGCAAACCTGCAGACAACTTTTATTATTTTTTTTACATTTCACTTCTTGAAAGATAAGTGGGTTTGTTCAAATGGTTGTTGCATACTTACTGCTGTATTTTCTTTGGATGCAATTCCAAACAGTACTTTCCTTTTCTGCACTGTCACCTGCATACTTAGTATAAATCAGCCTCCTGCCTGAAGAAGGCTGCTGAAAGGAGGGAAGGTGACTGACACGATTCCAGCATTGTATTTCAAGAGATCTCTATGATGGCTTTTACTGTCTCTTACAGAATTAGAAGCAGTGAGTCTGTTTTTTTTCCTTTGACTCATGATTACAGCTCTCATTCTTAAAGAACCAGAGATCTGCTTCCACTTGCTACTGTTAGTGTTGCATTTTATGTATAGCACAGGTGCTAACTTTTTATTTCCCGAGACAAAAGAACCAATTCAAAATCCAGTCAAATTCTCCAGGGTAGGTGTCTGGAGATGCGGGAACTTGCACACTGACGTATTAAAATAATGTAACAATGTGTTTTCCGTGAAATGAAGGTTCAAACTTAACTTAGATCAAGTTTAACTATTTGCCAGAGCATGCAGCATCAATTATTACTAGAGAAGCTTCACTCTCCCAAGCTTTAATTAGAAAGACCCTATTATAGGTTGTCACAAGAATTCCAAAGTAGCTGTAATGAGACTTACTGCCATTCATCATTGTTCTAACTTCTCTGAACAGTGAACAGTAGTGGAGCACAAAATTATAGCTAACCAAGCAATGAGAAATGGCAAGATGATTCAGAAGTACTATCCCCATGTTTGGAGATTAATTGAGTGAAAGATACTCTCTGTGCAGCTTGAGTTAATGAATATAACCAATCATTCTAGGGAAACTCATAACACACACATCTTCATTGCTTTCCAGGGATAAAGAAAATCTCAGACAGCTTTTGTTATGCCTCAGCTAGTTATCTATTACTAGCTGGTTGTCTGTGTGCTCGGAAGCAAGGTAGATTACACAGATTTGGGGAATTTGGGCTTTTTATAAATGAAGAGCAGTATTACTGAATGACCCAGTAAACACAGTATGATGGCATCTGATTGTCATTGTATCAAGTGATTTCTAGATCAGTAGCTGTGTCCGGTTATTAATCCTCTCTTAAATATAAGGAACCAGGAGAATGCAAAAGAGATGTTAGTTATGCTTCAACAAACTAGTTAACAGGCTTACTTAGATTCTTGGATGCAAACATGGGTGAAGGACCAGGGTGGATTCTCTTCAGCTGTCATCCAAACAGCTTTGTTTGTCCTTCTGGGGTGTTTTCAATTACTCAAAATTAACCAATTCTGTTATCCAGTGTTTTAAATCTTTCCTCTGAGCTCCAAGGCAGGCAGTATTGTCCTTGTAGTGTTTTTTTTTTCTTTTTTTCTAAATTAAAAAAGCTTTCAGTCTTTATCAGACCTAGAGGATTCCTAGTTGAGAAATACTCTGAGACTTCTCATTTGAGTGTGCCTTCCACAGCCTTTAGTTATAGGCAAAAGCACTTTTAGGTTCAATTTATCTGACCGTGTTATCTCCTTTGTTCAACTGTTCTTGCTTTTTTTTGTTGTTGTTGAATAGGGTGTTTAATTGGGAGGCAAAGTTTTCAAAATACCCGAGTATCCCAGGCTTCTGTAACTACTTCAAATAGTAATGAAGAAATACAAAATTGGGGTGGATATAATCTAGGTTTCCGTGATCAGTTGGATGATGAAGAACTATCAAGATATTGCTGCTATGAAATTAGCCCTTGATTGTGCTGGCAGTTTTGAGGGGGGAAAGGGCAGTAGCAGAGCATCTCTGCAGGAAGCACTATATGGCAGGAGGGTGTCAAGCAGGGAGACGGGACTGGTATGATAACTTTTTCTTTTGTAGCCAGGGATAGAATAGAGGAAGCAAACAGCCTTACAAGATGTTATAAAAATGTATGTCTACATACAAGAGTATGCACATTTTAAAAATATATATGTGCTTCCTTCTGCCAATTTTCTTTTGTTTGAAAAGGAGGTGGTTTGTCCCCCGGTATTGTCCCCTGAGGTCAGCTCTTCCACTCTGTTTGTAGATGTGATACCTTCAGTGCAGTGGTACCCTCTCACTGTATCATAGATTGTCCCTCTATAAATACAGAATAGAAGACTACCCTGAATTATTCATCTTTACATCTTGCACTATCTTTTAGAGAAGAAAAACCCAATCTTGATTTTTAAACTGTTCTGTTATTACAGCATCCATTGTTTAGTAACTACTAAAAATATGTATTTTCTCTCATCTGAAGTTTTCTAGCTCTGGTTATGAACCTTTTTCCAACTTTGAAGAATTTTCAACTATGGCATATCCATTCCTTGTGTAGATACCAATAGAAAGCAGTCATTCTATCTTGGTGATGTTAAAATAAGCAGATTAGTTACTGTTATAAGTGAGCGATTTAAAAAAGAAAAAGTGACAAAAAGCCCTTCCAGTGTATAGCAGTGTATACAGCACCACGGGCTTTGGCACAGGCCCTTCAACATTTTGCTGTAAACAAATGATTTTTATTTTTTATTTTTTGTTATGTTGTAGACAAGATTTTTATTTTCACAACATATGCTTAATATTGATCTTTTAATATTAAATATAACATCTTTGAATCTGTCTCTTTCAGGACTCTGCTGTGTGTTGGTTTGTGGGGGCTGTGTGTGTTGGTTTTAACTTATTGTGAGAAGGACTGTTGCTTTCCTCTGAAAAGCTTGGTAGGCTGCTCTTAGTACTTATGGGGAAAAGAGCTTTCTTCAGAGGATCGTATGAAAAAGCCATTTTTGCAGTGCTAGGTAGAGAAGAGTGCAGAAAATTAAAACAAAACAAAACAAACAAAACACAGATACCTTTTTAATATGTTGGTTACATGCCACAGATGAAGTTTACACTAATTAGAAATCATCTGGAGGCACTGTAGCAGATTGAGTCTTCGGCTGGAAGTACTTCCTGACAGGTGGTTTACCGCAAAGCAACATTACAATTACCTAACACACTGTTTGATTTGTGTAAACCCTCATTACTACTCGCATTATTTAATGAACTATGTGCATTCTCACGCCTCCCTGCAGAATGTAGTGTTCCATTCCGGAACTCTGCTGGCTTTTAACCCTCTTCTTCTAAGGTAAAGAAAAGGTGGCATTAAGAGGAAGCAAAGATCGAAATACAAGTGTCAAATGTAAATGATACATTAAAAAAAGCCTGATATTTTGAAATTTTAACCATCTAATCATGGGTTTTATTTTAATAAACCTGGTAGGCCAATTAGATTTCCTTTAATTCTTAACTATATTTCATTACAGACTTTTTTCATAAACAGTAAAATAACCATTTGAATGACTCAGATTTCTGTTCAATACAAAAATTAAGATGTTCACAATGATAAAGATTTTTTCCTAATTTTTTAAAAATGCAGCACAGATTTCATAGGTATTATAGCCATGCAGAATCAAAAAGAGAAAGATAAAGGTTCTGCTGAGCACAGAGGAATTCCCCAGCTTATCACAACTTTACCCATATGCAGGTTTTTGTATGAAATACCCACAGAGTTATGGAATCTCTGTTTATTTGCAGTCCTCATCAGAAGTCTTGCTGTTTTAGCCCATGTGAGACATTTCACAGAATAAATTTATGTGGCGTAAAGCAGCTACAGAACTGAATGGTCTGTGACCCATAGGAATATTCTCTTCTATGTAGTTCAAACTCTGATGTGATTACACTCTTCAGCAAACAGACATACACTGAAATTCTCCCTCTAACTGAACGTGGCTGTTCTGTTTATTACAAAAACCTCTTAGTGAACCCGATGAAGTAAAAGCTTGAATCCACGGCATGGGGATATATATTTTATGCTGTTCCCTTATCTCAAAAAAATTATGTTAATCTGTCACCATTTCTGTTTGGTTTCTTTTGTGAATAACTTAAACCTTAAATCTTTCAGAAGAAAATTAGAAACACTTCAATTATGCCAGAATTATGATCTCTCTCTCTCTCGTGACTACTGACAGTATACTACAGAAAATACTGTAATATAGAAAGGTGTTTCTTTAAAACCAGTTGTATCTGGGCAAGGTTGACTAAATATGCATACATTTACTTGTGTCGTGTTGCAAAGGCTCCTTTACTAAGGGATTTTTACTGAACTCATTTACTGCATCAGCTCCATGTGAGCAAACGTGGAATAACACATTAGGTGAAGGGGGGGAGAATGGAACTCCCAACAAACCTTTACTAAGTTGATAGTCATGGACTGATGCTAAGTTGTATGTCATGGGTGAGAATTAGATGTCCAGGACTCATTTATGACAAAAAAATTCGTGGTAGACTAACATGGCAGCCTCCCAATCAAAGGGAAGAATGAAAGTGTAACTAAGCAGGAGAGGCTGAGCAGAGAGGACATCAGTCACATAGGAAAGCAAACGGGTCTGTGAAAATAAAATGCAGACCTGCAGTCGGCTGGAGGGTCCATGCAAGTGGTACAAAATCATGGCAACGCCTCCAGGGCAACTGTGCTTCTCTCATGCGGAAATGCAGTCCCAGCAGTTACAGTGCTGATGCCTTAACACAAGAAAGCAAGCACAGGCCAAGAGAGGAAACCCTAATATCGTGGTAATGGTAGTTGAGTAAATATCGCCGTCATCATCGTCCATAATACATGTCAAACGCTGATGGTCCGTGAAAACAAATAGCTTCCCGTTGTAATGCAATGCCGAACAGTGCTGCTGTCCTAGGTGTATCTGCTGTAGCTTGACAGAAAGGTTCTCATTTCAAACGCTTTGGCTTCCTGGGGCTTCTGTGTAATTGTCAAATCTCCTGTAGAAGACTTCAGTGGCTCTGTGACCCTAGAAAGAGTTTGGGAGAGTAGGGAGGCCCAACTGAGATGCTAAGCTTGAAGCAAGCCACTGAAGCAGAGCTGAAAAGCAGAGTCAAGCCCACCAGTAGGAAAGGAGCATTGAACTGACTTCTTCAGGTTACCAAAGCCTGTGAGGAGGGAGAAGGGAGAGTGGTGTTTGTCTTGGTGATTTACCATGTTTGGGGGATTTTTGTCGGGGCAGAATTGTGAAAGAGCAGGAAGAATTTCTCTTGTAAAAGAAAGGGATGTGCTGCACTCCTGGGCTCCTGAGGCCGAGCTGTCTCCTTCCGGGTCTGTGCCTTTATATGGAGCACAGAGTTCGGGTGCCCGAAGCCCGCCACAACTTTCCTCTTGTATTTCATTGCCGTTTGTAAAGTTGCCGCTGCGATTTTTAAGGCAAACAAGGAATACTCGAGCTTTGACTTATGAACAGGCTTAGACTGTCTTTGAGCTGTCAGAGGGATGTGTGTATTTTGAGGTCCCAAATCTAGAAAAAGTGTACATCTGTTTAGCAGTATTGTCTGAGCTACCCTGTGAGTCAGTGAAATTACTCATGGTGTATACAAGTACATTTATAGACCTCGGCCAGATTGGAGCCTGACAGTGTGGTGGGATGAGCAGTTTCTCAGATGCTGACTCTAACATTTATTGTTAAAAAATACTGTGGCATCTGAAATTATTTTCCATATCAAAGTCAATCATGTTCCTAAAATAAAAAGATACTTTATAGTATTCACTTAATTAAATTACATTTTTAAGATATGTTCTTGCAATCTTGCAGTCTTGGTACGTATCCATACTTTCTATGAAACAGCAGTAATCTATTCCAGGGAAAAAGTGTTCAAAGGTCTGTGATACAGAGCTCATACCCTTGATCAAAGGAGTCTCCTGTTTGTGTTGCAGTGAGGACTGAATGAATTCATGGAAAGCTGATCTCCTCCAGCATTTTTTCTGACCAGTTCTATTGTGGAGGACATAGCTCTTTATTTTTTACCCTCCTGAGCGTCGTCTCCTCTTAGTGAAGAACTACTGCCTGCGAAGTGCCAGCACAAGATCACGTTCAAGTGCAGTGCTGCTGTTAGTCAGGCTCAGTTAGTTTGCATCTCGCCCAGAGCCTGAACCACTACCTATTGAGGTCATTGGAAAAATTCTCTTTAACCTGGGCAGGCTATTGATCAGATCTGTAAAGGTGCAAGTCTGGGATTCATAACTTATAAAAACCACAGTAGACATGAAAATTATGTGGAATTATGCAGCTGGCAAATCTGCTTGTATTTGCTTCCACAAAACAAACAGATAGTGTTCAAGAGTAGTGGGATTTAAATGATGGCTCTGTTTTCTGTCAGTTTGAGAATTCACACTGTCAACTGGTTAGAACATCATCTTTTTCTGATTTTTACAATAAATAAAGTTTTCTTATGCCAGCAGCGATGGGTTATAGTTTGTCTGATTCGGAAAAAATGTCACTGGAAAAATGAAAGGAATTAGCACACTGTGTTGAATGCGTTTGCATAGGGCTGCGTGTTTTTGGGCTTTCTAACTCTCTCGTGTTGATATGAGCTGTGCCTTTTGAGGCAAGTGAGCAGTTGCGGTGATGAGAAGGCATACGCAGGCAGGGTATGCAGTGCAGGCAGGTGGAAACTTTCTGGCAACACTACCTACTGCGGCTGTGCTATTGCAGTTACCCCTGCGAAAGGTCAGTGAAGGTCTGTGGGCAGAACCATACCCCTCTGTAGTGGCTAGGTCTTCTAAAGAAAGATTCTTATGGATTCAAAAGAATTAAAAAAAAAAAAAAAAGTCAGGACACAATGTTAACATTCATCACTCAGCAGAAATATTCACATAACTCGTGGTACTAAGATTAATTGTTCAAACAATAATGAAAAAATACTCAGCCTATGACATGCTAGGAAGATATAGATAATCATAACCATCTGAAAAAGTTGTGGCACTCCAGAAAAATATTGCTGTTTCTACAGTTTGCTATTAATCTATTACACCAAGATGTTGCTTTGAAGCAGAAGATGATACTGGGAAGTGTACACCATGCATTGTCATATAGTCTGATAAATATAGCAGGGAGTTAGCATCAAAAAATAATGATGAAAAGCACATTTACTCTTTCTGAACCCATAGTTTATCTATGCAAACTGCTGCCAGCTCCTAAAATGTCATTCTCCCTTCTTTAATGTGGCCTTAAAATGACTAGCTCATCAAAGAAGCTTCAAAAAGCTCAGGTGCAATAGTAAAGAGAGGTTTGGCAACAAGACACTAGCTAAAATAAGCCATTTTAGTGTTTTTGTTGTTGTTCTTTGAAAAACCTATGTGATCAGATGGAAAAATAGTGACTCTGTGGAAATTCACTATTGAGCTACGTGAGCATACATGCAGTCCAAATCTTTTCAAATGCTAACCTTCTGTTTGAGGAATAGTCATGTTGCATTGCACTTCCTATAGCAGGATTGTCTCCCATTTTGGATTTGCAATTTCTTCTCTTCTGAAAACAAATATAATACTATGTTTATGTATTTATTGTTAGGTCAGTAATACCTAAGAGAATTAGGTTATTACTCTTTCACTGTGACAGTTACAGAATGTTGGTTCTATTCACAGTCCAGTTATTGACTGGGAATGCAATTTTGAGTTAGGAAGAAAACTTTCTGTACTTACAACTTTGCTCACCATGCAATGAAAACTTTTTCAATAGAGGTAATTTTCCAAGAAATACTTTGTTATTAAATTTAAAGGAAAGGAAATGTTAATGAAAATTGGTACATTCTACATATTTCAGTGTGTTCCTGCAGTACCATTTTGGGGGTTTTCTCTTCTTTGAGACTTGGTAGAGAATGAGTTTTGGTGAAAACATGATATAGAATCATAAAACATGGTACAGAATCATAAAATCATCCAAAGTGTGGAGAATTTAGGAAAATCGTGATTTAGCTGTGGTGCGAGAATAGAATGGTGGAAAGTATTTGAGAGAAAGACCTTAATAAGGATGTGGTGTGTTATTAAATCCTTGCAAAAATAACATTTATAGGGTTTGCATGCAGGTGCCAAAAGCAGTGACTGCAGAATAGCGTGTTTTATTCAGTTTGTCTTCGTTTGCTCTCTGAGACACTGAGACTTCCTTAGGAAGTTGGAGTTGATATTTTGAGCTTTAGTTAAGAGATTGCACTTATCAGAAACTTCCATCTTTTGCCCAGATGTGAACACAGTCTGAATGTAAAGGTGGTGCTGCTGCAGTAATCGTGACAGATGGGCTGGCCACTGACTCCACCAGGGAATGCTTAACAAGCAAAGGCATGTAGCACTAAGTCCACCTTGTTCCAGGCTGAGAGTGAAAATCAGAATTTCAGAGACTATATATTAAAAAAAAAAATCATTGAATCCTTAAACATAGTCATCAAAGACAATGTTACTCTAATTATGCTTCTGCTATCATATGCAAGCAAATTCCGTGTAGGCAGTTTCTGGGAAAGCAGCCTATTAACTGAGCGCAAAAGAAAGTGAAGAAAGCAACACCTGTAGAAACAGCAGTTTGCAGAGCATGAGTCACGGCGGTCAGTGCTGCGCGCAGCACGCTTCACGGTGCCTGCGTCGCGGGGTACGGCAGCTCGGGCTCTGCCTCCCTTCTGGCAGGCAGGTAGCTGAGTGATGGCAGGGCAATCATTCAGTGACCCCTTAATGTAATGAGAACTGAGAATCCAGCTGCCTATTCAGCGCTGGAAAAATTGCCTTGGACTATTCAGCTGCTGTATGTAGTACACATTTAGTACGTGCTTCGTGATGGATAGCATGAGAAGGCCTTTTGAGGGTTGAATGTAGGCATTGTGCTCTGTTACCGTACAGATTAGTAAAATCCCCAAATTCATGAATCGTCCTCTTGGAAGAGGGGTAGAATAAGAGGACATCAAGGAGAACTATACCCATAAACTTTTTGTATCAACATTTTACTGCAAAACACTTTTGGGGAGCCCATTTTCATAACCTGGCCCCTATGGAAGGTGGTGTTTCAATTCTGCAGGTCCTGGATAGGGGGGTTTCTGCTGAATCAGCAAGCAGGTTTGCAGTAGCGGCCAGTGGGACAGGGCTTGTCTTTCTCTACTAACTTCCAATATACAACAACTGAGCATGAGCCTAGTGCAGGGGAGTTCAGCTTCTAGTCTGTTGTACTAAGTCAGCATGCACTGAGGCATAACGTAGAACACTTCCAAAGGCCCTATTTTAATGACACTCAAATGGGATTTCTTTGATTTCTGTCCAACTGCACGTGCCCCCCCACCCCCACACACTGAATTTTACTGTTTTTTCTGGATGGTTTATAGAATTAGCACGTCTACCTACCCATCGTTTATTCCATCTTTGAGCTGAGTTATTGCTCAAGTTAATATATTTGGCTAGCAACAAGCAGATCTGGTTTTCCTCCGGTACAGGGGTAAGATAAAGTTGTAGGATCCCAGATATCAGTGCAGTTTTCGAGTTCAATAGCTGTGCCGATATAAGCCAGATACTGGGGACAATTCATGCTTCGCTGTAGGAATAAAGACAATGTAGTTAAGCTGACATTTAACTATTAAAGTGTCATGTCTCCAGAACTATAACTGTCTCTGTTCCGAACACTACTGAATCGCTGAGAGTTCTCCAAAGAGAGGGAGTGAAGGAATGGACTTTCTCATTAATAATCACTGGCAAAATTATTACTTGCATTAGTAACTCTGGAGCAGATGTGGGTATTAACAGAAGTTTGGGGTGTACTAGATACTTCTAGTACTTGTAAGAGATTATTGCTAAGAATCTGTGTTTTATGTCTCAATATACACTTCAGTCACATTCTATTTCTTTTACACTAAATATTTATGTATTTGCATTTGATGGGATTTTTTTGTTTAATTTCCAAAATTATATATAGATTTTAACATTTCAACAGCAACCTGCATCTGAGAGTTTGATAATGCCTGATTAATTAGAAGCATTACTTGGTATCCTGGAGGATAAAATTAGTAAATCTTGCATCCTGTGGGTTGAAAAAAATTAATGTATTGCAAGGTGAACTTCTTAACCCTAAAATGTCACAAGTCACAGGCCTGCTTCATATGTTTAACCACATGTACACTCCCTTTTAAGGGTTCTCCATTAAAGCATGGCTTCATTTGTTTCTTGAAGAAGGCTGCTTGCATAAAAACTTGATACAAAATCAATATAATGAGGTAAAAAACAATACCATACAAATATCATAAAAAATGAATAGAAAGGATGACACAATGTAATGCAAATGCTGAGCTGGGTTTATTCCTGCAATGTGACAACTTGGCAATTTGTGCTACCCTGCTATGGAAATCAGTCGCTGTTGTTGCTTTTCTGGTGACTTTTGGGCAAATTGGGTTGCCGCTAACGCAAAGAGCAGTTCGCCCTGTAGCAGCAGCTGGCACTGGGTAGCCTCAGCCATCCAGGTCAGACAGGGCTTTCTTCCAGCCTGCGCACGGGTCTCCTCCCTGGCAAAGCACGGCTGCGGGGCAGTGCCGCTCCCCGGGAAGAAGCTGCCAGGACTCTTGCCACATGGTGGGGTTTTGGGGTTGTTTTTTTGGTTTTGGGTTTTTTTGGCCTTTCCTTGAAAAATTTCTGGAGATCCTCTTGCGCACGAAGACCGATTATTTTTCAAGACTGGGGTGGTGGAGAGTTATGATTTGAACTGAATATATGCTGGCAGGATGCAGTTATTCATGTTCACTGAAACACTATGGTTGATATATACGTGCGCCTTCCCAAGGTTATGTTCTGAGAATGTTTAATATTCTGAGAAAAAAACAAGTTCAGAGGTAAGAAACTGAATATCTGTGCTGTGTGAATTCCATAGTATGATGAGTATGATAAGTAGCTCCACCTGTTACACTTCTTTTATTCTCTTTTCAATTAAAAAAAAAAAATATATATATATGTAGCTAGGTAGTATGTTTGTTTCTTTTGGGGATAGTTTGTAAGAGAGAGGTGCAAAAAGGAAGCATCAAGTATTCCATTACATTTATAAATGATCTTTAACAGGAATTACTATTTATCAGTGAAAGATGAAATTAGAGAGTTCACTGTCTCCACCCGTTGTGCAGATCTGGGAAGGCATTTGTGACTTTGCCTGGTTGATTTGTTCTAAAACTGTTTGAGATTCTATAAATTCAAGTTATCTTACTATAGGGAAATATTACTGTTAATGTCCAAATCCTATTAAAAAGGGGTTTCGCACCTTTGGAATTGTCTTATCCCATGTCAAAGATGTGAAACCCCTTTTGATAGGCTTTGGACTTTATAGTCTTTCGGTCAGGAAATAATGCTGTTAATGTGCGTTACAGACTTTAAAATACATTTCTGTTCACTTTCACTTTTAAATTATGGTGTTCTAACAGCAACAAACCCCTTTCAACTAGCAACTTGTTTTTTTTAATGAACAGATTTTTATGTAACAAATTTTCTCAAGCACTTCAGTTCCATGGAAATCATCTAATTCTTTGAAGAGATGTACTATTTCCCTAAGAATCTCTTTTTGCTACGCGAGTCCCATGAGTGTTCAGTGGCACTGGCACCTTGTTTTCCTTCTTGTCTCTTCATAATAAATTCAGTAATATCAGTAATGTACTTAGAACTACACTAAATGTACTTATTGTAGCAACTGCAACTACTGTTCGTACAGTTTCAGTAATTAGCCATGCTAATTACAGTTGGGGATGTAGAATGGGAGATTGTGTGCTACATTAAAACTAGAGAAATTAAAACAGAGCCATTTTATGGAACTATTATGTTCTTTTGGGGACTGCAGATCTTAGTGAAGCATTAGCTAATTAAAAACACCAGGATAGTTGCTGAATAAACCATTAAAGCTAAGGTTACTTTCACACTTGAGTGGTGTATGTCACATATTTTTTCCTGATCTGTAGCCCTTGTGGAATATGGATTTAAAAATTCTGTGCACAGTGGAAAGAATCTCCAGTGTTACAACATCAGGCATCCACATGGCTTAAGGGATCTTGGAAAGACTTTTCCCAAGTTGTCAATTTTCAGTTTCTGTTCAGAACGGATTCAGATCTTTCATGCATTGATTCTGCAATTCTCTCCCCTTTCTGCGTTGTCCATCACCATCAGTCTGGGCTGAACTGTAGGATCAACAAGCTCGTAACCAGGGCTGCTGTCCTTAAATGGTATTTTGGGAAACACCTCAGTACTACCTCCTAGACATGTGCTACTCTACAGTCCTCTTCCCTTCACCTTCCTTGAATCTTGATGCAAATTCATTTAGAGCTCTGCTGTTTTAATGAACTGCTGGACTAATCCCTTTACCAGCACCATGAGAGAGGCAAAGAAACTCGCATCTTGCAGAGGATTTGGAGGCTACAATCACATTGACTCTGAGGAAAGCACCATCACTGGCAGGACTCTAGGATGTGTTTATCAGTCTTGAAACATGTCTCACAACTCCCCCACTTAGTCTGATTATGTTTTTCTGTAAGTCTGCACTCCAGTAAGTATCCCAGGAGCATTTCTTTAGTGTTTCCTTATAGCACTTTCTAGAGTGCTATGTCTTTGTAGCTCTCTGTTATTAGAATAAAGATTATTCTGGGGCCAGACTGGGACATTTGGATTTGCAGGCACGTGTATCCTGGCTAAAGAAAACTACATCTCTTGAGGTCAGACAGTTGCGGAGGGCATTTCAGACTTGATGGCTTGCTGATAACCTTCTTCAGGCAGGACTGTGTCTGAAAGATACTCTGTTGTCAAGGTCAGGCTGTGGGGTTTTTGTTTGTTTGTTTATTTTAACAGAATACAAAATAAATCACAGAAATCAAAGCTATGGAACGAAACAACATTCAGAAAACAACAGGGGGTATACAGCTCAGTGCAGGCAGAGTGTCCCTTCTGCTGCAGCCTGCATCACCGCTACAGAAAAAGATGCTGGCATGTCTTCCACAGAAGAGGAAGAGTGATATCCGAGTGGTATTGTTTAACTGCTATTTGCAGAACAAACTTCTTTTTCCTTTACAAGACACAGCGTCAGTGCTGGAACTGTTTCTAATATCTGTGATTAAAAGGCATCAAAATGCAAGAGACAAGGCGTATATATGTGAACAAAGAATTTTCACAGGCATCAAGAAGGGGGGAAGAAAAGAGCTCCAAAGACGAGTTCTGTTGCTTCCCGCTTATGGGTTGACTGATGACATGCCTTTCCCTACATAATCTAGTAAGGCAGTTATCAAATCTCACCTTGAAAGATTTATGAGTTTGCTTCTATTTGAGCACTGCAAGTGATCTTGTGTTCAAAGATTTGGAGAAACCTCATTGATATGTGACTCAGGCGTGTTTTTGACCTCTGTAAAATGAACATCAATCAAATGCTGATTTATCTGAAGAAGTTCCATGACTTTATTGTTCATACTGTGGAAAAATCTGTTCCTTCAATCTGGATATACTAAAATATTCCTGCCTATTATCAATGCTAATTCTTCTGTTCTTGCTTTGAATTTTACTGGGGAATAAATTTTCACCTGAGTACGAGAAGGATGAGTGAGTGGGAGGGACAGAATGAAGGTTGTGGAGATGGGTGAATTATTGTATTGCTAAATTGTCCTTTTTGTCTTCAAAATTTCTGCTCCTTTCTCAAAAGAGCAAGTATTTCTGTAAGAAAAGTGGAGGAGAACTTTCCTTTGGAATGGTAAGGGTAACAGTTAAGAAAAAGTATTAAGATGCACTGTATACAAAAGATGTAAGAGCAGGTGTAGCGGGATATTAACATTATAGAAGAAAAGACTTTATTTCCAAGAAGAATTTTAAGAAACTTCATCTTGTATCAATACAGTGGAGATTTGCTTTAAAATACATGTACTGTAGATTGTTTGCATTAACCCCCCCCCCCACAATATAACTGACTGTCATAGGGATGCTATTTCCAAATGGCTAAAGAACCAGTCTTTTATTTAATTAGCCTTAATACTTTCTTAATGTCCCATCCAGCAATGTTAATGTTGTTGGGGTCTTACTGCTAATTTCCATAGTCTGAAAACAAGTCATCTGTCATGCAGAAGTCACTATTTTAGTTTTATCAGCTTTGTGACCTTTTCAAGGTCCAGGTTCTGCCTTTTTGTTGTTTTTCTTTTTTTTAAGGAGTCTAGTAAAAGAAGTCAGTTGTGTACAAATTCATCATGATGTTTACTAGAGTTTATCTATGTGACCAGTCAAAATCGGTATGAAGCAGAGGCCTCATTTCAAACACAATCATGGAATTATATTTTTAAGAACATACCTAAGGAGGATCCATCACCCTTGGGTCCTAGCACTGTTCCATCTGTGTAAAAGCAAGCAGTAAAACAGTGTTATAATTATCTCCAAGGATTTAGTGCCTGGGATGTCTCTGAGAAGGTAACAAAATCCAAGGACAAAAGTGTTCTTAAGAGATTTTATTTTCTTTGATAAAGACTCCTTCCTAATGTACTGCTTGAACCAGGAAATATTTACTGGTTTTGGTTAAATTCCTCACTGTTTGTTTTTGGATAAAAACTAGCTTATAAGTGCAAATGGCTTGAAATGATTTCTCAGGTCAGTACGTATGATTCTTGCTGTATGGATCCGTCTGGTCTTCCATATTGTCCGTGTCAGTGCCACATGTGAGATAGACCACAGTAAGTAAATTAGGGGAGATTAATGAGTGAAGGCAAGTAAAAAGGTTTGAGATTCTCCCCACATTTCTTCTCATTACTTGCAAGCGCTCTGTGGTGGAATTCACCTATCTCATAGGGCTGAAGCCTGGAAGAATATGTAAGCGCCTGTGTCCGTGTGACAATTGGCTGCGGCTGTTGGACCTGTCACCATCTGCCTGTCAGGAGCCTGCAGCACTGACCACGGCAGGGCCTTACTGTGGAGTAGGAGGAGTAGGGATGGAAGGTGCAAGGGGGGATTTATAAAAAACTAGCAGCGGAGCTCCATCTCAACACGTGGACTTAACACCTCGTTAAATGTATTTTCACAGTGAGATCTTCCAATACAGAAACAGCATCAGTTGGAAGGATAGAATAAACACCTCCTGTCTTTTGCCATATCTTTGACTTGGGACTTTGAGGTATTTAATGAGCCTTGTGCTTACATATCTTACAGCATTAGTATGTACATAAATGGCTGCAAGATTTTTAGTATTGCTTAGCTGTTGCAAAGAGGCTTGTGCTAGCCCTCTAATGAGAGAAGAGGTTTGAACACGAGGAGAAAAGTGTGGTTGCTGTTCTAGGCAACCCTTGCGCACTAAAACATGTGCTTCAGCTTCTGACACTGCCGGGCAGGTTAAGAATTACAGTCTTGTGATGGGAGAATTTTGTTTTCTCAGGGTGCAAGATGAGGAGATTGTTCTTCGGAGTAGAGCTTCTGAGTTGGAGCAAAACGTCACGAGCAGGAATTTGCCGCAACACTAGTGCGTGAGGAGGTAGTGAGCGGCAGTGCTGGATACTGCAGTGTGCTTGTAAGTGGGACCTTCTGTACACGGGTCAGCTCGCGGCTCCCAAGGAGGAGAGATGGTGTTGAGAGATAAACAAGAATGTTACAAAGGAGAGCAGGAAAGAAATGCAATAAATACGTAATATTCAGAGGTAACGAAATGGTTCAGTATTATTTCCAAGCAGCAAGCTAGTTGCTATTATTTCTTGTTATGTTCTTATATTTGAGGAGGTAGTTAAGCAAAGACTTTGAGAAAGAGAAACAATTTCTGTTTTGAAAAACAAAACAAAAAAAAGAAATAATATAAAAATATGCCTGTGAAATGAAAGCCTCCTTCCACTTGATGTGAATAGCAATTTTGTAATGGGTTTCCATGAGGAGACATGTGGATACATATTTGTCAGTATTTTCCTGTTGCTGCTGCTTAGATGTAGGGCAAATGAACACTAAGAAATGTAGTACACTCAGATAATAAAACTTGAATTTGGGGTTAAGCTGCAAAATTTCAATCAGCATATAACCCTTTAGGAAGAACTCATGATCTTGTTTCAAGTTGGTCTCTACAAAGAAACAAACTATCAACAAAAAGTATGACTTTTTGATGACTGAATCATTGTTATGAAGCAGAATCTTCCTTACTGATCTGAGACCTGCCACGTTATAAGTATTTTTTGAGATCACTTAACTGCACTGAATTTACTTTCCAAACAGTAACTTTAATGATTCAGTTAAAATTAACAAGTTTCCCACAGTTTTCCATAGACAATTTAAGCCCTTAAAAATTACCTTGGTAGCAGATAATAGAGTTTTGGTAGTAATTAAGATGTCTTGATTTTTATTCAGTGCCTCCTTCTGTCTCTCCTTCAGCAGGCTCAGAGTAGAGATTTGATGGGTAAAGCACTCAAAGGTGGCAAGGTGTTTTAGTCATGTAGCTTATGTAAAAAACAAAACCAAACAAAAAACTTTATTGCAGAGGATAGAAGAAAGTAACCCCCCCCCCAAAAAAAACAAAAAAACAAAAAAACCAACCTACTCATGCTAGAGATGCATGAGTGAATAGTTAACATTTCTTTGCCATTTAGGAAAGGGATCAAGGTCAACTTGTAAGAAAGCGCACATTGTAATTTAAATAAATTTTAAAAAGCTTCTGGGGCTTCTATTTCTTCTTATGCAAATGACAGATTTGTGGTGGTTTTTATCCAAGCCCATCGTCCAGGTAGAGAAGAGGAGTGGAAATCTGGCATGGGTGGAGAACAAATAGCGTGCCAGATGGTAGGAAACATAAAGCTGCAGTACGCACGAAAGAGGTTATATTTCAAGTATATAAACAAATCAACAAAGGAAACAGTCGGACCTTTAAAAATAGGCATTGACATTTGTAGGGAGAAGGTGGACGTTGATTAAAAAATATTTTTATCCGTCTTTAGAAAGATGAGCAAGAGGAGGCTTGGTTGAATCAGAATTTTCAAAGGTAAAGAACAATCACTGAAGCAGAAACAAGATCACGATAGGAAAGGGAATCTGAAAATAAGAATGACCAAAAAGTATTGAAATTATAACATTTGGCCAGATGCAGATCATATTTTGAAGGAAATGGTAAATGAAGATGAGATCTATATGCAGTAGATCTGAGAGGAGTCTATTAAGGATGTTTTATGGAACTCTGAACTTTCTATCTTGACATCTGAGTTGTGAAGGCTCAAGCACTAAGAGGCTCAGAAAGGGAGATTATCTTTAAAGCTGTGATTAACTGAACGTCCAGTAATGTATTCATAGCTAGTCGTTCCCAGTGAAGCCAGACTCTGAAAGTAAGCAACAGGGAATTGCCACATCACAATTGCTTTCTGTAGTTTACCTGCATGTGCAAAATTATCACAGTATTGTGCAATAGCTACATGTCTAATAATTATAGGAAGGAGTTGAACTACTTGATTAGATAATAATTAACTTTAGGGTGAAAGACAAAGATTTTAAGTGAAAGCAGATCATGGGGGGAACAAGATAGATAGGTAGCCAAATTCAGCTCTAGAAGTAATTCCTCTGTGTAATAGCCACTTGCATTTGGGAAGGCAGTTTATTGCTCCAAAGATGTCGGTACACTCAATATTGCACTGAGTGAAAAAGAGGAGGAAGTGGACAGAATTTTAATGCCAGGGAACCATAAGGAAGGGAAATGAATGATAATTTCTCAGCTTATGTGCTGTGAAATATTCCAGCAAGAGAAACATCTGGGGCTCTGGGGACTGGAACCAAAGTAAGATCTTTGGAGTAATGCTTGGTTGGGGGCACGGTGAGAGGGAGAAAGAAACAATCCTTTTCTGTTAACAATACAGTTATGGACTGTAATTTACAGGTTTTTCTGAGCACTGTGCAAAGGTCTATTGATTTGGGTATGCACTGTAATTTGAACAGTGTTTGGTTTATCTCACCTTGTTATAGCAAAATAACTTAGATGTCTAGGTGGTAAACTAAAGGCCTTTGGAGGGAAGTCAGCCTTTACACACACTCTGGAATTTCTTTCTTTAAAGAGCAAAGGGATTTCTTGTGATGCGGTTGCATTTTCCTTATGAATAAGCTTTGGAGGTGCTTAATCCTATTTTCAGCTCAAGTAAGCTGATAAAGAAAGGAAATGTATCTTTGGAAAATGAGGTAGAAATTGGCCTTTGGATGGATGGATTGATTGACTGAAGAGGATGAGTTGCAGAAAGCTGAGAAAGGCAGGAAAGAATCTGCATGAAGGCAGTCTTTTATTTCATTGCTATCCGTAATGACACTGGAGCAGGTGACCTTGCTCTTTTTCTTGCTCCTGTTTTTTCTGGTGTGTGTATACTTTGGAGGACAAGAGAAGGATTAGCGTGCAGAAAAACTTCTGTGGGTAATGGAAGCGTCTGTGCATAGAGAAGCACGAGACACATTCTGTCAGTAGATAGTCCTAGTGTATCCTCACCACTGAAAGCCCAGGGATTTCTTTCTTCAGACTTGGGAATTTGTCATGAGAAGAAAGACGAGGAAGTGTTAACCTAAGGACAAGCCAGAGAACGGAAGAAAAGGATTGATGCTTCTTTGAAAGCAAAGCCCAACTACCAGGTGGGAGCTCGCTTTGTGTTTTGCAGGCAGTTAGAACCTGATGGTTCTATTAGTAAAGGGGTCAAACGAAAGGCAACGTGACCTACTAATGTGACAAAATAAGGCCTAATAAAGCATGAAACTGACATTTGAAAAATTAAAACAAAATTTAACAGGGATTGGTTAAATGGACTGTTCCTGTAGAGTTAGAGATTCTGGCATTAAATCTGAAGGCTAGACTGATTGTTAATTGCAGAATATGAAACCAGTTTTGTAAGGAAAGCACGAAATACCCACTTTGACTTATTCATCAAAAGTATGATCTGATATTTTAGAATGGAGTGGTACCAAGAAGGTTAAATAATCCTTCTTTGTTTGGGGTTTAACCAGGATTTAAAAATAATTCAAAAATTAAGTGATCTGGAAACAATGAATTAAACTTCTTTGGGAGTGATCAGAACCCATGGGGAAATTGGGGCCTAAGCCCCAACAAACAGGGCTTAAGAAGTGTTTTCACTACAAGGTAAGAGCGTGATTTCTTTAAGGTGTACCACTGAGGTACTGCAGTCCTAAGATGTCAAATAACCTATTTTGTTTTGACTTTATATCATTGGGTTGAGGAAAGTTGCGAGTGTACATGGATGGGCTTGGTGAAGTCCCACAAATTATATTTTGTGGGATGCAGTAGACCATAAAATTGGAAAATTGATATTGTAATCTCATTAAAGGCATGCAAACTTATATGAGAAAATTTGATGTTTCTGTAGGGATTGTGAAGCATTTAAACAAAACAACCTTTTCTAATAGTACTTACTATGTTTTACTGCAATATCTACAGTGTCCAGGATTCTTAAGAAATAAATCTTCAACTTATTCCACAGTATAAATGACTTTGTTTTGAAATGATAATTAATGGGCTGTACTTATTTTACTGGGAGAAGGAAAGAACTTCTGCAAAGCATCTTGAGGCAGATCATGAAAGAGGCTGCGCTTACCTGTGCAGTGCTCAGTGTTATCGAAGGAATGACCAGTTTTGATGATAGGCAAGTCAAGAGAGAGTCCACAAAGTGCTGTCATTCTTAGCAGCGTAAGTAAAAGGCAGGTGCATGCTTACCTTCCTAAGAAAAAAATTGGGAATTAAATGCTTGGACCTCAGGCATCCAGATAAGAAAAAGTAGTAGTAAATGAAACTTTGAAGAGTGATTCAACCTGAAACAAGGCTGTGCTACACAGGCTACCAGTACTGCCCCCCTGAGCTCTGTAGCACCTCTGTCTAGCAGAACAGTCATCTCGGTTACAGGGCTGTGGCGGGATCTCCACTTGCATTGCTCTTCTGACACCCATTTGACTGGATAAAGAGGTCAGGGAGTATTAACACAGCTCAGTAAACTTAATCTACCATACAAAGTGATTAGCTTGTACATTAGCAATGGTACCTATAAAGCACCTTTTTGGTAACTTCTGATACTTCTTGGCATTCAGTATGCTGTCTTCTACTGGAAGAATCGAGTTATGTGCTCAGGCCAAGCCTGCAGTTGCTGAAGGCCATGTTCAAGCTCTGAGGTTTAGAGTCCGTGTCAGACTGAGTAACTTCATGCAGGTTGGCTTTGTGTTTTATAGGACTTGGAGCATCTGGATACTTCTCTCTTAGGAACAAGAATAGGTTATAAAGAAGTATCTTGTTGACTCTATTGCAGTTTGGCTGGTTGGCAGTAGTGCTGCCATCAAAAGAAATGCAGAGAGCTGTCCAGGCTAGTTTGTCCAGGGACTGTGACAGACCCACAGTTGGGTATCTCCCTCATTTCTTGTAGAAATTGCCAGGACTGTAAGAATAATTAAATAGTCTGAGAAACCCCAGAAAATTATTTTGCATGAGCTACAAGTTTGACCATATCCAGTTTCACACAATGGACAGTGCTACTTATTGGGGGAATTTCTTCACATCAGCTTGGAGATAGAACAAGGTATCAAAATGTGATGTCAAAACCTGTAGATGGGGGTTGGTTTGGTGGGTCATTTACAGCATACTTTGTTGCAAGTCAGTAGGCTGCCAGCAATGGGTCTTTAGCCATTAGAAGGATCCTCTTAGTGATGCTGTCCTGAAGTGAAGATTCAGCTTGGTGAGGAACAATTAGGGATGATTTTTTCATGACTATTAGAGGTGTGGATTTTTTCTTGATGCTCCTTTTTTTGGGGCCACCTGCATTTTGAATTCCTTTCTACCTGGTATCACGGCTTCAAAAGGTGAGGCGGGTGTATCCATGCATCCGTGCTGGGAAATTAGGGCATTCTCTCTAGATGAGAAAAGATGTAGGTATGAGTCCCCCTCAAAGGAGGGATTAAGCCCAGATATTCCAGGGTGAGTGCTTTAACTATTAGGCTATTATCTAACAGCAGAAAATACCTTATGCATTTTTGAAAGAAAAATGTTCAAGTTATTTTGAGGTCTAACTCACCTGCATAGCTGGACTACTACTACTCCACTACTTTTTGTAGTGTGTGTCACTCTTTATGTACGGGCATAGCTTTGGTTCTGTCTCCTGTACATATGCATGTCTCAGCCCAACAAACCAATTAGCTTTTTAAGAAAATGTATGGAATTTATTGACTACAACTGGATATTGTAGAGTTACGGACTTTTTATCCAAGCTTGTAATAGATGCATAAAAAAATTAAGAGTAAAAAAAATTTTTTTTCAAAGGAAGTTCAATTTCAAAATCATGTTTTATTAGACTAATGCTTTATTAGTGACACATTATGGGAAATTCATTTGTTTAAAATACAGCAATTAAATTTGTCTGTATTCCATAAAAAAGATTAACAGCTCTGCTGTAAAGTAGCTTGAAAAAAAGTATTAACCTTGTCACTTCCTCCTCCTCTCATGCATTGCAATGTTTTCATGTGTCTGCTTTGAATATTACTATAATATTTGTCTAAAATAACTTGATGTGATATAGCAGTCAGCTGCATTTTCAGTGCAATTGCTGTGCTTTCAAACTTTTTGATTTCTGAGGTTTGCCCTTTGTTTTATTGTCCCGTAAACTTAGCAGTCTGATGGTCACTATGCATTGTGAGTGCAGCCGTTTAGTATGGGGAGGTAACTTTGTCGTAAGAAAAGTTCCATTTCAGTTTTTCTTGGAATGAAGCAGTAACGGCTTCTATTGCGTAACCTTGGAGCGTAGGCAGCAGGCAGCCTGCTTTGTGAGAAGAAATTGCAGTTCAGAATTCTGTCTAAGATGTAAACTTGCACGTGACAATTCTTTGCAGCAATGACCTGAAAAAAGGGGAAAAAGGCAGTATTTTAATGGAGGAAAGAGGAAAAAGCAGTGGTTAAGTACTTAGTGTGTGTAGTAGCACCTGTTGTCTTTAATGAGGTTCTGAAAGTTCACAGCATTTTCTGACATGATAAATGAAGAGAATCCATCAAAACCGGCAGGTGGATATGTTCAGTAAGAAAAATTTGTAGAAATAAAAAAAAATAAAACACCCTGAATGACAGATGAGTGGAAAATAAAAGTAAATCGTGGAAGGCCATACATTGTCGGGTTTGTAAAAGCTCTGCTTTTTATTTGGACATATCCATTAGCATTTTCTTCAGATAACTGTAGGGCTGTACCTGTCTGGAACTAATTTGAAAGTCAAAGGTTAATGGTCACAAAAGACAACTTGTACCAATTACGCAGAATATTTGTAAGTGAGGTCTCTGTGCGAGTCTCCATTATAAATCCTATTTTCAGTGATTTGACACTAACAATAATACAGTTTTCACTATAACATTATTAACATACAATTTGCATAACAAATACAGATATGATCAAAATATTTGAAGATTGCTGTTTGTCAGAGAATCCCTATTCTCTAAAACATTATTTTTTAAAAAAGTTGTAGGAAAAGCACAGACTGTTACAGAAACATCAGAGCTGTTGTAATCTCTCTGTATGGGGATTTATTCTCCTTTGAAGTTCCTACGGTGGAACTCCCTGACGTTGTTAGACTATCTGTCTATTAGTGTGTTTATAGAAAATAGTACTAAAATTGTGAATAATTCTCCTTCCATTTACACTTTTTTCAAATTACACGTCTGAGGTTGCAAACTAATTGGATGTACTGACTGATTTAAGAGTCAATGTCACAGGGACAGTTTGCCCGTCTGAGTGGAATTTGCAGAACTTTCCCAGGGCATTCGCTCGGTGTCCTGTTGCCCACCTCCACAGTAAAGAAATGTGTTTAGGGATCTATTTGGAAGAGGGCATCATCCTTCCATAGGTGCTAAGAAGAATTTTCTTTGTGTCTATATGTCAGTAAATGCAGCGAGTTCCCCTTTCTGTCTGGGTTACTGCAGCACACTGTCACCTGAGTTGCAGTCCAGCAAATCAGCACTTACTTAGCTCTGTCTGTGTTAGTTTTTCTGCTGCAGTGAACAGAACTGCAAGTGTGAATGTTTTTGGTCTTGGCTCTTACCAGTGCATGCTTGGAAGTGAAGAGGGGGGAGTTTGAAATATATTCCCTAAGTGTTACAAACTGCTCTTAAGGGTAAGCAAATGTTGGTGCTTTGAGGAGATTTCTTCACTGGAGCTCTGAAGCGTGTATAGAAAAGGCTCTTGGGATGTTGTTCTATGGGAGACACTGAATTTGACTTGACTTTCTCACATTTGTTAGCTGCTAAGATGTAGAAAACAAGATGTGTCAAGTATAGCTATAGACAGATTTCCACGGTTAATAGAAAACCTGGATTTCACAGTGTTTACTGAAGCACTGAATTAAAGAAATCTAAACAAACGGGTTATTATGACCAGAAAAAAACCTCTCAAGTCTGGAAAAAATACTTTGAGTGGGTGTTGATACTCTCACTTCACATTGTTGATCAAGTGATGCATAATGTTTTTCTGTTTCTACTGCAAACATAGCATTAATTATCGTCAAGCAGGAAAACATACTGTTTGTGTTGCACTTGATTCTTAGAAAGTGCAAGCAACATTTATTCAACTGGAAGATAGTGTGTTGTCATGTTTAAATCAAATCTTTAGGATTTGGCGATGTTGTTAATGACCTGAGAAATACAAGAGGTGTATTTGATTCCAGAGAGGTCAAATTGTCCTGGTTTGAGGTACTTTTGACATGTTTTCTTGGCAGTGGCGAATGGCAAGGTTCTTTAGCATAATTGCATGCACCCATCAAGCCTCTAGGATGTATGCAATACATTGACATTTCAACTGCTTCCTGTTAAACCGGCTCTTTCTTGGAGGATATTCTGAAGGACTGACATTGCTGTGTTGCACCTAAGGATGTGAGGCTCTGCACTTCTCTCCCAAGCGGCGGTGGTGTAAGATGCTATGGTTCCCTGCCGCTTCACAAGGGCAATCTTAACGGTGACTAAAAAGGCCTGGAAACAATCAGTCGTTATCCAGAACTGGGCATTTTTCATCAAAGGCAGCGAGATTCAGTTAACCTTCATTATCGCCAACAACTTGCAAGCCAGCGTGGATGGTCAGGGTGCCAGGCACAAGTACAGAACTGAACCAGTGTTCTAACTTGCAGCTTCTTCCAGCTTGGGTATTAATTGTTTTCTTACTATATTACTCTCCATTTGTACACTGATTTCTAAAAGAAAAATAGGGTGGAGATCTCCTGCTACAGAGGTCTACAAATAAAACAGAAGATAAGGCAGAGGAGACACACACTTTCAAAGAATACAGCAGGATAAAACATGACAAATGCAGTCCTCTCTTTTACAGGGGTGTCCTACCTCTATGTGCTGCAGATAACTGGGGGGTGGGGGTGGGAAGAGATGCTCAGATTTGCTCAGCCTGCTTCCTGCTGCTTGCAGGGCCGATTTAAACATGCTAGGCGCTGTAAACAGCCACCTCTGACCACCCTGAACCCTGCCATTAGGAATAGTGATTTAGTACTTCTGCACCAAATTTTTCTTGTATAAAAACTTGCAGAAGTGGCAGAAATCTGCTTTTGACCTGTAATATTTCCTCTATAGGTGTTAGCATGCTCTAAAATAACCAGTTGATAACTGCCAGCATATTGAGAATCACATCATCTTGTACTGGAATATCTGGAGAGAGAAATCCAAGTGCAGATCTAAGCAATTCCCCACAAATGCTCCCAAATTCCTCCTGATGATTATTCATTTGGTAGAGATAACAACATGAGGAAATCATCATGGGACAACAGCAGGAATGGAGATTTTGTTGAAGACAGCAGCTCTAAAAATCTATAAAACCCAATTTCTGAAGTGTACTGCAAGAAAAGCCTCTCTAAATGAGAATGAGGTGATGCTATATTTCTGGTCTATTATCTTCTGAATCTAATCTGTCTGTCGTGGCTCTGTGTTATGTTTTGTAGCCCTAATCCTCAGCATATAGTCTGCACTGGGGAGAAAAGCTAGTTATGCAGCTAGTCCTATTAAGATGAGGTTTGTGCAAAAACAGAACTGAAAGAATTTCTATGGGTCAGGGTGAGTCCACTGCTATGGTTAGTTGGACCTTCAGTAATTTTTTTTTCACTTTACTAAACATGGATGTTCTATATTTAAAATACAGAAACTCATAATCAAATTTCAGTATAGAGTATTTCTCCTCTTAACTTTATCTTGTATAATATCAATCTTTTTAACAGCTCTAAACAAGTAAGAAAATAAATTTTTTGTCTATACCAAAGCATTACGTGGCAGTGGACGCTAGCATGTATTGCACTCTCCTGTCGCTTATCACTGTGTATTGCCTGTATCACTAAAGAAACTAAGTATTTGTTTTCAATTCCTTTTTCCTTCTGAGAATGCAAATCCCTCTTTCCTTCTTGCAGGGGGAAACTCCTTCACCTCTGCCAGTTTTATAATCTAATAAGGTAGTCTAACTGGGGCTTATCTAAGAAAAGATTGCGCTGTTTTTACCATTAACAGTTTTCGGGTTGTTGGACATAACCATAGTAAACAACAGTAAGTGAGGTGAGAGAGACCTTGTGGGATACGTGAGCTGAGTGAGAGCAGGCGCGACCAAAGCAGGAGCTCTGCCGAGCGTGCCTGGGCTCTAGTGAGGTTTGGAGTAGTGCTCTTTGCTGATCCGGGAAAGACTACTGGAGAAGGGCAAGAGCTCGCAAGCCCCCTCACAGTTGGGTGGGGGAAAGAGCTGCCTTGGTGGTGTATTGAGGACTGGGAATCCAGCCTGGTCAAGTGTTCCCTCACCAAGGAACAAGATCTTGCCGGGGTGATGCCACCTAGAGGCTTCAGTTTGCCTTGATTCAAAAGCTACGCGCGAGACTTGCATGCCAAGCTCTGCGTTGGGGATACCTACCTGCTCTTGTGATGGAGAGAGACCCTGTTCCCTGAGTCGAGTGATGTGTGTCCCATGTGCCAGATGAAATGATCAAAGAGTTCACAGTGACTCATGAGCTGTCCCCAGCACGAAAGGTCTGGGACCAAACGAACAGGAGCAATGCCGCACCGGGAGTGAGTTCACTAGGCTGCGGAAGAAACACGATGTGCAAGTGGGAAGTGCGTAAGAGGCCTCCCAGGCCCACGTGCAGCTATAGTGGCAGTGCTTGGGCTGCTGTACTTTGCTGATGATCTGTCTGCAAGATTTGTGTCTCTGGGCATGATACACTTGCAACAGGCCTGTTATACCTCTGAAGAGTGTGAGCTCAGTCAAGTGTGTATATGCGCAGAGTAAAAATTTGAAGACTTGGGTCCCAAATAAGAAAGTATGAGGTTTATCAGTGTGGGTTAATTAAGTTAATAGATCTAAAAGTGAAATGAGACTTGTCAGTTTGGAAGGATGTCTAAGTATTGGCATTTATAATGCAAATATTGATTTTTTTGATATAGAATTGCAAGTGTTTTGTTCTTGCAGCAGAGTTAGGAATGCCTCAGTTCTGTTTCATTTTGTTTTTGAATATCAGCCTTTAAAAGGGATTTTTTTTTTTTTAGTATAACTTTAATTATGATGAGTTGTCGAAACTGCCATTAGGGCATTGATAAAGCACATCTGTTTTAAAATACTCAAGGTGGCTAGCAGAGAAAGCTTGTCCAGTAGCAAGAGCAGTTTAAAATTTTGTAAGACAAAAGCACCGTTGCCATGATGGGTTTTACCACTATTCTGTTGCTTAAGGCACAGTGCTGGGTGACCTCTGAAGAACTTGCATTGATGTTCATGGGAGACATGGTTATGTATGAAGGATTCAAAATCTCTTCTTTAATTTCTAAATGTTCTGAAATATTCTAAATATTTGTATGTCTTCTATTTTTTTGCTTTTACAGAGTAAATAGCAACTTAGAAGTAGACCGTGGTAAGAAATATTCAGTTCTGTTCTTTGCTTTGATCTTGATCCCATAAAGATGTCTATTGCTGTTAAGCACTTTACGCATTTGCAAGAACGGAGTGCACGTTCTTTTTGCTGACAATTTAGTACAGCAATATCTTTTTCTACGGGTATAGCATAATAGACTGGGGCTTGAAGGTACTATGACAGTACAAATAGAAAAATCATAATTCATGGGAGGAAAACTGAAGTATTTTCAAGGGTTCAAAGTTCATCATCTGTCCCTCAGTGTCCCCTGTTGTCTCCCATCTGTTATACTGGTGACAAAAACAAGGGATGTGTCTTGTGCTGCCGTAGTCGTGAATCATGGCATGGGACACCATTCACTATTATTTTAATCTACATAGCGACTTACACTGCCACCGTTCACAAAAAGCAAAAATCGTTATGAATTTCCTAATTTGCAACATGCTTTCATTTCTCCTTAGGGAAGAGAATCTAATTATAATTACTAAAATACATAGTTTTAAAGATACATGATTTATTTACTAGCCTTCATTTCCCCTATGCACACTTTCCCCTTACCCTTTGCCTAGCCCTGTGCTGCCTGTATCCTTTGTAGCTTTTCCTGAGCAAGCTGCAAATGCTGTATGGAAGACACAGGATCCTTTGCTGTATGTCTGCTCCGCATCTCATGGATGCCTGCTTTCTACCCGAGTAGAGGAGGAACAGCTTCCAGATGCAAGCGTTAAGCTTGATTAAGTTAACACTTGGAAGTGTTCAGCTTTTACTTAACTTCCAGTTCTCACCTACCAGTCAGATATAGAATTTTGGAGGAAACAGCGTCCATATCCCTACTTCTATCCTGTCTCACCGAGATAAGAGCAACTAAGCATCCTGGAAGGCACTGGGATATTGTAAATTATTATAGCTACAGGGAATTCAAAGTTAAAATAGTCATTAACAGCCAGGTGTTGTTTTGCCCTTCAGTGTTGCTGTAAAGATTATTAAGATTAAACCAATCTGTTCTATACTTCCTTAATAATCTTATTGAAATTATTGAATTAGAAATATAATCCAAATTTTCATACTATTTGTTTCCTATCTGCAAACAAAACCACAGGGTGGTAAATATTGGGCAGGTAGAAGAAATAGGCCAGATGAGTAGCAGAAATAAGATATGTTAAACTATATTTCACTTCATTTTGTGTGTTTCTTGGTATAATGTACTTCAGTCAATACCAAGTGCTGTTTTGAATATCATCCAGAATACGTTTTGGTTTTTGACCTTGGTTTATATTTCCAAAGCTGATGTCATGTGCAGAAAATAAATTGTCTGGTGGTCTGGCATTAGCAACCTCATCTTGTGAGTTATACAAGCCAAGAATCTCTTACTGGTTATTCAGTTTAGACATTTTCCTTCTGAATCCCAGTAAGCCACAAATGTGTGTGTTTGCCTGCTCAGCTCTATCTCGTTTTAGGATGTCGCTAGTCTATATAGTCCTTTGATCTGTATTTTTCTTTAGTGTAACTGAATAGAGCTAAGGCAAGTTCGTTTTTTTTTTTTTTTAAAAAAAAAAGGAAAGAGGGAGAGAATCCTCATTTCTGTAGTATTTTATGTAGGTTTAGTTACAAAACTGATTTAGTTATCTTTACCATACCTTGTCTAAGCTTTGCAAACGAACAGAAAAAATATACAGATTCCTGGGGAAGAAGGAAGAAATGTAATTAATCATGCAACATGAGAAATTATTCTTTGTGGTTAATGTCAATTAGATGTCAATACACTCCAAAAACTACACTGAGTAGTAGAAAAACTCAAATTTAGAAAATATGTCAGTTAGAAATAGGTGGCTTGGTCATTGCCTTTAGAGATTTTAGTACATTCTGTCCTCATCTAGATTTCTTGTTGTTCCTATTTTCCTAAAAACCGTGGATGCAGAGCTATTGTCTGTTTTCTTTGACTGTAATATTCCAAGCCCTCAGTTATGAAATTCCTGTCCAAAACAAGCTTGTGTCTTCATTTTGATATCACTTCCTTTTAGCCAAATGAACTCAATGCTTTCTGCTAAATGTGGATAGCTGGAAAAGCAGGTTTTCCTGCTTAATAGGTAAAACCCATTTACTCTACCAAGACTTTTACACTTAACTTTCTTAGGCGCCATTTCAGAAACAACTTGAATTCTTCAGGCAGGATGGAGAGGTCTGACCCTGAGCAAAGGAACCTGAGCTGAATTTAAGTTTCCCAGAAATGCTGCAGCGATGGGGGTCGTTGTAGTGACCCTGACTGAAGATCACTGTGCTTTAGAACAAAGGTGCTTGGGGAGAAGTGCTTCAATTGCTGGTGTATTTAACCACCTACCTCTGAATTACATCGCAGTCTAGCTTTTTCCGTGTCTTGGTCCAAGCTGCAGATCAATGAGGACATAAATGTTTGGAATGAACTGCTTGTCCTTCTGATGTGAGCTCTTTACATCAAGATGATACTTCTTGAACACTTTTAAATGGCCTGAGAACACAATTATACTAAAATAAAGGCTGTTGTTGGACTGCATATGTATTTCACCTCTGTCTACAGAAGTCTTTTTGGAAAAGGAGCAGGAAAACGCAGACACCAACTTGCTCTCTTAATACTTTCATCACTTTCAGTGTGGTAAAGGCCTGGTTTCAACAAAGAAACGTGTAGAGACTGGTTTCTGCAGGAGCTCATCAGGCACAGGGCTTCCCTTAGCATGTTCGGCATCACTTAGCTTCGTGTTTTTGTAAGCTGTAGGGTAGGTTTGACTTCTGTCAAATATGTTTTAAGAGCAAATGAAGGAAATTGTTTAATTTTTTGATCAATCCTGTGATTGATCCTAATGTAGGAAATTTAGAGCAATAGAACTCAATGCAAGATTTTACTGAAGGGGAAGATATTTATTTTAAAAACCCCTGATTGTATTCAGATTTATTCTCACTTACTCAGTTTCACACTCATGTTCTCACGATCATTAAGATGTGCGTCCCCAGGGATCTGGCCAGGATCCCTTGTGTGCATCTCGTAGCACAAGGGATGCTGCTGGCTGCAGTCCTCATCGTGTTTTTCTTGACTGACGCTGATAAATGATTTTTAGATGTACCGCTTATATCATGTAGGAGCAGGTGATGTTTGGGATCTTTTGTCTGATTATGTGTTTTGGCCCTTCATAAGTCTAAAGAAAAATTTTTTAATTTCTTTTCCTTACCTAGTATTTTATGATTTTATCCTTTTCATCTTCATGTCATCTTAGCTTTAGGTGAGTTTGCTCTTCCGCTTCTTGCTTTATGGTCATTTTGAATGAAACTACCTGTACAGGGCTCTGCAGCAATTAGTTGATGCCATTTCTTAAAACTTGTTCTTCTGTTTCTTCTGACCCTTTCATACACGCATTTCCATTCACGCTAATCTTAATGCTTCTGTCGTGAAGCTCTGCACTACTCATGTTTTATATGTGTAGCAGAGTTAAACTATTATTCTTGTTTCACAGCTGGTTATAGAGCTATATTACAGATTGCAGTGTCTTCCAGAATATCTTATGGTGTGGTCTCTTAAATGCCATCTAAAAAACTATTAATGATTGAAGAGGAACTGCAAAATCAGTGCTATCGATCTCAAATACATAGACAGAAACAAATCAGATTTATTCTGTTTGGGTAAATGCATCGCTGTGTTACATCTGCAAAGAAACAATTCATTAGTCACAAGAAATTACTTTTACCAAACGCCTAAAGAATCTTCAGTGACTTACTCTCAATAAAAAGTTCAAGTAGCACTGAAAAGTCCTCACACTCTTTTTAGCAGATTTCCAAAGAAAGAAAAGAGCTGTCAAGAGCTGCAGTACAGTGAGCCTGCGGTTCGAAGGAACACGGAGGCATCGGCCAGAACTGCCACGCGGGAGCGGTGTGATTGAAGTTAGTAAATCCGTTCAGGCTTAACAAATGCTTCAGTTACAGAAAAGGCTTGAAAAAATCCAAACCCAGAAACCCAAAATCCAAATCAAGAATGCTGAAATAGGGAATGTAAAACATTGCTTTACCAGTAGCAAAGCTATTACTTTAGTATAAGTTAAACATTATTTTAGTGAAGAGAAGTGAAAAGAATGTGTTAGAATAAATTCAGTTAACGTCTTATGTGTTACTGGAGAAATTTGACTTTCTATTAAGAAATCTGAGTCAATACATTTTTTTCTTCATGCTTGTGATGGTTGAAAGCTCTGCATAATGAATATTCTTCGACAAATGAGATCCTTTTTCTTTATAAAACTTAGTTGTTCCTATTCCATCTCTCTTCTGCATCAGTTTGTGCTGTATAATGTGAACCAGAGCTGGGCAATGGCGTTCTCATACTGTTCCTTTTTTTAAATGACCGAACACCTTGTTTCTTGAACCTTGAACATCTAAATGCCAAGTCCTGCTTGCCCTCCCCAAGACATTTATGCTCCTGCCTCCTCCACTCTGGAATGGGATGCCTCTTGGGTATAATTAATAACATTTTTGTGATGTTTCAAGAGCATTGCAGAGTTGTTTTACTGAAAGGATTTGGGTGAATAGTTCTGTGGGGGTTTTTTTCTTTTTCCTGCTTCTAAGCTTTTGGGAGCGCTCGCGGTTAGATACTAATTTTTTTAGATTGGGTATGAAGGTGGAGAGAATCTTCCCAAGCTTAGTGAAATCTGTTTAGAGATTGGAAAAATGAATCCAGAATAAGCCTTATGTCTCCAGTTTATTTTATGTCTCAAAGCTGTAAAATAGTAAAGCTCTACCTTTCTAAATTCTTCTATAATAACACAATGAAGAAAGAGTGATTCCTTCTGCCTTACAGAAAAAGTGTGTTAAGCTGAGTTTGAGCTTAAGTAGAAAACAAAGCCTTGTGAACTTATCTACAGTTCTAACTTTGATTTTTATATTCTGTAGGTTTGGAGAAGTACAAGGTATTATGTCACTTGGCCAAATTCTGTGATAGTATAAACTAAAACTAGGATATTCCCAGATCATTTTCAAAGTGCATTTAGAAGTCATATTTTACCAACGCGCATTGCGAACCTGCAGAGTTCCAATAGCAAAAGCCCAGGTTAGAAGACTAGTCTTTGATTAAAATTATTAGATGCATCCCAAATCAACAGCACAGTTATTCCTCAGCTGCTTCCAAAGCTTCCCATATACTCAAGTGCCATGCTGAATTGGGATCACAAGGCATCTCCTGTTGTTTCGAGATATTATGTTGCTTCTTTGAGGTGGTACTTTATTTAAAAGGTGTCTACTATCTACTTTACTTTCCTTTAAAAAAAAAAAAAAGCCAAACCTTCCATAATTTGTGTTACAGAATGTCGTAATTGGATGTTGGTTAACCTTTAAATCTTAAAAAAAACAAACAAAAAAAACAACAGACGCCCTTGTCTGGGACACAGTGGAATAACAAAAATGTCAGTCAGCAGTTAAAAGGTTTGAGGACTTGGTGTCCAAAAGTAAAACTTTAGTTCTTTGTCCAGATTTAACTTCAAGAACAACGTCTTCATGCATGGATAACATTCCAAACCAAACCTTGATTTAGTGATTTTGTTTCAGAATGAGTTTTTATTTTAGTTGTTCTGTTGGCTCTTCTGCTTATAAAACTTCAAATTGCCCTTTGGTTCAGTGGTGCATGTGTTAGTGTTTACTTCAGCTTTGTCCTTGGTTGTATATGAAGTTGGAAAATGCAAGTTTCTGGTGGAAAAGTAATCCTGCCAGGCAAAAAACTGTGAGCTGCGGGAGGCTTTGGGCTTGTTTCCTTGGCCCCTATGGCATGACCGGCTCACGGGACACAGCCAGCCCCTAAATTCCATGTTTTCACTGTCTTGACCTCTGATGAGAAGTAGAAAAGACTAAAGCTGGAGAACTTGGAGCCCTGCTCTCATTCCAGAGTGTCCGTTGGAGAGGTAGGAGCCTTGGTATGAAGCTGTGTTTCCCAAAGATCCCATCAAGAATTGTGTGCTGCTGCTTCCCATAATACGAAGCAATCGGCAAACATAGTGAGGAACTACTACAATTAAAAATACTCTTGTAGTGACTGGGGGTTTTTTGCTGGGGCTTTTTGTTACTTTGTAGCTTTTGAGGTGCATCTTTAATTTTAATTGGTATAGAAATGGACTTACTCAGCATCAGCCCGTGCTCTCCTTCAGCTGCCTCACCAGCAGCTCTATTGCAGTGATGCCAATAGCAAATGACCAGTGATGAGCAGCAGGGAGCGGAGAGCCCTGACCGCTGTCCAGGGACGTAGTGTCATATGTTGTCTTGTGTAACCCTGTCTGTATCCACCGCTCGGATCCTGTCTAATCCATAAATTACAGACTACCCTGTGAGATAGGGGCTCTGCGCTGTGCGGTGTGTGCAGTGTTTTACACAATAGGTCCTAATCAAGTATTAGGATTTATGAACGCTGTTAAAATTCAAGCCCATGAATAAATAACTTTGTCCCAGTTTCTATTCAGAAAAATCAGCACTGAGGGGCAGCACTGAGGAGACTAGACTAAATTCCCGACAGACAAACTATTTCAAATATCATAATGTCCTTGGGGAGGGGGGGAGGGATTCTTTCCTTGAATGTAACTTTATAATGTCACAGGACCCTTGTCTGGTTTGTGTCCCTGGTCAGAGTACGCACCTGTATGTGCTGTTTGGTCTATAGTCATGCAGCTCTAGTAATGAGGGTGGGGAGCAGAACAGAGGTTTGGTGCAAATTCTGATGCACCCATCAGCACATACTACTGGCATTTCGTTCAAGGCTGGAGACAGCTGAACGGAGAAGCTGGTTGCATGCTGGTTCTCCGTTCCTCTAACGTGGAAGGCTAATGTCTAGAAAATTCAGAACTAGGCTGCAACTAGTGTCCCTGATATGAAGTGTGGGTAACTTTTCTCGCAGGTTACTGCGTGTGCTTTCCAAAGAGCGTTATCTAAGGTTTTATTATAGCCGTTGTTTCAGAAGACAACTTATGTAGCCTTCAGGTTAAATGGTTTCTAGTAATTTCTCATGAGTTGCATTTGATTTTAGACTACTGGGTGAGGCCATCATGCATTAAGAGTAAAGCATTAATCTCCTATGTCACTTATGCTTTGGTAAACCATTGTGTTTATACTTCACAAGATCACGAGGCAATTTATATTTGTCACAGAGGAAATAGGCTTTTATGTCATGTTACTTCTCTGATTAGATCATGAATTACACCAAGCAGGCACGGATTTTAGACGGGATGCTTAGAAAATAAAGCAGAAGATCTTTATCAAAGAAATAAGTATAACATTTGAGATATTACTTGTTGTTTTCTTCAGTGCAGAAGAAGCTATAATTTAAAGCTTTGACCATAGACCTTAGAGCCCTCGCTGTGGAAGCATGATTCATACATAGCAGAGACCAGCAAAATACTAGGGGAAAGCTCCAATGAGAACAAGCCCTGTAACTCTCTCTCGCTTCGGTGGTGTTCGTTTGGCCCTTGGTGAGGTGCTTAGAATTAATCTACTAGTAATGCTTTATAAGGGGAGGGATTATTTTAACAGCTGGAAGAATTAAAACGGTAGGTGCTCTCCTTATTTTGCAGTCCAAGGCTAAATGAAAGGAGAAAAAACTTGATCGTTCCCGCTATCGTTCTGTTCAAGCGTGTTCTAAACAAGCTGAACTTTTTAGTCAGTTAAGGACTCATTCATGCAAAATAATAAAAGTTTGTAAAATATAGGCACTCTATTTCCTTTCTTCCTGATATCATATGTAAACTTGCTATTGGGCTAACTCAGTATACTTAGAAAATTCATGTGGTCTCAAAATGTGATTCAGAATAAATGTACCAATAACCTTTTTTGTTTAAAAGGTTTTTTTCTCTTTAATTTTTTTAAGAGGCTTAAATAATGGCATGTTTAAGATGTGAGTTTATGGCAACAAAGACTACAAAAATTTTCTTATTTTAAAGTATGATTTTAAAAGCCAACAGGGATTAAAAAAAAGGTAGTTTTCCTCCAGAATGGTGGTTGCCTGTTGTCTGAAATAATTTCTTATGAGCTCACTTAGAAAGTAAATAAACTCAAATAATCTGCATTACCAAAAATGATAAATGCATTTTTTTCATTTTTGATAACTGTATGAAATTGTAAAACAGTGAAATCCTAATTTGCCTTACAAATGGAACATAACGCTTCACGTTATCTTTTTTGAAAAAAATCTAGTAGAAACATAGGTTTCTTATGCTTTGACCTGAAAATATATAACTTTCAATATTATTACTGTTGGTTGTGTTAGTATATGAAGAGAACATATATTAAGAACAGATTCTTAATATTTTGAAATGCTTAAAGCCCAAACTAGAATGGCAAAGCCAAGCTGAAATTATTCAGACTTTCAGTAAAAATTCCCTGAAATGATTGTAGGGCCCAATTCAGAGAAATACTATACCAGCACTGTCAAGAACTAAGCTAGAGCTGGGAAGGATGTTCGGTGACGGAGGCTCCCCTGGTGTGGAGAACTCCCTGGTCTGCTTGGTAACCTTCGTCAGGAAGCCGTATCACAACCTTCGAGCAGCTTTGTAGCCCCTCTGCAGTGCTGAAGCTCCTGGGAAGAGCTTTGCCTTTCCCTAGGCTGCAGCCCAGGGGCAGGCACTCCCCTGGCTGCTGACAGCCAGACAGCTGGGAAAAACTTTTAATGAGGCCAGGGAGCTTGGAAAAAAAGAATAAACTCCTTGACTGACAGCTTCGTTCTTGTCAGGAAAGCATGTGTTGAAATTAATGTTCCGTGTCCCTGTAGCTGTGAGGAGATCGTGAAAACAGTACAAGACAGTTGCACATGAGAAGGAGAAATTGTTACTGATAGTAAACTTGATACATAATCTGTTGCTAATGGGAAATGGAGATGCTTCCCATTTTCTTTTCAGGGAATCCTTTTCAGCAGTAGGAAAGAAGCAGGAACTGCTGTTTTACCTTTCCAGTAAAAGAAAAAACCCTGTTTTTTTCAGTTCTCGTATTCACGTAACCTGTATGGCCACAGAGAGAGGGGAATAAAGGAAATAGTGAAGTTGCATAAGATGCGTTTGGCCTTGCAGATGAGCCTTGCAGCTTTTATCGCTGCCAAAACTAGTGCTTTGGTTTCTACTGATGGTTGTGTTCTACCATGTCTTTGAAAAACAAATCATCAGAGAGAGCCTCAGTTCCCCCTCCTCCAGATATGAGTAACTTTATCCCTCTGTGATAGGGAGGCTTAGGCTGAGTAATTAAGTAAATTTGGTAAATTTACTATTTACCAACAATGATAAATGTTAGGCTAGAGAAGTGAGTGTCCTGAATATGGTGCATTTGTTAAATCCTGCCTCTGTTCAGTTGGGTTTTATATTTAAGCAGGAAAAATGACCCCACGCTTTGAGTCTGAGCAAGAGATACTTCTCAAATCCCTGATAGAGCTGAAGGTTTCTCAGATTTCCTTTGCTCCATGTCCAATCCTTTCCTGGCATGAGTGTGATTACACAGAGATTGCACAAAATCCAATTTCAGCTGAGACTCCAGAAAGGTTCTTGGAGGGAGCATAGGAAGGGAGTAAAGAGGCATTTGAAGGTAAGAAGGAGTTATTTGTACCATGGCACCTAATTTTATCCAGGTTTGGATAGTTGGTTAATTTAGATGTAGAACTGGGGTGTGTCAGTACTAGTTCATTTTTCATATGTTGAGAACCTAGATGACTCTCCTTACTGTAGCCTTTAAATGCATATGAAGTGGAAGACAGGGATTCTGTTGCAGAGGAAAGATTTCAGCTTCAGTTTTCCACTTAACTGGATAATACACATGCCTATCCTGACAAATGTGAAGGCTACTATTATTCCAGCTGCAAGATAGAGGTAGTTTCCATATATACTTTATCTTCTGAGAGCTATCTGGCACTCCTTAAAAGGCTCTCAGGTGAGATGAATGGATGCTAAAGCTTGTACTACTTCCAAAAGTCATGGAGACCTTTTGCTCCAAACCATAGATCTGCAAAAACCAGCAATGAATCACAGTTAACAGATGAAAAGAAATTTAAATTCTCCACATATACAAGAATACTCTGTAGAAGTGAATTTGCTGAACATCATCAGTCAGACTTTTTCTTCAAAATGCTTGTTAAATGTGTAAATCTTACCAGTATTATTCAAATTCTGCTTCTTCCCTCTTGCCCATCAGCTATGTTAATTTATTATTATTTACCAAAGTGTAATTCTTACTTCAATTAACTTATTAATAAGCACTTGACATTTCAAAGTACTTCAAAATTAATCCTCTCAATGCTCCTCTAAGTAGTTGTTGTTATTAAGGATGAGAGAACTAATTTGAGATTATTCATATTTATTGAAATACTGAAGACCGATAGGAAGGTAGAAAATGTAGCGTAAGAAGAAAAAAAATTCAGTGAGTGAGATCCTAGTTCTACTGAAGTCAAAGATGCACAGAAAGCAAATAAGGTATGAATTAAATAAAATGGTTTAAGAGGGTTTACGAATCCAGATGTGGTGATAGCTGCCCTTTGCTTCCCCAGCTGGTCTTTGTTGCAGAGTAACAGAGGAGGGAGTAGCCAAGTGTCAAGGTTAGAGGATTGTCCACGTTTGCACCAGGACTAGATGTGAGATTGGAGATTGCAATAGCATTTCCAACAGGGCACTCGTATTGTGTAGCCAGTATGTATACATGAGCTGCAGGACTCCTGGTCCTGAACTGCTCTATCCCCTGATATGGGCAGAGAGGCAAAGTAGAAGTGGTAAACCTAGGAGGAGCTGGTGGAGAAAGGGAGAAGATGGTGTTGGAGGCCTGGAGCCAGCACAGGGAATGTGCCACGGTGACTAGGAGACCCAGGTGTTAAAGACAGGCAAGGGAAGAAAGCCTGGGGACTGAGCCTGGAGCCTGGGGAGACTAACCTGAGTAGATGGAGAGGAGGGGGGAAAAATAGATAACCTTATGCTCTGTCTCCAAACCCTCCCTTATCCTTCCTCTTTTGCCTGGTAGAGCTGGCCGTTACGCTACCCTGCAAACGGCCATGCGTGGACACTACCCATTGGGCCTGAATAGAAAGCGTCGCTTCAGTGGCCCTTTCCTCATCTCGATGGAGCAGAGGGCTCTTAAAGTCTGAAGCAGGAGGGTCTAGGCTTTGCTTGAAATCCGAGCAGTGAAAGTGCAAGTCAAAGTGTGAACGCTGCAATAAGAACAGACTCCCTTATGCGTCCTTGGGGTACTGCACAGCTGGAATGGATATTTTCCATGCTGACAACTTTGGGGCTTTGGGAACCCTGGACTATGGTGGTTTTCACTGTTAACATCCCTTCTGTGGCATTCTCTGCACTACTTTTAGCTGAAAACTTTTAATAGCCTTTAAGCTGATGATCTGAGATACTTTTTGGTAAGAAATACGAGCTACTATTACCTAATCACTTTTGCCTTCACGGTCGTCATTACTGTTCTCACTTAAAGATGGGTAACATAGCAGGCAAATTAAAGAATTTCTTCTGGTTTTAAAGCTACATAGTAGCTTAATGAAATGGGTTCTTAAGGTTTGCTTAGCAAATGTTTACTGCAGGGGTATTTCAGCTTCAGTATGTGTAGCTGTGGGAGTGTAAAAATACTGCTCACTTACAAAAAGCAAGACAGTTTAGATCAGGAGTTACTTGTCATGTTATAAGTGAAGAGTATTTGCTAGCAAAGCAAGGTGGATGCTGAGAAGTAGAGGGTTCCCTGGACACTTGAGCCATTAGCAGGCACTTCTCACCTACGACAGCTTGTCTTGGGTTAGAAAGGATCTAATGGGTCGGTTGTGAATACTGCAAGTCACTTCTTATTAACATACTGCATGGATACAGTCTCAGTAGTGTGATACAGTTAGACAACTGAAGGGGGGTATTCTGAGCTATTCGGCTGTTAAATAAATTCTAGCTCCTTAAAGTAGGCTGCTTTATTTACTGATGCCTTTGGCCTGCTCTTAAACACTGGTAATCAGACTCATACAGGAAGGGTATGGCTAGATGTGTGCTCCTTAAAATGTAGTGCTTCTAGCCAGGCAGGGTGCGTCCTGTCATTTGTCCTTCAGTGGGCTGCGTAACAGAGTATCTTTGTCCATGCTAAACAACAAATAAATCATAGATATACCTGTGTTTTTCCCTAGACTCCTCATGGTATTTCCTCTCCATTTCAACTACTGATCTCAGTGTATTGCTTTGCCCCCAACTTTCTAGGTGTAAAAGACTTGCTGTATCAGCATCGCCAAAAGATGTTACGCTGGAGTGAAAAAAGTCAATGCCCCCACCCAAGAACAGACTTTTTGGTCTCTGAAGTATTCCTAGCTCTTGTAGTACAGGCTACAGTTTAATTCCTCTGCACCTACAGTAATGCTGTTACACCTGTGTAAAATCCTGCTGCAGAAACACTACTCTTCCTCTTCCGTTGTAACTTACTGTAATTCAGCTTGTATGCATCCAGAGAGGAGTTTCCAGGCCGCAACCTAGTTCTTACAGTCTTTCTGACCTCAAACAAAAACAGATGTCCCCTTTTCCCCCCAAAAGGGAAAGGATCCTAGGAAATGGGGCCTGAGAAGATGCCTGCAAATTAAAGTTAAAGCTGCCAGCAAGCACTTAACAGCTTTTCCAAATGATAGTGTTTAACACCTGTTTTATACTTGCTTTGGCTAGCTGCAAGGCTATGAGTTGGATCCAGGGAGTTCAGCTTGTTTGTCTTCCTGTGAACCTTATGCATGAATTTTGCCTATCCAATTCATACTAGCAGTAATTGTAAATATAACCTGACTTGACTATGTAATTTTTCTTCGAGTAATAGGACCCTTGAGAGATGAGTTGAAACTGCTTTTCTCTGTTGGTCCAGGTCTCAGAAAATATTCTTTCAAGTGCATTCTTTCAGTGTCTCAAGTTGTGAATGCTTCATTGCTTTATGAAATTTATGTTCATTAGGTACAAACATGACCTTCAAGGGCTGGAGCTTGGTGGGAAAATAGTGCTGTTGGCAACAATTGAACTTTTTATACTGTGAGTAAAACGCATGGTTTTTCTTGGCTTGTCTCCTATTTCTTTTGGCAAATGTAATTCATGTTTGGTTTTAACTTCAAATTACAGCCCTACCTCTACTTCACCTTAATACATGTGAATGTCCACCAAATTCTGTGTCCCGCCTCCTGCGTTGCATCCTAACTCCCCAGCTCTTGAGCATTGTTTCCCTCTGTCCTTCAATGAATATTTCAGGCGACTGTAGAAAGTGGTACAGATCTGACACTATCCTGATTTCAGCGGGGCTGCGAGACTACTAGATATCATTAAAGTTCCTCTAACACAGAACATAAAATTGAGCCCAACTCTCATGTTCTGGGTGAGTGCCCGGACCCTGACCAAGGTCCGTTACAGATGGGCAAAGACACTATTATTCCTCTTTCCCTTTGTCCATGGCACCTACTTCAGTCTTTCATTTCCATTGTGTCCCACCACTAAACATTTCAGAAATACTTTTTTTTAAAGTCTGTGAAGGAAGAACAAACAGCCACAAAAATCATTGTATTTTTTAATTGAACCGGCTAATTTTCAATTTTTTGGTCAGGCTGGCATTGACAAATCAGTTTTTCACACAGCCTTAACTGAAAGACCGATTCATCACTTGGACATAATAAGAGAAAAAAATCCCTTTCTTTTATAAATCAATTTTAACAGGTCAAAATTGTAATCCTTTCACTTTTTCATTCCCTGTAAATACCCAATGCAGCTGCTATTTAAAAAAAAAAAAAACAACCCCTCCCCCACTATTGACTTCAGTAAGGACTAGATAAGACCCTGTCTATGCATGAGCAAGAGAATTATTGCAGGAGATGGAGAATATAGGACAAGTAGATTATCTCCTATGCAGAGTTATTTTTCCTTTTAAATAATAAGGGATTAGTATGTCAGCTACTAAATGAGTAATACAAGTTTAGTTTTCTCTCAGAGTTCACTTACCAGATCTTTCAAATGTGTTGTCACACTGAACTAAAATGTTGAAGTACCAGAACTTACTTTATTTTGAAATGGTAGTTCTATACTTGTTTTTTAGGACCTGCTTAAATTATTCATGTCCTTTAGAATAACAGATGCTTATGCTATTTAATTTACTTATTTACCAAAGTAATCAGCAAACCTATAGATTTGATAGGGTTTTTACTGTAATTCTTTCATGTTAAACCTCTCCAACCTCACAGGTATCTAACTCTAATCAAAGAATGAATCACTCCTGACTGATTTAAGGTTTAAAAAAACACTTTCCCCACTAAATCTGGCATGCACATGTCAATACCAGTGTGAACCCCTGCAAGTGAATTTAATGCCTGAACAGTTTTTGCTTCATGTGCCTTAGCTCTCAGACTCATGGCCAGCTCTTGTGTGTATTTGTAATGGGTGCACCTCTCTGCTAAGATTTTGAATAAAATGACTCATATTTCATATAAATGCTATCCAAGAGTCTTCCGGAGAGTATGAATATTGCTTACTACCAGTGGTGTTCAGTTAAATGCCTAGGGTACACATGAAATACTATCTCTGTCTTTTTAGCAGTTCTGTAAGTTGCTGAAGTCTATCTGCAGGTGACTCGGTGAATACACTGAACCATTCTCTACCGTGTTCATGAGACTGAGCTTAACTGAGGCTCTGCTACTGGGGAAGCAAACAAATGGGGGGAAGAAAGGGTTTTAAAGAAAACCATCCTCCCCTACTGTTGGGTATTGTCATTTTTCCTGGATGTGAGCATCCTCTGCTAACTGAGACCTTTTTACAGAGTTACTTTAAAGATAGCACTAAATTTTAAAGGATTCTGTGAATAAAGACCTCTTTTTTGGGTATGGTGAAACCCCACTCTCCCTAATGTCATTAGCTTTTTCTAGTGTGGTGATAATCATCACCATACTCGTTATCATTTCTTATTAATATTGAAAGCATGGTCTGATGCAACAGTTACCACCTGTCTGTCCCACCTCACTGTAGCATATTCTCTTTCAACAGTAGTAGTCTTTACTTGGAGAACTTCTGGTGTTTGAACTAGAAGGAGAACCAACACTATGAAACAGGTAAGGAAGAAGTTGCCAGCTGCCATGTTTTGTTAGAACTCCAGGCTGTATCCTCATAACTGACTTTATTCAGATAAATCTTATTTCTGGAGTCACTTGAAAATACTGTGATATTTCCTCTCACTGGCAACAGTGAAGATCCAGGTATTTTTCCTCGAAGGACCTTCTAATGAGGAGGGCCGCGTTTTGCTCAGCAAATTACGTGTAAAAATCTGTGTTAGGAAAAAAGCTGTTAAAAAATGTCCTCTTGAAGTCCCAAAGTAGGTGTTTCTGTGTTGTGACTGACTCCCTCATGCTTGTTTTCTCCTCTGATTAATAAGCAAACAAGAAAAACTTCAAGAAGATTATTTGCACCATTTCACTTTACAGTAGGGCAAATGGTAGACTTTTTCAAACCTCAGGCTGCCCAACAAGCTGAAGATATAGGTGGAAGCTACTAGAAAAATAAATCTATTAAAATGAGCCTGAGATTTGTTGAGCCTTCCTTTTCTCAGTTCAGTAAATCCCTTTTTATGGCTGGCAAAGATCCAGAAACTTGTCATGCACAAACAATAAGCAAGCAGGAATTAAGATAGGAGTCAAATCAATGTTGTTACTTTTATTTATTTATTTATTTAAGTCAATTGCACTGAATGAAACATTTACTGCAACACTTGAAATAAAATAAAGATCCTTACAAATAGGTGACTGCAGCAAAATGAAGTTAACTAATTGGATAGCACTGACTACTTAAGTAGAATAAGACTGGGATGCATTGCTCTCTTTAGGTCATATTAAACTGTTTTAAAAGAAGAGAGTTTGCAAAAACTGACCCTTCGGTGTTTAGCATACCCAACCATAATAAACATTTCATATAAGGGAGTCAGTCTGGTGAATCCCCGAGGGAATGGGGAAAGAAATATCTCAGATTTATTATGGCTACTTCTGTATTTCCTGAGAAGGTTACATTGGAAACTTTCATAAAAATTTCAAGCCAATCTCTAACTTTTCCATGTATAATTCATCTTTGGGCTCTTGCATGCCTTTTCTTTATGCCAAGTCCTAAACCTTTCAAATGATATTATAAAAGCCATGGTGAAATGGCTGTGCTGAGATGGGAACCAGGCAGATATGCTTGTTGCTAAGATTTGTAAAGATCAGCTTTTAATATTTGTGATTATTATCAACTTTGTGTATCTTTGTCAGCAGACATTTAGACTAGCTGCATGCAATGCAGTGGTCTTTTTCAAATTACGCTTGTTACCAGAAATCAAGCTAAAACTTATATATTTAAGCTAAAATGCTGGCGAATTCTAGGGTGCACACCCTATGGCTTTAGGTGAATAGAAATAGATGGGATTTCTCCAACATACTGGAATGAACCTGCGTTCTACAGATCTGGTCTATAAAACAAGCCAGCGACTCAGCAAAAACTATTGATACTGTATACGCAACTGTAAATCATGTTTGCCAGCTGTGTGGTTGATTTCCTACTAGCTATATTTCTTCTGTATGCTCAAAAGTTGTGTTTTACTATGCTGAACAGATTTTAAAATGTGCATATTTCAGTGTTAGTGCAAATTTGAGATGTGAGCATAGGTGCTTAGTCAGACATAAGACTCACCGTCTTTTAAACATAAGAGAATATACAATAGATGGGAAGACTCCAAGGCTGGTTACAGTAGTTACAAGCTAGAGGAAAGACCTGCAAGTTTCATTAGAAGAAACAGTATTTAGCACTGTCTGCTGCGTGCCCTCATACACAGAGCACGTGTGCTGCAAAGGTCTTTTGAGTCTTAATTACTTTTGGATTTGCTCCTTTCAGACAGGGTTGCAGCACTGTATTTTACAATGTATAGATAATGCATATTACACAGCCATTGCAAAGGTGCGCGGTACGTGTCAGCTCTTTGGTAAGTTGACAGCAGATCTGAACAGCAAACTTTTTGTCTATAGGCCCGTGCACGCCTCAGACGAGGATACCAAACCGATGCCAGTAGTGCATTTAGCTGTTTGCTAATAACTGATGTTGCAGTACTTCTGAAAACAACATTGCAGAGCAACTTCCATGTTGTAGTAAGCCTAGAGTCTCCATAAAAGCCCGAAACAAAATTAAAGGCAACAAGCCTTTATAAAGATGAGGTGTATGTTAGGCTTAAACTCTGAAAGAAATAGGAATGGTGTTTGCCAAAATGTAATAAATGAGTTTTTTAAGTGGTGCTGGGTATGTAGAAACCTCGGTCTTGTACCCACAGAAATCGGCAGGGAGAAGCTAAGTCTCTTTACTGGTGTCACTGTCAGGACTGGACAATATAGTCAAAAGCAAGATGTCTCTTTTTCATAGTGTGCTACCTGGATCTGAGACAAGAACACTGTGTCTAAAGGGATGGAAAAAGTATTACCTTTAAGCAGTATTATTTAGTGACAGTGAGCAGCATTGTAATGCAAGACAGATGTTAACTACTTTTGCATTGAGACTATAAAATGGAAACCACAAGTTCAGCCTGGTACCTAAAATTAATTCCTCCCAAAAGAAGAAATGTTAAATGTTACGGCAACCACCACCATGGAAAATGAAGCATGAATCATTTTGTGTCGGTATAGTATCTGCATGTTTCTAGCAGCTCCAGACCATGGATGGGATTGTTTTTAATGGGACTTAATATATACAGACCCCTGCGCTGGTGTGTTGTGGAAGTGAATCTTAAACTTGCACATTTTAGGTCTTCAAGCTTTTTAATGTGCCTCTGATGAGTAAACTGAGAAGTTGAGCTCTAGTTAAAGGTGGCTCTCCAGAGAGCTCTGGTTAAAGGTGGAGACTTACAAATGTCTCAGTGGAACTACTTCTTTTGAAAAACTGGCTGGATCATAATGATTTTTTACTTTAGTTACCCTGCTCTGGTGACTTCTGCTCCCCATTATCAGTTCACCGCTTCACTTGCACCGTTTCAGCTTCTGTGAATGACGAAGTTGCATGTGACTATGGCGTGGTGTTATAGTTGCAGTAGATCTTGTTCCTCCATCCTCTGGCCTTCCATAAGGGGAAATAAAATACTTGCCTGTCACTTTTCTGAACCCCTTATAAGGCTTCTTTGGCCAGTATAGGTCTACCATAATTGAGACCTGAATTTGTTTGCTCTGCTTCCAAGGCCAGAGTCTGGACTTAGCTTGTAGCTCTGGCCCTAAAGTGCTGGCACTGTTGTCCCCTTTCTGATGTTCCTTTCCAGAGAAAATGAACTGTGCAGTCAGCTTCTCCAGGCTTCAAAGCTGAGACCTCATAAACGTCTTTGTTAGTTTATTAACATTCCCCCAGTGTTTCATGTAAGTGGAGATACTGAGTTTTTTTAATTTTATTTTATTAAATTCTTCAGTAATTATGCAGCGTATAACATAAGGAAATGGTCTAGTAGGTTATTCAGGAACTTATTTATTCCCGGAGCTTGATTCCTTTAGGATAACTCTTTGAAGCTATCCTTTGGCTTGTCCTGCATATTTTTAAAAACTACAAATTCAGAAACTAGGCCACATTTTTCAAAATGTTGATCACGGTGCTATTGGATTTGGACATGCATCTGTTTGCTGGAGGTATCATTTTCCCAGGAAGACTGGCAATCCAGTGGATTGTAAACAGGCCATGTCGAAATTACACTTTCACTTGGTTAAGATGTCAAGAGAGAATTTACCGTAGCCATAGACTTTGTATCTTTGAAATACAATTTCCAATATGGATTCCAGTTGGTTTCCATGACCAGGTAGTCAAAAACATTTCTGCAGCTGTGCTGGAATTGGTTGCATATTACCACGTCCCTGTGGGGCATCTCTCATTAGAACATCTGGAGTTTGCAGGAACTGCAACTGCAAAGGAAATGATGAGCTGAACACTGGAGGCTCCATGTGCTGAACATGCTCAATCACAAAGATGGAAGGAATCTTCAAGAATTCCCTTGCCCCAGGGAAAGCATATTAGTTCATTATATCATATTTGGCAATTGTAGCTAAAATTTATCCATGAAGGAAATAATTAAAAATAATATTATATATTTATACTAATATGTTTAGCTGGAGTATATGCATAAGTTCTGCTCTGCTTATAATAATTCTCTCTTATGCAAAAGAGAACAAAGTTGCTCTAATAAATGAGAAATATGGACGGAGATGATTTGGTAGGAAATGTTTTAATATATTTGGATGTTGTAAAATGTTTGAAATTTGGAAATTAATTTGCTTAATTTACCATTAGGTGGTATACACATATGGATTCCTTTACAAATAACATTAAATAATAAAAACATGAGTTGCTAAAATACAACATAATGAGTAAGTAAAGCTTGAAATGTAAAATTTTTTCTAGGGATAATGTATTTTCGTAATAAAGCTATTAAGCAGCTATTGGTGCTGTGCTAGTGTTATGTAGAAATAAGGAGCAGATCCATGTTTTTTCTGGCAAACGAATATACAGAGCATCAGAGAAAAGTAAGAGGTGTAAAGCCCCCTCGAAAGCAGTTTGTTCATGGTGTTTCCCCCTCTTGCTGTAACGACTGTCAGCCCCCGAGAGCAAATCTCTCCTCCTCAGTGCGGCCGTGCCGCTTTTTCGGCCGGTTGTGTGCGAGACCTTTTGGATGGTGTCTCTGCACTTTAGTGTGTCCGAGCCCTGCTCAGCAGGGAATTAGCCTTGATCCGCTCTCTTCTGAATTCGCCTGCGGAAAGTCGCAGGGCCGTGGCAGCCCATCCCGTAGCATGTCGCGGGAGGGCGAGGGGACAGCGCGTCTGCGCCAGCACCCCGCTCGCAGCCCGGGGGCTATCGGGAACTGCTGGCTGGCAGCCGTGGGCAAAGCACCTGGAATTACGAGGGGGGGGAGAAGGGCCCTCCCGGTCCCTGCATCCTGCCGGAGAAGCAAAGCTGACTGGCAGCTGAAGTTTTCTAGGGAATCACTAAAAGCATCCAAATAGGACAAAGTGTTGAGAGACACGGGGCGGGCACACAGCAGCAGCAGTGACCGCCCCGAAGGTGGGATGATTCTCGCACCTGCCCTTCGGAGCTGCAAAGTCCTTAGCAGGGTTTTCCAGAGGAAGGTGCTAAATGTTGACAGTAGCTAAAGGAGACAAGTAATCTTTAGCCAGTACAAGGAAAGATCAACTGTGTCATAATCGTAAAACAGATTTTCAGCATTCTGGAGACAGCACACTTTGTCTTCATTAATAAATTATTATACTGAACTGCAATGCTTAATTATTTGCAAGGATCTTTATATTTTCTATCTCTAGAGCAGTGCTTCCACTGTAATACCAAAAAACCCAAAAATCCCAATTTCAACTTGTCCATATGTTTAGATATATCAAATCAAGTCTTAATGAGTTTTGTGTTTAAAATTTTATATCACCTGACTATATGTTTAGCATTTCAAGAATGTGCCCTAGTTTGGCTTATGTTACTAAGGAAAGTGCTATTCTGGAGGCTGAGAGAGCAGCTGAAATGAAGCACGTTTAAGTTTTATTTTACACATTATTTCTGATTCGCACAAAAAAGTCATTCAGGGAAAACTTGAAGAACTCTAAAGTTCATCTGAAAAAATTGTTCATTGGGAACAAGAAATGTCTCCTGACCCCTCACCAAATAAGAGTTATGGGGAGCAGAGCCATAAAGGTGTCGCAGAGGAGAGTTATAGTTCCTGGTGTAGCAGAGATGCCTGTTTAACGTGAATGTTAAGGGACAGAGCATTAAAAACTTTCCCAAATCATGATACTGTTTTCAATCATTGATTTGGGAATATAAGTTGATAATGTGAGAAACCTACTGCATAGATTTGGTAAGATTATGCTATAGTTTCTATTCCAGCCTTTTAAAAAAGAAAGACACTTTTCAAAAAGGTATTTTTATATTGAACCTTTGCCTATTTCCCAGAAACGCACCAGAATTGCATTAGTTTGCAGAGTAATGTAGCTTGTCTTATTTAACTATGTAATGTTTTACAAACAGCGCTTTTACATTTCTCTTAACTTTCATGAGCATGTGTATTAAGATCTGCTAAATTTCTTTGATAGATGTTGACGGTCCCTTCTGATTTCTAAAGCTGCTAAATATATATTGTCTTTAGAAAATCATATATATTAAGGACTGGTATGAAAAAATGAGGCACTCAAATGTTTTTAATCTGATTACACTAAGTAGTTGGAAAAGTATCTCATAGGGATCCCAGAGATTCATAGTGATCTCCTAGATTTACAAAGTATTTTTTAACATCTTCTGGAGCTGAAGCAGTGGTGTACCTATGTAGTACCATCCTGCGGCGCTGCCGCTAGCATGAAGTGGCATCTCGGGGACGTGTCCGCGCGCTGCCCGAGGGCGGTGTAAGACGTCTGCTGGAAGCTGCTCTTGCAGCCCTGAGCAGCGCTTGGATGTTGCAGTTGTGGTTTGGAGGCAGCAGCGGTCTGGTCTGGTCTGGTCTGCGCAGCCCGGCCCCGGCTGGCGGCATGCAGGCGGCGGGCGCAGCCTGGGCGCTCTGCAAAGCCACGTAGCAGCGTTTCTCAGCCCCCGTGTCTCGCCTGACCTGCAGGGAGCTGAGCCTGGCTTAGCGCAGAGCCCCAGCACTACGCCTGCTTAAGCAAACGCCAGAAATGCTTCTGATCCTGGGGATATATTTTGTGTTACTGTTCGTAATGTTTAATAGACGTGGGACTGGGATTCACCAAGGCATCTGAACTGTGCTTTTAAGTCTCATGAGCACTTCACATGCCTAAAATTTAGAACCTTTGATTTGCTAGTGGAAATGGTTTAAATTATCACTTTTTTCCCCCTTTTTTTAATAAACTTCATTTGAATGTAATTCTTTAGGATTGGGAAGCTGTTGTGTTAACTCATCATACTAATCTGCCCTTAAAATAAGACATATAACTGTTGCCTTTGGTTTGTATAGCACTGTTATCACCTTTAGGGAGGTCTTGATAATTTTTCTAGCCTAGGAATGGGCAGAATAATTTGAAGTATCAAAGGAATATTTTCATCTAATACAGAAAAGAAATTTTCAAAAGCATCTGCGTTACGAAACACGAAGATTTTATATGGAGTCATTTCTTATATACTGTTGTGCACTTTCTGCAGTATGGGCTTTTTAGTACTTTGGTATGACTAATATATAGCTGTCAGCCTCATATTTTAAAGGGGATAAGCATGGATGAAAAGTAAAACTGAGACTACTGTCTGAATTATTCAGAATATCGACAGTAGTAGGAAACTGCTCAGTAATTTCTACCATGTCCATAATGCAACATGATCAATAAATACAGGCTGCTGTTAACTCAAACCCCAAATTTATGACTTCATTAATAAAGAAGGATGAAATTTTTTGTATTCATTACTTATTCAAATACTTTGGAAAAAATTTATATTTTAAATTAAATGCAGTGGAATTTCTGATGAAGCCTCCAGAGAGTCATGGAGTGAATATACAAAGAATGATTACGTATACTTATTCTAGAATATTTAAACAGAATAGCATAGTAAGAAAAAAATACCCAGTTCAGTCATACTGTGGAGGATTTCTAGTCATCCGATGTTATTGCTATAACAAGACCAGTATTCAATTGCTGAAAATATTTTTGAAGCAAAATATCATGTGTTAAATACTTTGTTTCTATAACACAAGAACAAGTTCAAATTGTTTTTCAACCAGTCTTCTACTGATAAATATAAAATGGATACCAAGATGTTTCTTTTACGATCACTTTGTACAGAACATAATGCAATGGACACGGTAATGAAAATAAATAGCTGTTCTCAGTTGCACTTACTCTTCCTGATGATTTTGGGTGGGAACACGAAGCTCTCCGTGTGAACTTTCCTTTCGTGAAGGAGCTTAGGTTTTCGGAGGAGGCTGGGTTCGAGTTGTACTGACAGTACAACCTGTGGTTCCTGTAAGTGGAAAGTGTGTTGCACTGAGATTGGAAACAATTTTCCACTGGCGTGAAATGGGCTGAGGTTTTGCTCTAACCGTTCCTTGCTCAGCCTTCTCCCTAACTTGTCAGCTTTCTGAGTTGTATTTTTGTTTGTAACAAGCAGGTTTTATTAAATAAAAGTTTGAGATGAAATTGCAGAAAAGTTAATTTCATAATCAGTACATAGAAATAACTCTACCTTATGCACGATCCCATTTCTCCATTTTAAATGTGTACAGTTTTAAATTTCAATAATTCCAGCATTGGGTTTTTTAAAGATAAATGAAAGTGCTCTGGCATACTGGCAATGAAAACAGTATTTTTCAGTGCAGCAGCTAAACTGAATCATGAGCTAGAGAGGGAACTTCAAACAGGTTGCAGGCTTTCGTTTCCTTCCTGTATTTCTACTACATATACTGTAGAATAAACAGGTTGAAATTCTATGTTTTTAATTTAATTTTGATTTTTGAAGATGTATTTTCATGTTAGGCATTGAAGAACAAACCCAAGTAGTAGCTCTCTACCTGGCTTGTTCTACCTATCATTGCAAGCCTTGGTGTAGGTGCTTGGCGGGCTGGAATATAAAATGTTGCCTCTGTTTTTTACTAGTGAGGAAAGAATTCACAGTTGTTCTACACTGTAGCTTTTAATAAGTGAATGGAGCAATATATATAACTCTTTATTATGTCCAGTATGGCTTTAATGGAGGCTGTTTCAGTTTTCTGAGCTCCTCCTGGAGCTTTCCTTTATACATTTACAGATACTGTGCTTGCTCGCTGGTGGATTGTGCTCACTTCTGGTGAGGGTTTCAGTGCATATTAGCCAAGAAGACGTGGAAAAAAGCAAATAATTTCTTAGAAGTGATGAAACTTCATGGAAGTGAAGGAGAATTGCCTGATGGCTTGATGCAGGTGTAACTGGGATGAGAGAAAGTGGAAAGGCTGAGGAGATCCAGATTCCTTCTTAAGTCCCTTCTGCCAGTGCGACGTGTGTTTCTGCCCCAGGTAGGGTACCTGCACCGGCCTTACCTGTTGGGCTCTGCAAAAGCCAGACTTAGGAGTATTGACTGTTCCAAGGAGATCACTGTTGGTTTGGCCATCCTTTCAGAAGGTAAAGCTCTTTAAGGTCAGTGACTTCATTTGTCTTCAGTTTGTGAGGGGCAAGCACTGACTGAGAAATTTTAATTACAAGATTTTATATTATAGATAGATGGGCTTTTACAACTCTGATCCTGGTCTTTGTACATATACTATCAGCTGGGAAATAAATTTACAAACTTTGACTAGTTTGTAAAAATTATTTTGACAGAAGGCATATGCATGGGTAATTTAACAGCTGATTTTTACCATGGGTTTATGATTCTTTGTAAATAATTGCATAGTTTCTTTTGCAGAAGTAATATCTTAAAAGATGATTACATCTGAGGATATTCTGCTTAGTTCAGTATATTGCAAATCACAGTGTCCTTCTATTAAAGCAAGTCTTCCTGGTTATTGTATTTTATTGTGCAGCAGCATTGCATATAATGATTACTTCCTTTTGTGTTGCACTGTAGCAAAATAGTTACTGAAATCTACTGCATACTTATACCTGCCAGATTTTATGCACTGGTGTTTTTCTTCTCGTTTATTTTTGTCCTCTGCTTCCTGTACTCTCCCCTGAAAGGACTGGATGGTTTGCTTTCCCGTCTACTTTCTTGCTTGAAGGCAGAGATGAGAGAATTGGGGAGAAACAGGAATTCTATAAATCCAGTAACCTTCAAATTTTCGTGGGCAAAAAGGCCAGTGAAAATATTCATGCGAATACCCTGAATACAGTTGAGAGGGGAGGCTGCTGATGCTGGGGCGTTAGCTGGAGCCTGCCACGCACCGCCGAGCTGCTGTTTGTCCCATAGAACTGTCTTGCACCGACTGTACGTGCTATCGCATCTGATATGAAGAGTGTTATTTATTAGTAGTAATATATGAAGTATATTTATTTATTATCTGTGCCGTGCTAAATCTGTTTGCTTCATAGCTCACATCTTTTCATTTCTTCTCTTTGTATTGGGCATTATCATTTTAAATTGTGATATGTATTTTCTGTGAAAACAAATGCTGCTGTGGGCTTGATCCTGCAAGGTCTCTGCCTTCAGAAGTATCCTCTGAAGTTAGCGTGAGTTGTGAAAAGTTCATACATCTAGGACAGATTTTACATTATTAAATATCATTTACCATCAGGTAGGATTATGAGTTTGGTCTCACTTACTAAAGCATAATAAAACCTTGCAAAATCAATACTGAAGAGGAAAATGAAACGCTCTGTGTAATGTGCAGAGTTGATATTTCACCTTATTTATATTAGCACTACATCATAGTTTGGAAAGAGTTACATATTACCCTACTCAAGTATTATATAGTGGGGGGAAGTAATGTCATTTCCATGTCCTATGAAACCAGACAAATTGCAACAATAGTTGCACCTCAAACTGGAGTTGAAGTCCATCGCCTTTACTAATGCCATTTAAATTAAATAGGTACTTCTTTGATGTTTCCCTTTCTCCTTTGAGGTTATCTAGATGCAAAAACTCAGCTTCTGTGAACGCCCTGAAATGCCCCAGTCTTGGTTCGGAAGGCGTCTTGCTCCTGAGGCTTGTAGGTGAGGTTCTCCGTTGCTGTCCTGTGGCTCTGCTGCAGCAAGCAGAGCAGGCTCTGCAAAGCCTGCGGCCAGCGCAGCTCCTTTCTGTGCCTGAGATTGTCCATGGGGAGCTGCCATCCGTCCTGAGGAGCGCCAGCGCTGCAGCTGGGTGCCCTCTGCTGAAACTGCTCTCCTGTGCATGAAATAGCTAAAACCTGTCTTGGTCGGGAGAGGAAGAGTGGAAGGGGGCAAATCCTGGAAGCGTTGTTCTCTAGGTGCTGCTTCGTTAGGGGATTTGGGGAGTCCTCTGTCACCACTGTTTTCTGCTGCCTCTCTAAGGCATCCGATCAAAGTCGTAGGCTCCACTTGGGGAGGCAGCACATAGCGGTCGTGGTCCCTTTCTGTGATTTTTGGCCTTATTGCAGAAGAGAAGTTATTTCCACCCAGAGCATAGCACTTTGCTTCACTACGAGAAAGTTAAAGACAATTTAAGCTCTCCAGAGATTTGCATAGCTGTAAAATGTCCTGGAAACAGACTTTGCCTGTAGAACATGACAGAGTACAACTGGAAATTGAATTTTCAGGATAGAAACTGTGTTAATACCTCTTCACTAATGTGCTGGAGCTCCCAGGCACAATCAAGAACAGAACAAGCCTGCTTTCAGCAGTTTCTAATCTAATTTATTTGTAGCATTTGACTACAGGCACCACCTTGTGAAACCCAAACCCTAGCAATTAAAGTCAAGTGCTGTTGATAGTGTTTGGAGCTGTGTTGATGTGTACAGCTGGTATACAAGGCTCCTACTGAACTGTTACATAGCTTTGATTCCTCTCAAGGCATTACTGTGAAGCTCAAGCTCCGTGTGGGCACAGGTTAGGGTGTCAATAACGGGGAGGGGTTGACAGTTCTGCCTTTTATTTCTGGCCTTTGCACAGCTCCACAACAAAACGAGGTTATTACATTCAAAATGTGGCCGCTTGCAGTTTGTCTGTATTAACAAAGAAATCGGAGAGCTCAGCTTTAGCTGTTCTTCGGACTCTATTGCAGACAGGGTAAATTGTACTGTAGATCTTCCCTCTCCAGACAGTCATACCCTCTTTTTGGAATATCCAAGCATTCACGTCTCAAACTTCTGCTCAGTCAGATGCTTGGTGAGTTGAACATTTGTAGGTTTTTCCTTGTAGTTTAAATGCAGCAGCCACTCACAGGGCCACTGTCCGAGCGCTTTCAAAGACTCTAAGTGTACAGAAGCTTTCAGCTTGCTTATAGGAGTTACAGAGCCTTTTAACCACGGTGGCATGCTGTTCTTGACAGCAGAGAAAGGGTCCTGTGTGAAAGTAATGTAAAGGATGGGAAATTTTCATTCAGAGGTGGATAGACACATCCAAACTATAGAAGCTATTCAGAAGTTTGGGAAAAAATGCAACACAATTTAATGGCATTCCGAGATAGGAAACAAGAAATAAATCTTTCCTCTGCTATGCGTTCCTTCAGGGTAGTGGTATGTATGGTGGATGTAGCTTCCTAGCTTCCTGGGTCCGTTTTGCAGTATGCACTGTGCTCTGGGCTGCTACACCTGCCCTGCTAGCAATGTCTGAATAAATAGTTTAAAACTAGCCTGGGTATGTTTACATCCTCCTGTTGACATATCAATACCGAATATAGGCACAAGATTACATTTGATATACCATTAAATTTCTTTAGATTTAATCACGTCACATCAAATCTGTTGATGCATGGAAGTCTAAATTGGTGGCAGATAGAAGGAAGCACAAGTTAAGTAAGAGTGAGCATGGATTAGAGAGGCTTGCAGCTTCTAATCACACTACTATATAATTCAGAAACTCTTTGGATTATTGTTTTATGACTTTACATCTTATGTCCTCTCTTATCAGCATAAGCACTCAAAACATCCCATTAGTTGATGATCTGAGAAGTCCTAAAGGAGTCTCTTAGTTAACGTAAGGTGATTTAATTTGCATCCAGTGATGTATAACTTTTGAATTTGTCCCTGTGGTTTCACTCTTTGCAATGATAAAAACATACTCTCCTTAATTTGTTTCATGTAGCACAACTTGTTTCCCTAAAATCTGATGTAATCCTTGACCTCTGATCTGTAGGGTCCTGCAGTAATCTCCGTGTGATAATATTATCTCTTGAACTGACCGTTCAAAGGCCTTGGCAGTTGCAGGGTGTTCTTAATTAACTTCTCTGAGACACTGTTTATTCCATTTGTCTTTATTCTTTCTTATTTTCAGTGTCACCATGGCATCTGTGTGTTCTCATCTTTTTTTCTTTTTTTTTATTTCTTCACCCTAATTATAGACAGGGGAAATAAAAGTCTAACCTTGCTGGAAATTCATTAATATTAAAATATTCCCTGGATAAGCCTCTGAATCTTTAAGCTCCCTAGTTTGTCAGTACCTTACATAAGAGCTCACCTTTGGAGTCAATGCAGATCTACATTACAAATTAGTAATCATTTCTTGCTTATTTTAATTTACTTTTCAACTTAGAAACCTGCACAGAATTTCTGTTTTCATGCTGAGAATTGCTAGGGCTGAGCTGTTCCAATCTGAATGCAAAATGAGCAAATAACTTTTAAGAAATTATAATTTGAGTATGTCCTCTTAACAAGAGCTCAAAGTTATTTTCTACTGTTATTATAAACATTATTAAATATAAATGTAACACTATATAAATACACTGTGCACAGAGGTCGGTGTTCTATAAACTAAGAATTAGACTGTAATACCCTTGTTCACGGGACTTTTCAAGATGTTTCATTGGGACTTCTTGAGAAATACGAGGTGGACTTTTAGCCCTTTGCTATAGGTCTGTCAGCTTTTTTTTTTTTTTTTTTTTGGATAAAGGATACAAATTTAATAAGAAAAAAACCCACAAACAAAATAACCCAACTGAAATTACATACTGAATTATTTAGAAATGCACAGGAGATGAAAGCTGCTTCGAAGTTGCCAGGGCGGAGATAATGCATCATGATCAATAAATGAATGCTATCCTTAACCTAAACCCAAACATAGACATACATTATTAAACAGGTATAAAATTGTCTGATTTCATTATTAATGTAAGGGTATGCTTAGGTGTATGGCTGAGGAGGTCATGCAGTACAAAGCTACCGTTTGGTTTCATAGTTTTTATTTTTTAATGATTTTAAAGGATTATTGTTGACCAGATTTTGGTCTTCACATTCTGTTCAATCTCCCTCTCAGTTAAGTTCCTCATTTTCTATGGGAAGAAATGTAGGATTGGAGGGGTGTTTAAATTTAAATAAACTTAATAAACTTAAATAAATAATAAACTTGATAAGCTTAAATTTAAATAAAAAGAGACCTTAAATTAAGGAGTGCTTGGGGATTGTGCCTTCATAAAGCCCATGCCTGAAAACCACTCCTTCCATTAGAAAGGGAAAAGAGAACAGGCAGATAAGAATAAGTGTTGGTGCTACACTCGCCTAGTTCGTGCCGTGGTGTGTGAATAATGCCGGTACGCTAAACTTCCTTAATTTGCAAACCTTTCTGTAGCAGCTGTGACTTGCCGTTACTCTTCAGGATGCCTGTGCTGGTTGGGTCAAGCACCTTCTAACACTTTCTATATAGTACATATAGTGTATATATAACACTTTCTAACAGTTTCTAATAGTTTCCTCCCTAAAATGTCCTGTTCGTTCTTTTTTATATCTACCCTCATCTCTTCTTACCTGAGATTGTAAATGCCAATAGGTTTTGCTGATGATTTGCTGTGTAATGTTGCCTGCCTCTGGAGAAGACCGCAAGGCTTGGTGTGGCACAGCCTTGTTCTTCCGTTGACTCTTGTTCCTGTCATCAGCTGATTCTCTTTAAAGCCATTTTTAATATAGTATGAAATATTTGTAGAAATTTTGGCTGGAAGAATGAATTTGGCTGAGTCATGTAAGGCTTTTCAGCTTTACAGGTTACTGCTACTTTCCAGGTTGCAGCTTGGAGTATGTCTTCACTTGGCTTTAATTTACACCACCAAACTGTCAAAGTCCACATATATATTGCCCTGAAATGTGTGCGTTTCCATTAGTTAAACTGTTCTTAAAAACGCTACGGAACGAGAAGGGAGGAATTCTGTACCCTTTTGGAACTGAAAATAACTCTTTTGGAGAGAGAGATGAAGCTGTTCTGTATGTCCTGCTGTTCAGAAATAGTAGGTAGGTTACTTAAATTTTTTCACCTCCCCCTTTTTTTTTTCAAGCTACACTATAATCTGCAGTAATGCATTCGTTACTGCTACGTAGATTATAGAGGCGTCCCATGAAGTTCATGTGCATCTCTAGAGGATGAAGAGACTCGCTTCTAACTTGGACAGTACAGAATTTACCCACTTACGTACTCCCAGCCAGTGTGTTTACTTGATTCTTTCTGCTCGGGGAATGATGACCGTTGCATGTCATTCTAAGACTGCCTTGTGATTCCAGTACTTTCTGTCTATAATCAAGAAAGAAATAGTTAGAACTGCTTTTCTTGTAAGTAATATCATTTTATTAATCTTTCTTCTAAACTTTCATAGCAGCTTTTTATTTTGAAGCTGTGCCTGTTGGGCAAATTGACTCCCACATTTTCATATTCTTCTGCAAAGCATAAATCTTACAAACTTCTCCGAAAGGTCCAGTTTTCAGGGTGCTCTTTGTGGTAGTTGACAGACTTTTAAATCTTATGCAGTATTGTTCATGCATAAACTTAAAAAGCAGACAAAAGAGAAACTTTATAAGCTTCATGCTTTACTCAAATGAATAGGCACAATGAAGCATCTTGCTTCATAAAAACTTAAAAAATCATTTCAATTCCTATATAATGTATGAATTATCCTGAATCATTAAAAAATAACTATATTAATGTTAAAATCTCCAAAAAGAGTCAAGAAACCATGAATTGAAATTGAAATGTATCTTGTAATATTATTATTTTGTAATAATTAGACAAAATGATGCTTCCTGTGTTAAAAAGGATAAAACAAGAACCATCTATACGTGTATATAGTCTTCCAGGAGAGATGGAGAACATATATATAAAATGTGGCATCTCCACCATTAGCCTGCTCCATCACTTGTCTGCCCCAATAATTATCTCTGTGTTCCTAAACTGGCTGTTAGTGAGGTGCCCAGGCCACTTCACATATCTTCAGCCCTTACCGGCTTCTTGCATCCTAGTTTTCTAGAAAGGCGAGGGATGATCTGTATACTGCCTTACGCCACTGGATGTCAATTTTCTTATGGATGTAAATACCTGGCTATCATGGTGAAGGGCTATAACTCAGGAATGTGGGCAGTAACATTTTAGATCATCGGAAATTATTTATTTCATTGTTTTAAAAATAGCTTCTACACTTTTTATTGTGATTTGAGGTGGTGATGGTATGATGCATGATTTCTGTTAAGCTAGATTTCACACCGGGTGAGTATTATCATTTTACTGTGGAGAAAGGCAGGGAGATTGGATATGAATTCCAAAGTTTTGGTACAATTTTAGAATCCTTTAGGTTGTATTCCAGTGCAGAAATGCCCTATAGTCTCCTCTGTTTGAAAGAGTCCTTCAATTTTTTAATACTCTAAGTAAATATATAAAGATAATGTCAGACTGTCCTCCGCTTTTTGTTATTCCTTCTTCCACAGTGGAATTTGAACTTGTAAATGCTGCTAGACTCAGCTATCTGAGACGCTCTTGTCTCTAGACATTACATTTTGGTAGATTGTCTATTTATGAGAGAGGCAAGAATGTCCCTTGTTGTCGTGTAGCTGGATAGGGTGGGACGGGCGGGCTGTGACCCTCCTTGTCCCCCTCCCACGTGCCCGGCGGTGCAGGTTGTTCAGGAGGGCAGCGGGCAGTTCCTGGCAGCTAGATGTGCGGTCGCCTGTTGTGTGGCTCACCCGAGTGTCTCGCCACCCTGATGGCTGATCGGAGCAGCAGGCCAGTGGACCCTGCTCAGGCCCTGGGCAATGGGGAATGGGAATGTTGCCATTCCGAGCGAGGTGGACAACTGTCAGAGCCTTGTCACAGGGCGTCTGTTAAGGATGTCAGTGATTCATATTCAGCCCCCAGAATAATCAGAATAGGATCCTGCCATGGGTCTGTTGGCTCCCTCTCATTCTGCCAGGGACTGACCCCTCCTGGAGCTTGCCGTGAGTCAATACTGGACGATGACGAACCATTTGTCAGGTCCAGTGGCAGAGAGAACGTTCTGCCCTTTCGGCACTCTAGGCCCACTCTCTGTGGGCCATAACCGTAACTCTGTGTGTGTCATCCTGAAGCCACGAGCTGCTCTTTCCCCTTATTCCCAGCCAGTAAAGAGATCTCCTGGTATTCAAGACCTGCAGAGTAAAGTTCAAGAACTAGATTCCGTATAACGCAGGTTTGTTGTACTTACAGCTACATACTGAATTAGTTTTCAACCTTGCTCCTTACTTTTGAAAGAATGGAACAAAATTCAGTGCTGGGTGGAGTTTAGTGTTATCAAAGAAGATAATGTAACCCCTCAAAAGATGTACTGGAAGAGAAAGAGGAGAAATGGAGATTAGGGGGGTTATGTAACAAAGCTGTATGTTTAACTTCATTCGCTTTCATAGGGCTCCTGGTGTAGGCATCCTTGAAAGATGGAAAACTTAGGCGAGGGAAGGCTGCTTTTTTTTTTTTTAAAGGTATGTTTGAGCTCTTAATAATTTCAACATGTAGTAGAAAAGTGATATTTCACACATTGGGCTACCTTTGCTCCCTTCCTTGAAAGTCATTGGGAAAGCTGTTATCAACTTCAAAGTCAGCAGATTTAATCCCAAGCAAAATGCTAAATTTAAGCATAAAAGGAAGATTGTATATTATTATTTTGTATTCTATTTAGCCATGCATCTTTTAAAAAGTTTTATTTATCGCAACATGATGACAGGATTTTTCTTAAAGCTTTAGATAGCATCTGTGTGATTTTACAGGGATATTTCAACACTAGCAGAAATAAAGGAAAAGAAGATGCATCTTTCTTTCTATTACAAGTTAGCTCCTTTAAAGGAATCTCAGTGATTCCATGCTAGTTACTGACGTCATCTAAGTCAAATACATGAAGGCAATGTAAGAACAGGTATCGCTTATTTGTCTTTTTCATCTAATTTATTTTGTCATTCCTTTTTAGAGTTGTACATTTTTCTTTTTATTTTATATCTATTATTGAAACTGTGAAGCTATCACTAGATATGTGGCTGCAACCAGATTTCAGATGCGATGGGTAAAACTGATTAAGTGTTCTTACCAGGGACAAGAGAGTCCAAGGTCTCCGGCTCTTTGAAGGCCACAATCCTTGCTGAAAATAGAATGTGGCCATAAATTGCAGGAAAACAGCGATTCAACCTGAAGCTTTCAGAAGCCTTGGGAAGAAACTCTGCAAGCTTGCAGAAGCAGTATGTGCACATACATTCCTTTTATTTATTTTTTCCTAAAGGATTAAGATTTGGAGCAGATCTTGTATTACCTGTATCCTATACAGAATGCAGACACAATAATCCTTATCGCTGTCAAAAGTCACCCTGATCCTATCATCTATTATTCTGTTATGTAAACCACCAAATACAATTGCCGTTGTCTATATTATTCTTCCCTCTTCACCTACCATTGGCTGCAGTCAGCAAGAGGATATACTAGGGAGATGGACCCTGGATCAGCTGTTCATATGTTCCTCAGCCCAGGAGGAGGGTGCAGTAGAAGAAGGTCTAGTACTGAATTTCCTGTGCATTTAAGTTGCATTAAAGAATCCAGAGTTGAAGGATCGGTCCCTGGAAAGCTGTGTCTCTCTGGTAATCCATCTCTGTTCCTCCTCAAGCCCATACCTCTGTACATGCCTGTCTCGATGTACAGTCCTGTATGGTTTTGGTGTGACAATACTGTTGGAAATATACTACAGGAGCCTAAAGAAAATGAGAAGATGTGTTTGTGCAGGAGTAACTGCATGCTAAAGGAGCAGGGAAAGAAGATGTAAACCTGGGAACACTAGAAAATTTCTACAGTAATTATGAACATATGAAATTTTAAGGGCCTGCACAAAAGCTTTCATTTTATCCTGAATTCCTAACTGGCTAGCTCATGGTTCTGCTCTCGCTTTTTCACAAATTGCGTGGCTACCTCAACTTGCCTGTGCTGCTCGATTATGCTATTGCCTTTGAAGGTATGTGTCATATTTTAATCAATCTTTGTGTAAGAGCTCCTCTTAATTTCTGTGAGTGCTGCCCCCTCCAGCTCTTGTTCTTCACCTCTTGGAACACACAGGTTTGGTTGCTCTCAAAAATCATACTGGCATCAAGGTCTCATAAATGTTAGCAAAAAATCCCTGTTGGATTCCATTGTTTTAAGGTTGAGAGGCCAAACCTGGCAAATCTGTCCTCATAACTGAAATTCCCCCAAATGCGGTGTGAACTGATAGCTCTGACCTGCACCTGCTTGATTTCTGCAATGTTTTTATGTGGTAATCAAAATTGCACATAATTTTCCAGGTGAACCTTCAGTAGCGTCTCACACATTGCCAGGATGCCTTCCCATGATTTATACTTCCTTCCCTTGTTTGCCCAATGTGGTGGTGCTTACTGCTGCACAGATGGTTTTATTATCTGCAATCACCACAAGATCTCCCTTATGGCTTCTATATTCAACAGTGATTTTTCTATGCTTAGTTTTGATTTCCAGTTTATTGCCTTGCTTTTGCCAGCACTGGGTTGTCTGTATCCACCCAAAAACCAAATCTACTCAATCACTGTGTATCTGGTGGTTCTGCTCTATCTTACTGTATTTGTGTTATTGTTTGTTAAAAGTAGTCGTTCTGGAAACGGAACGTTTCTCTGCCTCGTTTATATACCAGATAAATAATTCCAGTATGCTGACCCGGCAGCTTTCCTTTTGATACTTATTTTGCCTCTACATTTTGCTGTCTGCTGATAATTCTGGTATTGCCTAAGTAGAAGATTATTTTAATTCCTCCCTGGAAATGCATATTTTTTTGCTTTTTACTTGCCTAGCATGTACAGCTTTGTTAAAGTACAAAGGGAATGCAGCTGATCCACTGCTCTTTTGTCCTTCAGAACAATGAACTATTTAAAGGAACTAGAGAAAGAATGTCATTTTTTTCTTTGGTAAATCTGTGCCATTCATCAAGTAGTGTCGTTCTGTATTTGTGTTCACATGAACGTTTCCTGTCTTAATATTGGTTTCTCTCTTAATATTTAGTTTTTTTTCTGTAGTACAAATCCAGTTAGAGCACCATTGTCCCTTGAAACGGATAAGGTGATTTAGTCTAGTAGCGTAGGTAGATACCATGTTATAACTCTGCCCCTAAGCCAGGTTACATTTTAGACACAAAAATAGGGATGTTTAGGTAACACGGTTAAAATGTGATTTAGTTATACCTCAGCTTCAAAACATGCCTTGACAAAATTTAACTGCATGCTTTTTGAGACTCGGGTAGAGTGGGTTTTTGCAGCGATGTTGACCCAGATACTGAGCTTAGGATAATAACTACAGTCTCTGTGATTTATTGGATGAATATATCTGTAAACTTTGTTTTCTCCTGCACATCATCTGGAATTCTCTGTATTTGAGTCTAGTATGGTCAAAAATAGAGATCATCTAGATCTGATTAACATTATTCCTTCATTCCATCTACTGTTGCCTTCTGAATGGAGTAGAAATGACTGGTTTGAAGAGCAGATATCTACCCCTTACCTTGTCTTCTAGAAGAAGCCTCTGTAAATTAATCTGTCTTTCAATAGTAGAAAGACCACAGGTTGTTTTAAACATAGTCTAGAAACTACTTGTAATTGAGAAAGATGTAGGACTAACATCCAAGCTCACCATCACTAAAAATTATCAAAGAAATGCAGTTGATTTTCTGTATTTTTTCTGTACTTTATATGTTTAATTCTTATGCTAGGAATCTCTAGAGTATTTGCAATGTCTTGATTAAATTGCTACTCAAAGCACACTCACAAAATTACTGTTCTTCATTGACAGGGAAATACAATCTCATCAAATACCAATACATGTTTCTTGAACCTTGATCACGGAGCACTTGCACTCACCTTTGAATTGATTTGTGAAATATGCTGCTCCAATTAGTACATCTGATATGTCTTTAAAAAATGGAAATAACTCTAATCCATATAAATTACAGGAGAAGAGTGTCTTTTCCTGAGCGATAAAGCAGTCTTGGAGTATTAGTAATGATCAGCAATGATGAGAGTGCCAGAAAGGAAGGAAAAACAGAAAAACAGTGTAGGGATTGTGTAAAGAAGGAGCTTTGGATTTAGTTGCCTCTTTGGGTTCTGTGTGATATAAGATGCTTGTAGACAAACCTTTGCTCAGCATCAGAAATAAAGCACTGAGACTTGGATCAGCTTCAGGAGTGTGATGTTGGCATTTTGTCCCACCCTGATCATGCTTCGCGTGATTCATTAGCAATAAGTGATGCAGCAAAGGAGCAGAAATAGGACATGCACTGTGTGAGGACACCAGCAGGCTGTGTTCTAGCTTTTTTTTCCCCTCTCTGTGGTATGCTCACAGTCACTGATTGCACTGACTCAAATCTTATGTTCTGGCATAGATGCCTGAACAGGAGTTGATTCGGCAGTACACAGTAACGTGGCTTAGTCCGTGTCTTCACCGAACGGGTTGTGATGCATCTTAGCTGACTCCATTTTTTTCCTTTGGTTTCCTGTATTTGTAGGTATTTTGTAAAATATTTTTGGCTTCCTCCATCTCTAACTCCAGAATATCATACCAGTTCAAGATATCCATTTAACTTGTGTTCATCATTGGACGTGCCTGTTCTTTGATCTTATGTTTTTGGCTTTATATCTGAGCACTATGATTAGATTGCTTTTTGAATGAACTCCAAGTCTTCCTGTGCTGCATTTGACAGTTTCCAATAAGCCTACATTTCTGATTCATGGATAGCACAGCTATAAAATTTGGCACAGAATGGTTTTCCATAGCAGTAAACAAAATGAAAATCTAGAAATCAAAAAGAGTCTTACAGGCAAAGGTTTTTACCCCTTGTGCTCTTCTTTATTTCTTTTCTTTTTCTATTATTAAGGCATTTGCAGAACTCGGCTTCCCTGTTACACTGAAGTACATTCCAGTTTCATTTAAGTACAGAAAATACCTTTTCATTCATTCAACCATGAAGCTATTGCTGTTCCAAATGGATTTTTCTATAAACATCATCCCATGTAGTCAGGTATGGATCACATCAAAACAATCGGTTTGAAAAGAGTCACTGCGATGCTGCCTAACATTTTGTTTCTCCTTTGCTGTCAGAAGCTTTTTTATCTAGTAAGTGCCTCAATGAAAAGTTCTTCTAAATCCTCAAACCTTATTTTTATATCATTTTTTTCAGTACACATAATGTGCAACTTAAGGTGCCCCTGATCTCTGCTCTTAGCTGGTCATCACTTCAGACTAAAGATGTTTCGCAGCAGCACCCATGGTCTCTCCGCATTGTCCATCCTCTCCGTTCCTTCCTGATGGCTGTTTAAATTTTCAGCTTCCTCCCTGAATATACACTGTTTCCCTTGGAAAATTTCAGTAGCCTTTCACAACTCTTCTGCCAGAGCCACAGCTGCTTTTTGATTTATCACTGTTTTTATTCCTTTGCTTCTCCTTTCTCTCTTCTTTGTAACCTGTGTGACCAACTCATCTTTTTATAGATACAGTGTAATCAAAGTGGTATCCAATCTAACTGTTTCTGTGAAAATGCCTTTTTGTTTTCCTTTACAATTGCAAAATATGGTGTAATACCGACAGAGAGATGCTTTGCTTTGAGATTAAACACTAATTCCAGTTATTTAAACTTTCCTCATAAACTAACAGGAAAAGAGTGATCATTGTGAAAATGAGATACATTTTTCAGTTTATATTGCATTTTGTGAGTGCGTGGAGTTAAATCATATAAAGCCATTATGTTAAACATACAGAGGGAACATAAAAATAGAAAGCCCAACCACAGTGCAGAAATAGGGGAGAACGGGGAAGACTATTGAATAGAAAGACTCTACCCTACTCCAATGAGTTAAGTGGGTGGTTTAATCTTTCCTGGACTGAGATGTGCATCAAAAGAGTTATTGAACCATTGAAAGACCTTGGGCCTGGCAAAGGAAGTGGAGATGAATGAACTGTCAGAAACAGGCTGTAGAGCTTATAGGAGCTTCTTAAAGAACGTGCTGCTTCTCTCAACACAGCAGTGGTGCAAAGTGTTTGAACTGAACTCGTCAAGTCTCTATTGCAAGGAAAAATTAAAGCGCAAGTAAAGTAGCCTTGTTGTTTTAGCCTTCGCTTCTGTTCAGTAAGCGTTGTAGTCTGCCAGAAACGGAGGCCCTTCAGCTGGCTGTTTCACTTGGCCTTGTTGAGTTAGGGAGCTGTGGGCACGGGGGTTAGCTTGGGGTTAGGAAAACCGCACAAATGGGCCATGTGTGGAATGGAAGCTGCAGATGGCGGTGGGAGACAAAGGGACTTGCTTCTCACGTGTGGCTGTGTCTAAGGTGCAAAAACTATGTATGAACAACCTGAAATGTAAGAGTACATCAGAAGGAAGAGTGATACGGAATTATGGTTCAGCGATTTTCTAGAAACTTGTTGTAAAGAAACATTTGTCTTTCCAAACTGAGATACCAAAATTGTCAATTTATGTTAAGACAATTTATAACCTCTTGTATGTGAATGTGCTTTCTTGGCCTGTCTGTTAACATCTATTCCTCCTTATTCTTAACTACATAAATTAAAGAAACATAATAAAACTTGCATCATCAGATTCAGTAGAAGTTCTTGCCAGCTGCTACCATGTTATTGAGTAATACATCATCAAGATGATAGTGTATTTGTAATGATGTATTGCGTAGAGGCATCATTAGGGGAACTGCATTCAGTGATATATTAGTCAATAACAGTCCTTAGGAGGAAAGTATTCTGAAAAGTCAAACTCCAAAGCCTTGTTCTGAAAGTTGCCAGTAAATGCACTGTAAATGGAAGACGTTGACAGCTCGTGTTCATCTGTTGTCATCTCTCTGTATGTGAAAGACTTTATACGAAAGTCACCAGAATCTTGATTTCAGTTGAAATAGAAATAAAAGGAAATAATGACAGAAGGAGAAGAAAGGAGCTGTCTTCACTGAGCTACGGAAAAGGGCCTAGATCGGTCCCAAGTGACCAGAGCATGAAGTTCTGGCCCAGTGCAGATGTCTGGTGGACTCTCCTCATGCAAGATCCTTGCAGGAGTTAGACTGGAAATCTGTGTCAGGCTGAGCAATGATCTTTTTAATTTTCTCTTTAGGTGATTTTTCAGTAGAAAAAACTGTAGCACACTCATAATCTGTCCCGTCTCTCTCTAATTAACAACCTGTGCTAATGATTATAACTCTAGATTGTGGCACAGCTTTGTTACTTATCTAGGTAATTGCTATACCTATAGATACATGTATTAGAAGCAAATTGGAAGGGATAAATGGAGCCTAATTTAGTTGAGTAGGTGTGAATATGAAGTATGGGTGAACAATCATAAGTGCTAAAAAGTGCACATAAATGTCAGCATTTGTTCTGTTTACCATTTTTGAAACCCTTGTGTTTGGTTTTTTGTTTTTTTCAAAATTTCAAGGATAGATTAAAAAATACTACTATATAGAGATGAGAATTTAACTTTCAGTATGCAAATTATGCCGTAAGCATCATGGCCTTATTGAAACAAAGTGCTTTTCTTAAATTCTTGCCTTTTTAAAGAAACTCCTTTTAAGTGAGCCTGACAATGAAATGATTGTTTCTGTGTGGCTATGCAGGCAAATAAATAATAACAGGATATGACTAATCTCATCTTAGGCAAAAGTCTTTTCTAGTGAGAAATTTTTCAAATACACTTCTTAAACGGTAAAGATATATATATATATATATTTTTCCCCCCTAAATTGGGTAATTTCTAGTGAATAAATTGGAAAACATGAAATACCAAAGATAAATACTTGTGAAGTGCAAAAAGGTTAAATTAACATTTATTGGGGACTTTTTAAGCCAACAGTTTTACAGTACTTCGATAACTATGAATGAAGATTTGTAAGCATTTCTTGTTATTAAACACTTTGCAGCACAGGGTTCCTTTAGGAAATGGCTCTTTTCCAATGCCAACAGTAGGTGTCTTAGTGTTCACATATTGAGTGATATCCAGATCTGAAAGGTTCATAATTTGGGGCTGATGGTGTTAGTTTCCATATTTGGTGTCTCATCAGTTTGAAAAGCATGAGAATGAGCTTTCACACCATATTTTGACCCACATAATGTTAAATAAGAGAAAAATCAAATCTAAGTGTATCTGCACACTTAGTTTATAGTCATAAGAAGTTGGGGTTCTGTATAACAGCTTTGAGGCTGGAGAGCTGTAATTATACTCAAACCTGTTTCACATGTCTGTTCTTTGCTAGGTGAACCTGAACCAATGTCCATGATCAAAGCAGCCTTCTCACAGGTGGGGAAGGTCAGGTTCTAGAGCGAAATTGCCATGAACCGTCTGCCTTTAAAATCACATTGAAGTGGACAATGGCTTTATAGTCAAACATTTAATTTACTTTCCCTTATTTAAAAACCATGTCTCTAGTGCTGCTGAAGATGTTTTCATGGCATTCAATGAAAGCTGGATTGGCTCCATAGTGAACGACCCAGTTATCGGGGGGGAGTCCATTTAAAATTACACAGCTTTTTTCTTTCTAGGGATTAATATCTAATATTTTATCTAGAAAGACATCTAGAATAAATGGGGGTCTTCTGCCAACTGAAAACACAGAGGTTCAACTGCCTACGTCAGGTCAGTTTAAAATTTCAGCTAAATTATTTATTCCAAAGATAGCAGAAAGGGAAGTGGTTAATTTGGAAGTTGGACTTTTGAAGCTGCCAGCATTTTTTACTTGCAGTTTGACCACAGCAAACTTCACGATCCTGTAGGTTTAAACCAATATTATGTACACGTTCTGTTCAGCTGACGCCGTCCTTCCGGTTGCAGGGGGAATAAAGAAGAGCATGGCCCAAGACTGACCGTCCTATAAAAACAGGTGCCAGGAAAAATACAAAGCTGCAGAATTTGGGTATCAGTTCTGACAAAAACAGTGTCACTTTGCAAGTTTTCTAACCAGTATATAGTAAACCACCGAATGTCTGCTTAGTTTCTTAGCCCCCGCAGAAGCCTGTTGACTATCTAAACGATCCGTGTGCTCTGAGAGCTTCAGGCAATCCACCCCAGCCCCGTGGAATAAATACTGCCTTTCAGTAAATCTCCTTTTCTTGTTTACTATATTATACTTTCCTGGAATTTCCTTAAATTATCTCTGCAAGGTAAACTGCTCCTACGTTCTCTTCCTATAGATTACAAATACAGTGTTGGCCGCTCTGCGCAGGCTAGGTGAAGCCAGCAGCAGAACTCGGTTTGTGCTCGAACCTTTCCTCTGGAAACCCGGGGCTCGGCCTTTGCTCCTGCACATGGAAGTCAGCAGCAGCCAGTGCCTGGTGGGGGCTGCAGCAGTTTTCCCATTCCTCAGACGTTTTTAAATTTTTTGGTAAATAATTCCTCAAATCAGAATGAAAGTCTGAAATCTCAGAAAAAAATCAGATTGAAAGAAGAAATAAATCGCCTCAATTCATATGAATGTCTTGCTTCAGTAGTCCAATAACATTTCCATTTGCTTTTGACAATCTTAAAGTTGCTGTAATTAGTGTGATTCCTGAATTGAAGTGTTGTTTTACAGAAAAAGTCTAACTGAGAAATCTTTCAAAATTGTCTTTATTGTGGAAAGTTTTGTTTTGATAGAATCAGCATTTTCTGACTAAAATGATTTGTAGAAAAAAACCCTCCTGACACCAGATTTATTAATGTTTTCCCTCAACGGTGAGCCAAGAGGAAGAAAATTAGGATTCAGAGAGACATCTCTGAGACACAGTAGTTCTCAAGCTCTCCCTGAGGACAGCGTAATTACGCACTAGTGTAGATCTTTCCACCCAACTGCAGTGTAGCTGTTAAAATAATGGGCCACGTTTTTCTCTTATTCTCACATGAAGAGCTACAGAGTTCGACCCAATAATAATGAAATTAAATCAGGTGAATCTGAGCTTGTCTTCTTAAGAACTGACCTGATATTTAATTTTTGATTTAAAATATTAAATTCCGTTAATCTTTTCTGTAAGTAAGAGTTTACCATTTAACAGATGGGATGCAAAAAGGTTTCATCAGGTTAAAAGAGAAAACTTATGTCCCTGATCAATGTTTATCTTTCTGTTAATTTTGAAATTATCTTTAGAGTCTTGGCTCTCCAAAGCAGATGGGCTGTAGGCTTGCTGTAAATCACCCTTAAAGTAGCTGTCTCTCCTAACGTGTTGGGTTGTAAAGTGTAGGTGCTACTGGAATTGTGTGGAGTACACAGTCCATCTTTCCCATTTTGCTTTTACTTTCTCACATCACCCGGACTTGTTCTGTTTGCAGTTTTGATGTGACTTTTTTAATATACCTAAAAATCTTTGTTCCTATATAGATTGCTAAATATTTCACCCGGGGTATATTCCTATCTCTGCTTCTGTTTTTGTGCATCCTCTTCTGGCACCTGAATGCACAGACTTTCTTGGATGCCTTCTTCTCACCTCTCTCCTTTTCCTCCCTGCATCCACTCTCTTAGTATATAATAGTTATTTATGCTTTCATGTATAAACAGCAAACAGATGACAAACAGATCAGCAAATTCTCTGATTGATAGTTAACAATGCCAAAAGAGGACAGTACCAGTTCAACATAGGACAACAAATTCTGAATATTCAACATGAACTGTTCATTCAGGTTTTTTTAATGATTTTACCATTAGTTTAATATTTTTTGTTGTTTTTACTTTGTGGGCTTGTAATACGCTATTGCCTCTTTGTCATGTTGCTTTTAACACTTTTTATGTAGTGGTAAAAGACTTCTTCTGTAACCTACAGTCAAAAAACTAGATTAGGAAAGGAAGAACCAAGCTGCAGATGGATTACATGAATAACTTGGGATAGGAGAGCTCTGTTCAACTCACAGACTGTTCTATCTCCTGATTTTGCCAAGAGCTCATCTTTCAGTGATCTGTTGCTGTGAAAGAACTGTATATAGAAACTTTCATCAACTGAAGAAGAGCTCCATCCCTGTCTCCAGCAGACAGCAAGTGCTCCTGAGATTGTATTAGCTTTCTCATTTTGCCTCTATTTCAGTTGTGCCGTTGAGTCAACTTTGAACTTGATGGTAAAGATTTTAATTTGCTACTTTTGGATTCCTGCAATTGCACAGTAGTGTTTCTTCATAATGTCAACAAAGTCACCAGTTTTGTAAGTAGGTCTGCGTTTGGTATTTTTAGGAAGGCTTCCATATGTGCAATATAACAACTGCTAGAACATATCAGGAAATAAAATAGAGAGGAAACATAAGTTCAGATCTGAAATCATCACCTTTAATTTTGCTTGAATTAAAGAAGAAGATTCCTTTACCTGTACTTTCCTCCCTTTATCTTGCAGGTGTTTCACCAATATGTAAAGAGCATCTTGACTGGCAGGAAGTTTCCTGAAGGGGGGGACCCCAAAACAGCAAATTAGACTTGTTTTTGTAAATATGACTAAGAAGCAGGAATAAAATGAAATAATTTGGTGAAAAAAAAAAAAAAAAAAAACAGCTTAGGGATAGCTGTGAGGGAGAAAGCAGTCCAGTTCTCCAGCATACTGATATGAAACAGAATCCTCTGCAAGCAACCTAGGAAGTGAAAAAGGAGAGGGGAAGAAAAAAACAAGAAAGGAAAATGTGTGCTTGGCCACTATGAAAATGGGGCTAAGCTGATATTTTACAGTTATTTTTATTATAATTATTCAACCTTATTTAAGAAAGGAGCTTTTACATTTTTTAACCTGTGTAGCTTTCTTTTTTGAGGAAAAAAATATCCCCTTTTCTTTGCTAACAGAAACCCTCACACTGGCACACTCTTCTGTTTTTCCAAAGGTTTACCTGGTTTTACTTGCTCGTGCATTGAGCCAATCTGCAGGGAGAATTAATATATTAGATATACCAAGCCAGCTCATTTTTCTTCTGTCACTTTTGCCATGATTAATGATAGCAAAAGAGTGTTTAACTCTGTTCCGAATGACACTTCTGGTATTGCTCAGTGCTTGGATTTTTTTAAAGTCTGTTATCATTAACTAAAAATAAATTCAAGTTAATCTGCAAAGGCAGATAGAACTATTTCCTTTACTTTCTTGTTTATTCTTGTTTTGCCCTTCTGGAATCACTGCATTTATGTATTCAAATATTTTGAAAGTTTCCAGCAACTGTAAAGATGATGCGATTAGACAGTGTCTAGGCTTCCTGTATGGTATAAACATAGGGAGATAGATCGATGTCTTTTTTAAGTGGACAGTTTCTAACTTTCATACTTGTTAATGCACGAAGAGAACTCTGCGCCCTGAGACGGCTGGAAAATGAAAATCCTTCTCCCATCTGATAAACCAGCTCTAAAGAGAATCAATACCTAAATCTGTCACGTGCTTTTGTAACACTAAACTGCCCTATAACCCTGGAAAAAACGGCCAGGAAGCCATTAGGAACAGGAAATGCTTCTAACGGGGTTGGTGGAGGAAGAGTGCAAACGGCTTTTCGGCAGAGCGGCAGGAAGAGACCTGCCCCGCGCGGGGGGCCGGGGGCTCGGTGTGCGTGCGAGGAGGTGCCCTCCCCGCAGCAGGGCCCGCGCGCGCCCACGCTCCCCCCGGCTCCCCTCGAGCCTTGCCTCGCTCGTGGGAGGTGAGCGATTTTCTCCCCTTCCTACGCTGGGGAAGGAGCTTCGCTGTACCAGACACCAGCCAAAATAACACAAAACACTTGCGCAAGTCTTCTCTTGAGATGTTAACACATAAGCGTGGCATAATTATCAGTGATTTTTCTCCTGTTTTCCCTCTCAGGAATGTGGAAGGATTTTAAATTGTATTTCTGCCAGTAGGTGGAGGTAGCAATTCCCCACACCGCCTCGTAGGAGAGCGAGCCTTCCCAGGGTTTCCTGAGGCAGTGCTGCGAAGCCTCGGGTGAGCTGCTCGGCAGGGTGTGCTCTCGGTGTGCCCGTAACACGTCCATGCTACGCTGACAGATACTGTCTTTAGTGAGTCTTCGCAACGCACCGGGAGTCTCTCCTGTTTTTGAGTCGCTGCAAAGTAAAACTACCTATTATCAAAGCGTATTATTTCATAAGCAAACTGCCCATCAACCAGCTAGAAAGAGAAAAAAAAATTGCATTATTAATGCAGATTGGTAATACTGTGAAAACTGTTCAGCCACTGTGAAAACTCCTCATCCACCAACAGGCAAAAAGAAAATTTGAATTATTAATGTGTATTATTAATTCTACCCAAAATCCCTTAAAGGGAAATGAAAGGTTTCAGCATTTCTTTTGAAAAGATTTTAGAGTGGTGAAACTAGTGTATGCATAGCAGCTGTCTACAGCATATTAGAAGAACATAAATTATGAATGAGTTATGGAGTATCAACCCACAAGAAAAGCAAAATATATGTTGTTAAAGTATATTATTTATATTAAATGAAATCCCAAGAAAGATCACTTTTAGGAACTGGGCAATGACTGTTTTTTGCAGACTTACTAATCAGTGGACAAAATGAAATCATATATCATGGATGTTCTTTATCTGTCTTAACAGCTTGGGTTTGAGAAAATCAAAGCCCTCTCTGAAAACCGATTTGACTTAGGGGAAGGTACTGATGGTGCAACAAAGATGAAGGGTGGGAAATGTGCTCGAGCGTGTTCAGCCCTCCTCCCACGAGGGGCTGCCCCTGTGATCGGGGATGCACACGGCTGAAAGGGGGGAAGAAGGGAAAGCAAACAGTGCAGCTTGGCAAGCACTTAGATTGCTTGTCAAATTGATGCAAAACTCAATGCTTGTTCTTTTAAGGGTGGGCAGCTGTATTATTCTTTCTTTTATTATGACAGGATATGAGAAAATAATGAGAAAAGAAGTACAGAAGCTGGTACAAAAGACGAAGGGGGAAGCGATGTCCCAGTGGGAATACATCCTTCGTTAGTTTGTGCTTTTGCTCCAAAAGCATTTCCATTCTCCCTGAGGCTTAGGGATGCATCTTTGGCTTTAGTAGTAAGGCAGAAACAAATATGCACAAATGTCCTATTTACGTCATTCTTGAAACTGTAGAGTATGCAGTCCAAGAGCTTCAGCAAAGCTATTTTAACTATAATCTATGTCAAATATATTAGGTCGAGAAGCTAAATTAGATCCCTTTTATGTTACAGAATCTCTTGGTTTCAGGTCACTGAGCCCATTTCCTAGAACCTGATACATATTTCAGACCATTTGATACTATTTAAAAAAAAAACTGCCAGATATACTCTGGAGATCAGGGCTAACTTATCTTGATGATCTGCCAGATCATGATGTTTTTATTGAATGCATAGTCTGTACTTACTCGTACAAAAATCCCAGTGATGTCAGTAGTCTCTGAATGAGAGATCTCGAAGGCCGGATTTGAACTGGACAGAGTTTAAAAGCCTAAAGGTGCCAATAAGTATGTACAGCAATTCTTCAATACACAACTGCTTCACGTCCATTGGAGTTCATCGCAGCTGGTACTGTTGCGCGGTCTGCAGTGTGCTCACGTTATGTGAGTAAATCTGTGTAATGCCCAAATAACAGTTGAATAGGTTGATGTGTAGTTATTTGTGTTTAGGTGAAATACAAAGTTTTCCTAATTCTGGAATGAATAGTGGTATGTCTCTACGCATTGCCCTGATACTGCACCTACTAATGGCTGGGTGTGACACTCTTAACAGAATAGTACCTTCCCCTGTAAAGTGCTTCTATTGATTCAGTAAAAGGATTATTTTGAGACAGAACGTGGCCTTAGCCAGGCTTATGAACATTTTACTCATCCGAGTAGTCCCAGTGGAGATGATCCATCTATCTATCAAAGGTACTTTTATGGTTGTCATCAGCACTGTGGCTGAGTGCTTCCAGTCTTCAGTGTTTTTATCCTCGCAGCACCACATTTATCTTATTCTATCTGTGGAGACTGAGGCATAGAAGGAGTAAATGGCTTTCTGAAGATCATCTAGGAAGTTTATACTGGGAGAGTGCCAGAACAAAGTCTCAACACGTAGTATTAGCACTGCGACCCCTGGCCCGTCTTTCCTCCCTGGTGGGGATACCTAAGGAGTGAGGGTCAGATGGACACCATATGAGTGAAGGCCCAAAAATGAATTACTGCAGATGGATGTGTGATCAGCACAGATCTTTTATCTTACCTTAAATTTGTATTACAGGCTTATTTTGATCATGTTGTTAAACAAAAATTGACTATTATTTTTAAATTTAGAACCTTCTTCACCCAGCAGGCTGTCTGAACTCTAAAAGACACAACATATTTAGTTTGTACTTGCTTATTTTTGCAGACCTGAACAACTGCAGAACAGATGGTTCAGCTGGTAATGGAGATAAAAGGCTTTATACATGAAAAAAAAAAAAAAGTTAGCCATTTCTATTTCGTTTTTGCTTTGGCATTTTGCCCCGCTTTTGCATCATTATGTATCATATTAAATGAAGCGTTTCTAAAAGTTATCAACTTTTTAATACTTCTTTTAATGATCCATGGTTTATTCTGTGTAGGCCAGGCAACCTTAAAAGTAAACTTTGACCCAAAGAAGTAAAGATTTAGAGTTAAGAATTGGTTCAAAAATAAGGGATATCCTTTAGAATTTCTGATGAAATGTGTATTTTGTCTTAGGCTTTTTCTCCTTCTTTTGAAGTCGTTTGTCCTGGACAGACAGTATAAGATTTTGCTCTCTGAAAATACTTCTGTTTCAACACATACTATCTGATGCAATATGGCTATAGCTGCTTTCTACACCAATTAGTTACCTTATGTTACCAAATTAGGTAAAAAGGTGATTCCTCAGAAAAATGTCTTGCTTCTTTAAAGCCTCATAGATGGTTCATTACAAGCTGCCTCTAAGTAGTCCAAGTTAATGTTCAGTAGATCAGGTGCTAAAGAACACTGCTAAACTCTGGGCCAGTCCATCGAAATGTTTAAATATGTGGAAGTCTCATTAAAGTCAGTGGGACTGTGTTCAAGGGTTTAGAGCTAAGTGCCCACTTCAGGGTTTTGCCGAGTCAATGCCTTGGTCCAAACAGTGAGGGGGAGTGTTTGTGTCCTGGCCCCTGGCAACCTGCGTGTGCAGTGGCGTTCCAGACAAAAAAAAAATCGCAGTCACAAAATAAGGGCTTTTCTGCATCATCAGCAATTCTGAAGATTGTACTGATCTTTGAGATTCTTCAAATGTTTTTTTAATGCGTTGACCTGAATGTTAGATTTTCTTAGGGTAGCCACTGTATTAATGCCAGGAACACTGATAGATCTGGCAGCAGTAATTGATTACACTAAGGAAGCCGCTCTATTAAGTTCTGTAGAGACTGAGTTTAAAAATAGCTTACAGCTCCCTTTTTTTGCTGAGAAATCTTCAGCTGCTAGTCTTCATCTCTGAGTATTTACCCAGTGAGACCCCTCTCATTTGCTCTGCTTGGAGCTGAGCTGCTGCTGCGTCCAAAGGACGGGGACTCGCAAGGGGCTTGAAAACTGGCAGGAGGAGATGCCTGGTGATGTTACCGTGCTCTCAGCAAAGCTGCTCGGTGGAAAGCAGTTAAAGTGGCCGTTCAGCCCCACTGCCCACGTTCTCAGCTGGTAGAAACCAGTGCGGCTCCGTACTCAAGACAGCCATCAAGCTTGCGGTTTTGGTGAGGAGTTTGGCCATGGCAAGGTAGCTCTTCCCTGAGGGACGAAATGGAGGCTCGAGAGAGTCTCTGTTTGCAGCCATGAAGGCTGGAGCTCCTCAGAAACGGCCTGTTTCCCTCCTGCGCCTGCAGAGAGGTTCTGCCTTGTCCTCACTGTCCGCTGCACCAATCGCTCACTTTGATCACATCACATCTTCTTCCCCTGGTGCAGCTTTACTGCTAGTTATGTTTGTTTCCTGTATTTTCAATCTGTAGCTTTTTTTAATAACCAATGGGATATCCGCAGGGCCAGTATTCAAGAAATCCGAATATTTACAGCCTTCTTACCTTAACTGAGGGTTTGTCTCAGCTATTAAGTATTCTTGAGAGTTCTTTTACAGAAAAACCTTGAGGTACTCATTGAAGTTAATGCGTGTGGTAGGTTTGTGTATCTGCCAGAAAAGGAAAACAAACAAGAGTGTTTCACATGTCCCTGCTAATGCGCCAAGGTGAGGGCTGGCATGTCGCTGTGCCAGAGGCGACGGAAGGTGGGAATACGCAAAACCTGTTTTTCTGACGTTACAAACGTCCTGTACTTTTATGGTACAGCACTGATTGCCTTAATGGCTAATACAAAGAGGATGCTTATTAAAGTTATTCTGCAAAATTAAGGAAAAAGGGATAATCAAGGTGAATCCGCAGTACTGAAACCATGAAGTTAGCAAGAGTTTCAAGTCCTGTGTATGTGCTTGTGCTCTTCATAGAAAGCAAGCACCAGAAGCTCCTCGCCGTGGTTCTGAAGGCCTGGGGGACAAAATGCTTGCAGCCGCGCTACGTTACGGCCTTGGCGTGGTAGGTGTCGCAAAGGCCAAGCGAACTAGGTTCTGTGGGCAGAGAGGAAATATTTTAGACAAAATAATTATCTCATGCAGAATATGAGTGACCACTTAATACTTCAGGCATCCTTATAAATTTTTTATTGCTTTGAAGATATGTTTCAGTTATTTTTTCATTCTGAATTAAGGAACTTTGCCTTCTGAGAGCTGGCTAGCTCGCAGAAGTTAAGCTTGCCGGAGCTGACAGCGATCAAAATGGCAAGTGCTCAAAGAACATGGAATTTTTGAGGGCAGGGGCCTAGAGCCTGTGGCATTATCTAGAAACTGCAAAAAATAAAAGTGTGGACCTGTAGTCTTAAATGTGAAGGAATTCTACTTAGGAAGACACAAAGAGGTAAATAGGAAAGCTGTGGTAGTAGCATGCTTATCAACCTGTGTCACGTTGTATATATAATGTGTGTGTGGGTGCGTGTATTTGAAATTGTAGTACGTAGGGAGGAAGAAGTCAGTAATGGCAAGTTAGACCCTGAAAATAGAATTGATCAAGTGAGGGCTGGACCGTTTCACTGTGCTGATCCTCGGACGGCGTCACTGCGCCATGGAAAGGAACTGGGCCTCTTCCCTGCGGTTAAGGATGGAGCTGAGAACCGTTCAAGTGTGAGTTACTTGGTAGTCAGTGTTTGGTTGGGCTTCTAGATCATAACTGAACCTTACCAAAACATGGCCATGCTTCTGCTTAGTCATTAAAATGATTAATGTCTTCCATCCCGAACAGCATACAGGGATGAAGTCAGTGTTTTAGCTAGAGTTTCTTAGCTCCACGTTACTGCCATTGTGTTTTCTCAGTGCATTTGTAGAACCCCTCTAGAGCTAGGTAGTGTAGGTCTGCTCCCACGCCTTCTCTCTTCATTACCTTGTAGTGTGAATACTAGTATATAGTTGTGACATTTGCGTTTTGGAATATAAAAGGTTAAATTACATAATAAAGATTGTTAACAAAGCAAGTAAAATGCAACTATTTTGGGCATGAATCAGTATTAGGCAAAATTTTATCACTTATTCCTGCTGAGCTTTATTCATGTTACTCTAACATCTAAATCCAAGTGGAATGTTTAAATAGATTGCAATTTGTGAAAGCACAAAACAGAGATAATGTATCTTAAGGAACTGTGCAGGAAAAAAAAGGAATATTCAAAACTGGCTTACGGTGGTGTCTAATGTACTAGATCGTCTGGGTTCAAGGGTACTTTTTGAAGGAGTAATGTAATTATTACCAGCACTGATAATGCTGACAAGTCTGATTCTAGAATGATATTTGAGGATAAAGGGAGTTTGACAGTCATTTGAATAATTGGATTGAGAAATGCAAAATAGGAAACCAACAATTTAAATAATTCCATGTTGTAAGACGTGAGTTTTGGGATTTTCATTAGCCAGAATGCAGAAGAAAGAGTAAAAGGTTTAAAAGGTTAATTATTATTAAAAAAAAAAGTAAATGGCCTGAAAGAAAAATGGGATGAATAGAAAATTAGCAGATAAGGTATTGACCTCACAGAATGATCTTATAGTGAATAAATTGAGCTCCCTTTTAAACTGAGTATATATGTATTTCTTTTGGATTCTTATAAGAAAATAAGCTTTACTGTTTCAGGATGAGTATACTGGATAGAAAGAATATAGGAACCCAAGTAGCACGGCAAAGGTTTAGCAGAAAATAAAGTCCACAAAAATGGCAGTGTGTAGACTTTTAAGATGCATTTGTGCAGAATAACGGTGCGATTGATTTCCTGGCTTGAAATCATCTGTGGGTCTTTAATATGTGGGATGAATCCCTTTAATTTCCATCAGTACCCAAGGAAAAGGTGCTCAAAAGGAAGGAATGACAAGATAGCTCAGAAGGCATCGCAACATCCATCCCAGGAGACTTCAGCTGTGTAATCTTTGCTTGCAGTCAGTGGGACATACCTGCAGAATAAATAAAGCTTTATCCTCATTTTAAATACTACTGTTGATAATGCTAGAGAGGAAGATTATAGCTAGGGTCATTAGCATCAGTGTAGCGCTTCCATCAACTGAACGGAGACAGACCACCTCCCTACTACCAAGACAGTTGCTCCTGACTGGTAGAGTGTTCAAAATGGGTGACAGGTCTGGGGCCTTTGGCCTTCATGTTTTGTGGGCTGGGACTACAGCTCTTATGTGCTGACATAGCTCCGTTGAGTACACCCTTTAACTTGGAATCTGGACCAGTGAACATAATATAGCATCTTTGAAGGAAGAACAGATAAGTTCCTTCCTTAGACTTGAACCTTTGATTTTTGTAAATTAAGGATCATCTTTTGCCCTGTCACTGTAATATAAAAGCAATGATAAAAATGTTTCTTTTACTAATTATACTGTATGTCTGAAATATTTGAGATCTCTGCAAGTCCATTCTCTGTATTGCAGAAAAGCAAATGGACCTATTGTATAGGTGAGCTGAATAGCAAATAGCAATATTTAGTTTGCTGAAGTTCTTGTAGCAACAGAACTAAGATATTGATGGTTCAGTTGCTCTTAAAAGATAGCACCTAAAGGAAAAAGGATGAGGAAGCAGATTTTAGTATTGCCATTAGAAGAGGAGCATTTTTTTTGTGTTGTGTTCCATTCCTCTTTCATCCTCTGTTCCTCCCTTCCTTTCCTTCTCGACTGCAGTAAATATTGATTTGTGGACAGGGACGACAGGGGCGTTGCCTGCGCCCGTTCTGGGAGGGAGATGGATAGGAAAGGGCACTCCTTAATGACACTTCATTGAGCCAAGAAATTACCTTGATACCTAATTTTAGGTTAACCTGAAATTAACCTGATTAACCTAGTTAACTTAAAAAACAGGCATTGTGCTTAAAAATTAAAATAGTTGCCATGGGGAATTTAAGGGAGAATTGTGCTGTTGAGGAGTTCTTAAAAGTGCAACTCTGAAAGATTTTCAAGTATTGCACATAGTGTTTAACACTACCAGAAACGGTTCTATTTTACTTTTAAAACATAAGTGTAAGTAGTTGAGCTGCATATTGGCAGAGCAACAAAAAAAAAAGCAAGCAATTAATTTAAGTGAATAACTAATGGACTACAAGTACGATTCCATAGTCCTACCTAGTAGAGAGCTCCATGGTGGTATTCTTAAAAATCATATTAGTGACCTGACACCGCTTTTGGGGAAGGTAGAAATGACAATATTATTTGAAGGTTTGTTGTGGGCCTATTACATTCTTTTACACACAGTTGGCCTCCCTGTTTTTTAACCAGTAAATGGCAAACAGAGCGTTTGAAGCACGTGCTGCGGAGTGTCCGTGGACAGCGAGCTGCTCAGGGGATTGCTCGTCTGTCATCAGGCAGACAATGATCCAGATGAGACCTTGACACTTCAGAATTATGACAGCGTACGCTAGATAAATGAAAATCTTTTGCTTACAGCACAGACACATTTAATCTATTTATATGTCATATGAGTGTTTTTAGTATTCACTGGTTCGCGGAAGGTCAGATTCTCAGCTGCTTCTTGTATGACCTCATGATATGCAAGCTTGAAGTCAGTCTTAAAGCTCAGATGCTCAACCTGATTCAAATATCCATGTACCAATGGTCTCAAAGTGTTTATGATGAAGTACATCATCTGCTATTTGATTTCTTTATGAACCTATCTATATTCTTTGGAAGTCTCAGCTTTGTAGCTTACTCAGTTTTCTTATCTTTATCAGTATGACATACTGAGGAAGCTTTCTCTTGAAAGCCATGCTAATTAGCTTACAAAAAAGCTGCACGTCTAGTTTTACTTTCAAACCAACATGCATAGTGCAACAATACTAAAAATACTACTTATGGTATAACCAAGACAGCATTATATTCACAAGAGCACACAGACCAACATTTTGCACTGCTAATTTGTTAGAAAGATGTGATTTAACAAATAGTTAACTGCATTTTGATCTTCAGGCACACTGACATTGCTAGATTTGGGCAGATGCCCAAGCAGTTTGCTTATCAATGCCCAGCTGCCATCAAAATTGTTACACCTCATTGGTTTTAATTTTCAAAGAAAGCATATACCTATCTTCATGCAGCTCTCTTTGCTATTAAGTTGTAGTCTGTTTCCTTCTCTTCAGTTAGTGTGAAACTTGGTCTGGTGTCCATCTTCGTGTGTGTGAAACATCTCAAACGTTTAGCTATCATCCAAAAAATTAGACATCAGCTGGGGGAGCTTCCTTGCTGCCTAGATCTGGAGGTCCGATACTCAACAAGGGGAATCAAGTATTGGATAGTTGAGAGCCAGTTGCTGATATAGCAGACAGTAGGATCTGTGGTCCAATAACCTTGAGAAATTAGTGAAGAAGGAAAGATAAAGGCAGTGTTAAGGAAAAATTCATTAGGTATCGCTTTTGTTTCAGATGCATCAATGGATGCAATTAAATTTTTGGCAGGAGCAATAGTATTAAACACTTTGTCCAGAAGGTTATTATAGCTTGAATTGAAACGCTGGACAACTAAACAACTATTGTCATCAAAACGTACAGGAGAAAAGTTTCCTGTTTAGCAAAGCACAAGATGAAGTGCTGACCTCCCGGTGGGATACTTGGGACTGGCTTGCTACCAAGAGACTGTTTCTCAATCTTACCCTGTGGAAAGATGGAAGAACTTACTTCCACAGCTAAGATATAGCCTGACCTGCATGAACAAAGTGCACACACAGGGTCTAATTATTCCCCTAGCATGTGAAACGTTTCGTTCAGTTATTCTGTATTCTGCAAAAAACGGCCAGAAAAAGGGGGAAGGGAGTACAATCTCGGCGTGCGGTTAAATTGCATCCTTTTTAAAAAACCTAGACTCTTCTTTTCTCATCTGACTTCAGTGACAGAGACCTAAGATAACACGTAATTATGCAGATTTGCTTTTTGAAAATTCTTTTTTTCTTTTTTTAACCAGTTTTTTGTCATTTAAAGAAAGCTCATTAAAATGATATTGTATGTTGAGGAAAGGATGCAGGTATAACTGTTTCAGCCCCTTGCTGAATGCTTGCCCTAAGACTATTGTTTATTGCCCACCAGAAGAGATAAAGCTCTGCAGTGAAGATTTGGTGCTGCCGCTCCTTATGCAGCAGGGGATAAGGCATGTGAATTAATTTGGAGCACAGTCATACTGCTTGCTGTAAGTGAAATATTTCAAAAGGATGTTTTGCAACCCAGTGTGTAGTGTGTTGCCCTTGTAGCAGGAAGGAAGCGTTCCTGAGTTACCTTCATGTAAAGTCCATGCTTAGTTCCAGACCAAGGTAAAGGATAATTAATCCACTCAAAATTATGTAAATAAAGAGTAAAACAAAATTTTTTTCTGTTTTGCAAAAAAGGTTACAAAGTAAAATTAAATACATTGCTCAGCTGAAACATGTCTTTGTTTAATAGCTTCTCTTTTCATGAACTTGAATTGAAGAATATGGCCAACGCCTTTGCAGATCTTTGGTTAAGAGCTTAGCTTAGTAAAACAAATCATCAGGGTACTGCACAGTAGTAGGTGGCTCTGAGCCTGGTACAGGTGTATTACTTGTCCTTTAGACATAGCTTACACGATAACATCTTGCTTCCCTTTCAGTGCAATAAAGCGAAAGCATCAACGGGTTCTGCTGGGGATTCTCCCCTGGCTGCCTGACTAACTAGCTGGAGCAGAGCTCTTTGTATCAGGACTTCAGACTTTACTGATTATCTTTATCAAGGAAAATGAGCAAAGGGGTTTCCATTGTTTTATTTTGGGGGGTTTTACATAGTGGATTAAGTGAAGCTGCAAATTGGACACGTTCTGGTTTGGGTTGTCTGCCTTCTTCTGTTTGCAGGGACTTAACTCTCCCCTCTCTGGTACTCCCATTAGTAAGCCACTGTTTATTTTCACTAATCTTGCTAAGTACTATTTCATGCGTCTTAAAAACAAATAGTTACATGAACGTAACTTCAGGAATGTGACACTATTCTTACTACAGAAAGACTAAGGGAGATACAATCTCAGCAGAAAAGGGATTGAAACACAACCTGTCAGGAGTGTTCCCCGCTGAAAGACCGGGGGAATCGTGGTATGTGTCCCCATGACCGTAACTTCCCGAGAAATCGAAAGCAAACTCAGTTCTGAGTAGGTTTTCCAAAAGGGCCATATACCGTATAGAAAGCGCTTTTACGGGATGTGGTACGAATATACCACATCAGTGAAATGAAGAGAGGATACTGTTGCAAACGGGTGCACGCCGTTCAGGGAACCCCGTGCGTAGGGGCGCTCCAGAGCACGTCTCCCAGTGGGGCTCTGAGCGTGAGGGACGTCGTTCGTGTGCTTCGGGTGGCAGGGTGCTGTACGCCCAAGCACCATCAGCAGCGACCCTACAGAACCACTCTTACAGGCGTACGGCACTTGCAGACGTAGACATGGCTAAAGTTATTTGAAAATTAAAATACATTTTTAAAAATCACGGTGTGGATTTGCAAGTGTTAAATGAGCCTGGGTTTGCCTATGGCATTCTGTGTGTTGATGCATTAGTCTTTCTGTTTTTAACTGAACGGACTCCGAGATGCGCTCGCAAGGCTGGAGCGGGGCTCCGAGAGAGAGGGCGGCTGGCCTGTCGGGCAAACTCCCGTTCTCCTCGTCTCAGCCAGTCCTTTAGTTCAGCCGCGGTGTTACCATCACACGTCAACTGTTTATCCTTTAATACTCGAGAGTTCGCTTGATGGCCCATATTAAGTTTTAATATTTTATCCTCCTCAAAGAGGTGCTCCATATATTACTTTAATCATACAGTTTTATTAGCAATATTTTTTTCATACCTTTATCTCATAATTGTTCGCTCTGTCTTTTTGCAGAGCGTCACAGCGTAGGACTAACTGTGACATCCTCCGTGCCAGTTTGGTCTAGGCATCCACTCAGAGCACCGCTTAGAGTGAGCAGCACTGTGTACCTTACACCCACTGTCATTCGGTTTTGAGTGGATTCACTTGTTCACGGCATACTGTGAGCAGGATGGGTGGCTGTGCCTGTTCGGCTTTTAGTGTGTGTGTGTGTTGGGGGGGGACTTCATCTTGCAGGGAGAAAAGAAAAATTCAATGAATATTTTAAGAACTCTCACAGGATAATAACTCTGCAAACACTCAGGCACATCTGTAAGCTTATTTCCACCAAAATGCAATTCATTTGCATGCCAAAATGATTATAATGCCAAGTACTTTTCTATTAAAAACTTAACATTTATTAAACCTGCAGACTGACTTCACCCTCAGTTTGTGCAGACAGAGGTGTACAGACTGTGCAATACCACAAGAACCTCCTTTTTTTACTGTAGCATGTGACACAGGTAAACAGTCACTGCTGACCGTTGTAGCCTGAACTGCTCTGGTAGGTTACGGGACAGCGTTAGTGAATTGGCCATGATGAATCCAGAGTCATAACACACGTACCAGCAAACCCACTGAGTAAATTCCGGTGTGAGATACATTTGCAGAAATCTCCATTTGCTCCCTAAGATTGCTTGAGAGAAGAAGGGAAGGAACTCACTGACACGTAGGTTGTTTGCTACCTCAGTAGTTCAGCAGCTAGGAAGGGAATCATCCCAGCAAACCACAGGCGTAAAAATGGTGTCTCGTGTTAAATCTCCTGAAAGGAGGAGATGTGCTATCCATGTCATCTCATCATCAGCCAGAATGTGCGCGTGTGTAAGGTTGTCTCTGCTGAAACATAGTTAGGTGTTGATGCTGTTAAAATATTAATGAGCTAAAGTTCATATCAAAGATGTCTCCATCTGAGTAGTAGTATAAGTAGCTAGATATTTTTAATGCTATATGTATCCCAAAGCTTACTAGAGTTAGAACATTTTTTTCCTTTATTTTTAGTTGTCTTCCTTCTTCTCAACTTACCGCTCACAAGGAAGGCAGGCTTATGAATTCAGGAAGTACCTAAGTGCTCTTTGTTACCATGAATTTAAATTCCTGTAATCACGAATTTAAACCCAGTGTTGCTGCTGAAGAAATTCTCAATAAATTGAAAACATCAATTTTGCTTTACCAGATTATTAAAACACTTAAACATTATTAGCTAGATGGCCTAAGAGCAGAGGGCTCCTGTTTGGAAATATGTGGAGTGTATGGGTTGCAAAAAATCCCAGTAGATGGAGGAAGCTTAGTCATTCTTACAACTTACTCCTCATTCCTTTCCTAATTCTCTTTATTCCAATCTGGATTTTTCTTGAAATTAATTGTTTTAATTATGGCAAATGGCTTGAATGGCTACTGTGTGAGGAAAGAATTAAAACTCTGGGATGGTTTAGCGTAAAGAGGGGATATTAAGAGGGCACACGATGGAGATATACAAATAATGAATTGTATATACAGAAAGTAAATCTGGCACTTTCACTTATCCTTTCTTATAATACAAGAACCAGGGGACTTATAATGAAACTGAAAGGCAGCAAAATTGAAACCATTAAAGAAAATAAGTATTTACACAAATGCATAATTAACCTGTGGAATTAATTCCCCCAAGAGTTCAGTGAAGCCAGGAGCTTAGTAGGGTTCAGAAAAGGATTAGACATTTATACGGATAATGGAAACATCTGCAGTTGCATTGGATGGAGTGAAAAATAGAAAGGGAAGGCAGGGCTGTCGTTCCTCTGAAGACAGTGCCAGGGAGATGCTGTGCATAAACCCTCGTTCTTCAGGCAAACCACAGCGGCAAACCACAAGCTGACACAGGGGAGAGGGGAAGTGTCCGAGGGAGGGAGTAACCCTTCCGTAATTTTCGTTTCATTTGGGTAAATATGGCTGTTCCCTTTCCTTATGAAGGAGACTTCACTGGGATGAGGTGATGTGAAAATTACATACATTTGTGTTCTCATTTTGCCCTACTGAGCCAAAGAATAGAGGTTTTAACACCAGGGGAGATGAATTCAGAGCAAACTGATTGTTGCTGTCCTATATAGGTGTTATCACAGCATTCCTAAAGAAACATGTAATAAATAAATATCATTCATCTTTGAGAACCAGATTAATTTTCAAACTCAGATGAGATGCAGAGCAGTAGGAACTGTGTGGTAGCAGTATTGCTGGTATCAAATCATGGTGCGTGCTGTTTTGCCCATGCAGTGTTGGAGCGTATTGAATTCTTCTGAGGTTCTAATATTTTTAAACCTGTAGTAACATAATTTCTGCAGACATAGTTGTCCACAGTTCATCGAGTTCCTAAAATAATCCATGTTAGCTTTTCTTGTCAGGGATCTCTGCCAGTGGTCTGAAGACCAAGGCAATTTGATGACCTACATGACATTATTACTACGTCTGTTTTCCCCCCTAGTAATAATACCATTATCCACACTAGGTTCCTGAAAGCTCTATATGCAGTGCATGTGGGAAGTTGTCTTCTAACCACAGGTGTTGCCGAAGATCAGGAACGTAGCAGACATACTGGAGATGGATTTCCATTTCCGTTTCATTCGTTAACCTTTTCAGGATCTCTGCCAAAAAGACCACAACGTGTTTTGACCCCTGCGTTGACACTCTTCGTTAACCCAGGACTATGAGTAGGCTCTTTGGTTGATCGTTATTATAGTGAATCAAAGCAGAAATTCCACCTTAGCACTGTTAGACATCTCAAAAGGCTTCTTGTTCATGCTCAGTTGATTTTGTAGCAATCTTAGATGTTTCCCAGACCATTTATTTATAACCTGTTTCCTTCTGGATGATACTTGAAAGCTCTGAAACATGACAGGATACGATCTATGGTAGTTCAGTATCTTATTTTTCCCCACAGCTACATGTCTAAACTGTAATTTCTGTGTTGTTACTCTAGTAACAACTTCTGAAAGCCATCAGTATTTGCAAAACAAATATTTTAACTTAAATAACAAATTATTTCTGTGTTGGGCCATGGTTTAACTTGCATAGAAACAAAAACAAAAATCTGACTCTCAGTTTTAGAATACTTTAGATCTTTAAGAAATGTGTTTTTTTTTTTTTTTTTAAACCAGTATTAGCACTTATGGTTCAAATTGTTTGGGTGGTTAGAAATAAGAGTCACTAGGTACTTAACCTAAAAGACTTCCCTGAACAATGGTATCTGGAAATTTAATGATTGTAGACAAGATAAAAAAACTTGCTCAATGAAATCTCCTTCCAGACATGTGGTTACCTTAACCTCGTAGTCTGTAACATTCAAATAGCCAGAGTGAGAAACCTTTCAACATCGATCGTCACATCTGCGTTTGCTTGCCTCTGGCTGCCCGACTGAATGTTATCGCCGTTACGGTTACAGTCCCGTCTCGGCATAAGCTTTGTAGGCTTTGTAGTCCGCGTTTCTGACGCTCGGATCTGTGTCTGTGAGAATAACCAAAGAGGTGCCTTTAAACTCCAAGGCGTTCTTGCTTACAGCTGCCTAAAATGTACTGTTAAAAGCTCATTCTAAGTTATATTTATAGGCGGCCTGGCATTGCCTGAGCGAGCATGCACAGCTGAATGCTCCTTTAGAGCCCTGCCGCCGTTAAGCTTACCTTTCGCGTGCTCTTTGTCCAAGAGCTCCTTTTGTAATCTACTTGGAGCTGAATTATGAAGGAATCATGATCCAAGTGAGTCACTGCCCCGCTAGAAAGAAGGCCAGAAATATTTGATACTCTTACGTAGTTTGCATATCTGAAAGTAAAATTCATTCTCTTTCTTTAGTGTGGTTTCTTCCTCTATTTTCTGATGACTCATTTGAGGAAGTGTTGTGATGCCAATTTTTTCTTGTCTTCCCAAAGCTAACAGGTGTTTTTTGGATTTGCCTCATCTGTTACAAATCACTGTTGAGTCCAACTGGAAATTTTCCATTCACTAGTTGGGCAGTGTCCGGCCTATTGGTCCTGTGCACCTGGTCCCACCATACCCCGTCCACCCCCAGTACCGCAGCTGAATCTGGCCGCTCGTTGCTTGACAGCTGGTTCATCAGATCCCCGTCACTGTCTGCACAGGGTAGATTTATTGCACAGAGAGCCCAGGGCACCTGTATCACATTAGGTAAATGCAGCCACTTTCTACCTTAAGATGTTTACTGTGGCAAGGTGATTAGAAGCACGTATTAGTCCTGAATTGTTTCTTTTACTAAGATCAACACTTGAAAATAGTAACGTCAAGACGTGTTTGGTTCTTTATAATGCAATGAAGGCTTATTTTAATAAGGTTGCGTTGTCCAGCTTTCATCTTCTGAAGCGTAAATGTTCTGCTAGAATAAGACAGATAAGTAGATTATTCAAAATACAATGCACGTCCAAGTTCTCTTAAGTCTTTAGTTTGGCAAACAGTGTTTACACACATCTAAAGTCACATGGAGCAAAACTGTCCCCATTTGGTAGGAAATGCCAAGCAGCATTTGACAAACATTAATTTGTTTCAATGTAATTGTGATGCAGTATTCTATTTGCAAGATGCTCAAATCTAATAAAAAAAATATTTCGGACATACTAAAATCTTATAGAAAACACCAAATTCCTTTAACTGTGATCCTGTGAAGCAAGAACCCAGTGCAATAGGCTCTATTTTAATCTGAGTCTGTAGGAGCAGTAATTGTCATAATACTGAGTAAAAAAGGATTTAACTAAAAGATGCGAAGAGTTGTTTCCTGGCAATGCAGGGAAAATTGATTTCCTTGAAAATTATCATTGTCACATTTTATATTTCAGAATTCTAAAAGAAATAATATATCAATTTAGCATCATTTTGTGAAACTGAAAATTCTGATGAAAACATAATTAGTCTTGCTACATCTTATGGTAGTAACAATTCATCTGTATTTAATAAAGCAGTTAACGGCTTGACTTTTTTTATATACATTCGTAAGAAGCACAGGCAAAGTCCTGACTAAATACCTCTTTCTTATTAAAAAAAAAAAAAAAGTTATGGAAAAATCAGTGGTAGTTTTAAACTTTCTAGAACTTCAGAATTTTCAGAAAACTGAATCCACCTCCTTTGGGTGCATTACATTTTGAGAAGGCCCAAAGTTGAAAGAGTTTTTACATCCTCTGTCTTTTAAAAAGCGTAATGAGAAGAGCAAACAGACTTCCTAGAGGTCTAATGCAGTAATTGTCAAGTCAACAAATCATTTAAGTGCTCTTAAAGAATCGGTATAAATTTGACTTAGAAACCATTGCTACGTTCCCTGAATTTCATCAAACAGCAGAGAAGATTAAATAGGGTCAAGAACTGGTGTAATGTGTGTTTTTCCCACCAGTCCCACCAAAAACATATAGTGTTTCTATCATTTTGAGGTTTTTAAAGTTGCTTCTATTTTTCATTTGTTAGCATCCTGCTGCCCCGCAGCACGTTGCTCGCGGTGGCCCTGTGACCAGAGGCAGTGGGATTAGTCCTGCCAGTACGTTGCTGGGACGCAGCAGCGGCTGCGATCAGTACGGGTGTGTTGCACGTTTCTTTTCAAAATAAAATCGCTAGCAAGGATAATTACAAACAGGAATGTCTCGCTCTTAAAATGTGCTGATTCAAATGAGAACACTGACAGACTTACTACTAAGGCTGATTATATATACCTTAATTATTATATAATTTAATTCAACATAAATAAGACCTTCTTGGTATAATGGCTTTCTGCCATTTGTGATTAATATTTCATTAGGCATCAAGCCATGAAAGCACTTAAGCAGGTGCTCAATTTTAGCCACTTTAGTCAATTATACTCAGAATGAGGCATATGTTGCAGTGCTTTGCTTGACTGGACCACTGTTCCCCAAACCCCAGCTGACCTTTATGTATGTCATTTATATCAGTGAACATTTGTTCTATTTGTTACTACTACAGCATTAAAAATAAGAAATTCTCTTATTTCACCCACATTAAATGTTGTCAGGATTTATAGGAAGAGGTCGTATCTTTCATTAGAGCATATATAAAAATAAGGACAGTTTTCCTAGAATCTTGCTTCTCTTACATCCTTAGACTCTCCAGGTGACAATCACATCAGCACGTTGCACATTATCACTCTTTAGAGAGACAAGCCGATCTGTCGTGTATGCCTGTGATAGAGGGTAAAGTTTTCTGAATCTTTTTTTTCCTTGTAATAAGTATATTAAAATAGTAATGTACCTTTTCCATAATCCATCAGACAAATCTCACCCATTACCTTCTTTACATGCTGCTCTTTGCAGCACCAGCAGTTTTTTTCCCATATTATTCACTTTTGATTTGCCAGTATTTCAAAAGGTACCAGTAATAGGCCATTGAAAATCATAGGTTAAAATACAAGCCACCTCTATAAAGTCTGTAGTCAGTTTAATACATGTTTTTTCAATCCTTTGGCTGGATCTGCTTCTGCAGAAATCAGTGGCAGGAAACCACTGGAGCAGGACATTTAGTTATTTGTCTCATGGCACAGTACTGAGCTGCCTGACGCTTCAGCGAGGGCTGAGCACATCGGCTTCACGACTTGAAGCAGTGTGGCCATGGCGGCAAGCTGGTGGAGCTGGTAAATTTAGGAGGAAACCAGTTACCCATAGGAGGATGCAGTGGCATATACTTGGGAGAAAATTCAGAATCGGTTTGCTAGGTTCATACGATGTAAAGCAACTTCAGTAAAACAAAGTGTAAAAAGGATCAAGGTTGTGAATTTTACTTCTTTTCCTTGGCAGCTCTGCCTGGTGCCCATATGCTGCCAACTCCAACATCTGCTCTGTGACTGACACTGCTCCTCTGGCCAGAAGGACCCGGAGTCTCCAAGAACCAGAGTCGTCATTGTCCCGTGCGTACAATTTTGTCATGAGTAAAAAAACCTGGATCATTAGGGTGTCCTTGTAGAGTGAAAAAGGGAAGTTCTGCAATGCTGAGGGTAAAAAATATTATTGATGCAAAGGTCCCCTGAACACACAGCCGGGCCTCGCAGGGTGCTGGCCTGAGCGCAGCGGTGTGATAAGGGTGGCTAACTTCGCTACGCAACGCAGAGGGCTGCCGCCCGCTTCCTCTTCAGAAGTGGGATGGGGTTTCGCCAGTGTTCACGGAGGCTCGTACTGAGCCCCCAAAGCTAGCTCTGATGCCCACTGAAATCAAGAGCGGGACTCCCACAGGCTTAAATTAACGATGAATCGTTTCTCCACTTTGATTATGTGCTTAAATTTTGATGTTGCCGAAGTTTACCTTTTCTGTGCTGAGATGATTATCTGAATTGCATTTATTTATGGCAAAAGTCAATAAACAGAAAAAAGAGACTCAGATTGGTTTTTTGGATAGAAATTCCAGCTTAAGTTGTTTGCCAGACATTGACCAGCTCCCATGATAGCAGCATTTAGATGCTGGGCAGAGCTTTCAGAGGGAAAGTAAAATAAAATTCCCCACACTTTGCAAAGCACTTAACTGTTTTTGAAAAATGTTTTTCTAATAGTATTTTTGTATGCCAGATATTGCTGCCCTGTAAAAGCTACGTTCCCCCAACATGGGGAAATTACCCTGCAGAATTTGGTATTGGTATTGGCTCCACGTTTTAAACTCTGCCGGGAGTGTTTTTGCAGATAGCCCTATAGTGTGTCTGTCTTTAGAAGGATCTGTACAATAGGAAAATGAGGAAGGGTTGGAGTCTATCCTTGTCATAGCCAGAGGAGCATCGAGTTATAAGACAAGTTTGTGAAATAAGAAAAGGTCTTCCTTAAACTTGATTGATGGTTTCATTGAGTTAAGTGTTTTTGTTACCTTTTTCATTTTATTTTATGATTTCCAGAGCCTGTATTCCCACTTCTGATCTAATTTTGACTTCTTTATGCTTTGAAAATTACAATGATGCAACATCTCAGTATCCCTGGTTTTGTCTCTTCCTTCCAGAACATTGTATTGAAGTGTTGTTCTGAGTTTGTACTTCCATACCCTGTCATCCAACTCTGCATCTCTTGTTGCAACAGAAGGAATAGTGCCTTTCAAGAGACAGTCATTAAGCGTAGCATATCCATTTTGAAAAGGGAGTGAAGTCCAGAAAAAGAGCATGATTGATTTCTAATTGTATTGCATGGGTGAGAAGTGAAACAAAAGACAGTGGATCAAATTGCAAATGGACAATTTGTTCATGAAATTATTTCACTGTGGTAACGGACACGGATAGTACTAACTTGTTCAGGGCATATTACAGCCTTAATGTTTTCAAATAAGAATCTGTGTGGTAGAAGAGGATGCTTATATGAAGATAGCTTTTGAAAATAGAGTTTGACTAGGTTGATTTGGTTTTTATCAAGTAGCAATGTCGCCAGGGAAGTTTAGGTGAATCCAGAATGGTTACTGTTCTTGGTCTATGGGAGAAAGCAAGGGATGTTATCTAGCACTCACATAACTTGTAGGATATTTGCACCATCATGTGCCGAGAGCTTTACAATCTGAAATTAAAGATGCTTCTTACTCAATAAAGAAAACCTTCAACTGTAGCAAGAAATGTAAATATTGGAGAAATATGAAGCACAGTTTTTTACAGTGTCAATCTGCTAGAAGATTATATCCATGGTAGACAGCATTGTCTAAATTTATTAAGTTGTTAAAACTTACTTGTTTGCCACCCAGAGTGAAAAGAAGGATGCTCGAGAGAGAGGAAAAAGAAAGCTGGAAATTATCTAGGATGGCATCTAGAGAGTAGCCAGTTTGACAGATAGCTTGATTTGATTTTAGGTGTTTTATTTTGATATCTTTCTGTCATTAAACTCTAGGAAGAGCGTATACAAGTTTTCTGCATTATATTTAGATCACATATCTAGGTTACGTATTCACATAGCTTTGGATTCCATATCTGGGATTTTACAAAGCATTAAAGCCCTAGTGGACCACTGTAGGTAGAAAAGTGTCAGATCAACAACTGCATGGCAGGTTTGTTTTTGTGTTATGGGAATGGGAGTTTAAGAACGACTTTTAAAACTCACATGGAAAATGTGAAATGTCATTTTCTTCATGTTTACATGCTTATATATATATAACTATACAGAAGAAAATAGCCAACCAAAAGCCAAACATCTAGGTATTAAGGAGTTCTGCAACCTACTTCACGCTAGATTCCAGCTCACCTTCAGAAGTGCTTCGTAAATGCCTTTCAGCATAAAATCAACTTGGAACTCTGTTGAAGTAGTGCAAAAGTGGAAATAGATGGTTAGCAAGAATAAGCACAAAGCTCCCATTTCTTGTCAATGTAAGGAAGAAATTTGATGGATACACCGGACCATAGCTGGCTATTCTTATTGAGGGCATTGATCCTGTGATATTCAAGTCTCGATAATTGTCTCTTTGTCTTCCTTTTTCCTCTCAGAACAAAATAATGTGTTCTTCAACTTTGACCAATGAGATTGGCGGTATTACAGGAGGATTAATCTTATCTGTCCAAGAACCATTAATACTAACAAAAATATGTTCTAAATGAGACATTTATACAAATCAATATACATTAAAATGTATGGTGTGCTAAGCCAAGCCAAGCAGAACTTGTTCTTTAATCTTCATTAAAAATAAAAGATTAAAAATTTCTCTGTTCCTTCCTCATGCAGAAAAGTATGGTGAAGGGAATGTGACTAGAAACTTTAGTGTAACAGCACTAAATTATACTATCATATAAACTATCACATATTACCATACATACCATGTGCTATCATATACTACCATACAAAATAGGATTTTCAAAGTGAAGAAAATGGCCTATTAATTTAAAAAAAACAACAACAGTGAAAGTGTTCATGTTCTGTGTTCAGGTCCGATGGAAATGACTGTTTGTAGAAAGCTGGAGAGGTTATGGCTTGGGAAGAGCTGGTCCTTTTAGCACCCGCCAGGCTGAACGGAGGGCCTGCGCACCACATGGCAGTGTTTCCCTTTTGCCTTCGTGTCAGTCTAGAGCGTCCTCACTTCCAAACCTCGGATGTACCCAGCTACAGGTGTCAAGAAAAGTTTAAGGCATAAATATGGAAACTGTATTTTGATGGGGACAAAAATAGAAGAAGTAGAGGAGGGGGTTGGGGGCATCCTAACACCTTGCGCGTGGTTAGCTGCCACGTAAATAGCCACAGAAAACTGCCACATCTGCGGTGTCAGCAGCACTGGACTAACCAGGGAGCTCCAGGTCCCTTCAGCAGCAGCCGGTTGGGTTGTGCTCCTGCCTGGGAGATGTGACACACGGAACAGTAGGGTGAAGGTGGGAAGTGTGGTGCATTGATTTCAACCACTTTGATGCCGTATATGTTTCTAGTGCCTGCACTGACATGTGAATATTCCTGCATTTGATATTACAAGAGCAGTTTTACTTCAGGATATTGATAGACTAAAACTTTTGCACCCAAGAAAGTGTTGCAGGCAGTGGCTTGCAATGAGCCCAGGTTGCCATTGTCCTTTCCCTCGCTGTGCACTCGTGTAGCAGACTGATTAAATACCTTACTGCCACCACATGTGTTTCATCTGGTAAAGCGGCGTCTGCAATAAAGCAAAGAGAAAAAAGAGCTCGAGTAAGGTACTGAGCCTAACCCGTAGCGTCAGGCAGTTTGCACCATGTTGCGTTAAGCTGACGACGTAGGCAAGATGGTGGCTGCCTGTGGGTGAAGCCTTCATTAATAATCCTGAAGTATTAAGTAGGAATAAAGGCATGCTACTGATTTCCATTCTCACCTCTGTGCCATCCGAGTGGTTCTTTTCTCTTCTTGACAGCTATCTGAGTTATTTCTGCCTGCAACGTGTCATTACGCTCTCTCTCATTGCTTACCCCGTGGCAGCTGCGTCCCAGGGCAAAGTGAAACGGGAGGCAAACACGAATAAATAATTCTGTGGGCCCTGTAAGGAGGAGAGGGGGACTGCAACCTTTTTTTCCCCCTTTATTTGTACTAGATTCTTAAATGTATCTGCTCTTTTAGATGCGACCAGCTAATGTACTTGGCAGTTGTTACTGTTTTCACTCTTTTTTTATCAGAGCAATTGCCTTTGGCTGTAAACAGTGTGGGGTAGGACTGTTATATCAAGGTTCAAGGATATTTTATATGAAAAAGAAAGCAGCTTGTCTTACTCGTTGTTTTGCTCTCTCAAGTGCACTTTTTTCTTCTTTTCCGTTTCTTAGTTCTTGCATCTTTGCAAGAGTTTGCAAGAATTTTTTAGGGTGAACATTAAGTATACTGTGTCAAAAGGGCATAAAACACTTCGTAACCGTAAGATAAAACTTCATTCTAACTAGTTTGTTTTCTGTAGAGATTTAAACTACAGAGAGGAGAATGCAAAGAAGCAGTAGTGGCAAATCTGGACAAATCTTCGAGTAACTGCTATATAAATTATAAACCCATTAACAGACTGATGGTGGGTATACGTAGGAGGAAGGTGAGAAGAACCACCATGCGCTGTTCGGCCCTAGCTTTGCTGAGGTTTTTCAGGCAGGGGAGCAGAAGGCCGTTTTCACCAATACATGGAGTGAATTTACAGTACAGTTGGCTCCTTAGGTTCATCTGCTAGGAGCTTGATCCATATCTTTCTGGAGGTGACACAAAGACACCTGCTAAATTATGATTTAGTCATAAAACTAACTAGTCCTGCCTATTTAGTAAATTCAATCTTGATCTTTTAAGGAATTTTGCAAGCAGAGAAGGCCTATGAATTTCTGCTTTCAGTTCCCCAAAGTTCCTTTTCATGCTCAGGGCGCGCGGTGCTTTCTGCTCCGCAGGGTGCTCTTCCCACAGCATCTGCGCAGCGAGGAGTTGGCTCCTTTGGGCCACAGCCCAGCCGTTGGCGGGGCGGGTTATCCGAGGGAGCACGGGTGAAGGCCGGCAGCTCGTGCGGCAGTTAGTCTGGCAGTTGCCCTAGCGGTAGTTGCTTTCCCAGGTCACACAGCTAATCTGTCCTTGGTGAGGATCGGGGTGCTCCTGCATTCCTGCCTTTCCATCCCTTCCTTGCTACAAATCAGAGAAATCCAAAGAGCTTAGCAAGTATTTCTTTATTCTAACCTGTTACCAAATAGCTGGATACAGGCCTTGGTTTCCTCCAGCTGTCCGTTTGATTTCCATGTGTCCTAATTTTAAATGTATTATTAGACATAGGTTTTCACAACGCTAAACCTAGGCAATACAGAAAAGTAAAAAGATGTTATTCTAGCCGTATTTTGCATACAAATGGAAAAAAGCATCAATACATCCCTTCTCCTTTTCTGCGGTGGATTATTCTTCAAGGTTTTTTTTTTTTTTTTGCTGTCAACAGCCAAGACATCCATTTTTTCCAGTAAAAGGATGGTTTGTGCTGTCACTGTCTTTTATTTTTTCTCTTCCAAAAATCTAAGCTAAAAGTAGGCCAGTCTGGCTCTTAATAGGAGATAAAACTGAGCTTAGCTTGTAAGAAAAACTGATAGCAAATTTGTGTTCTGAAGCATACCACTGTGGTGTGCTGCCTGTATTACTACTTTTTAAGTGTGCAGTTAATACTCAAGCATTGGAATAATCCTAGCTTCACATTATTGAGGGCTAAATAGAAACATCTCTTCCCTTCTCGAATCTTTTGGCTGAGCTGCCCAGCTTAGAGTCTTTGACCCAAGTTGGTTCTTTCCTCAAGCTTACTAACCAGCTCCCGAATGCTTTGAGCAAGCCCGAGGAAGCAGTGGACGTTATGCTTGTAAAGATTCTCGTTGCAAATGAAACGGGATAATCTAGGATTTTTTTCCTCACGTGGGGGGTCATCGCATCTGTCTTTCTAATTCATTTCAGGGGTAAAGGTACGGTGTTTGTAACTGCTATATCTTAAATTACTACTTGAAGAAAACCCAAAGTTTCCATAGTTCTTTTCTCCCTTTGGTGCTTTCTGTGTTACCTGAAACCAATCGTACGATTAAGCAGTACTGTATAATAGAGCACGTTCCGCTTGTTTTGATTGTTCTGTCTGTCATTTTGATGGAAATAAGAGGTTGATTGTATGATTAATGTAAACTTCCGTGTTTCACAGAGCCTGGTAATAGTGCTTGTATTGTCAATAACAGCGGCTAGGTCGCACAGCTTTAATTTCACGTCAGGGCTCTTTCCCTTTGCGCCTGCCTTAGGTCTTCATTAAGCCTCTTGAGCACTAGTCCGCTTGTGACAGTAGTGAGCAACGTGAACAGCTTCCTGGGGCAAAACTGGAAGAGAAACCAGAAGTGTTGCTGAGCACTTGGAAAATTCAGCTCCTTCCAGGAATTTCTAGATAATACTCAGGAAGGCAGGTGAGCCCTTCATTTCGCAAAAGCAAAGCGAAATGATTCCGTCTCCTTTTGCTGCTTTCCCCAGGAGTAGGCAAAGATCCGTGAACATGAACATTATTCACTGCAATAGAAACTACTTCAGTTTCTTTGAAATCTAAAGAGATTCAAATTGTTATCAGCATCTTTTGAGAGATACAGAAGATGAATTTTCAGAGATTAAGACATGAACAGTCTAATGGGTTTCTGCTTATATTCAAGAGGAAGAATGAAACGTGGGTGGGTGCTTGTGGGGCCCTGGAGCAGAAGGTAGCATGCAGAAAACTGAAGTTTCTCTCAGACGTTTAGTTCCGAGTGAAGTAGATGGACAAGATGATCTCTGGGGTGAAAATGCAAGTCAGGTGATTTGCATGAGTCTTTGGAAAGATGCTGGTCTTTGCTTTAACATACGGCAATTTAATTTTTTTTTCCCCAAAGACACATGAAATATCTGAACTGTCTAGCCATATCTGTTTTTCTCTGCTTAACGCTAAAGATATAGCCAAGCAAAAAGAAGATACTTTGCAAGATATCTTAAAGCATGTTGTTCTCTCAGTGCACAACTGGCTCAGACTGTAACGCTTCTGATTTAGTGCAAGTGAAATATATTTAATGTATTTTTCTCCATATTTCAGAGAAAAAGTATCCCCAATGTGAGCAGAATAAAACCAGAGAGCCACTTTTGCTTTAGAATACAGTATTCTAAGTATATTGAATAGCTGGGGCATACTAAGTGATTGTCCACATTATTTATTTCCTGCAATATCTTGACAGTCAGAAACAAATCAGAAGGCTGATCTCCTAAGGCTCAATCACTGCTAAATGCTGGAGTAAGAAGCAAATTTCATATGAGATCAAATTTCAGACTGGCATACTGTCATTTGATGTCAGGAATTTTTATTAAAGAAGGTTCCTTGTTTGTTGTTTTCCATACTGATTGTTTTGTATGAAGTACTACATTAAAAGAGCAGCATGGGAATGGAAAGAATTAGTATGTATTTATATCTGTATTGGCAAACGGTGCTCATATATAAATAGAAAAATTTCAGTTTCATCACTGAACTTTTCAGATGAAGTGGCAACAATTTTTAAGCATCAACACAAGACAATTATTCCAAAATCTGATAAGAAATTTTAGAAGGGGATATTAGGAGAAAGCCTAAGATGCAGGTGTTTGACCTCAATCCCTTTGGAGAGACACAAGGGCAGAAAGTGCAGGTGACTTACTGTGTCTTTTGCATACAAGTAGTTTCCCATTCTGCATCCTGTCGAGATACTGCAGAATGAAAGAGGGAATTGCAAACATGGCACTTATGTAAAGATACTGTGTTTGCTTGAAGTAAAATGCTTTACATCGTTCTGAGCCCTGCAGTGAAATAGCCTAACATACATTGCCGAAAGCATAAGTAGAAAAGACATTAAACTGGTGGAGACTGTGCTAAATGTCGGGAAGGAAACTTGTAACACTTACTGCATATGAAAAAGATGAAGTGCTCTGTTAGGAGTTCAAAAATAGCAAAAGTTACTATTAATGAGAAGGACTTTATTATTACCCGATTAAAAAAAATAAATTAGAACTGTTAAGGTGTAAATGTCACTGTAGGAGCGTCAGTATTTGCTGTCGGGGTAAGCTAGGGCTCCCTTTCCATCACAGCGGGGGGGTCCATTTGTGGAGTGTTTCATGTCAGTTTTTACACTTACCGCCCATTTGTAATGCTCAATCTAGTTGATTTAACAGATAGCTTAAATCTATTATTTCAACAGTAAGATCATCTCTGAGAGCCAAAAAGTTACATTTCAGTGTTAATCACAGAGTAATTACTTTTTCAAGTTGAGTATTTGTTATTAGAGATTCAAGACTAGTAAAATGCCCATTAGTGCAGAAAGTTGCCCAGTTTTCATTCAATCCACTCTAGTAATTATCTACAATTCATACTGAAGGCTAAGTACCTAACAAATTGTGCGACTGTACTAGGCTTGTAATTAAAAAACAATCCCAACACAAATATAATTATTTACAATTTAAAATAAAAGCTTGTGTTCAATAACATTATTCTGCTATTTTCCTGCACTGTAATTTCTCCTGAAAGATTTTCGTGCTCTGTAATTTCAGTGTTCGTTCTCCTGGTTAGATTTTTCTCTAGGTTGCTATTAATGATACAGATTTTGTTATGATTTTTGGAGTAAATGGAAAGATATCTCTGGTAAGAGGAATGAATTTGAGGTGAATTTCTTTCCAGACACAGGGACAACTAGTTCTAAATGTGTCATATTCATCATGATGGGTGCTATCATTTTAATATTTCACGAAACTGAGAGCAGCAGTAGCAGCAGCGGTGTCTCAGTAGAAGTAGAGACTGGGGTAACACTTAACCTTTTGCATAAGACGTCAGGGGGGTTTGGGGACGTTATGGGGAACAGAGATTTCCTCTCCGTCTTCCCCCTCTTAAACCTCTTGCTCCCCAGCTGAGCCAGTTTTGCTGGAGCCTGGGAGCTATTGAGTGACTTCAGGTGCAGGCAGAAACGCCAGTTTCTGTGCGATCCTTGGGGGCAGGAGTCTGGGCCCCAGCACGGGGCCATCCTGCAGCCGCCTCCGGCACCCAGGAGGTGTCACTTACCCTGCCGCAGCAGCAGGAACCCTTTAATGCACTCCAGGCCGAGTGTAAGGTTAGTTTAGAGACAGTGGAACAGTATTAGAGGGAAATAATTTTGGAATCACTCAAAATCCCCTGCGTTTAGAATTCTGATATTCCTGATCACTGCTGGTACGTCACTCTCACGTGTATTGATTCAGACCTCCCCAGGACTTTGCTGGGTGGTCCATCCAGAGGAGCAGATGCCTCGGAGCAACAACCGTGGAGGGCAAGACGTGACCCTCCAGCCCTGCACCGAGAAGTGCTGCTTTGGCAGAGGGATGCCGAGCCGGCTTGCTGCCGGCGCTCGGGGCCAGGGAGGCTGCCGCCAAGCAGGCTGCTAAGACGCAGGGGTGACCCTCGCCATTAAAAACACGCGGTAGGACCTGGCTTCACATCCGCACCCCTGCGCCACATTGTTACATGCAGTCTTTGAGAGCAGTATGCGTGTTTGCTTGGGTTGGATCCAATGTTTGGGAATCAGCGGTTTGCTTAATGGTAAAGGGACAGAACCTGCTTCTTCTCCCTGGTCTCGCAATTACAGCACAACATCTCCGTGGAATTTCTTTCCGCCGGAGAGCTGTGCTTTGCTTGCCGGCTATGATTTCACACAGTTTGAAGCACAGCTTACTGTAATCTTCATTTTACATCCTCTTCAAGACTGGTCAGATTTCCAGCTAAGAAGCTCTTCTAAACCTCAGCTAATGCTTTTTGTCTCAGAATGCAGTGGAAGATTTTGCTACCCTTGATTCTCAGATAAATGGATCAGATGTTACTTTTTATGAGATTTGCCATGTTTTTCACTCACCATATTATCTTGACTTAAAAGATGATGTATTAACTTATATGTTCGTGTTTTATCTTGCTCTGTGTTACCTAGTTGACACATTATGTCCCTTTCTTTCTGTCTTTAATTACGGTTGTGCATCTCTTATCCCTCTAACCGTGATTTATTTAATACCGAAAGGTTTGATGGTTTTCAACAGCATCTGCTGCTCTCCAAAAAAAAAAAAAAGAAAAAGAAAAAAAGATGAACTTGCTTGAATATTTGACTGTATATTTAACACTTCTGGCCCCATCATTTTACTGAACAAGACCCAGTCTTGCAAAGAGTTTAGAACTTGCTAAATTATAAACTGCATGTAATTTTTGGATTCCCTACTTAAACATTAGCAGTGTTAAGACTTAAAATGCCCTAAATACACTTTATGTAATAATCTTTAGGACAGAACATGTTTGCCTTCTGTGGTTACTCTCTCAAAGCCTATTGGGGTGAAACTAAATTTTTAATTCTTAGCCTAAAACTGAGATTAAGGGATTAAACTTAGATTTATTTTCGGCTGGAAAACAGCTTTTGAAAAGAGTAGCCTGTAACATTTGGAAGATGTGCCCTTTCCCCCTACGTGATGCTGGAGGCTTACACATTCCCTGTCTCTTGGAAGCTTGTTTTCTCCCTTGTAAGCAGCCTTCAGGAATTATTTTTTAGTCAACCTGAGCTCTGTCAATATTTTGAGATTTCAAACTGTTCCATTACTGCTGCGGGGGTTCTTTCCCCACATGTTCACACGTCCCTGGGACTTGGGCTAAAGTCAAGGCACAGAAACCCTGCGTGCGGCTCTGCTCGGGAGCGCTGGCTTGGCACGTGCTATGAAGTTTTCCTTGGTAAAAAGTTGCCTTCCCTAGATACATAATCTTGTAGGCTCAGACATGAATCCTCTGATAGAAAAACTATGATTTTCTGTAATTAAATTTAAATACCTTTGCAAGTGTAAAGTTCAGGTTACAAGTTCAGTTAGTACTGGGAGAGTTTGAACTATGTATTATTTGTTCTTGCAAAAATTCCTCTTTCAATGACATCTCATAGCATCTTCACCCTGTGGCTGTAGCCAGTGGCTACAGACGTACAGAGGGACCACTGTATGTGGAAATTTTTTTCACACCCCCTAAACTCTTGAGTGCATTTTTGAAACCCTGGCTTTCATGCTATTCTAACTGTGAGCACTAAATTCACCTGTGGGAGGAGGCATGCATGGCTCTTAATAAATAAGACATCTCTGTAAGCAAAGCTTGTTCTTCTGCATGGGTAAGAAAGGCGTCCTGGAGTTCTTCATCCTTCAATGTAAGTGTATAAAAATGTGTATAAAATACACAGAGTATAAAAATAACTATTTCATTCTGATATCTCAAGAGAGGCAGGACCTTGGATATGACAAAGATGGAAAGAAATGGCACATCATATGGCAAAATAATGGCAAAAATAATAGAATCACTCTGCTTCCAGGTGCTTTTGCAGACCTAGATGCTGCTTATGCAGACTTCGTCGCACCTGAAGGTACCTTGCTAAGTGCAGTAGCTGGCCTGCTGCTGTGTGGAAACACATATAGAAGAATAGATCCAGGCAGTGACTCTATTTTGCCATCTACATTTTATTTTGATTTCCTTTTTCATTTTTCCTGAGGTTGCTGCGCTTGGCTAATGATAGAGAACGCTGATTTAAGTTCTCCATCACAGAAGTGTGATAGACATTGTTAAGAAGACAATGATTGTGTTTTGCTACTGCATTTTACTTTATCGCATTCCTCTAAACTGATAAACTTAAAACTGTCAGGATTAGACTTAAAACGGTGGGTACTGGGAATACTCTGTTAAGCAGATGTACCTGGACTCTGTTAAGACTCCTGATTTTTAACAATTTCTGAGGTTAGTAAATAGGTAACAAAGTTGGTTGATGCAAATTAAGAAAGCTGAATCACATATGTCATTGTATCCACTTTAATTTCGGAAACGGTGAGACTTGATGCGGACTGATTTCACATCAATATCTGCATGTTCTTTTATACTGAAGGGTGAATATGGTTCAGTGTTGCCAAAGAGCTACTTTGCTGTTGTTTACATCGCAATGAGGCAACATAAGCACCTTTTCACCTACATGGCAGCCACAAACTGCAACATAATGATATTAATGTAAATTCACATAAATAGAACACTTTCTGGGATATCATTTTCAATTCAGGGTCCCTTAAAGAGAGATTTTGCCCATATCTATGATTCAGTTGTGCGATGGAAACATGGGTTGGGATTGTGCGGAAATAACCTTCTGGCGCAGTTCAGGCCTGGGTGCTACGTACGGGTTGCTGCAAAACGTTCAGCTCATAGGGCTACACTGCACGTCTGGGTTTGCCTTCCTGCTTTGCCTTGCTCTGCAGACGGTCTGGGGGGAGCAGTCCTTGCTGCTCACTGAGAAGAGTTTTGTCTGGCCCGTAGAAACAATATGTAAGGAGCATTTTTAGAATCAGGTTTTGACTCTGCGTAGCCTGTAAACAAGAGAAGCAGTTCCTGGTGAGGAGGCATGCGCACGCTGGCTGTATGCATGCATATGTGAGCGTTCCCATGCAGCATAAGCTAAACATTCGGGAAATAATCCTTCCTTTGAACAAGCAGAATTGAAATCGCAGAGTGTTACTGCCTAGGACAAATACAGCATTTATTCAAAAACTCTCTCTCAGTTATTGTTTCAATCTTGTTTGCATAAATTCTGCCTGCCTGCAAATAGGGCTTAGTCACAACTCTGAGCCAAATTCTAGTTCAATGGGAATCAAGACGATGTAGCCATGGTGCAAATACTGCCTTTTATTCTGGTAGAAAATGTTGAAAGAGTTTCACAGCCAAGCCATTAGTTTGCTGTTTTGTAGTCAACATTTTACAGCTTTACTTTAGTGCAGGCTGTTCATTTAAGGGCGGGGGTGGAATCGGTCATCTAATGAGTGTTAGTGAATATCTGCTTCCCTAAAAGAGAGAAATACCCCTATTTCCCTCTGAGAAAGGTTGTTTAAGAAGTCTTCAAATATTCTGATAGAAGTAACCAAATATCTTAGATTTGAGGTGAAGTGGGAAAAAAGTGTGGGTCTGTTCTGCGTTAGCTTGGAAAGTTAGGGTTGACGTTACTGTTCCTATCCTTGTATCTTCCGGAAATATGAAAGTAATAAAAGGTCTCCGGAAATGAGAGTCCGTTGAGCTGCACTTGGTATGTCTTTGAATGCTGTGGAGATTCAACAGAAACCATGCAATTTATTTTAGATGCATTACCCAGTCCTGTTGACTCCAAGGAAGAAGTCTTTGGCATACCGAGATTCCACTTTTAACCAATGTTTAGCTGCGGCTCACATCGGAGAAGTGAGAAGCAATAAGTCACCTCGGCGGTGAGCGTGATGCGCGTGGCAGGCCCGTTAAAAGAGCGAGGGGGAAGCAGTGCCCGCGCTGTTGCTGCCTTTGCAGCTTTGGTCAAGCAATCTAGATGGGGCTGCTGATTAGGCTTTGCGGCTCCCGGCCTCCGAGGCGTCACGTCCCGGGAGCAGGAGGCCCATCTGTGGCGAGCTCGCCGAGGCGGCCAGCGGCGCCTGGGAGCAGCGCAGCGCCTGCGGGGCCAGAGCTCCTCCGTAAACGCCTGGGCGCTCGGGGATTAATGGCTCAGTGAGACCAGGGCCGGCCAAAGGCGAGGGAGGAACAGCTTTGGTCATTAGACCCGTTTCTTGTAATAGCCAGCTCCCAAGTGGAATTTGGGTGGTTGCTGTTGCTTTGTCTTGGGGGGCAGTTTTAATCCCCTAAAGCAAATTCAGTGGTGCGTTGTTTAAGAGACGAGGCTGTGGATGATTCCCCCCCCCCCCCCCCCGTGTGTTTAGTAGTGCTTGCAGTACTTTTCACTCTGAAAAGGTCTTTTACGCGTCTTTTGGGCCGAGGCCCTAACTGAATGGGAGCAGGGAGATAGGCCAGGGCGCCCTGCGATCAGCCTGGTTCTGCAAAATTCAACTTGGGTGTTCTTGAAACGTCTGTGCCTCACGTTCTTGTGCTAATGCCGATGCGGTGCTTCCTATCTATTCCGTGTTGTAAGCTGCCTTTCTTCTGGTGCTGCTCCGGTTCTCTGTGCTGGCAGTCGGCCGCGTTTCGTGGGTAGGTTTGCTGTGCAGCCCTGCCGAGCTCTGCCGCACGCGCGGCCTCGCTGAAAGGCAGCGGCCAGAAGCCTGGGCGCTGCCCCCGAGGACTGGGCTTCAGGGCAGCTCAGTGCCAAGCGGTTAAAGGCTTTCACGTAATCAGTAAACATATCATTGCTTTCAGTTATTCTGTTTGAAATGTTAGAGTGTGTCTCTAATCTCAGTGTCGTCAGCTTTTCTGCCTGGCGCACATTATCTTATCTTGTAACAGTAATTAAGAAAGGGGCATAAAGGAGAGTTTTATACTCTCAGGCTCACGGGAGTTTCCAAAGGAAATTTAATTTGACGGTGGTGATAAGGGTACTAAAGCTCCGTCGTTGAGAGTGCCAGCTTTCACTTCTTTTAATCCAGCAGCCTTCTTTCACTCTAAAATTCTCACGTTTGGACTAATTACAGAATTGTTTATTTTTTTAAAAAACAAAAGCCCCCTTCAGCACAAATGGAGAGGCTTTCACCTGCTTCCTCAAAGCCGTATGAAGGGCAGCGCAGTTAGGAAACGATAATGGCACAAGCAGACAGCAACAGATAGCAGGAGGATTTAGACGAGAGCGCGTTAATTGTGAGATAGGAACCCACTGCTTAAGTAGGAGCAAGGCAAATACCTCTGGTTTCTTGCGGTCTGGTCTGCATCACCTCATCCCAGGCTAATCCCACTGGAGGTGCAGGGCACCAACGTTCATTCGCAGCCCCCTTTGCTTTCACTGGGTAAGTGATATGCGACTGATAAGCAGAAGAGTGATTTTGCAGGGGAAAAATTTGGCATCACAGTGTGGTTGAAGAAAAATAGATGTGGTGGTTTGCCTATTACTATTCTTTGCCTATCAACAAAGCAACAAAGTTTAATGAAATTATATCTGCAACAATAACAAAATGAAAAAAAGGACAATAAAAAAGTAAAGAGGATACTTTCAGTTTTGGCAGTCTGTTGTGAAAGCAGGTGGCTAGTCCTAAATCTCATTCCTGTTTTTTTATAGTGTAGCAGTAAAGAGGAAGGCAGGCAGCGTTGTTACCCATGGAGTTTGAATTAAATTCAGATTTGTTTCAGCAGGGTATTAATGGGGTTCCTCTGAGAGCGGCTCTTTGGCTTTGAGTTTGTTACTGAGTTGAAAATCATCTGAACCAATTTTTTTAGCTAAGAGAATATGTTTATAATTTAAATTGTTACAAATTAAATTTATTATGCCCATTAACCTATTTCCATATGAGGTGTAGCATCAATTACCTATTTTTGTAAAGCCTTTTGCAATAGCTAAGTGGGCTTTCCTTTTTCTTTACCTCTCAGGTGTGTGCCATTACTAAATGGAAAAAACATGCAGTTCTGCTGACTTTGCCTTCTGGAAAATACATTCTGAAAAGTACTTCAGAAGGTAAAACAGCTCAGTTCAAGTTGTCCACATCAGGCCATACCCCTGGCAAAATGCCTTCTGTGAATATTCTGTGGAGAAGACTTGCACTGTGCTTGTCTGGCTTAGCAAACAGTAAAGGCCTGGTAACGTGATGCCAGTGAAATTCTTCACGGCTTTCTGAACCTCTTGGTTGCTTACTACTATTTGGGGCAAATTGAAGTCAACACTGTCTTGTGGCAGCTGCTCATAAAGGCTAGTCTTCTATATTTTTAGCTTTGTCTTTCTGTAAAATAAAATAATTTAAATCACATATGACAATTCGCTTCCATTTCAGGTAATGACCTGAGCATCTGTAATCATTAATACATTTTGTCCTCACACTTCCCTGTTTTTAAACCTCTGAAAATAGCAACTACACCAAGAGCCAGGAAGGAACACCACAACAGCGAGTGTACTGTAAATTAGACTGGCCCCACTGTAACTGTAGCTGACATGAGTGTGACACTGATAAAATATTAACGTATGCCTTAACTGGACATTTTTAGCCTGTATCCTGTTTTAGTCAATCACCTGAATTTGGCACCTTGTATCCAAAGATGATTTTGGATGAAGAAAAAGAAGTTAAATCTTAATCACAGTCTTATTTCAGGAAACTGAATTAGTATGGCTGCCGGCTGCATTTCCTCACGTGGGTAGCTGGGTAGCACTTATTCATTCCATCAGCAAGAGCGGTAGCGGTAAAATTATTTTACAAAATTAAAATACAGAGAAAACGTACATGAATCTATTACCTTATGCAACTACCTTATTAAGAAGTCTTAGCTTTCCTTCTTAATTCTACTGGTTAATGCCTAATTTGGATTATCTGAGTATACTTAAATCAAACAGAGTTCTGAAGTTAATTTTCCTATTTAATTGTTTCAGACCTTTGCAATGCAAGTAAAACATTTCTTAATCCCAAATCAGAACCTGACCTGGAAAAGATAATTGGATTTATACTCAAAGACAACACAATTTCAGATGTTATGAAAAGATTAATGACACTTATGTTTCAATATCTAGTAACAAAGCAGATATAGAAGATAAAATAGCCTGTTATTTTCCTTTTATTTCCTCTACTGCAGAAATGCCATATTAAGTGTGTAAAGGAGTTCATTTTAACAGTAACAGTCTTTTTAATTTTTCTTTGAGGAAGGCATATTTTATGCATTTCTAACTAATAATTAGAATTGTGATATCTTATAACTTGGAAAAATGTGTGATAGCACTGTTGGAACTTTCCCATTCTAAAACTGTAAGTTTTAGATGAACTTAGGCGAAGTGCGTTCCTGGTCTGATGTGCGAACACCCTTTTACAGCCCCTGAACATCTGGCCTGATTTGCAAGTGCATCGGTTCCTTTGATTTCACTGAGTATTTCTGACTGCTGAGAAGGAAGGTGACTGAAGAGGGATTTAAGTGCCGGTTCTGTAAATCCTTAGCCTTGAGCTGTCTGAATGATTGCATAGAGGAAAAAAATCTTACCTTACTGAGAACTGGGGTGGTTTCTAGTGACCATCACTTCACTACAATACAGATTACAGCGTCACTGTCACTAGTGTTTGTCGTGTCGGTGTCGACATGGTGCCGTTGTTTGTGATAACTGAGATGTCCTGGGACATGGGCTGTGTTAAATTTGCCTCTAAAGGCTTGCACTAGCGAGCGGAGCCATGTGTGAATCCCCTACGCACATGGCATTCTGCACCTAAGTAGGAAAATGAGTTTACATTTGAAAATTTGATAAATGGAGAGCAGATGGGAGCTTGTACATGTGATGAATTGATTTGCAGTGATTAAGACAAGTGTAAAATTGGATTTTGAGCTTCTTGAAAAGTGCACTGCTCTTTTAATTACTTTTGATTTTATGTAAAATAGGATAAGTTCAGTGAGAATTCATAAATTTCACTAAAGTAAAACCCTTTAATATTTCTGGTAGCTGTTGTCTTGAGTGATATAAATGTAAAAATTTTCAGTTGTGGCAAAACCAACAGTTTTCCAGAAGTGTTTTTAATCAGGTGTAAATGAATAAGACTGCTCTCATCTAACTGGAAACAGGAGCCAGAAGTGAACTGTAATATTATTTATCATTCAAATTTTTACTTCCAGTTTTATATAAAAAGCTAAGGCACAGGATGAGGATTCAGGCCCCATCTCTCAGTTACAGTTATGAAAGTTGGTTCTTACTGTGTTTATACATGAAGCTCTCTTGCCTGCTCAGTTGCGTGTGAAGCACTGGACAGCTTTCAGCTTTCAATCAAGTTTGCCTTTGGATTTCAGCATTACTTTTGGTAGCTCTGGACTTTTGAGTACCTTTTGATTGGTCTGTTGTGAACTTCGACTGTTGGTGGTGCCTGTTATAATTTGCGTTAAGCTTGCGTAAAGGTTCCTGCCTAGTTAGGACTGAGTGAGATGTCACAAACCAGCCTAGACTCCTGCCTGTCACCATATTCGGTGATTCCTTCAAAACGTTGCCATCAGGTTCCCTCTATTAAGCCCTATGTATAAGAAGCGTAGAGTCACGCTGTTCAAAGAATGCTGTTGTTTGTACGTATGGCTACCGCAAATACTGTAAGGGAGCTGGCACACGTATATCGGTATTTAAAATTCTGACTCACGAATGTCAGCAATTGCATATTCACCTCAGATCTCCTCCAGTATGTTTATTATGGCTTCTCTCTGAACAAGCAGTTCCAGGCGATATTATCAAGGGGAATGCTAAAATAATATTACATAGTCGACACCTATCTTCACTTGACCTTTTTGCAAGTCGGGAGATAGAAATGTAGCCGCTCTCCACATTTAGGAAAGTCACTTACACCATTAGGCAGCCGTAGCTCTGTGCTGTTGTAAGCTGTTCGGTAATAACATTCGATGAAACCATTTCCTCTAACGCAAAAGGCGCCCTCCCACCTGCAGCCCCCGGTAAGGACTTCTGCAGCCTGGGAGCACCAGCTGGGGCTGCAAGCCGTCCCGTCCTGCGGCTGCGCGACGCGGCTCTGCAGCGTGGGAGCGGGACGCCGTGCCTGAAGCTCCGAGAGATGATTACTCTCCGGGAAGGCAGCTAGTGCTCCTTCGTGGACAGGGGCGCTGAAATTCAGTTCCTTAGACCTAACTTTAAAAATCCTCTCAGAATTCCCAGGATTGTGCTCAGGAGGGACTGGCTTTTTTATTTTCATTGTACAGCTGTAAAATTGCCATTCTAGCGTTTACAGGACAAAGTCTAGAAAGTCAGGATTTTATTTTTTAGTGGTAATCAAGTTACAGTTATCAAAGTTATGATAGGTCATGAAAATGCTGGTTCAAAGGGACCTCTGAAGGTCAACCGCTGCATCCTACTGCCCAAACCGACGCTAGATCAGGTCAGCTGTGCCCTTGTCTAGCTGAATCTGAAAACCTCCAAGCAAGGAGATGAGTTGCCAAGCAACGTTTCTTCACATTGTGTCATTGACTAACCAAAAAATTAAAACCTGAAATACAAATCTCTGAGTTGTATCACATTTTCACTTTCTATTTAAGCTAACATCTGTGGCCTTTGGAAGGAATCTAAAGAAAGGAAAGCTAGCAGAATTTTGCATAAAGAATCATCATTGAATCCAGTGTCAAAAATTCTGAAGATACAAACAGATGGTGAAGTTGGTATAGCCTGAAGTGCCAGTAGATGAAATAATGGTAAAATACACATATTTGAGACAAATTGCTAATTTCAGAGTGTCATCATCCTAGCAATGGCAAAATGGAAATAATGATGATTTGGAATATGTTATTCTACATTTTGTTTATATAAATGCTGTTGGTGGAGCACTACACAACATTTACCTTAATCACAAATGTGAATTTCAATAGAATTTTGTTATATGCAGAAGATATTTGCATATGCACTCATATTTTTTTTTCTGGAAGATAAATTATTCTCTTTAATAGACAGGAGAAAGAAGCTGACTTCCCACCGGCAGCCATAGAAATGTAGTTCAGGCAGTCCTTGGTGTAGAGGGAGATTAGAAACTTCACAGAAAATAAGGGGTTATGATTGTTTCATTTATTTAAAGCTGTTCTGTCTTTTCTTTGCATTCATCCCCGTAACTTTATTTATTGAATTTTGCAACTAATTTGGTTGTGAAAAAAAGGTAGTAAGAGCGTGAAAAAATATTGATATATTTTGCAGCCACTAAACTTCTTACATCCAGGACATACTTAGGCTCATAAATAAGATAACCCATAAAATTTCTTTTTTGAAAACCAGGAAACGTGCATTACATTTGGAAAAATACCTTTGTAATGAAATGTGCCAGTACACATTGCATGGGATTTTAGACAATAATTTATACAGCCTAAAGTGCATTCACCTATTTTCAGTTTATGAGCACAGATATACTGAGAACAAGGATATACGTTTTGAAAAGATAAGTGCTTTTTAGAGTTCTCTGGGGTCTCTGGGGTTTTAATTAGGGATTTTGATAGCATTTGTGTAGTAGCTTCTAAGACCTTTCTTACTTCAAAATAAAATTTAGATTTTTTTTTTCATCCCCCCTTGATCAGTTTTAAGGCCAAAAATAAAGGTGGAAAGAATCCATCTCTAATACTAATGCCTCTCTAAAATCCAGGAGAAAACCTTGGCAATATACACAGTGATATGTATGGATATATATGTATATTTTATACATGAAATCATTCCAGAGCATTTGTAATTACATGACTCAGCGATGCTCCTGAACTTGGGAGCTGGCTGGTAAATGATGCATTGCAGGACATCCCATTCCATGTCTTGCAACATGAGTTATGTGTGGGCATGTCTCTATATCCTGCTCGCTAATATTTGCCCCATTTCTTGTGCTCTTGAGTAGATTGTGTTGGCCTTTTGTTGCTGAGGTGGTGGTGGGTTAAAAAAAAAAAAAAGAAAGGGCCTAAGCACCTTGGCATTTAAGCTGTTAAAGCACAAACGAAGACATAACTTGCTCCCTGAGTCGTCGTAGCAGCCTCCTGAGCCTCATCAATCATGCGGCAGCCCGTGCCGAGTCTGAGAAATGAAGGTCCTGTAACAAAATGTGTAAATATATAAACCGTGGCTTTATGGGAAGAATTCATGCTCTCCTGCCCTTCCCTCCCAACACGCATCAATATCTGCCTCTGCCTCGGCAGCTCTCGTCCCTCCGTGAGACTCCACGTGGCCCAGTCCCCGCTAGCAGATGTCCTGATGTTGTGCTGTTCTGCGCTGTCTTCTGCGGAGCAGGATCCAGGGCCTTTTGGTAACACTTAGGCTGTGCAGAATATCACAGTATCAACCACTGTGCGTCTCAAACAGTCCCCTGGGGTGCTTAGATGTTACGCAAGGTTGTATATGAATTGTCTGCAGTTAGGTGAATTTCATTCTTTTCAGTTCTTAATGAATGTTCACCTTTAGCTACCCTGAGAACTGAGCGCAATGCATTCAGCGAAGCCGTTGTATAAGGCTTGAAATTAAGGTCTCAGAATATCATTACGTGGCAGGGAAAGCTGGTGCCAGTGGTGTAACTGGCCACCCTGGTACTAGCAGAGCTGAGTTTGAGCCCGTGCTAAGAGACAGCTGAGCTCAGTAGGCAGTGACTGACATGAGCAGAGCTGACGTATGACGGCTGCGTTTCTCAGCCATGTGCTCGGGCTCATTGCAGGCACAATACTACAAATTCTTGCTTTGCAGAAGAGCGGTGGCTCTCTGAGGTCTCAGCTATTAAAATTGGCCTCCGTTGTGTGCACTAAGTGTTCGTGGCACCACAGTCACCCTGAAAAGCAGAGTTTGCCCACGTTTGCAGCATAATTACAGAGCTAGAAACATATCAACAACCATGCCCTTCACGCTGGGAATGCTCTCGCTTGCAAAGGCAAATAGTCACAAGAAATAAAGAAATAGAAAAGGGGAAAAATTGGCTGTACTCCCAGATGACTGTAACTTTCCAAAGTGTGGTTCTACCCAGCCCTTGCACAGACTCCAGCAGCAATGTGAGAAAAACAAGCGGATGGTGAACAAAAGAGAGAAAAGAGCCAGTAGATACTGCATAAACAAGAAACCATTTTCTGCCAATTACAGTGCTGCGGGCCTGGTTTTGTCTGGAAATGTCAGGGAAACCACAATTAAAATGTAAATGATGAGTTTCTCCAGGAGGCTGGAGGAGGTGATGTAGCGAAGCCTGGCAGGCTTTGAAGCGCAGGGAGCAGCTTTCCATTGGGGTCTGTGGCTGATGGGGCCCCCGAGGGTGCAGAGCTGCCACCCCATCTTACCGAGGGAGAGGGTCGGACCGCTCTGAGCTGCGGGAAGGGGAAGTGGAAGCTGGACTGCGTGTACCTGCTCGATCCGGACGCAGTCCTCAAAGCGAGAGTGGGTCTGTCCTTAAAACTGGGGACTGGCTCTTGTAGTGGAAGCGTTAATATGCAGTTTCGGAAAAGGAGGAAAAATATGGGCGGTGGAGCTGAGAGAAGAGATTTTTTTTAATCAGGAGGAAACTACAAGGAAGTGTATCTTTCCAAAAGAAAACGCCAACTTCAAAAAAAAAAAAAATTGCAAGGAAATCACAGATACTTTAAGTTTGATTATTCTGGCGAGAAAACAGAAGAGAAGCTGTAGTTAGCTGTTGCCTGCAGAGCTGGTGCGAGCGATAGGGGCAGCTGAGGTCAACCCGGGACTGCCCGGGGACAGCGCAGGCAGCCTTGTTCTGCTCAGGGCTTCTCCTTGCCCCAGAGCACTTCTGGATTCTGGCATTTTGGGGTTCCCAGTGTACTAAACAGCTCGATCCTCAGCACAGAAATCGGAGCCGTGCATTCCAGAGCTCCAGTTACCAGCTCTGCTGTGTGATGTTGGGAAGTGCAAGGATCCTCCAGCAGCCGGACATGGGCACCGCTGCAGGTGCCGCCTGGTCTCTGCTGCTACCTTCGTGGCCTGGTGGGAAGTGGCCTCGCTGCTCCCAGCGCCAGGCAGCTCTGCTGGCCGAAACCCGAGCGATTCAAAGGATGCTGCTTTTGCTACAAATAATTTATGGTCTTTGGGTTTCATAGCTATTTCGAAATGTTGTCTTCAGCTGTGGTTCAGGTGATGGCTTGCTCAAAAGCTTTGTTAGCAGAATATTAATAAATGGTTCAGGGCAAATATTGTAACATATATTATAAATGTGACTTATCCCTGCAAAAGAGCATAATTCAAAGTAATTGTTGATGATCTAATTCAGAACTGCTATTTTTTTCTCATTTTTGTGCGTGATCTGCCAAAAAAAACCCAAGACTTTGGAAGTTAAACTCAGTGCACGATGCAGTAGGAAACAGATGGCAAACTTAATAGGTTTGTAATTTAGGAATAGTTTATGTTGAGTGAAACCCTTTAACAAATTTACATTTTTAAATATTAGTGACCTCATTTTCAAAACTGCTGGCAAGAGTGAGCAAAGGTTTTTTCTAAGTGCTTAATACTTTATTTAGTGTAAGTGCTTGGATACTGACATAAAAATAGGAATTCCTGGGTTCCTTCTGTGTTTCTTTGTTTAGTTTTTGTCTTTTGAATGAAAATAGAATTTTATTTCTGTAAGAGAATTACAGAATTCTGTAAGAATTCAAGAAATTTATTTAAAGAATGTAATCCAAAGTCTTTGCACAATTCATGAATGTTCTTATGACTATTGCTGTAAGATATTGCAGTTTTTACAAATCATGGTCCATAATTGTGTCTTCCATATTGGAGCTTCTTATTTCTAGACAGACTTAAAACAGGCTTCTGACATGCATTATGGAAAAATTGTGTCCCCTATGTGGTAAACCTAAAGTGATAAATCTGTAATGGGAAAATAAGACGTTAAAATTATTTTAGTATTATTAATTTATCTTGTATATTTGACTAAGTTACAAACTGGAAGACAGCTGCAGTTTTTCTGGCTAAGCCTTCCTTGCAACCCTGAAAATATTTAAGCAGCTCATCCTAAACCTAAAGGCACACCGTTAAAGTCTCATTTGACTTTGGTGTGCCTTGAGCCTCCCAGTTCCAGCTTTCCTGCTGGGCTGGACAAAGAATGCCTACCTAAATGAACTGCCAAAATACTTTGCACGGTGTTGGCAAGGAACCGCAGTCTTCTGCCCTCCCGGAAGCCCAGGAAGTGATGCACACAGAGCCAGTGTTGATCCATGAGATCACGGTATCTTGATTTCTATTTTAAGTGTAATTTCTGAGAGGTTTGAATCAGAGTCTTTATGGAAAAAAGAGCAATTAAATATCAAAAGTTATCTTTGTAGACTTTTTAAACTTTTGTAGTAAAATTTCTAAAATAAGGGAAAGAGGTACTGATGATTTAAAGTTCCCAGAGTGTTCTCTTCTAGCTGAAGTTGTGTGTATGTTTGCAGATAGAAGTCTTTGCAGAGGAAAAGATGTAGACCACAGAAAAAAGTGATTACCCATACATGTATCTGGCTTATAATCCGTGATTTTTTCAGAGGGTGAAATTTATTCACACAGTAATATTTGATGTGTTTGGCACCCCTCCAGGAAATGAAATCACGCAAGATTATCAGGCAAAATTTTTAAATCAGGTAAAATGTTAAACTTCCTGTTTAAATACTTGCTTTTTGGAATTTTGGTTCCAACCTAAACTTTTGAAGTTGGCTTCAGTTCAGAATGAGGGTTTGCTCGGGGGTCCAGGAGCCTTGCAGATCTCTGCTTTGTTTTCCAGCTCCTTCGCTGATGCATTCATGGTCATTTTTGCTATAACTCCTGTCCGTTCTGCCTGCTTTTGCCTGTCTTGCCAGTATCCACCTGGTTTTTGCACGGGTCATTGCATCTGCTCTAGAGAGACTTCAAATGCTTTAATTGAGGAACTTTAAAATCATGTAATTTTAATGAAGCCAAGGGTTTCGGTTTGGCTTTGGACATATTTCTATCAACTTGTAAGCATGTACTGCAGTTCTTTTTATTGAATGACAGGTGATATTACAGCAGTCAGTCAAGCGGCTGTTTTAAGATGCCTCAGATGATTTGTCTATGCTGCGATGATTCATAGCTCCATTTTTATTTGATAATAAAGAGAGAGTGGGGAGGATTCTGGCTTCTGCTGCGTTCCTCACTGCACTGGGTTGCCTACCTGTATCCATGACCCCTTTTATCCTAGTCTAAAGTTCAGCAGAAAAATAAATCTAAAGAACCCCAGGAAGTTCTTTATAAAATATGCCCCTCTCACCTGATCCTGGCAGCTGGCTCTTTGCTGCCTGCAAGTGATGTTTAGTACCTGGCTCAGTCCAGGGTAAGCTTTTGGCATCTTAACAGCAAGCGTGGTGCAGAGCTGCCAAAAGCTTCTGTTATCCAAACTTCTCAGTGTATGAGCAGTTTTTGTACAATCCAGCTCTATTGTAATTTTTTTGCCCCAGTATGGCCTGTTCTTTGGAAAAACATGCTGACGCTGATATATTAATAGAATCAAATAGCTAAGTATGCTAATTAAATTTCTTGTCCAGAGCAAACCATTGCTTCCACACAAAATATTACTTTGTATCATGAAACAGCAAGCGATGTAAAATGGTGATAAATGTGAGACATTACGTACAGTTTCCCTTCTACTTCTTCAGGTTCTGATTTATGAATGTTACTGGATTTTACTGGAGAGTTACGTCTTCTGCAGAAGTCTTAAGGGCTAATTATCAGAGGTGGTATTCATGGAAAACTCTAACTGAAATGAAGTCATAACCTTTCTGAAAATTGTGCCATAAATGGTTTGCTCAGTTCCACCCAGATTTAAAAAACCGAACTCTCACAAGGTTTCCTGGAAGAAAATGGCTTTGTGGCTTATGTGCTCAGTACAGCCCAAAAGCACATAGGTGCAGTGCAGTGGGCAATTACCATCATTAGACCACTCAATACATCATCCAAATGAAACGTAGAGGGGAACTATAAAATTAAAAATCCACTCTGAGTCGATGACTGTAGAAAATAGACAGAGGCAAGTAAAGGTAGGGATGCTATAGCGAGTTGGTGTGTGGAGTTTGCTGTTTAAAATTCTTACATTTGGGGAAGAGTGGGTGTATTCCCAGTCCGTGGGGAATTCTGCCTCCCTCTTCAGTCAAGCTGTGATCCAAAATAAATCATAAAACATGAAAAAACATTGTTATCATCTAAACCAGCACCCATAACAAATTCCTAATTTAAATTAACTCCTGACATTTAAAATATATTGTCTTGATTAGAATATTTTCAGTTTTAGGTAATCACTAAAGCAGCATGCTGAAGTCTAGTCACTATTTTTAAAGTCTCTGCAATTCCAGCTATATATTTTTATACCGGTGTCCAAGAACTGAATCTTACCTCTTTCTGCTGGCCTGAATGGTACATTCTCGATCTTGTTCGCCATGTGGTTTCTGGTAAGCTTTTAAGTTTGTTTTGATTTGCACTGCAAGGAACTCGGAGACTCAGATGTGGCATTTCTCAAGAATCAGTCTAAGAACAGATCTTATTTGATGTTTTCTCTAGTCCTGTGGAGAAAAATGGAAGCATGCTAATGAAGTTGGCTGGAAAAAAAATGGGATACATTGTAAAAAGAGAAGGGTGACAATATCACAGAGAAATTCTTGGATGACATTCGATGAATTTATAATAGACACTGTTTAAAACCTGAGAGCATGAAATGCAGTGTTATACACTGAAAGATGAACAATTTGAAAGTGAAAGAATTGGAAGACTTTGTCAGGTGCAAATGATTGATAAACATGTGGATGCATCCGTCAGATGGGGACAGGTGTAGAAGATAAACCATGTGGAAAGGGAAGGGGAGATGGGGAATCGAGAGCATATGAATATGGACAAATGTTAGAAGTGATCCATTTATAGTTGCTTGATAAATTGCCTCTGCTGGGCTCGGTCGCCGGCGCTGCGCTGGGTGGGTTCCCTTCCTGCCCCAGTTGCATCGGGAAACGTGCGGGACCCGGCTGCCGTGGGTGATGGGGACCCACAGAGTGCCGCTCCGGGCACCGAGCGATCGCCTCCCGAAGGGCGTTCGCATCTGTTAGACGCGGCAGACGCTCAGGCTTGTCTGGATGCTTAGGTCTCTCTTTGTGAGGTTATAGATTCATTAATAAAAGGCAAAAATATCAACATAAGAAACACTGACTTGGGGTAACGAACGCTTCATTTAAAAAAATAAAGTTAGATGCAAAGAAGGCAAACAGTTTGGCAAGAATGTAGTTTTTTATAAACCTGAGTTTGGCTGGCATTAATTATACTTTTTTAGTTCTCTGCTTAAGGAGCTCTGCAGCAGCCCTTCCCTCATTTGGCCTGGAATCATTGTGAGACTGAGAAATATTTAATTATCTTGCCATTCCGTTTATTCCCTTTAAATATTGGCAAAAAAAGGTTTCTTTTACTAATCTAGAAATTTGCTAGTTTTTGAATATGTGTTAAAAGCCTATGTTAATAAATAAGAGTTTTTTTAAAACTTACAGAGGATGTTTTGGCCCTCCTGATTTTACAATGCCTATATTTAATAGCTGCTGCTTGGCATCTTGAATTAATTTTGGAAAAGAAAGTGACTCATCATCTCATGAATGGGATAAATCATTTGGCTTTTAGCAAAATAACAGGTAGTCTACTGTACACTGAATTTGTCTCTGTTATTAATTATTCTACCATTTCTCTCTAGTAATGGAGTAATCCTATCGTTGGAATTTCTTTCATCTCTACCGTGCATTACAGAATTTTCTGAACTTTGGGATGGTTGTCGTAGTTTTAACTTTAATGTTTTTCAAAGCAGGTGGCCAGAGGCTTAACCGTATATTTCTTCCTTATCAATTTTCCACAGTTTCGAACTTCTGCTTCAAATTCATTACATTAGTTGCCAGTTTCTTCTTGCTGTCATGTATGTTATTTAACTGCTTTTGCTTCCCAAACTTCCTTTCTGCATCAGATTTTTCAGATTTGTTTGTATTTTTCTAATGTGGCCTCTTTTCTTTATTATTGAGGACACTTACTACTTCAGTCTAAAAAAGTTTATCACAAGTATATCTTATTGGTTGAGACTTCATTCTGGCATTCATAATGGGCAGAAACATTTTAAATGCCAAACTGCAAGAAAAATCTGTAACCAGAGCCTATACTTCGTGGTTTATAATCCAAATATGAAATACAAAATCATAGGAAGTTAGGCCTCTTAACTTCTGGTACTGGAACTTGTTCAGTTCTTTGACCAATTCTTCCCGTATCAACAGATTGATAAGTCCTTTTCTTTCCAGGCTGGATAAAATACAAAGTTTTTCTCTCTCTCTTTTGTGTATACATGTATTTATATATTATTTATTTATTTGTTGTTTTGTTTTTTTTATTACTTGAATGTTTTGGTTCGGCAAGCAAATATTACTTAAATTAAAGCTTTTCCGTTATTGTGTAAGACCAGAAGCTGTCTATTGGTGTACAAACTGGTGATGATGGTTTTCGTGTTCTTTTATGTGATTTGGTGATCTAAAGGATGGCAGGTAGTACTCTTCTTGTGTATTAGGAATTGGTCCATAAGTACTTAGGGCATTTTCTTAATTGGGATTTAGAAGATGCTATTCCCTTGTTCCTTTCACTGATACTTCCTAACTTATAAATTTTTAATCAGTGACTTTTAGTATTCCAATGAAGACTTTCTACCAGGTTTTACTAAAACCAACTAGGTCAAAGATATTAGCTGAGAAGAACTGGACTTGTTCATTTATTACCTAAGCTCCTAGCAGTGGCGTATGTGTGACTGAGGCTCTCTGCAGCCTTTGGTTAATTTTTTGTCCATCGTAGTGATTTTGTGTGCAATGAGCTTATTCATTCATTCTTTGTTCACCCACGTCCTCACTCTCCTCTTTCACTGGCTTTGTACCTACTCTAGTCGGGCTCTCTCCTAGAAGGTGTTTCCATCTTCAGTCTGAACCAGCCTTATTACACCGTATCTGCCCAGGAAAAGATGGATTGCTAAGCCTCAGAGTCAAACCCAACCACCTTATGCCACTCGTCTAGCTGCTGCTTCCTGCTGAGATCCTTAGCCTTCTGCCTGTCTTCATTTATAAGACTTGAGGGATTGCCACAAAAGTCACATAAATATTCATCTTCTGCAGTTATCAGAGTTACTCCAAAGGCATCTACAGCCATTTATGCTAAGAAACATTTTGTGCTAGTTTTGGAAAAAGAGCACACAGTCCTGCTGCCTTTATGTCCCTGTTGAAGGCTCTTTCCCTTCGTAGCCTGGCATCTGCTGGGGGATGGTGATGGGTCCTGCGTGCATGAGGGTGTCTCTGTGCACGTGTGAATTTCTGTCAAGCTGGGCTTCTCGGGCGTCCCCAGCTGTGGACTGGAAACCTCTCCCTTCTTTTCAATCAAATGCATCTCCGCAGGCCTCTGAGCAGGGTGTTCCCAAGATGACCTGGGACTGTCTGAAAATTCCAGCACTTGTGGAGCTGCATTCGCTTTCCTCTCGCACTCATCCTCGCATGCCCCCAGGTACATACAGTGCCCCTGTTCCTCGAGTCTGATGGAGCGACCCTTCCCAAGTCTGCGTGCACCACACCGACCCAGGGCTCCAGGTCTGTTCTTGCTCCTCTTTCCACAGCAAACAGAGGACGGGAAGAAAACATGACATATCTGCAGCTCCCAGCGCCTGCCATCACACGGCGTAGGGTAGAGCTGCCATGGAAAAGAGCCTCTTTCAGTCATTTCTCAGACTCCTTTGTTCATTAGTCACAGTTTTGACAAGCAGCTAACTCTCTCAGATTCACTCCATCTCTGTCCTGGGAAGAAATGACAAATCACTCAAAGTTTAGGCAACAAGTTGATCAAAGACTCAGCAGTGATAATGCTGCAATTCTTACTGGTGGTAACAACCCCAGACTCTTACCAAAACAGCTTGTCAGCTCTGCTTTATTCAGGTATTCAAAGTCCACAAGAAATAGAGAGAGACAGACAAACTGGCAGACAAATAGCACGCCTCAGATGTGAGTGCCTTTAACATGAAAGACTCAGTTCTTCACGTCTTCCGACATAAATTTTGTTTGCCTCACCCATTTGCTGCTCATTCCACTTGCTGACTTCCTATTCCCTTCTCTGCAGGATATGTTATTGCACCGACTCAATGACTTTGAAACTTAAAAAAGCAATCTTTATAGCCTTTGCCAGTATTTATAACTTGGTTTTTAACACATGCAAAGAGCCAAATTTTGGCTAGGTAAGTTCTTGAGTCCCAAAGTCACTTGAGTGGGTTTAGGAGATAATGACTTTGAAAGTGTGTTTGATACCCCTTAGCAATCTTTTTTTTATGAGGATCCTTTTTGCTTGTTTTTTCCACTGCTTATGTCATGCAGTACAGGAGAGAGCAGTGGTATGAAAAGGGAATGTAATGTGCAGTAAAATGGAGAGAGCTATTAAGTGATTCTCTTCAAATAAGAAAGTTTACCTTGGAAAATTAGGCATACTAATCATAGCTCAGGGACATACACCGTTTATTAAAATGAAAATATGTTCCTGTAGAGCACAAACTAAAAAAAGAAATCGTCTTGTGCTCCAGTGACCAGCCATTATGCTATGTAAATACATGCTCCCGTATGTACAAACTGTTATTAGCAAAAAATTTCTAGTATTTTTGAAGTAGCAATGTAGGAGGACTAAAAAGACTCATGTCTTATCTAACAAAGGATCCATCTCATTTTCAACAGGCTCCGTAAGGAAAAGACTGTACATATAGGTGCTGGTATCACTACCAGTACCATTTTGGGGTCTCATACCCGTACAAGTTAACCTGTGAATACCCTCAAGCTATCAGAGTGAAAATAATTTGGATTCGGTGTCCTAACAGAAGTTCTGACATTTCAGTAAGTTATTTATGACCTGGAAATGGAAAAATGCTTGTTTCCTTGCCATTGCAAAAGGGATATCAGATGGTTCTGGATTAACCTTCTAAAACTGTTGACCTCCTTTTGCGGGAAGCCGGTGTTACGTTTTATTCTTATTTTATTGTAGGCCAGATGCGCTCAGTCTTGCGCGGTACCTTGTGGACTCTGCTGGCCCTAGTGCCCACTGCGCGTCCTGGCTCTCCCTCGCCTCCTGCAGCGTTTGATACTGCATTGGCTCAGGATACTCCCACACTGCGAACTCAGCTGACCAAGTGAGCTCTAATCATAGCTTGCTGCTTTATGTGAGTATTCATTTTTCAGGATAATCATGATGATTAAATCCTGCCTGTGGCTGGCTTTCACGCCTGTTGCTGGCTCCCAGTGCTGGGTTTCTGTCCTTGCCCCGTGTCGGTGCATTATCAGTTAAAAAGCTGTTTATGAACTTCCCTACTTAAGTTTTTTTAGGCTGTGTTGGAATTTTTTAATCAAGTCTCTATTCTGTCCACCTAATCTTTCATATATGAAGTGTATCTGTAATTCCATATTAACTGATTTCACCCTTAGAATAAAGTAGTAATTCAGCGTGACTGTGAGGTGTGATGACACGCAATCTACTGACTGTGCACTGGCACAGTCGTCTTACTGCTGTTTTTGAAGCTTTGATGAGTAGAGGCAATGGATAACTTAAACATAACCTTGTAACCCTGAGGGTGAATAATATAATTCTATTTTTGATGTTAAAATATATGGCAGTATAAAATACATAACATACACAGTGATTTCTTTATTATTCTTTCAGTGCCAAAAATGCAGTTCATAGTTTTAATTCCATATGTTTATAAGGAATCTAGTTAGTCCTCAGTTCTTTGCAACATGTATCCAGGGAGGGAAGGAGATGAAATGCAGCCACAATATCATATCATTTTTTAGGCTGTTGCACAGTGGTGTCATGAATATGAGCTGTATTTAAAGACATCCAATGTGCCCAGGTACTTGAAAAAAATATATTCATTAATTATATTGTAAATGGAGTTCTAATATTTTGAAAATCTAGTCCAGTATTTTTGTGTGCCATAGATTCATTATTTCAGTATACTTTTCAGAACAAAGGAATGCAATAGTAAATCAGCTTTACCGCACAGACAATTCTTGATGTAGTCTGCTGCAGACAGCCGTGGTTGCTGTTTTATCACTTGAATCAAAGGTGTAGCATTGAAACTCCAAATGACAACTCATACTCATTCAGCTAAAAACTAATATACTGAAGAAAAAGGAGAAACCAAAGAGAAAATGGGCATGAAATGGACTGAAATAGCAGTGCTCCATAATAAGCCGTCTAGTTTCATATATATTGAGCAAATATACATCAAAGTTAGCAGCTCTAAATGTAAGAGTAGCCTTCTCATCCGCCAACCATTACAGCAAAACGAGAACACACAAAACACTTTTTTCTCTTTAAAGAGATTTAATCTGAATATTTATATTTCTTATCCTCAGAATGTCATTCTTCAATGGTTAAGTAAATAATTCTATTAAACAAAATCCAATATATTTCCAATCAATGTCAAATAAAGACCTGGGTATGTAAAGCAGATTGAGGTGGAATTGAAGTATTCAGGTCAAAAGTTGCTAACACCAAAATATATCAGTTACCATTTTTGCACTGAAGTGAGGTACCTTTCCTGTGATTTTCACATTCTGCATGGACCTGGAATTACACTTTTGTGCATGCCAAAGCTGCTCCAGCGTAAAAGGCTTGTCACATAATCCTGAATAAACCTGCTCGTGACCCCGAAACGAGCCCTTCTTCCGTCCTGACTGTGCTTTCCTTGTGGCACTGGTAGCCGTGCCCGGAGCACAGCTCCCAGGAGCACGTTCCCTGTGGCTACGGCAGATCACCGCCCTGCCGGAGGTGGAGGGAGGTGGTTGTGCAGCGCTTCCTCTAAAAGCACGGCCGTTTGAGTTGTCTGCCGAGACGAGGGCGAACACAGCTCAGGTATTCCCACCTCCCCAAGGGAGCCGTGATCCCTGATCTGATAGCTCTTCCGGGTGCGGGGAGTCTTTCCATGGAAGCGACTGGAAGCAGTACAGAAAGCACTTCCAAATTTTTTAGGCCAGAAGGTGCCCTGTGGTTAGGTTCCTGCTTGTAAGGGCGTTGCAGTGGGGTTCAGTGGTGCGGACGCTTTGGGGATTTAGTGGATGTACATTTAAACCTCCTATGGATGATGAGATCCTTGTATCCAAGCCCTCTGCTTCCTTCGTGCATGTTCCAGCCAGTAGGCTCCAATAGAAAATAAAGGAGGGAAACTGGAAGAAACGACAACACTGTCACCGCTACATTTTTTTGCTTTTCTTCTGGAGGAAACATTGTTGAAGTGTTAGATTTGCTCAGTTCGTAGGCAGTAAGTCAGGGTCCATCCTCAGGAGAGCATTGCTGGTCCCACGGTTATGGAGGCACCTTCTGAATATTGGGTTCCTTCACCCGAGGAAGAGGCGCAGGTCAGATGTACCTCCGTTGGTGTCAGTCCCCCGCCGAGGCACCCAGCCGCAGGGACTCCCCGTGTTACGCTGGGAGCCAGATTCTCCAACGGATGGAAGCTTAGGTGTTTTCTTTTCAGTTTATCCTAAAAAAAGTAGTCAAAATGAAAGCACAGCCCTATTCTCATCCCTTCTGACAATAGCTTTCCATATTTCAGTCTTTACACCTCATTTTTAACTTTCCTAGGTGCAGAATCGGGCTTCAATCAATTGAACAACATCTGTGAGTGTCATTAGCTGGCTGATGAAGCAGGCTGCTGCTTTGCGGAGAAGGGTTAGGACTGCAACCGGCTAAACAGTGCCTCAACATTTTCTCCTCTATTTCCACTGAAATATTCCTTTCAATCCTACTGTTCACTTTATTGTGGTCTGTTAGACCCAAATCTGTCTAATTTTGCTATTGCACTGGATATTTCTCTTCATTTTCCCTATGCTCATGTTTCTTTTTCTTCTTTTGAAAATACTCTTCATCATTCTTTCTTTTCTGGGGTTCTACGACATTTTTCCATGCTGTTTACATTTATCTCTTTCAGATTAATCTGAATTACTAATTATTAGTCTGTTTATTTGAGCAACATTTTCCCGTAAAAGTCTTTGTGCAGACCTCTATTCATGCAGATTAAAGAATTTATCATTCAAGTAAACATGAAAAATGCTGTTATTTTCTAATCATATCTTTAAATATTATCTTTTCGAAAAATAACCAAAGTACTGTATCAGTATACTAGTTGCTAACAGATAATGGTTTGAATTATCCTTTTAACCTCCTGCATACTAAACCAAGTCCAGTTTATCTAATTACTAGTTGCATCTTATTCTGACTGTACTGTATTTAAAGAGGAAGAGGAAGCTGAGACTTTGATTAAAGTTTCCTAATAACTAATTGCGAATCAAAAAGCAGTAAAATTCAGTTTTGGAAAATAACAAATTGGACTTTGTTATAATAGTTTTGTTGTGTGGTGCATGTTTAATACTGTGAAATTGCTATGAAATTGCTATTATTATTCTTCAGTACAGTGCACAGAAATTCTTTAATACAATCTCTGCAGATAATTTACTCTGGAGAACAAGTAGGTGTTACACAATGCTGCAAATGAGATTTCAGTGGAAAACTGCTTCCCACTTCAGGCCACTCGTGCATTCTCGTTGGTGAGCATGGCAGCTAAGGTTTGGGTTTTACTTTTTAGTGAAAGTGCGCTTGACCACCATGCAAAAAAAAAAAAGGCAACAGCAACATGCATAATGTTATCTTAATTCTGCTGGGCCTACAGCAGCTTTAAGCTCGCTGTTTTCTGAGTCACGTAATTTCCATTTAAACAAAGGTAAATATTTCTTATAAATTAATAAGTTTAAACTGACAGTCTGAAAGGAGAGGACAGTCTTGCTTATCCTTCACATGTGTTACACTTGAAGCTGAGTGAGAAATTAAGGAAATCAAGAATGACTTCTCTATCTCTGTAAAGAAAAACAGCTTTTAAAGTGTATTGTCAGCACAGGTTAACTTGCTAGTTACTGTATATAACACTTCACATATGTTGCACCTACATTATATTCATTGTGAGATGTTCTGCTGGTGCAATCTGTAGGCTTGTACCAGAAAAACAAATTTATTTCTTGTGGTCAGAAGTGCAGCAATTTAAAAAAAAAAAGACTAATGTTTTTCTTTCTATGTAAATAGAACAATGTTGGATCCTGATTTTCCATTATGTTGTGACAGTGCCGCTAAAGTCAAAAGAATTGCATCGGAGCAAGGACAGAACGGGGAAACAAGCTCGGAGGCCAAGCAAATGTTTAAATAAAACAGGAGGAACAACATCCTGTGGCATAACAGAGCCCAGTGTGACAAATGCAAATTAATAGAGCCAAGCGTTAAGTAAAATCACGTGTGTCGAAGTGTCGTATCGGCGATACGTCCTCCAAGGGACTTTGCATGTTGCCGAAGGGTCTGGGCGGGTTAGAGGAAGACGCGATCTCAGCCGGCGCAGCTCTGCTGAGGGCTTTGCCGGCACGTCAGCGCCTGCCATGCCGAGCGGGATGCCGGCAGGAGCACACTGGGATGAGGAAGAGGAGAAACAGAGGTGAGCGACAGTTTTATTTAGATCTCGGAGAGCCCCCGCTTTCTTCCAAGCTGATCTAGTCAGCCATCGCCTCAGTCACTCAGAGTGAGGAGTGACGTGGGGCCGCAGCTCCCGAGGCCTGTCAGGGTGTTTAATCAAGCCTCTCCGAGCCCTCTCACTGGAGTCTTTTCTCTGGATGTCTGGAAGATTCAGACATCCCCTTTCCAGACGTTTCTATGGTTTTGGTAGAGCCTCTATACGCAGGGAAACACACAGTGTCCCCGCTGTCCTTCTCTTAATTCCCCATCACTTGGTTTTTGCGCAGGTATCGTGTGTATTGCTGAGATTATTACAATCATATTTTATCCTGGGAGTGAGGTAGGTACTTACTGAGGAATATTTAATAAAGTAACATTGCTTTAAATACATGATAAGGGAAATCAGTGAACCAGGTTATGTTGTTAGGTGCCTCACCTGAGAGGGTTACGGGTTACCTTTTTGGCGCAGCGCGTTACAGATCTTCCCGGGCATTCATAACGGTGAACGGAGACTAAGCAAAGGCGCTCTCTCTCTCTGCCAGTCCACCCGAGCGCTTTGCCCAGCGGCAGCCTTTCGGAGCAGCGTGGCAGTGCCTGCAGACCCGGCTGGGAGCTTCCGAAGAGCCCTCTCCCACGCAGGGTGGGAGGTCTGCTGCACCCGGGCTTGCCGGCTTGCCGAGGAGCTCTCTTACCCAAGACACTTTCTCAGGCTCTCCACGGAGCAGCACCTCTGTGGACCGTGGCATTTGCCTGTGTGATACTTTGCCCACCCGGAAAGCCGTGGCACATGGGGGTTTTAGGTGGGAGCTGGGAGTGTGGACTATCCCCCGAGACCCGTCTCGCTGCTGCTGGAAGGGTTGTAGAATAGTGGTGTTGAAACGTGCTACCGTCTCGCTCAGGAGCTTGTGCCTGCTGCAATCTGAAGACGGGGAAGCGATACCTTGCAGACATTCCCATGCCAATACTCCTTTTTGCTTTTTGTACTGAGCAAGTCGTGTTGCCATCTTTGCAGTAAATACAGCTTTTATACCCTGGTTTGGTTTTTGTAAACTTCAGAATGTGGCAGCATGAGCTCACTTCATAACCCCATTGCATTCTCGCAAAAAAAGTCAGGAAAGGGTAAAATAACCCCCTCGCGCTATTACGGCCTAGACATGGGAAGTGTCTCAGTTCTGTCATTGCAGACTCAGCTTGTGTTTTTTAGATTACATATCACTCTTACTATATCCTTTCTAGGGTACTTGTGGATATTCTCATGAATTATTTGCCTGTCTCTAATCCTTTTAAAATCCTTAAGTCTCCCTCTCATATTTGTGGCTGAGAATTTCACAGGTTATTGATGTTATGCTGTGTATAGATAGAGACATTTATTGATTTGCAGCTTTTACATTTAGCGCATTCCTGGAAGTTAAAATACCTCTGACTTTTCTTCTTCCTTCTTTCTCCCCCTCATCGTTTCTCTCAGTTCTCTCTTCTCCGCTCACAGCAAAATTTAACTTAAATGTCCAGACATTAGGCTACAGGCAAGAGCAGAAAAAGATTCCTTGGAGATGTGGTGTGTGGTTTAGTGCCAGGAAAGCAGAGGGAAGTGTGCATCCCTATTTCTGCCTTATTGTTTTGCTTTTTTAAAAAAGTAATCCACCAACAACCAGACCTCCATTTCTGTTGAAACGCTATTGGTTTTTTGAGTGACTTAAGAGAAAAAGAGAACAATACCCCTTTTGGGTTTTGTGAAGACAGGAAAAAAGTGAATTTTCTTTAACTTCAGCAATACTGATGATTTCTTCCCACAGCCCTAGGAAATACTGTAACTTATAAAGCAATTGAATGTAAATTTACAGGGTTATTAACAACTGATTTTTCTGGGGAGAGAGATTTTACCCTTCTACATACCTGGAAAGTAGTAACATTTCAAATTTCAGCTTCACAGAACTGATAATACATCCTTCAAATAGTACTTTAATAAAAAGTAAAGAGACTTAAATAATAAAATAGCCTATAAAATATAGTCAATCTTAGAGATGTGTGAAAGCTAATTCTGTTTTTATTTTAGTTTGCTGTAACTAATGAGTCCTTTTTCAATGTAATGTATAAAATTTTCATCGCTAGCATGCTCACGAAATGTGGGTGTATTCATGTACCTCTTAGTTTTAATATACTTCATCAAAAGATATTTGTAGCCATCTAAGGTAATTTACATCTGTTAGCTTGTAGTACTTCCAGATGCAACTACAAAATCAGATGATTTAGAGGCACTAAAGTAGTTTAAAAAAAAAAAAGTCATCAAATATCTGCTACATTGTGACAGTTCTTCAAAGTGATTTTTATTTTGCGTGTTTGCTCTGGAAAGTTAAAAACAAGAGGGGGGAAAGTGATAGCAGATTTTATTTCAGTCTTTATGTTTCATAATTAACTTTGTGGAAAAATGATAATTTTAATTTCAAATTTGCATTGCATGTCAAAACTGATCATTTAGTCGATATGGAACTCTATTACCAGATTCCCACAAAGCTCCTGGATATTTTTATTCCTTGGTTTTCTGGCTGCGGTTCCAGCAGCGGGGTAACAGGAAGCAGGGAAGGCCCGGCAGGAGCTGGGCAAAGCTGCCTGGAGAGCAGCGGCTGTTTGCCAGGTGAACAGCCTTGCAGGAGTGGAAAAAAGGAGGAGGAGGAGAGTTCAACAGTGTATTCTGTTCCAACATTTATGTAAATATGAACACTGGACATTTTCATTCTTTACATAACTGTTTGGTAGCAGAATCTGCAAGAAGAGGAGAAAAAAGAGGAATAGTAAACATAGTTTTATTGCAGAAAGATATAGGGCCACTGCAGCCATCCATTAGTCGTCTTGTTAGAATTATTTTTTCTCTTTGCTGCAGAAGATGGGAGGCTCAAAACCGCTGCAGACCTACATGAGGACAAGGGGTAAAAAGCGACTATCCATGGTATTTGATTTTCTTGCCGTAGCTGTTCCCAGACCTTGCTCAGGATGGCACTTAAATATGAAATGCAGGAGGCTTCCCCCACGAGGGCAGCAGAACGTCTCCGCTTTCTGTGCAGAGGCAGCCACGTGTCGTCAGCGCTGCCAGTAAATAGGCCCTCACCACCATCCGGGCACCACCACCACCATCCGCGGTGAGGGTGAGGTCAAGCCCTCTGCTTAGAGGGTGGGAGAGAGAGAGATGAAGGTGTAAAAGGAGGGAGATTTGCAGAATAATTGAGAAACGCTGACGGGGTCCTTGTTGGAGGGTGGCATTGCAAAGGTCACCTCTGGCTCCACCTGCAGTGGAGAGGAGAGCCACCCTTGTGGAAGCCAGCTTAAAGACCAGCCTCAGCCTCTGTCCTCATCAATGAGTTGTATTTTTTGAATTTTTCTTTACTACATAAATAAATTAGCAAATAAGTGAGCAAGAAGAGTCGTAAAAGGTCATATACTTGATTTATTTAACCCCACCAAATAAATAGGTTTACTGCAGAGGTTGACTGGAGTAACATAGGATTTAATCAAATAACATCTCAGTTCTGTTTGAGCTCACTCCCAATTTTCTTTTCTAATACTGAATGCAAAAAGTCTGCTAAAACAATGAAATACTATTTAATGCACAGTTGTTTAAAACATTTAAATCATGTCTGGATCATTGTGCACATTATTATTTTTTTAATATTACACAAATGTATCTCTTGATACAAAGAAATGAAATTGCTTTCATGTATATAAAATATAATTATATTCCACAAGGGGAAAAAAAAGTAAACACCGTGTTTCAATGCTTGACTTGCATTGTTTAACATTTAGCTATTGGTTAAAGATGCAGATAATCTATTCTGCATCGGTCTGTACTAATCACATTTTTGCTAGGAATACAGCCCTACTGCCTATGTTCTGTGCTCTTGGCACACCAAGTGGTGCTATGGATTAAAAAGGCAAAAGACAACTAGCAGCCTTATTAATGTGATGGGTCTGTATTAAATATGACCCTAACAGCAGCTTTTCAAGCATATTGTCATTATTTTTTTTTTAACAAAGCAGAAAAAAATAAAAAGTTTTGGAGCTCATGCTTATTTTATGACAGAGGGAAAGGTTATGACTTGGCTTGATTTTTGTCCCTTCTTCTAAGCAAATATCATAGTCCTGCCACAAAGACGCCCTGATGGACGGTTCTGTGCTGAAAGTGTGGTCAGCAGACCTGTGAAGTTACCCTCGCCTCTTCCTTGCCGGCCTCGTGCACACATGGCATCCCGTTTTGGGAGCGACGTTCCAGGAAAGATGTGAAAAAGTTCTTTTAAAACCCTGAACAGTGAGAATGTCCAGAGGTCCCGAAAGCCTGACTGAGGAGGAAAGAGAGAGAAATTGCACTGATTTACGTTTGAGGAGAAGAAATCTGAGCCGAGATAAAACAGCCTTCACATACGTAAAGGCAACAGAGGAGGTCTCCATCGCGAGCTGATGACAGCACTGCTTTGGGGTATTGCACGTAGGTGAAGCACTCACAGAGGAGGTGGAGGTGTCGCAGATGAGCAACCACAGGCCTTTCCGGGTAGCTGAAGATACAGTAAATCCCCTGCAATGGAGGCAGCGCTTCGGATTTCTGGGGGAACTTAAGAATGAGCTTCCTGAACTAGGGGATGGTTAAAATCTGGGCAAGCAGAGCGCAGACAATGTTTTCTTTAAAATATGTGCTAGGAATGAGCCTGGTTCAGTTATGAAGCAGTGGGCCTTAATCAGTATCTGCTAAATTAGCTGAGAAATAACTGTAAAGTTATAATGAGCATGATATTATAAGGACAAAATAGCACAGCTTCCAAAAAGGAAAATTGTCTTTCCTCCAGGGTGTCAACAAAATAACAAATAGCTGAGAAGCGATAGATATAATTTATTTGGGGTTTAAAAAAGCTCAAGAGGCTATTAAGGAAACTAAGAGTAATCACAGGGTAGGACATAATGGACTTTTATGGACTAGAAACTGATTAAGAGAAGGAAACAAAGAAATAAATGGGTTTAGCAAGTTAAAAGTTGGACTGAAAACTTAATTCTGTTTTAATATCTAATGGATTTTATTTATGGCTCTTGGCAGTACGTTGTCATAAATACACACAGGATTCAGATAAATGGTCAGCGAAAAGGTCTTCCTATCAACCAAAATAAACTGCTCCCCATTTTGGTTTGGCTTCTTTTGCTTCGCTCAGATACCATTAACTGTCATTTCACAGGAGATCTAAATAGCTCTAGATGGGAGAAGTTTTTGCTATTTGATAGATGGGTAGCATATTTACCGAAGTCTGCAATTTAGTTGTTGCTGACTGAAAAATTAGCTTTTGTTTATTTGCTGATATTATTAGAATGGCACCTGGCGTAATGATGAATTTGCGTTTGGATATAAACTTATAATTAAAAAATCACAGATGTTAAGGGGAAAAAAAAGTATTTTACAATAGATAGATAGATCCTCCGGTCTATGTTTCTGTGAAAGTAGAAAACTTTTCTCAGGAATGCTTCGGTGTGTCTTACTGAGGCGGCTTTTGGTTGACACAGCATTTCACGAGTTTTGCTTTTGCCAGGCTCGTGCATCGTACTGTTAGACTTGTTCATACTTCGGCCTCTTAAAATTATCTGGAATTTCACCGTGAAATATTGTTATTGGGCTGAGCGCAAGAGCGTGCTTCGTAAAACAAAACTTGTCTCATTTTTAGCCTCTAGGCTGTATGTGTGGGTGAATTCATGCATATGTGTGCCTGGAGGGGAAGGGTACACATGGGTATTAGTTGGCAGAAGATGTTGTATGTGCTGAATACACTTTCCAATGGCTGTAATGTCTTGAGAAAGTGGCAGGACAGGTGTCAAATATGTAAAGGGCTTTTATAAAAATAGGCAATGATACATTCGGGTGAATAATTTTCAAGAAAAAGTATTTTCACTGAATATTAACTTTTAACCCAGGGCAGTGAATCACACAGAAAGGGTTTACAGGGAGTGGTTAAAGAAGCTACTTCACTAGAGGTTGTCAGAGCTGGACAGACATCCCCAAAGGTGGATGCAACAGCAAAGCTGACTTAATTCAGCACGGGTATCTTGGAATATAAGGTCAATTATGTTAATTGGTAAGACGATTCAAGATAGATAGTGGCTGGAGTCTCTGCTTTGAGGGTTACCAAAAGAGGTAGGCAGAGTGTTACCTCTTTCTGTTGTGAGTCTTTCTGTTGTGAGTGGACTCAGTAGATTTCTGAATTTTAGTTCCTTGATGAACTTCTCAAAGGCAGTTTTGAAGTTTCAGAATCCCCTGTCCTAATCCTCTCCCTTGTTTCTGTCCTTACATCATCACAACAACTCTATTATTCAAGATTAATCTAGGTCTTGACGATGACCTGCATCGATGTAAAGGAATAGTTTAGGCTGGGACATTGGCTGATGCATGTATCTGCAAGTTTTATTATGGAGCTACCATTGCCATTAGTATGGCAAGGATTCATTCACTGTGTTAAACTCTACGAGTGCATTGATTTTTGTCATATGCTCAGAGGTAGCTTCATGGTCTCGTAGGTCTTTTTATTTTTAATATTGGACAGTTTGAACTTCTCTTTGACATTTTGTAAAATTATGTTTCTGTGTATCTGTGAGAGTTGAACAGAGCATGAATATGTTCTATCACTGCATCTCAAGATGTTTCTATTTAATGATGCTAACTCCCTTTTACTTAATTAGGGACTTAGTGCTATCATAAAAGTCATGTAGATTTTATTACAAATGTACAGAGATCCTGCTTCATTCTGTTCCTTGGTGGATGAATGATTTTTGATGCAAATGTATGTAGACACATTTAGTCTTTATCCTTTCATAAAAAGACCACCCAGTATGCTATTTCAGTGAGGGGAAAAAAAGTATTACATAGACCTAGGGTTGTTGATTTGATGTAACAATAATAATAAAATATGCTGATGTTGTCATCGCAGTATCATTTGCAATGCATACTGGTTGAAACCAAAGCTGATTTTACTGATGAGATATAGATGATGAATAATCAGCTTCACATCATAGCGAGGTAAACAAAATAAATATCTGAATGTATGTCGAGGGGAACCCTTTATGTATTTTCATGAGTCTTTGGACCTAGCTGATTCTCTTGCATTCTTTTCCCACATCCCATTGCAGCGTATGCAGCCCGCTCATTTTCGTTATACTGGTCACTTTGGCATCACTTTTCCTTGACCCACTCGTACACAGCTCTGGTTTCAGCGAGGGCAGGGAATATGGCCACGGCCGGGGAGCAATGACGTGGTGTCCTCACTGCTCGGTGGTGGGGAAAGCCAGGATGGCTCTAAAAAACGAAAGGTAGAGGAGCAGAATCAGAAGCAAGAGGAGAAATAACTGCCGAATTTCCCAGCGAGGGGAGCTAGAGCGAAGAGGTGCCCAGCGGTGGTGGCACGGAGCCGCCGGGTGCTGCCGGCTGGCCTGGGGGACCAGCGAGGGCCGGGCTAGAGGAGGAGCAGGAGGCTGCGCTTCGAGCAGGGCGCGGGGCCAGGGCCCCTTCTGCCTGCGCTCGTAATGAGGACGTGCATATACGTGACACAAATAAGCCTTAGAGGCTGGAATGATCCAGATACCGGTCAAGCATCATATCATCCTAATTTTCAGCATAGGCATACTTCTGATTGAAGTGATTGCAGACCCTAACTGATCTTTCTGTATGATTTTTTTTTAATATTGAATATTACACTTAGCATTTGGTAAACTAGGAGATTTATCTGTTTACCTCACATCTTAATATGTGCCTGAATTTTATAACTTCTATCCCAGGAGATATTCATCTATATAGTAAATGAAATTATGCCGTAATGTAGTATAGTGCTAGAAGGCACCGTGTCCAAATAGATACGTTAAGAAGGTAGAAAAAACAATTTGAATAATAGAAGCCATTTAAATAGATAAATTCATTAATATAACTCTGCACAACTTTATTTTTCCCTCTCTAATTTTCCTGTACAGCTGTGTGGGCCTTTCCCTGTTTACCAAGTAAAGGCCTCTTTTTAGTAGAAGTCCCAAATGATGTTTGTTGTTTTCAAAATGCTGGCGCTCCTGCTGACAAAGGCTGAAGAAGGTATCATAAAGAGAAAAAAACTGTGTCTGAGAGGCTTGAGAGTATCTTCCTAGTAATGTGTCTACCACTAAACATTGCTGTCAATATAGAAATTGGAATAAATTACAATAATGTGCAAATTAACATGTTACTGAGACTTACCTGATATTTGAGAATCAGTTCTTCCAAAATGCATTGCTCATTTTAAAACATAGTTCTTGTTCATGGGTTCTTGTTCATGCATTACTAGCCAGAGTTACCACCTTCAGGAAAAATACCGAAAAGTACGTCAGAAACCTAGTTACAGGCATGCTGAAAAAGTGCCGAGAAATGTATACATTACTTTAATTTTCCATTGCATCCTATATCTGATAGTCCGGAGGTGCTTTTTCAGGGCTGCTCTTATGCAAATAAGCATACACTCTTAGTTCAAAGTGGTCTCTTTTTCCCCTCCGCCATGGGAGGACTATGGAATACTAAACAAAACAAGCAAACCACGTTTCTGAGTGGTTAGTGGTAGTTTAGTCCTGCCGACTAAAAGCAGTAAACTCCTCGTGTAAGTCATCCTGGGAATCCCATCAAGTTCAAAGACCACTTTCTAATCAGAAAGAAGGCTATCGCTACGAGCTACGTTTGCTACAGGAAAATAGATTGTACTTGAATTTTAAAAATGGATTAACAAACTACTTCAGGTTAGGTTGCAATTTAATTTTATGGTGCTGATTCAAAATAAAATTTTCTATTTCAAATCAATTCCAATTTTCCTAAGTGAATGTGATGCTTATTAACTTGTTTTTAATTACATGTTTCATGATAAAAAAAAAAACTTCTTCTTGTCCTGCTGCGGTAAAATTTGCAGCTAATAAGGCTGTCTGATACTGAACAAATACCTCTTAGGCCTTTTATCTAGTTGTTAACGCAGTGTTTAGAAAGCATTTGCAGAACGTAGGAGAGTCATTAGAATGTTATAGTTAACGTTTATGGATTTATTTTTTTGCTTTTAGTTATCTGTTTGCAAAAATTTTGGAATTTGGCCATTTTGATCCTGTTTAGCTGAGTATAGAGATGAAAAAATAACTTTTATGGGTATCAGGTTTCTTTCTTGAATTATGTGTTAATAACCTCTCTTTACTTGAAGACAAGGTTCTAGTATTTACATCACAAAAGGACAATAATTGAATTAAGTTCTAGAATTAAGAAGATGTTAAGTATGTGTTCACACTGTTAGTAATTGATGTTTAGTGGTGTATGTGGGCATTTGGAAGATACCAAACAGTAAAAAGTAGTTTTATTTTTTTGCCACGGTATGATTCACCAGAGTCAGGATATCTTTTTGGGTAGTGGCCAAATTCTTCAGACCTATAGCTTCTAGATGTACCTTACATAAACCTAAGTCGATGAAACTAGCTTCACAAGGAAAGTGGATATCAAGCGGTTCTTCCCTTTGACACAGAGTTTTCATTTTTTCTGGAAAAAATAAAAAATCTTTTTTGAAATGTACTTTGATTTCCAAATAAAATGCAAAAGTAAATTAAGCGATACAATTAAAACCCTAACAAGGGCAACCGTAGCACATCTAGCTGTTAGAGTTTACCAGTGGGAGATGGCAAAACTCTCACCGTTTTCTTTACCCCCAGCGGTACCTCCGCGGGAAGCTCTGCTGTCATCGTGGAAGCGTCTGCAGGGAGTGCTCCCTTTGCAGCCCCCGTAACAGATGGCCTTTGGCTACCCGTGACTAATACCGATCCTGTGAGTACGGCAGAGTCGAGAAGATCCGCAAACCGTTGTGCTTAGGAAAGTAGCTATCTACAGACTGGTCATGGAGAAGCAGTTCTTGCTCAGGCAGCTGGTGTGTGTTGAGTTCTCGGGTTTGATCTCTTCTGCCCTTTGTATCCCTGGGTGTTCGAATCTGGCTTGACTCGCTCCTTTTCTCTGTCTCTCTAACCCCCTCCCTGACCACGGGCAATTCCCAGAACCTGGAGTTCGGAGGCGGCCTTTGCACAGTCTCCCGCAGCTCAGTGGAGCCATCCCAGTTCATCAGTGTTCAGGTTTTTGCCTACGTATTAATTAAGTGAAACATGTCACAGTTAATTAAATCTGTTCTCTCTCATTCTCATAAGTCAGAGAACATATCTTTTAATTGCTTTCTGGAATTATTTGGGAGAATAAGTGCCAACAGTAATACCAGATATGTCACGATATATTTGGTCTGTTTTGTAGCCATTATGGAAAGCAGCTGTATTAATGGATGGTAGAAGAATCCACTTTTAATGACTTGCAGGAGCAAAAGGGTCATTGTGGCAGTGTAGGTGATGTCAACACCTACTGTAACGAGAGTAAAGAATTTATTTAGTATATAGTATCTTTTCACTGGTATTCTATCCTGACTTTCTCTTTCTTTCATGAGCTGTTTTTCATTATTATCCTAGAAACAACATTCCTCTGGGAGGAAGTTTGGATATTTTGGGGGGGACAGAGGAAAGAGAGGGGTAGGGGAGAGCTGCTTTGTTTTATTTTTATCCTATTGACAGGACTTAGTGCAATTAAACTTTGGCTCGTGAATGGACACTCTCGACACCATAAGGATATAAACAGTTTTATTGATGGCTGCTCTTCTAACAAGGAGTGCTAACAATTGCTTCCTAACTGAGTGAAGGAAGGAAGGGAGGACAGACGAAACTTCTTATGGTAACTGCTTTAAAATGTGAGGACAATTAAAAAGTGGATAAGAAATTAAAAAAAAAAATCCAGATGTTGAAAGCTAATAGCCAGTATGCTTGAATGAGGTATTTTGTCACCTTTCAACAGCTTCTCCTGGAGGTTCACCATTAAAAGCTAAATCTCCTGCCAGCCACCTGGAAATATGAAAATATTTGACTCTGCGAATGAGTGTGTTATGCAACAGCTCTGCAAGTCTGGTTGGTGCTGCTGGACCTCTTCCCGTTCCTTTTATAGCAGCTGTTTCCTTCCTAGCGTGGTACTGGCCAGCGTCTTAAAAATGTCTCCTGTGTGCTAGCATGATACTGAAAAGCCTTGTAGGCTCCCAGAACCAGGATCTGGAAGATGTGGTCTGGTGCTGAGTTCCCACTGAAATGACTGAAGTCAAACACTGCTCAGCCACATTTAAGAATTATTTTCTTCATTAAATTTCTTTACTAAATTGGTCCATAATCTCAGCTTAAAAACCTCCCGGTAAAAGCTCACGGCTGCTGTTGGCTATGAAATTATACAATCCTTAGTTTAAATTCATTAAATAGTTATGTGGAAAGGAGAGCAAGCCATCTGTAATAAGCTAAAATTGCTGACGCAGTACTCATAATAGGTTCTTTCCCAGAGGTTTTTATTGCAGTTATATAAGAAATCACTGACTTATGAAGTTCAAAGAAACTTTCAAAATAGATCTTTTTTGTTACATTTTTGAGAGATGTGGCAGGAGACCATGAAGATATTGCTCATAATAATTAGAGCTGTGAAACCTTGAGAAAATATGCCTAGGGAGGAGGCAAACTTTTTTATTTACAGAACGCTTAAAGAATACTTTAAAATGGAAGAATGTATTTGAAATCCAAGTTAAAGTAACCACAGGGTCTGAAAATTGCTGCAGTTAGGTACCTGCCTTTTCTTTTATCAGTAATTCATGGGAAAACAATATGCATACCTACAAAATGTACATGCCCTTGTGCAGCCTAGAGTTTAGGTCCTCTCTCACATTAGTCACCATGTAACAGGTAACTCCAAGGTGAAATCAAGGGGATTTATTACACGGGGAAGAGCGTACCAGGGTAATTGCAGGCTGTGATTATGGGACGTCCGGTAGGCTCAGACTCAAGGATGCCTTCTTCCGCTTCCAGCATGGGCAGCACGTTTCAGTAAATAATGCAACTGAAAGGTTTTCAGATGTTGGACGACAGAATTATTGTGCTGGCCTACACTGTGGAAATGAGATAGGGGCACAAGGAGGACTTGAAGGCTTGCTGGAGTTATTTCAACTTGAGGTAGAAGACAGCATTTGAAATGAGCTGGGGAAATGAGCTGTTTTCATAACTCTTCTCCCTTTCTTAGGGGTCTAGCCACAGGGAAAAAAAATAACACTCTTGGGACTTGACTCACTTTGTTTCATTACTCTTGACACAACAAACAAATAATGTCTTTTAGTTCAGTTATTTCCCTGATTTTAGGCATTTGTTGCCATATATTCCAGTCTGTACTTTTTAAACTCTTAAGCATGCATCTGTTAATAATCATCCTGAATCAATGTTGCGATTTAGCTCGAATAAATGCAGTAAGAAGTGGTTTCATTCACAGTCTGCTCAGTACACTATGAATGACACCCTGACCTGTAGAGCAACAGATTCATTAATTTGGCAGAAAGTCACGATTTCTACTTTAAAACTATTGATTTTCCAAGAAAATACTGAAATGCTTGTCATTAACGCCTGTTTAGACAACTACTGCTATGGTACCGCTAGGTTATTTGTACAAATTAACTAATTAATGTTAGTTTTGTATTTATGAGGAGGCCCTGTGAGCACATACACAGCAACCACTGAACATCAGTTACGTTTTTTTTTTCATCAGCATCCATAAATAAAACTGCTAGCCTAAGGGAGAAAAAAATCCAATTTTCTCTGTTTCAGGAAAAAGTCTGAATAGCCAATGAACCTTGTACAATGCTGCGACACATTCAGGAAGATCAGTTAAGCAAAATCCAGTAATAGCTATATTCTTGCTTGTATTTTTTAAAGTTCAATCTAGATATGGAAGTAACCAACTTCACAAGGAGACCAGGACTCAGTAATATTAAATATAATTTAAATGGAAGTTTCCAGAACACAGGCAGTTGGTGTAGTTTACCAAGAAAGAGCTAAAAAGATCTCTAGTCCTTTACAATGGCAATATTTGAGAAGATTTAATAAAGATACAAGTTTTTCAGTGTTAACACCAGCTTGCTTTTAGCAAACAGCCAAAATCCAGCTTTCTCCAGACATTTAACTGACTTATCCTGTAAAATCTGGCAAGTGTTTTCTATCTGGACCTTTTGACTTTCCTGTGCAACCTACATCTTGATTATTTAAACTGAATTCCTCCTGCTTGCTTAGTTTCCTCAGTGCAGTAGGTAGCCTCACCGGCCGTGCTGGGGTCCCTCGGTGGCCGTCCCCTGCGCGCGGGCAGACCGTCCGCGGGGCTGCCGTGCTTCTGCCGGCGTCGTGTCGCTTCCGTCTCCCTGCTGATTTAACTGCCACCTTCGGTCCTGTTGAAAAGCAAATCACTTGCTGTGTGCATCCTTCCATCATTCCCTTCTTCACCGCCCACCAGTGTCGTTTTTTAATCTATTGTAGACATCGCCACGTTTACTTTACAACACAGATTGGCTGACTGTTGAGGGACCGTCTCTATTACTTGGTACCCAGGACAGTCAACAAGCTTAACATGAATGCGGATGCATGACGGATTTAGTGGTGAAAGTGTGAACTGTTACTACTACAAGCAGTGAAGCTCAATATTTACTATTCCATACTAAGGAATGAGTTACAGTTCATTTTTTATTCCTGAAATTATTTCTGGTTTCATTCTGTAATGAAAGCAATTTAGTAATTTACTTTTAACTGGTTCTTTTTCTTTGCTCTTAAGCAAGCAACATTAGTTTCATCTAGTTCCAGTTAAGAGATCATCTTTATTTATAGTTTTTATAAAATTGTGAGCTGATGTTTATGAAGTTTAGAATTGCATGAGTGCCATCATTTAACCATTACATGGTAATAGGTGAGACCTCTACAAACATGTGCTTGTTGATTCATAATTGTGAATATTCATAATTAGAGTTCAAATTTAAAACATGCAGAGTTGTAATCAGCACAAAAATATTTTCAGTATTTTCAATCAGGCAGTATCAAGTACTGGAATGATTATTCTGTAGATTAAAAATTCTTGGAGTAAACTTCTTGGGATGTACTGAGGGTCAGGAGAAGATAATGTTTGATAATTGAGTTATATTAGCTCTAGACCTGTATTATGCTTAATTTTATAGAAGGGAAGAGGAACATTGACTTCAGTGGGATTCTTTGTGGTGTTTGATATTTGAAGAAGTGAAAAAGTCTTTGAATAATTGGAATTGTAGTTAGTAATAATGTGGCTGATCCTGCCACTCTTATTGATGATTGAAGATTTGAAGGACAGTTTTCCTATCTGTGACTCCAGCAGGTATAAAGAAACTGCCATTTATTCTTTCCACTATCTCTTCGTACTGACCTCTGGTGTTTTGTGAGAAAGGGAAAGCTCTTTCTACTCTGCCTGCCCCAATTACTCACAGATTTGCAATAAGCCACGTGTGCAGGTGTCTTTCTCAGTACTCTTACACTAGTCATACAGACTTCTCTCTCCCCTGCACAATTCACAGTAATGCAACTGGAGTGGCCATAGTGAGGATGTGCAGGATTTTGGAGTGCCAAAAAAAGGCAGGGTCTGTCTTCAGTTTTTGGAAGGATACACATTGCTCTACTTTCCAAGCACTCTTCCTTCATCTTTCTTTCCTGATAGTTTCTTGTGTATCATATCTTTCCAGGATCTGTATGTTTTAAGATTTAGTATTGCCTTCTAACCGGTTTTCTTCTGCAGCTGAGGAAACACCACTTCTCCAGTCTCACACTGAAGACACGTTTAGGACTGAGTTCCCCTAGGCTTGGGCATCCGTGTCCTACGTGTTCCCAGCTGTCTGAGGGCCAGCAAGGCATGAGCTAGCTTCCGAAAGCTATGTTACAGAAACTACATAAAGAAGTCTTTACAGCGTGTGGCTGACTCTATATACATTGAGGTGTTCAACACTGTAGTATTTTTAGTACTTCCCAGAAGAATTCAAAAGGTGTATAAAGATGGCTTCCCAAAATCATTACAACTATGTACAGTGAATGTAAGGAGTCGGGAGGTGGGAGTTCTCAGGAGTGTTGTATACAGCTTGCGCCAGCTGACATGATACAAAATAGTCTGTTGATAAGTGGAAAGATAATCTGTAGTTATATCTTCTTGAAAAGTCATGATAAAGAAAACTGCACTACTCTGTGGTAATATATTTCTTTTAGCTACGTGTTTTTCAGAAGAGCTATTTTAGGAATACTCAAAGTTTTAAAATCTACTTTAGGTGCTTGCATTTAGTATGTTTAACTACCTTTGCCTGTTAAATTTCTTTTTTATTTATGATAGACTATAGAGGATGGGAAGAAAGGGGAAGGAACTGTTAATTCAATAACAGCTTGTTGAAAAAATGAGCTTATTTCATAGATGTTTTCAAATTACTGAGAAAAATGTTGTCTATTTCAATATTTTTGGACAAGTTTGGCAAAAAATAATACAAGAAGAACTATCAAAAGATTGGTATGGTTTGTGTATAGTTTGGGTTGGTATAGAAAGAAGATGCAGTATATATTGATGAGGCCAGAGTTAAATTTGTCATCGACCTTTATTCCAGTTCATGGACTGGGTTTTACAGACTTATATTAACATAACTCAGGAAAGGCAGGCTATTCTATTTTGCACAGGATGTTGTTACTTTGAAGTTTAGCTATATCAATGACACTGAAAGATCTCTGTGTAATGGAGCTCAGAAAATCCCAACAAAATTGCTGTAGCGTGATTTTTCTTGTCCACTTTCTAGTCTTGACAGAAAAGAGAGTTAGATTCCTAGGTCTGAGTTACTAAAAAACAGACATGTCACTGCTTACGGGCGACATGACGTGGTCTTTGTGCAGGTACACAGGTACAGTATTAATGCAAAGTACAGCTCAGGACATTAGTTAAATTTCATCTAAGTATAGTGGATTTATTCTAAAAAATGTAAATTCAAATGGAAGCAAATACAGTAAAAGACTGTTAGGATGACAGGGAGAATAGAGAACCTAATTTATAGTTTGCTTAGCTTACCAGAATAAAAGGTGAGAAGGAATATGACTTTTGTCTATAAATACCTCAAGGGGGTTCAGAGTAGGGAGAAAAAAATCTAGTACAAGATGCTGCTGCTGGCACAATAACCAATCGTTCACAAATAAACTGAGACTGGGAAGAAGAAGATGAATTTTAATCACCCAAGGAGAGAGGTTTAGAATTGTCTTCCAGTGATTGTGGTATCATAAAAACCTCAACATTTTAAATGATGTGTTTAAAAAGTTTATGAAAGTGGTTATACTCTGTAACTGTACAGTCTAAAGAGCGAGAAGTATGGTTAAAGTTAGATAAGTATGGTTAAAGTTAGATAAGGTGTTGCAGATGCTGATATGCTGTAGTTGGGAAAAGGGACAGGTAGCACCATTCAGCCAACTTTGGAGTTTTATTTGGGGTCCTGATGATGCAAACAGCAATGTGACATAGTGCTTGTAGAAACCTGCAGTTCCTCCTGTAACGTCGTGTTCACAGCAGACCAGAGATGCACAGACTCAGTATGTGTGATGGAGCAGACTTGCCATGAGCTACCCTGGACAGGTGTACGCCAGAAGGGTCAGCCTGCGGTGGCTATGGCAGGCCCTGCAGGAGCTGGGTCCTGGGTGGCACCGCTGCCCACAGGCACAGCTTGGTAGTCCCAGCCTCCAGAAGCATGGGGTGGGTTCCGGTTGCAGTAGGGAAAGCATTCTTCATGCATGCCTCTGGTCTTGAGATGACCTCTGAAGTGCAACAGCATGAGTGCAATAGCATGAGCAGTGGTGCTGCCTTGAAAAGATTTCAGGTTTCCTGTGTTGAAAAGGTATTGGCTTGACAAGTAGGCCGTGTATTTGGAGGTGGAGGCAGGACATGGTTCTGGAGGGTGGGAGGGAGGTGTTTCTTTCTAGGTGAAGAGCAAAAGCTCTGATGGATCACAGCTTAGATAAGGAGAGAACAGCTTTTCTTTGAGACAGGAATGGATGCAGATAGCTTGAGGAATATGGCTGGCATCCCATGTGACCAGAGGCAGCAGAAGGGTTTACTCAACTATAGTGACTCTTCTGGCTGGAAGGACTTGTCAGCTTCCATGCACAAAGTGACAGTCACAGGAGAGCGAGGACCTCACTTGGACGTGCTGACATCCAAGCTGTCTAACACAGTTCATATTTTGTGACTAGCTGACCAAATTCAGTTTTGATCCCAACCTTGATCCCTGCCTGGCTCACCATCTGGATGGGTTGGGGGGCTCCTGAGATCCTGCCCAGTTTGCACTTTCCTACACTGAATTAAGTCCTATAAGAATTGAGGTGGGTGGTGAAGCCTAAAGCATCAAAGTGAAATTGTAGTATCACTCTCAAGAATGGCTCTGTAAAAATGAAAATAACATTACAGCATTCTGTATTCCACTTTTCCACTTCAAATGCAACCACTTTATAGATGAAAAGAGTTATTTCACTAAAACCAACTCTACTAACTCAAGCTGAGACCTTTGGCTCACACATGGATCTGAAAGTCAAAGCAGTTTCTTTCTGGAGTCCTGTCATCAGTAATAAATGTTTTGCAGCCCCTAACTTGCACCTTGCATGGCCTCATTACCTTCAGTGGGTTGATCAGATATAATTAATGCACTTTGGAGCTGTTTAATGATGCATAAGAAGAACTGGAATCCAGCTCAATCTCGTAACTGCATTGCCTCTGAAATCTAACAGGATTAAAGCATCATTAAAAAAAAATCCAAGTAGTTCTGTGAGCACTGAAACTAATGAAGCCAAGATTCCTATGGATTTTTGTCTCTTGGTTGATTGACTATTTAACTGATTTATATGAAGATTATGTTATCTCTGCATACACCAATAATCCCTTTCTGCAGAATGTTTTGGCAGTGACATGCTGGTTGCTGTAGAAATTCCCCAGTGGGATCAATAGTTATTAGGACAGAATTGTTCAAAATCTAGTTTCTCTTTTACCTAACCCCCTACTTTTATAAAATTGGAGAAATTTAGTGCTTTCTTTGCTTCACTTTGTTGGGAAGAAGAACACAGACACAGCCATGAGCAAGTGACTAGATAAACCTTGATGCCGTAGAAAACCAGACTAAAAAAAGTAAATTAAAAAATACATCCTTCAGTACAATCTAAAGGAATGTGAGAATAACCAGAAACCAGAATATCCAGAGGTGTCTCACAGAGAGATCTTGCAGTTTACCGAAAGGATAACAGGATAAGGAAATGCTCATAACTAAGACAAAATTGTTGGAAGTCAGATCAAGGAACTGGGCTATAAAACCACACTTTTATCTTCAATATTTTGCCTGCTCTTTACAAACCCTTGGAAAATGGTTCTGCTTAATGGAAGAGTACAATTTGAGCTCACATTGCACATGACTAGGGGACAGGAATAGGGTCTGTCTTCTTCTCTGAGCTGCCTACAATACAAAATGTGTAGGAAAATAGTTATAGTAGGATCCTGCTCGACTGTTAGATTTGGTTGAAAATGGCCCACGCGTTCCAAAGCCGTTATCAGAGTACTTATGCAAATTTTGCTTATCAAGCAAAGTAGACTAAATACAAGCCCAAATTTACCTTTGTCTTTCAGGTCTGCAGGAGTGACTGTGTCCATATACAGGGATCAGGTGTAGAGGAGCAAGCCGGTGCTGACCTCACGTAGGTATCTGTCACGCTCTGCTCATGGTTGAAGGTTAAGAAATGAAAAACTTGTGACTGAAAGGTAAGAGTAGATTGGGGAGTATTATTTGTTAGTTTTTAAGGTATTATTTGTTAAGTCTTAAAATAAGGCAGCGGCTTACAGTCGTCGTTAGAAACATTAGAACTGTTTTATTGGTCTTTGTGAGTCTAATTCACTTGGGAATGATACTTCATTTATTATGGTGTGTGTGTGCTATGGTGTGCACTATTTCACACTGATTTTCATATCAGAAAACTTTGAAAATGCTTTCTTTCACTGTGCGCTGGGCCACATTCACTAGACTTTATTCATTACGTAGTCCATGTCTAGCTATCTCAGCCTTAGTGTCTGAAGAAGCAATGTCTTGATCTTCAATTTGCTAATTCTTTATTTTAAGAAATTAAGTTCCTTTGTAGAACACAGGGATTTTCAGTAAGGACTGTTTTGTTTTGTTTTTTTCTCTTAGATAATGGTGTTTAAAGTTTGCAGAATTATACATGTGTCATAAGTGAATTTCACCAAAATCTATAGGTTTGAGAAAATACACTAATATACTTGATTAAACAGTTACACAAGATGACAGAAACTCTATTAAACCTGTGTATTTTTGCCAGCTGTAAGAGTAATGCATGTGTAATTCAGGAATATAATAAATCATATTTTAAATGTCATGTCACTTATTGCTCACTAGGTTTTAGAAAACTCAAGCTACAGTAGTTCAAAAATTCGCAAAGCACTATAACTCATGAAAGCTAAAAAACAAGGAAGTCAGGGAAAAAGTCTAATGCGTGGAAATGAAATTAATCTACCCAGTTTCTCATGATCAAGAAAAGGAGTAGAATCTGTGTATGTGTTCATTACAGCTTCTGTACAAATAATGGCTGTATTTATTTTCTGGATGTTAAAAAGCAGTATGGATTTTTTTCTGAATATTTTTGTAAATCTAAAACTAGTCTAAAACAACTTTTCACATCTAAAACTCTCTTTTTCATATCTAATAATTCTAATCCCTGCCTATTCTGTACGTCACTAAAAGATACTTTCAAAGTGAAGCCATGACAATAAAATTAATTATATTAGAATAATATATTGTATATGGCATGAAGATATTGCTGCTGCATTGCAGTAGCAGCAATACATGCATTCAAACTGTGTACATCTAACTGAGGTAATTTGGAGAATATTATTTTTGCAATCATAACTGAGATCAGAACAGACAATGTACATTAAGTTCAAAGTCATTTATCCATTTTGCTGCTAGTGATTCTTCACTGTAGGAGGAGTTGCGATTGCATTAATGTGCTTTTTGTTTGTCTGGAAGAAAATTCATTATAATAGAATTCAATAAAAACCAGGTAATTTTAATCAACTTGATTTATTTCTCCTAGGCTACTATACTATGAATCAATAGTAGTAGAGGCATAGTTAAGACTGTAACTTGCATGCTATTACATAAGGATCCAGCGAGTTCTGTATTTCAGGGTCTTGAAAAAAAATATGTAGAAAAAGAATTTGAAGTTTTATGTCTGAAATTCTTCCAAGGAAAAGCCATTTTATATTTCTTTTCCAAGTCTGTGATTAATACACAAATGTTATTTAGACTTTCTGGCTCTGAATACTGCATTTTAATTTGTTTTTTTATTGTGCCCTGATTATTTCCCTGCCCATCTTTTAATCAGCCTTTCCACGATGCAGATTTCTGTGAACGAAATGTAATGGTAAAATTTGTTGCACTAGAAATGGAATGGGGAGTAATTGTGAAAGGTAGTTGCACGTTGATGTATTCATATCTCTTAACTTGCCTGCTTTGGGAAGCTGTTCCTTTAGGGACTTCACAGAAGGGACGGGATTCTCAGCCAAACAGAGGAAGAATTTGAAGGCATCTTTCAGGGTAAATGTAAATATGCAGAATGAAAACATGAGGAAAATTCTGCAAGAACAAGTTGCTGATGAGCATATTTCTTTGGTTGATGTAAAGGATGAAACTTAAGGTGAAACAGGGAGAACAGAGCTTGACTGAAATGCATTTCTTACCATGAATTTCGCTAATTAAATTGAAAAGTTGGCACATTTGTCGGTCTCAAAAATTAGAGAGAATAATTTATGAATCACTGCAATTCCTATTTAATGTTACAAGTTTCAGATAAGGCATTTCCTAGACCTTTTTTGATCAGCAAAGATCTCAAGAACTAGAAATAGGGATTCTTAAAAACGAGTAACATGACATTATTTCGGGGTTGCCAGCTTTTAATGATGAAGATCAGGAGAGTGCAGTGAGTTGGACTCATTGCTTATTGCTCGTGTTACCTCTGCAAGTATGTACAAGTAATAGCCACTTCTGCAGCTATCTTGGAAGTGCAGGAGAGCCACATTTTGTATGCTTTCCATACAAGGCGTCAGATTTGACAGTATAAAATGGAACATCCCATAGTATAATTCATGTATTGAGGATATTTAAACAAGGAAGCCTCATGAACTTGTGACATGTGAGGTAGTCTAGTGGGTTTTTTGACTGAATTCCTTGATACTGAATATTAAAAGAATCATTCCACATTTTTGTTTTGGAATAAGCCCAAAAGCAATTTCAAGACAATAGCAGAAGCTTGTTTTTTGCCTAGTTAGTGAGTTCGCCCAAGAGAGTACTAAATTCAGAAACTATTGCTGATAATTAAAAAATAGGCTAAGTAACACTTGAAAAAATATATATGCATTGCGCAAGAACAGAAAATAATAGTGTTTGGATCAATGTAAAAATTACAGCCAGCCAGAATTTGGTGATGCTGGCTTAAATGTTTAGTCAGCTCTGAGAGACAGCACTAACCAACCTTTCCAGGTGTCATTTCCAAAAATAAGATGAGACGCTTGTTTGTCAATGACAGGCCATTGCTGGCTAAGATTTAGAGGTGAGGTCTAAAGTTTTCCTTCTTCTAAGTGGAAAAGATCTAATAGATTCAAAGATACATCTCCCTTTAAATCTATAAAAATTTGAAAACTTTAGCCTTTCTTCTTCACCATAAATGAAAAATGTAGAATCCAGGACATGAAGCTAGAGAAATTTTGTTTAACTAAGTACAAGTAATAAAAGTGCAGAAATAGAAATATTTTCTGACAGCTAACAGAAAAGGAAACAATTGTGATCCTTACTAGTAAGACTGAATATTGTCAAAGGCTCACTTTTAGTTTTAAATTTAAGTGATGTGTAGAGCAGGTCGGTGTGTCGTCTTAATTCAAAGAGTAGCTAGCATGGGTGAGGGTAAGGCAGATCTCGTGTCACCCCCGAAGTGATTTTCAGTGCAGGCAGAGTGGTCCCGTACCAAAGGCTTAGAAAACAGCGTAGTCCCGATGCTCACCCGGGCCCTTAATAAAGCCTCACGGGCTGAGATAAATTGAGACAGGCAATACCGTTTTCAGTAAATACCTAGTAAATCATTTGTGGACGAAAATGTTGAGATCGCACTTTATCAGCAGAATTAGGTAATAACATTAAGCACATACTGATAAGTATATGAAACGCTGCGAGATGGGAGGTAGCAGCAGTTTGATAGGTGGCGGCAGTATTTCACTGCGTCTCAGATGCAGACTCAATCCACTGCTCGAGCGGTAGTGATTTTTACAAGGTTCTGCTAAGGGGGATGTCTGTGACTGTAGCCTTACTAGAGTTCATGTCCTTAATAGCATCAGTAATTTATGGTAATTTCATAGGGGCTTTCAGAATATAAAAGAGTCCTAGTGGAAGATGGCTTTATTGAAACCGTCCTCCATGCTCGAAGATTCGTTTCAGTATATAGTTTATACTTTTATTATTGCACAAGAAAGAAAGCTTTTTCAGCAGTTATATCTTGACGAGAGTTACTAGATTTCACCTGTTTTAATGTGAAGAGAACAGTTTCTTGTCTTTGGTGTGCTTCCCCAAAATTGCTGCTAAGAATAGTATAGAAAAGCATTTTATAATTTATGTAACGTCTGCTTTAAAAACGCGTGCCTAAAGAAACTGTTTGTGTGTTGTTCACACAGTGTTCCAAAAAATGAATAGACACAATTCTGATCTCCGTTACATCCTCCTTCCTCCTAAAAACAGCAGAATGCTTCTAGTGATTCTAATGGAGTAAGCTTTACAGGGCTAGAACGGGGAGCGTGATCTGAGTTACTGGACCTTAACATGTGTTGAGTACCTACGTTACGGAGGGGCAGCCTGTGTATGTGAATCTAAGCAGTACTGAAAGCAGGGTTCTGAAGTCACATCTGATTTCAGCCTGGTCTCTGGCAGTTTATATGACCACTCACTCCAATTTTTAATCTCTCTTTATCTACCTAAGATCTCCCTGCCTCCAGCAATTTTAAATCTGTTTGTCCGTCTTATCTCAATTTAGCAAAGAGATAGAGGTATCAATATTGTATAAAAATAAGAATTTGGATGGAGTGAAACCTGGTTATAGATCCCATAGTGATAAAGGCTGTGGCTGCGTTTACCCTATTTTGTTCATCAGATAATCTACATGGGAGATCAGCTTTAAACAAATGCTTAGGAAATCAGTGTGTGGTACTTCTGCTGCTCATAACAGCTCCTCGTTTAAAGATTCCCTTCGTTTAATCACTTGTTTTGAAGAAGGGTAATATGAGAAAACTAAGAACAAGCAAAATGTTTTCTGCAGTTATATTAGCTATTTGACATATATTATGATCTGTTTGGGATCTTTTTCATTATTTTCAACAATAATTCAATTTTTTCCAGATCTTCCAGCCTTTCAGGAGGTTTTTTTGGTGTTAATACCCTCTGAAGTCAACTGAATTTGGCTAGGGAGTTCTGAAGGTTATAAACCCATTTCTAGTCTCCTGGAAATCTTTCCAATTTCATTGTTGTCACAAGACTTTTTCTACATTACCATTACATAACTTAAATTAAGAACATAAGTCTAGTCATAGTCATAATCAATTTTCTGATTATGTAGAGAAGGAAAAAATGCTGGAGCATTAGCAATTTTTAAAAGTACATTTAAATCATTATTCATTTATAGGGTTGCATTAATTTCTGAATAATGCAGCACTGTAGATGGATGATTCACAGCGATGTAAAGTCTTTTGTAGTCATTTAGAGCCTCATTATATGAATCTATCACTCACTGTTTCCACCCACAGACACTTCTTGAACTGATGAGGCAAAATCATTATCATGCAGATAAAAGGGAGAGCCTGACAAAACAAATACAACAACAGTTTTAATTAGGCTAATGTATTTAAATTCCCACAAGGTTATAAAAGTACACTACCAGCTATTTCAAACCTAAATGGATCAGGGCTCGCTTCCTCCCGGTGTGAACAAGGGAGTGCGCCCTACTGCAGCACCCACAGCACCCTGAAGTGCTCACAGCTCGCTGGCTCGCTCGCTCTAGTAAACCAGCAGCATCAAAAACGGCATATCCAGGCTGACTAAAGAATATGCAGATTTAGCAGCCTTTCTGCTGTAAGGCCAATTTAGCCATGGAAATACACTAAAACGCCAAAAGAAACCCAGAACAAAACCGTAAAAACGGAAGGAGTAAAAACCTAAGATCATCGGCAAACACAAGAACACAAAGGGATGAAGATTTAATTTCAGCTTTGCTGACTCCCATGTTGCTTTGCTTTATTTTTATTTAACTAACAGAATGATTTCGTCTATTTGTTTCCTCAAATAATGTCACCTATACAGTGACTTTTTTTCTTCTTTGTTGTCTCTTTCAAAAATACAACAATCTTTTGTTAGAGATAGGAGTGTGTTATTAGTGTAAAGATGTACCTGTTGAGGGAGGCTAAAACGCTTCCATGGCTGGAACGAAGTGTGTTCTGTTCCTGAACCAGAAACAACGCATTTGGTTTCATTTACATCCCCAAAGATAAAATTGGGGAATTGAACAAGTTCAGGTAAAATACGACCCAGGGCTTCGGTGAAAAGAAAGAAAAAAATTGCTAAATTTTATGTGAACATTTTTCATGTGAACATGTTCAGAAAGAACATCTTTCTGAGTTATTTTATGAGCCTTTTTTTTTGTCTTTTTATTAGTTTCTGTGCAGTTACCAGATTTCACAATGAAACTATAGAAAATAGGAATTCCTCTACAACTAACTAGGGACAGTTTTTGTTTGAAAGACATTTTATATTTCAGACAGATTTTTCAATTGCATGTATTCTTTCTTAAAGGGTGGAGGATTTAGTTCCTTTATTTCTGAGTTTACAGTTCACCATGTCTTTCTTCTACAAAGATAACCTGATCCTTAAAACATCTTGACACTCTGAATTTGTCATAGTCCCTGTGGCTAGCATGTGTTTTATAGCTATATTTAAGCTTATACAACCCTATTACTAGTAGATTCCAGGATTTTATACCGTCTCCTGCACTCTCTCTCCAAACAGCCTTGTTAAATGGGGAAGCACAACTATCTGTTTTTCAGACAGAGAGCAGAGGCACAGAAGGGACTCTAAAGTCCAGATAGTCAGTGGTGGTTGGGTGCCTAAAGGCTGAGATAAGGAGATCGGTGTTCAGGAAACTGAACTCTGCCACTGGAGATAAGGATGGAAACACGTTTTTTTGCTTAAGATAACCACAACAACCATGAGCACAAATGTTCCTGTCCAGGATCTCTATGCAAAAGAAACGAAGCTAGGCATCGTGGTTTCCATCAAACAGTGCAAGCAAGGCCTCGTAGTTTTAAGTGTGCATGTAGCAAAAGCTGCAGATCCTGGCCAGAATAGTACCATTAAAGGAAATCAAATATTCTGTCCATGTTCAAACTGTTTTGTCACCATTTAGAGAGAAGAAGCTCTTACGGTTCTGCTTTCTCAGTGTGGTAACCTATCAAGATCAGAAAAGATCAAATCTACCATGTTTCTGGGAGACATGCACTAACAAATGATGCAGGCTTACTGAAAATAACTATTGATACATTTGTTCATAGTGTTATAATAAATATAAAAGGTTTGCATTATTTAGTTACCTGCTCTAGATAATTGGTCCCAAATGTGAAAAGGCTACTTGGTACGATGCAGTCATTTTAGTCTTGCACCCTGGAAGCTGTTACCAGGGCTGCTGAGGTTAGCACCAAGGACCCAGTGTATCAATTCAAAGATCTTCAGTAATAAATTTTCCACATGTTCATGATTTTTCTGTGGAAGTTTAATTGCGTTAGAAAGGCTAAGAGATTTTTGGCTAGGTGAACTGAACATAAGCAGCAGCAGCAGCCACAGCCCGGGGAAAAAGGACAAATTCAGCCCTTCTAGCCCAAATCCTGCTGCAATACACCTTACAGACCATGGGGAGTGGGTTATTTGCTTGATGTATCAAGACTCTTCCCACTCACAAGATAACCAACTGCTTTACAGGTTCATGGACACTACAGAAGTGCTGTGTGCTGTAGTTCCTGCCCGTTGTTATCTCTATCTGCCTACCCTGCCATTTCTTCCCTTCAGAATAGGAGGGGACAAGCAGTCGCCAGAGTCTCCAAAGGGCAGAAATGCTGCTTTTTCTAGATGGGTCTGTGCAATCTGAATGCAAAGTGGCCTTTTGCATAGCACATCATGAACAGGCCTTTTTTTCCCCCTTGTTTTAGCCCAAAATGATCACGGAGAACTACAACCTTGACATTCCGCATTGAGATCAGGGAATATGAAGCACTTTACAATTAATCATTCCTATCGACTGCCTCCCTCCTATCTACCATTAAAAGTTTTTCCGAGTAGCCTGTGAGATATGCTGTAGGGGGTAGCATAGCTGCTGGCGCCTCTGTTTGCCCCAGTTAGGTCAGATTATTGAATCTGGCCAATGTCAGTTCCTGTGTAAATGGGAGTATTATTGATCTTCAAAAAATAATAAAGTGTGCACGAGTAGGAAGTAATACATGAATATGTAAGTGATGCAGAAGGCCACTAATATAAAATTTTGTAGCTTAGCGCTTTGGTTGCAAACCACAGTGGTTCTATTTTGTACATATCCAAACACAGACAGCAGATTGGTGGGTCCCCGAGGAGAGGCAGGTTATGGAGAAGTTATATTTCTATTATGCAGCATTTGCATAGAAATGATTGCTTCCTATGGGGCTAGATGTAGGAAGAGAGGAAGAGAAAGAGGAACTGCAATGGTAAAACACCATGGCATTGTGAGAATTCATTAAACATGAAAAACAGGACTTGTTATACCCAGATGTAGTGGTAATAATATGGTATCAGTATAAGGCTCCCTTAAGTATGAGGTTTAAAGATAGCCCCAGATGTAATCACCTTGAAGTAATGTGTGGTGTTCATCTGCAGCTTACTGATCTATTAAAAAAAAAAAAAAAGGTTTTTGTCTATTTTCTAGTTTTTATCATGAAAATCCAAACTTATTTTACCTCTTTGATGCAATTTGCAGTAGAGAAGAAGAAAACACTTCTTTCACGCTCAGAAGTCATTTTTCACCAAAGCATATTTGAGGTACATTAGCAAGGAAACACTGGGCTGCTTGGAAAATGCTGTCTTTCCCCATGGAGTTAAAATCATCAGACATGTTTCTGACAGGGGCTGGTAAGTACAAAGTACATCTGGGGCTCAGCAAGTCCTTAGGCTGGAGCTCCTGGAAGGCTGGGCAGGGAGGCTGGGCAGCGCCGCGGGGGCTTGCTCTGCCCCGGCGCGGCCTTTCCAGCGTTGTGCGCTGCCCTGTTTGTGATCAGAAGGACTTTGAACTCCAGGCACGTTTGTCCAAGGTCTGTTTTTGGAGTGTAACAGAGAAAAAGTAAAACTCCTTCTTCTGAAGGTTTTACTAATGGGCATGATTTTTAATGGCGAATTTAAAATCTCATAATTTAGATAGGCTTGCTTAGGTTTTATTCAATATTGTTCACGCTTCTTTCCTAATTACTCATTGCCCATTAGAGGATTTGGATGTGTGTTTTACAAACCAAATGGGAAACAGCATTCGTGGCAGAGGGCATCTGAAGCCATGCCAGGTGATTCAGCACAGTTGTTTTCTTAATGGAGAGATGACAGGCAAATCAATTGATCCTATGAGTTTCTTGAAATGTGAAATGTGCAGACGTGAACGGAATAGTTCTGGTCCCGAGACACAGGCGCTTACTTTCCCGCACTGAAGAGGCTTTAAAGAGGAGGAGGATATTCTCATTATAATTATTGTCACGAGGACAGATTGCTTTCTATTTTTCCATTCTCATTAAAACTCTGTCAAAAAGAAGCAGTTTGGAATTGTAATGCATTATATTTCTTGTAATTCATGATGTTTAGGCTGTAAGAATCTGACCTTTCCAGTATTCTGTGGTTTGACTGGTTGATTACTTCTTAGATTACTTGACGATTACTTCTTCAAGTTACCACCCATTTTTCCCATGTTGCTAAGAGAGGTAATTAAGAAAGATTTACATGTGTGTTCATCATTTCTCTCAGTGATGTAGGTCAGAAACCTACACTGGTTGCACTAAAGTTAAGGATTATTAATTACTTTGGGTGAACTTACAGAGCATTCATTCCTTTTTGTGGCATTTATTGTTCTCAGGTATTCTAAATGAGAATTAAATATGCAAGGCTACTTTCAGGCTGATGTATTAGTGATCAAGACAGAAATTCACTCTAGTGGGGAAACTTTGCATGAAGCCTGCGTATTAGGTACAATTTCAAAATAGCTGTTTTTAACAACTTAACAGACTTCACACCCCTACAACAGATTCCTTCTCTTTGCTGAATAGCTCATTGAGAAATTTAATGTATTTTATAAAAACCTTCTAAGTGAGTTTTCAATTTATTAAGCTTGTTTTTTCTTGATTCTCTGTTGTGGGTGTTTATATAGCCATTGTACCAGCATTAACAAAGTATCTCCTTGGACATATTGTCCTAACCTTTGAATATTGCTAAAATGAAATCCTGTCCCTACCTGACGTTTATACTAAACTATTTACAGTGTGCATTCCTGAATAAAAGTTCTGAATAAAATCGATTCTTGTTGGGCTATATGACATCTGCTTTGGAAACCACGGAGTCCTGATAAAAACATGTATTTAGAAAGGAGATTATAGGTTACATGCCCCTCAAAAGAGCTTGCCAAATTCATCAGATCTCAGTTTTGTATGTTAATGTAAACTATTACCAACAATCTGTGTGGACAGAATTTGTATTAATAGGGAGTAAAATATATTGTCATACTTTGGTCCGATATGTCCTCTCTGTAAAGTATTTTATTCAGTAGAGAAACACTCTCATTCAAAATATAAGTTCTTTTCCTCTGTGTTTGAACAACCTGCTTTCCTACTTTGCTGATCAAAGCTATTTTAATTGTTTCTCTTTTTAATTATTATCCTTGTTAACATTTTGGTACCAACACATCTGTAGGAGAACAACAGAAAAAATATAAACAGAACGGCCAGTCAGCACCTCTGGTATCAGAGAAAGGAGAATGCCTGGCTTACTATTTAGTCCCAAGACTGAGTTTGAGACTAATCATTCGTGGTAATTAACTGAGAATTCTAGGATGGTAGACATTGAAATGTCTAAAGCCATTTCTGCAGGTAGCTTTTCAGAGCCTTCCTTTGAGTATTGGTAGGAGCAGAGTGCAGGAGGACGAAAAGGGCCTCCAGCCAGAGGTGGTACCTCTGACACCACGAGCAGTGAGGAACGTTGATGATGATCCCACACGTCACAGCTCCAACATTGATCCCGTTGTTTATTCACTTTTTTACTGGACAGGATGACAGCTTCTGAGCACAAACTTAACTTTCATGCTCAATCCTAGCTCTCACCTTAAAACATCCATGAGAGTCAACACAGAGGTCCAGAATCCCCAGCTCTGCCCAGGATTCGTATGCGATGAGACCACATGCCTTACATGTCCTGTCCTCATGGAGAAACCATGGGCCTGGACAAGATCCTGATTTTCTCTTCATACCTGGTTGATGGAGTGTGAGGCATCACGCTGCTCCACGGTGCATGGACCAGGGACTCCACACCAGCTGGCTGCTGCTCAGTGTATCGCCGATACTTGCTGCTACATCTTTATTTCAACTGAAATTGCTCATCCAAGCTTTGGCCTACACCAGCTTCACTTATCTTACGTGTTCCTACGGGATCATATCATAGAGCTATTTCTGCTTTCTTCTTACCAGTTTTAAGGACTATATTTGGTAGAGAGGTAACTGAAACATTTTTTGTAAACTGATTTATTACTGTACACCTCTGCCTTGTGGCTTCTTGAACACTGCTTTTATTCACAGGTAAAAACCAGGTGATCTCAATAGTTCTTGTTTCTTTCTCCAGAGCTGTCCGAGGGATTCCTGTATTCCAGGTCTGTGAACTTAATGGGACAAGCTGCTGCTAAGCATTGCGGTGCTCCCTCTTTTCACAAGCAACGCGCACGTCTCCTTTGTATCGATACTGGTGCTGGCACTGGGCTGCCTGCGATCAGGGATATTTTATTGGATATAAACCTTGGTAAAGGCTACTTCTTCATACGCAGAGGTAGAAAAATCTTCAGTCATCCTTCTCTAAGATCCTGTAGGTTTGTAAAAGTCTGTTAATTGTGAGGCTGCATCTCAATGCGCCTCTGAAAGCTCTAGTTTTGATGTGACATTTCTTTTCCCTTGACAGTCATTGTCACAAAAATAGCTGTGCTCTATCTGCAGGGGCTCTCAGGGTGCAATTTCTTGTGGCTGTCTGGTGACATTATTACAGACAAAAGGTTTAATGGAGCTCGTGTCAGGCACTCACCTGAACGGAAAGATTAATTGAGTAAGCATTAAAGTTTATGGGCCAAATTCTTGAAAGTGCCCATGTTCAGAGGGAATCTAAACAGAGGTAGCTTATGCCTTCTTCTAATCCTCTCAATACATGCAGGATGTCAGCTTAGATTTTCATAGCTCCATGTGGACTCACTCTCACTTACCAACAGATAACCATTTTTAGGCTGTCTCTGATTTTACCCTTTTCAGCTGAAAGAATCTAAATTTAACTGTGTTTGAATATGAAAGAAAGGAACATAGCTGGTAAGACATTTACTAAGAGTGTGAAATGTTTTGGAAGTTTAAATTGGTTATTCTTTCCTCTAACTTAGTCCTCTGCTCTGTGACATAAAGTCCTGGTGCTTTAGACAGTCTATTGCTCACAACCCCTCTGTTTTAAGGGGTCTAAAGTTAGAGAAAAAGGTGAAGTGTTCTAATTTAGTCTTAAAGCTCAAGATTTCTAACTTCAACCACTTCATCTTCTGAATTTATTTCACTCTACAACTTTTCTTCCAAAATTCAGCGAAGAAGCTCTGAGATAGATAAACGAATACCAAGAATGATCAATCAGTTTGTCAGGTTGGGAATGAAAGTACTGTTTGGGAAGTGAAATTACAGAGTAGATTGAGGAGAACAAATTACAGATTATTCAGCAAACTCAGGGACTTTTTTCACTGACAGAGAATGTTTCTCAGAAACATTTGAGAATGTTTCTCAAATATGTCCTTTTCTGGACACATTTGGTTATGGAAGTTTCTTTTAATCTTTTTTTGCCCCGTAAACATGGGAAAATTTGAATGAAAATAACATTATGGATGAGACATTTGCTTTGGACAGCACAGATTTACATTTAAGTTCCTTCTGTATTTGCTACTCACAAAGGCAAGGGAGCAGAGAAGAAGGATAGTAGGGCTGAGGCGTCTGCCATGGGGTGGTAGCAATGAACGACTCCTGTGTACAGGGGATGGAACAAGAATTTTTTACTGGGGCGGGAGACTGGGTTTTAACTTCTTTAGATATACTTGTGATCCTAATTGAACTGGATCCTAATTGGATCGTCTACTTGGTATCAGCTAAAAGTCCGTAAGTGCTTCGAAACCAATGTTTGCAACCAAAGCACTGTTTGCCTAATAGTTCCTTTTCTCTCCGATTCTGCAGCTTTGATGCTAATCCTTCTTTGCCAGGTCCTAATAAGTAAGATTGTGTGAAACAATCTTCCTGGAAAAACTGTCTAGACTCACTATATCATCTGAAAATGCAGGAAAAATTCAGATAAGTGAGATACCGTGTTTCTGGATTTGCTCAGGAAATTCCCAGTGAAATCTGCCTGGGACAGGTTTGTCAACTCCACTTGTATTGAATCTTCCTGATAATTTGAAAAACATCAAGAGAGATGACTTACTATTTTCAGCTAATGCTCATGAGCATCTAAAAAGAATTAGATTTAACAGCAGGGGGGAAACTCAGCTATAGACAAAGGAAAGGCATGAAGTGTTACTTGGAGAAGGTGAAATTTTTGGCAAATCGAGTTGCAGAGATGTATGAAATGGGACTGAGAGTAAACTGTTTTGTAAAATCAGCTACAATATGTACTACTAAATTCCTGCCTTGGTATAGCAGTAACTTCCTGAAATACTGGATAAGATTTAGTGGTTGCTTTGGTTTACTTACATGTTTAAATCAACTTATTGTCTAAATGTCTACAGCATACATCTTTCCCCCTCCTTGCTGATACAATTTCATTAAATTACTAGTTGTTTTTAGAAGCCTGTGTTTTCACATTTTTCTTTAAAGTTTGTATTTCAAATCTGCCTAGAAAATAACCTCTGAACTAAAGCTATTTTCTCTGGAACTTGCACACTTTTCTGTGTTTTGACTCCTGCCGCAGCAGCAAAGACTCTTTCCCACTTAAATGAATGAGAGAAGTCATCATAAAGATTTATTTCTGCTGCCCCATTTTTCTTATTTATTCCTAACATTCTGCCCATTTGCCATGAGCTTCCTCACATTTCAGAAACAGCTAGTCTTCTTTGAGAACAAATTGTGCTATTTACTTGTGTCCTCAGAGGAAACTAATGGTTTAGCGGGTGAAATGTCCAGGACAATAAGGAGAACTGGTGCTGTGTATTCCCAGCTGAAGAAATACATCTTAAGTAAATTGCTCTCAGCTGAAATCATGGGATGTCATGGAAGTAGGGACTGATCTGTATTCTGCTCTTTGTGTTTCTGAAGCATCAGAGGCTGCCCATGGGGAGGAACAGGAAGGCCTGGGCATTGCTATGCAAATAGTTTGCTCTTTGTAGGGGAAAAAGATTGCAAAAGGATCTTTATTGCATTTTTCAAATGCAATGTTTTCCCTTCATCCTTAAGAGGATATATCTCTATTATGAACCAAGAGGGAAACAGCAAGTTCAAAAGGAAAAAAAAAAAATAGAGTTGCTTGAAATTGCAAGTATATCTATGCTGTCAAAAGCTTGCGTTCCTAGTTTGGTGCCAGGCCCCAGTCATTCACATTTACCTGTTAACATTTGTGATTTTTTTTCAATAAGGTTTGGCTTCTTACAAAATAAAATCCAGGAATTTTTCCTTGTTTTTCTCTATCAACTGACTCCAAAACTGTCCCAAGACTCCTTCACAACACACTCCATAATGTTTGACACATGCTCTGAGCCACTCTGCTGGGCTGCAGCGCAATCCCCATATTTCAGGTGTACATCAAACCAAAAAATCACTAAAAACACTTCTTAGAAACGCAGGGAGAATCCCTGAGCCCTAGAAATGACCTGGGTCAGGTGTGATGGCATGGCAGAAGGCTTTGGAGGAGGCTAGTCTGGAGCCACTCTGACCACTTTCCTGCTGGTCGGTACCTGCTACTTGGAGCAGGAACATCTAGGTATGCATATGGAATGCAGATGCCCATATATATGTAGCTGAAAAAAAACCCCACTGTTCTTATTTTAAATGGAAAAGAAGGTGATAAATGGATAATGTGACATATATTCTAAACATACATGTGTTATCGCAACCCAGTGAATGTGTTCACCACGAACCAACATAAAATGGCTATGCAAGTGGATTTGTAGAAAGCCCAGTTCTGCCACTTACTAGGCCTGGTCTAAAGTCAAAGGATGTCTTCTTTAAATGCTTCTTTAATCTCTAACACACAGAGATGACATTGCTCCTTGGAGTCTTCTTGGTTCATTCTACAGTTTCAAAAGGGTAATTTTAGATTTGAAGATAGAAACATAAAAAGATAGTTTCAGAGGTACATAGGTGCAGTAAGGCACTTCCTAGGATGTTTCAGTAGTGCTAAAAAGCCATTTTTAAAAACCTCATTAGGCACCATCATGCCTTTGAAATTCAGGCTTTTAGCGTTGCTATGTGTGTTTAACATGATTAGTAACGTCTCCCAAATGATCTTTGCCTACATTTACTTTGCACATTGTATAATTTCATTTGACACTTTGTTGAGAGTCGCTGGTATATTCTTACCTTGAGTCTGGCAGCAGGTGAATCCTGATTAGAAATTTGCCATTTCCTTTGCAAATATGTGCATCTGTATGCTAACATAATATGACTCTTGATTCTCTAATAAAGAATCTGATAATCAGGGCAGCCGTTTCCCTCATGAAAACAGTTATTTTAAGAGTCATTTTAATTGTAGGAATAGGTTATGGAGGGACTGTGTCTATAAAGACATTTCTTTGGAACCATTTCTGTTTTTTTTCTAGTTTCTTCAGTTTGCTTTGCAGGAGGAATAACCTGTGTGGTAAGTATAATACTTTGCTTTCCACAGAGTAAATACTCCTTAACCCTAATGTGGTTTGCCAGGATTTGAGGACAGTCCCAGGAAATTTCATTTCCTAAGTCCAAATAGACTTTTGGGTGACTTCTGGTATCGTTATGTATCTTCAAGGGAAGTTTAAAAGTTGAGGTGCCTGAGTTTTGCAGAAAGAAAGATGAATCGACTGGCTTTCCTGGGTGGGTATTGAAAAGGGAAAAAATTTTCAGGGTGCTGCAAAAGAAGGGTGATTTACTGCAAGGGCAGCTGGAGCAGGAGGTCTCATTAAATGATTACTCTGTAACACACATTCTAGATTTTCACTACAAGCTTGCCCATAATTTGAAGAAACTTAAAACATATGTAGCAAAGTCAAATACATACTTTTGAAATTTCCAGAACTGCATAAGTCACAAGAGTTCATTACATCAGATGCTGTACTTTTTCTCCAGCATTTAGAAAAGGATCCTGAAAGTAGTGAAAACATAGAGTCTTTTCATTAAAGTTGTGAACAGCGTAATTATTTCAGTTCTCACAACATTTGGGAGACAGCTGAAGTGAGATATATATATATAGATGCACACATACATACACATATATATAATCCAGTCTCTCCAATTTTCGGTTACTTTATAATGAGTTTATCTGCATCATATGGCATAAAACAGTAAAAAAAAGGTTTAATCTGATCCTGGTGTATTATTCTGTTCAGAAAGTTGGTGGAACACCAACCAGAGCAGCCAAGGTTTCCTGTCGTCTGGTGGCAGAGAAAAAAAAATCTTACTACAATAGTATCGGGGTCCTGAATTCATATACTCACAAAATTTGCTCTGATTTATACTCTGTGTCGCTAACGCAAATGTTTCCCAAGAATGCCTCTTAGGTAGTTGATATTTACAGTGCTCTCCCTCACTAGCGGTTTTAAATATTGAAGGATGGGGTAGCTGACTAGGCAAAGCAGTGATCTGTGTTATTCATACAGTGCGGATACACCGAGCACAAAACACCGCTCCAAATTCAGCCTTAGCAATTCGTAAAGACAGCTGCGTCGCTTTGATTCTAGCCCTGGCACAGGTAAGATCAGCTGATATACTGTTCTGCTCTCTGCCACAAAAATCATCTTCAGTGCTTAATGTATTCTAGCCATTAGTGTTCTCCAGCTCACGTACTTACACCAGGAGCTGTGCCACTCGTGCAGGTTTTATGTCTTCTTGCTAGCAGACGCCCTAACTAAATGGATGCAGCTGAAGGAAGGCACTGACCTTGTCCCATCACCCTGATTAGCAGAGAGCAAAGCAGTCAGCAAGTCTGCCTTGCTGCTGTTGCCTCTGATCAATAAAAAAATACCAATAAAGGAAGCTGGGTATTTAAACTAAAGATAATAGTTGAAGGCAATACCTAGATGCTTTTAATGAATCGCAGAGAGATGTTGGCTGATTGATTGCATGTCTGCAGTACACCTCCCTCTTCTCAAGGTGCTGCTTTCTTCATGAATTACACTGCAGCTATTGCACAGTCTGTGGCTAGTTTCTCACAAGCCTGGGACAAGCAAAGACTAATGGATGTTCTGACTGAAAATGGAAATGTGCCTTTACACCAAATGAAAATGTAAAAGAATAGGATGATTAGGAAATTGCATCTCAACAGAGAAATTGTAACTTCTCATCAACCTCATTCACCAGACCATTCTATTACAAAAACGTGGCCAGCGAGGCCAATACTTCAAACCTTTTGGCCTGCGTCTTGACGTGAAGTGTGTTAGCAGTCCTGCAGACTTGCAGAGGATTGACCGATATTGAATACGACTGAGGCCTTACTCGAGTCTCCTGTTTTTGCAGTTGAGCAGGATTGCAGAAGGGGCAGGACTAGGATTCCAGCAAGTCCCACCTGTGCCAGCTGCTGGCGTCCTGGAAACCTGCAGGCCAGGTACAGCCCCGTGGTCTGCCTGCCCAGGTCCTGCTCCATAGAGTGGCACTAACGGGGCTGCACGAGGCTGGCAGATTTCTGGATTCCTTGTACCCACAAATACGCGGTCTGATGAATTACTTCTCTACTATTTAACCAATTTTTGCAGCTATTTCAATGTAGAGTAGTTGTAGAAGGGATAAGAGAACAACTCATTGAGATGTCAGATCAGTACTCGGCACTGCAGGTTTCATCTCATGCTGAACCAGAAGCTTCTTTTGCAACTTTTAGGATGAGAAAATAACAATTCCTGGTTTTCATAGTTCTTCTTTTCCATTCAGATTTTAAACTATTTGGAACAAAGACTGCCACTTGTTATGTTGTAACAGTTGCTACTGTAATGGAGTTCTTGAACATTTTGGGAGCTATTTAGAACACAAATCATAGCTATACATTAGCCAGAAGGAAGAGAAGGTTTTATTTAATTTTGCATATCTACAGATCTGTAAAATTAAACAAATTGGAAAACAAAAATGACCCGAACCTTCTTTTGATATTACAATCCAGTACTTGCCATCTGTTACCTAGCACTCTCCCTGTCCTCTGAAGAGTCCCAGTGCATTTAAGAAAAATGGTCTCTGTAAGGCCCTCCAAGAAGTGTATACCAGCGACTTGAGAAATTGAATCAGAATAATATCAGAGCATGAAGTCCCTGCTATGGCAATACAATTATGATGTTACAGGATTTATTGTAATTTATTTATTTATAAATAAATTTATATGTTTGTTTATTGTTGCCATGAGAAGTTAATAACACTATGGAAACTCTTCCTTCCCAGAGAGCTCTTTCGTTGGCCTGGCTTCCTCCTCTCTGTAAATGCAATATAGAACTTCAGTTTTATTTCTTTTCTTCTAGTGTGCTGCTTTTCCCAGTGAGCTTTATGGAAATACCTGAAGTAGGCTTTGACGTTTTGAGCTGTAGTGAAGATGCTGCTCTGATTTTTTTAAGGTCTAATTTACCTATTTGACTTCTGAAAATCTGATGGACTTGAAGGAAAGTCTGTTGCTTATCTTTTTTGTTGCTAGTGCTCTGCACTATGAATCACATCTGGAATTTGTTTCTGTTTCCTAGATTTAGTGAAATATATTGATCTATTTATCAGTTCTTTTAAGTATATTTTTGGCATGCAGTTCTCACTCATTAATGCATTTGTCCTCCCTCTGCTATTGAGAAGTAGCAATGCCTTTTTATCCCTGTTTGGTTGACCATACAAAGAGTGGATGTGCTTTCCTAACAAAAGGGTGTTATTCGTTCCTAATCCAGCACTGTAAATGCCGGGACATTCTTTGGGCATGGGTTTGTTCTCAGACCTTTTCAGAGAATAAAGTAGGCTAATGGGCTAACTTCTGGGGGTTTGGAGCGATGGTTTGCAATTGGTGCCTGTCATTAGGCAGAAGTCGTTAGAATGACTAATGATGTGTTCATGGTGATTTTAAGTTATATTTAGCTGTTGAAGAGTGAGGTTTTACTGTTATACACCATGCCAAAAGCAATCCACATATAGTACAAATGAAGTAAATTAGCACTTGAGAACACATCTTCATAAAGTTATAATTTGCATTAAATTGGTGATACATGGCAGAAAAAAATCACTTCAGCAGCCACGTGTAAGTGACTGCTCTAGATTCAAAAGAGCTGATGTCCAGGTAGCCTCTCTCTTGACTGCTCTATTGTGGGCAAAGCAGTGTCTTGTCCCAGTGTTTTATAGGATTTATTAATTCCTCAAAACAAACTCTGCACAATGAAATAGTGGTTAGAATGGAAAAAAATATATATATAGTTGTTAATGGGATCTGATAACCTGTAGCAACATGGCTTGTGAAATTCTCTTAATGGAGATGGCTGATGGATTGAAAGATGTTTCTCCATGTGTGAAAAATAATAGATGTTCCATCTGAAATGTTTCCCAAGTGCTCTTGAGTTGTGGTGTGTGGCTTAGAAGTGAAGAATGACGGGATTTATACCTCCAAGGTAAATGTTTAGAAATGATCTGACGCAGAGTTTCTCGTGTGCTGTCTAACTGGGGAAAACAGCTGCATCTCCTGTGATCAAGCTGACGGCTCTGTTTGAATCAGACAGGCAGGCAGATTCCTTCCCAGCAAACAGGGAAGCTTTTTCCTTAGCAAATAGGTCGCAGAATCTTAAAAGGAGAAAAGAAATATAAAAAAATGAAAAAGCAAAAGCACCATTTCCGCTCTTAAACTATGCTATCTACAGTTATTTCTGTGACCAAGCCAGATAGGACTGCAGAAGCTTCAAAAATGGGATGAATCTTCCTGGCCATAACATCTCCAAGGAACCTTTTGACTATGCAAAGCAATAATTATTTTTTTCTAAAATGACATATTCATTCTCAGTAATTTCATGTGTGTAATAGTGTGTCTGTATATGAAAATCTGTGTGTATATAAAATATATGCATGTGTGAATGCACACACGCACACACACAGATACTCTGATCTTTCGGAATATGCCGTCAGGCTATTGTTTGCATGGATTCCTGTTGACTTTGGTTTTTTGGTATCAGTATCATATAAGCTTAAGTCCGTATCCCCTCCATACACATTATAATATGATATGAGCCATCTGATTGTGTTTTGTTTATCAAGTGATGGGATATAGTTTCTCGTGGTTTCCCATTTCATTTCAATTGCAAAGTTCTGAAGTGGCATGGTTGACTGATATTTGTTTTGCTAGGTGAGCCTCAGACAGCAAATGGCTTGTTTTATGTTAATCTAAACTACTTTCATTAGGTTTTCATAACAAAACAAAAATCTGAAAAATGCCTTCATGTTTTACTCTTTAAAAAACTACTTTGAAATGAAACATTGCTTGAAAGTAAAAAATAGAAGCAATTTTGCTTTGAAATGTTGAAATAAAGTAAGACACTTTGATGTGTTCTAAAACTTTTTTCCTCAGATGAGACAATATCTTGTGAATTAGATATAAATAGTTCTGTTGACCTAAATCTACTTTTTTCAACAAATACATTTTGAGACGAAAACACTTTGTCCGTTGTTAGCAGTGATTAATGATATTGTCTGGCATGTATGGAATGGCACATAACTTTAGAAGACCGCTCATATAACTGCTAGAGGATCAAGCCCCTCAGTATTTGCTTTTTTAAATATAGCTGAACCACTAAATCTTCACATTCACTTTTGGAGAACTGGTTTTGCTGCTGTTTTTTTCTGTTCAGTTTGCTTTAGAAGTTATTTTGAAAATATCTCAGTGTGCAAATAGGAGTCTGGAAACTTCTGAATGTCCAAATAAATATTCTTCTTTCCCAATCTTGTTGTGGAATGTAATTCCATTTTTCAGTCTGTCTCTGCAATCTAATAAATATGAGCAAAATCTTGCATTCCTAATATAATATTTTCAAGAAAATAATGTTCCTTTGTATTTTGTGTCCAAACATTTCCTTCTTATTGCTACTGATTTCTTTTCTTGCCCGCTTCTGTAATGTCTGTGCAAAGCCATCCATTGAACTTCAGTGGCAATTCTTTGTGATTTTGTACTGAAACACCTCACAGACTCACCATTTTATTCGCCACTGATCGTTAGATAATCGTTAGATTTAATCTGAGTTTTAAAAATTGTCAGTAGGTGTGTATTTTGAGATGTACAGTTGTTTTCTTTGAAAAAATGGGTCAAGAGGCAGGAAAATGATAGTGGAAGATTGCAACAAACATTCCACAAACTTGGGTTTTTTTCTCTCCTTGTGGTTGCTCTGCTGGCAGATGCAACTAATCCTTTGAACCTTGTGAATCTGAATCGTGGTAACTGAGCAAGCCAAAGTGCTTGTTCACCAAGAAAGTTGTGGGTTAGGTTTGTTTTCTTTTTCATTTCTGGACCTTCTCAAATACCACTGTAGCTGAAACTCGGTACTCTGCGGTACTCTAAGATTTGACTGGTTGTTCTGGTCCTCTTACAGGACCAAGTGAGTTCTCAAAGCAAGAAGTGCAGCAATGTGCCTTCTACCTTTCTTTATCTGTTTTTCTTTCCCATTTTTTCTTTTTTCTTTTCTTTCTGTGAGATCAACATGAGTTTGCCCAGGGCAAAAGAATCAACCAGTTTCATTCATAGATGAGGATATGAGTGTGCAAAGATGGTATAAACTTATTCTACTTATATGCTGCACTAAGTCAGATAGATTTCACAGTGATTTTAGGTAGATGCAGAAATAAGTTTATGGGAAGAAAATACCAAATAATCAAAATACTCATTTTAGATGGTCTGTACAGGCAAATATTTAGTGCAGCAGTGATTGCTTTTGATTTTTAAGTTGACTTAAAAAATCTGTATAAATATATTGCTGTAAACAAGCCTCTGTTCTGCAAAAGAATTTGCTGCACACAGTAATTCAATGCAGTGTAATTTTTCAGATATATCGTGAACTGTATTGACAGATCCTCTGTAGTTGCAGAAAATCCTGTGCATACACATCTAATTAAGGATATATATGCCATGATAAAAGAATCATCTGTATTTATGCATCTGAAAGTGAACTCTTATTTCAAAGCAAGACATTTGCTTCCTTTCTATTTTTTGTTTTCTTTGCTTACTTTTACTTTTTAATATCCTTTTCTCTTGGTTTTATATAATCTATGTATCTGACAACATACTCTGGCTGAGAGTTATTTTTAGGTATGTGATCTGAGTAAATGTTGAAAAATGTACAGTAAACCAAAGTTTTCTTTTCTTTTACAGCATTTCTATTCTCATGCTATTTCCTAAGCTTTTTCCTTTCCTTGCTTGTTGTGAAGCGAGCACACCTTGGCGTTTTGACAACTTATGGGGCTTTATTATTTAGAAAGATACCAACTGACAAGCATACACCCTTAGATGTCTCTTCTACTCACTCCCTATTAACACACAAAGCATATTTTTAATCTGTCACTGATCATATCAGAAGATTTTGAGCTGTTGGATTTTTTTCTTTATATGCAAAAAGATTTAAAAATTAGTTTCAGCGAAATAGCCAAAGCCATGCATAGCTACGCATGAAAGCCCTGAAGTGAACTCCCAAACGATGAGGGATCCCAAGTTAAAGCTGCTACAGGTTTGCCCTTTCTGTAGCACATCTGCTTTTGGAGCCAACACACGTTTCTGGCCCCGCAATACTGGTCCTAAATTAGATAAGTGTAAAGTAGAATGACAGTTTTGCAAAAGTGACTGCAAATAGCACATTTTTACTTTTTGAGAAGCTGTGGGATTGCCTCGCAGCGATACGGGGAAGACGAGCAGTGACCAAATGGAGGAAGGCTCCGTGTTAGATTTAGGTGGATGATTAGTTCTAGATTCTCAAGTTCCCACCCTGTACATACCTACACACATGCATACACATGCACACATGTATATAATGTTTATGATTTTCGTGTTATTTTCTGTTGGCTTATGTTTGTTCAGATGCATGTTACCTGAAATAAATAATTTTTTCATATATTCAAATGACCTACCTAATCCGAGAATTCAGCATTTCAAACTCTTGCTGCAAGACCCACTATCTTAGGCTTTTAATTTCCTTAAAATGTCCTTCTTTAATGACAGTATGAGCTAATGTGTTTATCAAGTTTTATTCTTTTCTCTGAGAAACTCCGGCAAAGTATAATTGCGCTTCGTAATTATCCGTCTTTCCCTGTGGCGGTGTTGTGCACCCTCCGGGGCTGTTGTTCTGTCGCTCTTCGGTCTCGCGCAGTGCAGTTCTCTTCAGCGCGCTTACACAATATTAATCCCATCAAAAGTGACTCAGATAATGTCATAAGCTATGACACAGTCTTCTCAAAATATCTTGCTTATGCTGTGGTATAATGTCCTTTTAGGTGTAATTAAATTGCATCAAGAGGATTTCCGTATTGCTAATGGAAACAGCATTTAGGTACAAGATCGTTTAATATCAGCAGGGAGGGTGGCACCACGCTTCCCGCCTCCGCCTGCGGGAACCTGGGAAAGCTCCTGTGTTTTGGAAGCTTTTGGACGCTGTTTTCTAAAGGCCCAGCCATCTGAGCCCGTTCGCCAAGTGGAGTAACAGCATTTCGGCTTAGATCCACTGCGTGGTGGGGCTGGAAAACCTGAAATAACAGAGGCAGGACAGCATTTTATACCAGGATTCTTCCTGTATCCACAGATATGATAAGTGGGACCAGTCATTCCGGTAGCTATCTGAATACCTCGGTGCACCTCCAGAGTGAAATTATGCCTCGGTCCCCGGCCCAGCCTGAAACTCAGCCTCAGTTAGCCGGAGCGTTTCTGCGGGGAGCTGCGAGGGTGCCGAGGCTCCCAGAGCCCCGTCCTGTAACGCCCGCATACACGTGGGCACGCCCAGGGAGCAGTTGCGGTTTTCAGATTACTTGCTGTTTGCTTACATTGGCCTCTAATCTCAGTGCAAACTCTGCTGGCGTCTTATTAATGGGAATAGCCCCGCTAACTTCAGTGGGAGAATTTCATTCAAGGGAACTAATGGTGTGAGTAAAAGAGACATAATTTGGTCATTTGTTGGTTTTTATGTGCTAACCTGTTATTTATGTACTACTGTGTGTATTAAATGTTAGGTATTACATCAAGTACTACCTTATCCATTTAAAATGCCAAAGCAAACCATTACATTTGTTGTATAGTCTCCTTCAAACCTTAATTATTGCCTTTGTACTTGGCAAGAGCTTTAAATGTAGTATACCACATCTTTGCTAGTGATAATTCTTTATATTTTTCTAGCCATATCCTTTTTTCCAAATGCTGCAGAAGTGTAATAACAGTGATAGTCCCACATATTAAAGATTCATTAGTTTGGTCAAAAATATTATACACAGAACTTTTTCATTTTAACAGAGGCTCTTTCCCTTTTTTTTCATAGTCGAGTTTTGTTTAGAAGCATTTCTGAAAGGAAGTATGTGCACGTGTATGAGGAATTAGATCTGTTTAAATTTCAGACACTCCACGAAGGAAAGATGCCTTGCGCCTGTTGTCTTTAGGTGCATCCAGTTAAAAAGAAAAGAGGTCACAAAATCTAGGTGAGGGCTTTGGTTTCAGGTATCCCCGGAATTTGAGGTGAATCTGGGCGTTCAGTTCATTCCCATTCGCATTATAGGTAGTCTCCAGTTTGTAAGTGCAGTGAGCCTGTCCTCCATGCGTTTACTCCTCAAGCATGATTTTGCTGTGAGAGCACCTTCGTGAATTCACAGAGCGAGCAAGCGGAAGCTCTCCGTGGCTGGTCTGCCCTGGCCGTCTTCGTTCTAGAGCGGAAGTCCTTATTCACCCCACGGGTTCAAGACCTACCTGAACTCCCTTGGGTGGCATTGAAACCAGCGTGCTCAGAGCTGCAGGTAGCTCTCAGTACTGTTAATTGCTTCCCACGGAAGTTCAGGGAGGTTTTGGATTGTGTGAGGAAGATGCAAGAATATCTGAAGTGGTCTGGTACCTAAAGAAAAAAAAAGATTGGCAAATTGCATTTGTACACTGCGAGCCCTAACGTTTCTTCATCAGTCAAGTAGGCTTGCTGTCTGTCGTGCTTTCCGGAAGTGGAACTTAGTTTTCTCCTGTGACTGTAATATTGCTTCATCATATAAGACGATTTATAATTGTTTTCTTTCAGAGTAGTTTATTAGAATGATGGAAAACAGTCAAACACTAGGTGTATTATGACTGTGAATAAGGAGAAACTGTTAATATTTTATGATAATACTTTTGCAGTAGACCAAACGAAATTCTCTGTGAAGTGAAATAAAATGCATAATAGCTGAATCTACAAAGGAAATTCCCTGATCCCTGTTCTTTATCGGCTCATTTTTAATAAATTTATAAATTGCTTAATCACTATAGCAAATAATTGACATAGCAAACTTAAATGCTCCATGCATCTTTTTTTTTAGATGTAAAATATGTGATTTTAGGCAGAAGAGGAAGATGGAAAATATTGAGAAAAGGACTAGACTGGAGGGGAGTTCAGGGTCGGGCAGCTTGCCGGAGAGCTGGCCGAGACAAGGACTCGCGGAGCCCGGAGCGGCTCCGGCGGCTTGCGGAAGAGTTCGTCTCAGGTACGCTTTGCCCACGGGGGAGGCCTTTTCCCGAAAGCTTTTCCGAGCTCTCACAGCACAAGCATCAAACCTACTCGGTGCATCTGTGAACTATAGAAACTACAGGCAAAAAAAGAACGTGTGAGAATGTTTCATAAACTGTGTGTGTTTTACAGCATTTCTAACATAGCCGTAAGGGCCCTTTCAACTTGAAACTTAGCGCTGAAGTTTCCATCAGTGCAATTTGTTTTCTGTTACTATCTTCAATGGTGATAAGTTTTTCAGGTGGGATTTTTTTGTGGTGGAGAGTAGTAAAAAATCATCGGGCCAGTTTTCTTGCACCTAGGAGGTAGACTTTTTAAGAGCTGTCTCAATGCTTACAGAGGAAGTATTAATGTTAAGTCCAAGGAAAAAAAAAAGTAGAAGAGCACAGAGACATTTTAAAGATGAAGTTGTACACATCTACATCATTAAAAACTTTGAGGAGAGACAGTGCAAAAAGAGCAAAAAATACGCTCTGACCCAAAAAGATTTATGTGCGTGTCTTTACAAATTTGCCACTGCCCTGGTGGCAAAAAGCTGAAAGGAAAAAAATTCAGATTTACTTGAAGACATATTATTTTCTCACATGGTTTGGTTTCCCAGTGTCTTTTTGTTTTTAAGAATATCTAGTCAGACACTGCCTTTTATCTTCAGTTTCTTCTAATCTGATTCGTAGTCATTCTAGCCAAAATTGCCCAGGTAGCATGTTTGTATAAAAAACAAGGATATTTTATGGTTGCAAAGAGGATGCATTAGAGGAAGGGTTAACAAATATTTTTCAGATGTTGTGTCATTTCCAGAAATAAAAGCTTTTGGCAGCTATAATCATGGAATGATCAAAGAGCTCCACCTTCTCTAGCAAGTATATCAAATAATTGCTGATTTCACAATGCAGAGAAAAAAAATCAACAATATTTAGGAGAAAGACAATAGGATTTATTTCCACTGAAAACAGTGGCTCAGCATAATAAGCCCGCGTAGATCTCTTGATCACATAACCTAATATTACTGTAAGTAAATATGTACTCTGAGGCCTGCATTTCTTCTCACCATGCTGCTCAAAACTGCAAGATCAATGTTTTTGTGAGATTGAATTTAGGTTTATATTACTGATTTGTTCACCTGTTGCACATGTTCCTGTCCGTGTGCTGTTTACAGCGCAGTGTCCTTGTATGGGGGTGCTGGCTGTCTCACAGAAAATACCCCCGTCCTGGCGGCACCCCGAGCTCAGAAGTGTGCCTTTGCTCTTTCAAAGATGCAGAATCCATGGATGTGAATTCTCCAAGTTGTTAGTAAGGATCACTTTAAAACTGCCAGCTAAGCGCCGGCTACTTTGATGATAGTCGTTCTGAGAATGTGAAATACAATGTACATTTTTTCACCTTACACCGGATATTTTCACTATGGAGTTTATTCAAGTTGGGAAAAAGTTACAAAGCATTATACAAAACAAACTCAGGTACAGACCATGGCATAATTTAGAAGCTTATCCCAGTATGTATGCTGCTGTGAACAAGTGTATGCATATATATGTATGTAGTGTCCAAATGAGCAATAGTTGGCCAAGGGAGGATTCAAACTATCCCAAATCAGAAGCCAGAGGACTCCTTTGCCCAAAGAGGGAAAAATGCAACCCAAACCAAGGTTGCATTGCTGTTGTTAAGAGTAGGAATTAATAGAAATGGCCAAAAAGCTTTCAAATCTATTACAAAGCCTTAAGACTTGCCACGCTGGGCCAGTCCAGCAGCCTGGCTAGTTTATGACTGTGTCTCTGCCGGTGTCTCGTTGCCAGCAGCTGGAGGACACAGCAGGGATGGCTGGGCAGGTCTAGGCTCCCCTACCAGCTCCTCACCGGCCTCGCCTGGGTCTGGCACAAGGACATTCGTGAAAAGCAGCTCTTCTCTATTTTTCTTGGGAAGGATGAAATCCAGACTGTTTGTCACACGGAGAAACGGCAGGAATGACGGAGCGTGTGATTGCTCCGAAAAGAGGCCTGGGATTTCAGACCAACTATTCCCTCTGAAAATGCAGGTGTTTGCACACAGGCCATTGGTGAGTGGTATTTACTGCGAAATGGTGTTTCTCTCTTACACAAGCAAGCGTTTTCAGCGTCCTCTTTCCTGCTGTCCTCCCTGCCGCTGCCTCCGTGTCCCAACATCCCTCTTGCGCGCCTGCCCTTGATTGCCCCGGCACAAGCTCCTAGGGGTGTCGTAGGCGTGCGGCGCGTTTGGAAAAGTGGCACTGAGCTGCAGTCTCTGAGCGGTTCAGAGCGGGCTCCTGCAGGGCTCCTGCCGCCAGGCGCTGCGCTGCCCCGCGGGGCTCGGCACGCCCTGCGGGAACGGGCTTTGCAACGGTAATTGCTGTGTAATTTTCAATGCGGTATGTCCTGTCCTTTAACTCCTTTTTTCAAGGAAATAATTGTTCAATCAGCCTCCTATAGGGTGCAGAGTTTTTATTTTCGTTTTGCTGCTTTTTTCCAGATAGTATCTAATGGCTCGGTATCTGCCAAGATTCAACTGTGTTTACACAGCATTCTTTATGGGTAAAATTGGCTGTTTTGAAGAGAAGGTCTGCTCCAAATGTGTTGCGGGTTGACAGGGAAAAGACTGAGTAGCTGAAATTACTCCCGAGATTATCCCTATTACAGTTTGGCAGGACACGGGGGCTTTGGGGCTTTCCTAGCCGGTGCCGGCGTACCCCAAATGACCTGCTACCTCGCACCTACGGGATGGGCCAGGGAAGTTGTTAAACTCTTAATTCCACTGACTCCCCAGGAAACCCTTCTGCAAGATCCGTGGAGAACGGGCGGAGGGTCCTCAGCTCTCGGAGTGAAGTTTTACCAATATTTTCTTGCACGTAATGGAAGTACCTGGGAGCAGCATGTACGATGGATCTTGCTGTAGGGGCTGAGCACCGCTCCCCCTTGTGTACTGAAGGTATTTGAAGCAGTTCTACAAAAATACATGAAAACTGTTGGGGGGTTTTGTTGGGGTTGGTGGGTTTATGTGTTTGTTTATTTTGCTGTTTTTACTGGTCACTGATGTTTGTGGTTTTTCTTAACTCTGTAGAGTTATTCGGGGGAAAAAAAAGTGAGGAAGTGCTAGAATACCTCAAGGCAGGCTACTGCAGAGCCAGGCTTCCGGAGTTATAAGGGACTGTGGCAGAATGAGCTGACAGAATGCTTTTTTCCTCCTTTTCTTTGCCAGTGGAGAATCCCATAAAGCTGAAAGTGGAAAGTTTCCACCAGGACAGAGAGAGGAGGAGGTTGTTTGGGAAGGGCTGATGGGGCTGTGCGCACCTAGAGAAACTAAGCCCGCGGGCCCCGCTCAGACGTGCGTGGCTTTTATTCACTTCCCCAGAAAGCTTGGCCTCTGCTGTTAGAACAGACAGTAAAGTTTGTGGTGGATGGTTTTGCCGTCAGGTGACCCAAGTCAAATGCTCTTTGCTGTTACCTGTCCCGATCACTTTTTGCGGTTAATTCTTTTCAGTCGTGTTCTAATAAGTTTAAATTTTGGAGAGACAGGCAATCTCTGACTCGATGTAGATGTCCATGTTATCTCGTCTGTGATAAGTGTTTTGAAGGAGAAGAAAATATTGCAAAATAAAAATAGACAAAGTGTTACAGGTGCTATGGGCAGGCCCCTGTGTGAACTGTGTTGGCTTCGTTTGCTTGAGTTGGCTGCGATGTAGTGTCCACGTGTCTTCTAGGTGTGCACAGGCGTTCACCAAACACATGGTTTTGAAGGCTACTGCCGAGGAAATTGCAGGCGTTCACCAGTCCGTAAGTCAGCCAGATACTTCTGGCTTTCAGTGCTATTTTGGTACTATTTAAACAAGAAAAAACAACAACTCTGTTTAATACATGTTTGTAATATCTTGATATAGAAATGAATGACAAACAATTCAGTTGTTGTCCATTATTTCTCAAAATCAGCCAGATGGCTAGTTATGAATAACACATACTGTAAATTGCAATTCAGTGGCAGAAGACTCTCCAGTGAGAATATCACAGGCAGTGCAACCAAATGCTTGAAACCCAAATTATTACTTTTTTTATTTGAACACGATCATAGAGAAATAAAAATAAACTGGAATTTTGTTATATACTTCCTTAAATATTAGTGGTAAAATCCTGGAAGATATAGTTTAACTCTCCAATTAATTTCAGTCATTTCTTTGTTAAATAAGGCTAAACATTCATATACAGTTACTTCATTTTACACTTTTTTGTAGTGTAACTGCTATTATCTCACAATACCTTTCTCTTCCTGAAATTAAAACAGTGTTATGGAAACTGAGACATTTAATTTGACTACAGCTGCTGGATCCAGTCGCTGGAAGTGTTGTTTCTGATGTGTTTTACTGAGGTTTTACCATCCCCATTTGTGATGGTACTTGCAAAAAGGAAAAAGTAAATTTTGATATGATCTTTCTGTGCATTTTTATAAAAATGCTATCAACTATGTAAGAAATAGAGCTATCATCATGAATGCAATTTTTTAGCATTTTAACATTTTAAATCGCATGTAATTATTGAGCTGTACCGCTGCTGCAGTTAGCTGTAGGTAGACCTTGCAGTGGGTGAGCTGCTTTTCCGGCAGGCCTCTAACGGCAGCATTGCCGCTCTGAGCTGCTGACCACCCTGCCTCTTCCGTGTGTGCTGCTGCACATGTAGACAACCCGTCCCGGAGGCAGACAGACGGAAACAGAAAATAAGCATGTCAAAATCTCCTATTTCTGGAGCTAGACAGAAGAGGAAAAAATGGAGCAAGAAACAGTTTTCATAGGATTGAGTCTTCTTCCGCCCACTCCTCTGCCCATATCTCCATGGTACCATAGACCAGTGTAGTGGGAGTCTGAAAACCAAATGGTTAACGGAATTAACTTTTAGGAGTGAATTTGATTTGATGCTGAATGCCCTAAAATCTGCATATTGAACATCAGTTGGGACTCATAAAGTTCTAAGGCCGTAAGTTAAATTTTAATATTTTCTTCACTCCTCTGCACTCTAAAAGGGTTTTATTATATTCTTTCTCTTCCTTCCCATTTCTATCTTGTAATAATACTTTATCCATTTCACTAATACATTCTGGGATGTCACATTTATTACATTCTTTTCCATTTTCCCTAACTCTTTAATTTTATTTTTAAAAATGGGTGGAGTGGGAGGACTTTCAGAGCTGGCAGATGTTCTTATGGGAAAACTTCTAACGATAAATATGTTGGCAGGGGCTAGTAATATTCAAAATGCAGTGTTTTCGGTGTTTTGTGGTAGGCTTGCATCTAACATGCAGGCTATTCAAGTGAAAAGTACTCCTTTTCCTGTTGCCACTGGATGGCAGTTCTGGGGGACGATTTGGGAGATTTCTAGCTCCACATTTCGGCAGGGCTGCTGAGAGGATGAAAGGGACTGTTTGCTTTTCCCAGTTAGCAGAAATCTCTTTTAATGTTCATTTCTAAAGATGTTCAGCATGTCCCAGCTACTGACTGCTGCAGTGGAGTCACTTAGTGCTTGCTGCGTAAAAGCGCTAAAAGTAAGGCTCAGCTTTTGCTCACGGCCTCGAATTTAGGGATTGGCTTTGATTTCTAGCGTGTGGCACATTTCCCGACTGATCTTGAAGAAGTGTCTTGCCGTCTGTAACGCGGAAGCCATTCGCTGACTCCCAGGGGAGCTGTGAATACAGCAGCGGTGCCGCTGGGGAGTCGGATGCAGCGCGCGGTGCAGAACCGGCGTGGGAGCTGGGGCCCGCGGCTCGGCTGCTCCGCGCTTGGGAAACCGCGGCCCCGGGCTGGAGCCCTGCGCCTCCGTCGGCGCGAGGCTGCTTTGCACCACGGCTCCCCAGCGCGCACGGGGCAGAGCCGGCTCCGCACCCGCCCAAGCCACCGTGAGCGCCGTCGAGTTGGCCCATGTAGGACAACTGGCAAAAGAACGAGTTAGAAATCTCAGCTCTTGTCATCTGCTTGTTACAGCCTGACACCGAGCTCTTGGTTGAGCAAGGTCCAAACAGGGACATATTAAAATACCAGATGTAGATGTAGCAACCCGTTTTTCATTTTGTTATGGAACTGTTTTGTGTTGCTTTCCTACGGAAATGAGCAGCGACGGCAAGAGGAATTCCTTTCTGTGCAGATCTTGCATATATAAAATTTAAAACTTGAATTCGTTGGAAATCTCAGTTTATAATTATCCATTACAGAGCACAGTTTGGTAACTTTTACTACTAAAAAACCTCTCGCCCTCACCCCCCAGGATGTTATCTGTCTCTTTTAGGGTGGTCACCACTAATGGCACATCTGGTTTTGCATTAGAGCTGCTCTTTTAACGTATTGAGTTCTGTATACAAATATTAAATGAGCAGTGCCTCTGTTAGGATGAGAAGAGGATCCGTCAGTATTTGTCGCTGGTGGACAAACAAGGATTTTTCCTGATCAGAAGAGAGTGAGGGGATGCAAGGAATTCCCAGTCTCCATCTCAAACCACCTGCTAAATACCCTTCTGAAAATGATGGCTTCATTTAGGCATCCCCTCTCTCTGCTCCGTGTATAAGCACTTAAAAATCTCCCTCTTACAGGAAGCATATGCCAAAAGCTCTTGTAGATGGAGCCAGCAGAAGTCCCTTCTGTTCTCCTCTTTAAATGCCCCAGGAGATTTACTTTTTTCTTTGAAAATACCTTGTTAATAGATGTGAAGTGAGTGGCTTTTCTGCCCTAGCATGACTGAACCAGTCCTGAGGCCGCACAGAAATTCCCTCCGGGTACAGGAGGAACCGATAGAGAAGAATGCAGTGTCCATGGACCGGGTGACTTCTGTCACAGGCGGCCGCAGTGTCTGTCCGAATTGGGATTTTCGTGCTCACCACGTTAGGCCTGAGTTGGGATGCTGCTTCCCTTCTGGTAGGATGAGGAAGCAATTTCATGCAATTGGATTGGATCTAAATTACTTGACATCAAATGCAGGATTTCTTGATTTCCCACCGAAACAGCTATTTGAGGTAGCTGGTTTCCACTCCGTGTTGCACTGTCCTGAGGGCCGAGTCGTTGCGGGGCCCGAGCGATCCCTCTGACCTAGCGTTCTCCCACCTGCCCTCTGGGGAGTTATTTCCAACTCTTGGCCCAGCTAAAATTTTAAATAAAGAGAAAACTGCAGAGTACTAAAAATGTTTAAATTTCAGAGTCCATCACTGCTGTCTGATGGGCCTTCAAAAGCGTGTTGGTGGTTTCTCGAAGCGCAGTGTGCTGCTAGGACGGAGAGAGAGATGCCTTTTGCTTCCAGAATTCGTATCCGTGCCCTGCGTAGGACCAGAATGAATGCCTGTTTCAGACTAATAAACAGGCTGCGTTTCCTGACAGCCCGTGTTCGCTAGAGTAATACCGTAATGTATTTCGTTTGATGTGTTTGTTTCCCACGTTGTCAATGAGCTGGAGAGGAAGTGTCACTCTCCCCCCCCGTCACGTCTGTGGCCACATCTTTTTTGGTACATCGTTTGTCAAGGTGTCAGCAAAGGGAGCTTGCTGGGGGGGGTTACGCGTCCGAAAATATTCTTAAAAGGTGTTCTTTCATTATCTAGTGTGCATTTAAGCCAAATGCTTTTGAAGTAATGTTGTTAGGTTTTGGAAACTTCTGAAGCTGACAACAAAAAAGACTATTGGGAAGCTGAAATTCTTTTGTTTGAGCAATACTGTTTTTTTCTGTTGTTAAAATATGTGACTTGGAAGTCAAAAAAAAAAAAAAAAAGAATAGTCTTGCCCATCCTCCTCCTTTTTCACCTTGCCTCCTGCAACGTTTTCCCCGTTTGCCGGGTGCTGGCGAGGTGGGGCCATGCGCAGCCTTGCTCGCGCTCCGTGGCCAGCGAGGAGGGTGGCTTCCGGCGGGCCGTGGCCGAAGTTAAGCCAAATAACCACTCTGTCGTCTTGCACTAAAAGCCCAGGTTAGTCCATGGGTCCTGTAAAAATGAAATATTTACAAAGCACCTATAAAATAAATGAGAGTAAAAGCCTAATACTTGCAGCCAAGGGACTGTGGGGCTGAAGTCTCTCAGCAGTACTTTCTCACGGTGTACAGCAGTTCTCCGCCTTGGTTGCACGGTGTTTGAAAGCGGCTGCAGATTTGCTACAGCACAACCATGTTTTCTTTTATAACAGATAATTAACAGTATGTCCAGTGAACCTCTAAGCCTGATGGTGATGTTTTCACATACTTCTTAGTGTCCTCTCTCCTGATAATTGCTTTAAGTGCATAGCTGCTACTTTTTACTTTGATGTGATAGTGATACAAACTAAAGGAATTTTTAATTCAAAAAATTCAAAAATGTTTAAAAAAATTATAAAATATCAGGCCATAGAAAATGAAATATCTATTTTCTCATCCTTCTTGAAGATAATTACTGAAATATTAAGAATATACTGTTTTAAGCCTTCCTACTACACAGGTATAGATATATTAAATTTGGTGATTATTTAAAACTATCTCCTCAAAGGATGCACACTGCATATATCCATACACCTACCCTGCTGAACTGATAACTGGAAAGATAGATATGTGAGCACATGGCATATACATCTCTGTTTTGTTTCTAAACATAAATATCCATAAAAACAAATATCCACAATCTCCAAACATGTTAACATTCACATGTTAATATGAATATAATAAGAAAATAGTATCTTCCTACCTGTTGGAAGGCACATGACATTACGTTATATTTTTTATTGTATGTATTATATATTAAAAAAGAGAGAAAAGAGTTGCTTTGTCATATTTTCCTGCTGACGTAATCATTTTTGCAGACTATGTAGATGCATGTCTGTGTGTATAAATATTTATCATAATATACATTTTTAATATACGTATGACTGTGAAAGCCACAATTGCGGCAGCTGAAAATGTTTCCTTTCTGGTGTGTTGCTTCTACATGTGACAAAAAAATAACAATATTATGATTCATGACCCAATCTGTAAAGAAACTTTCAATCAGTCTGTACTGGAAATATGTGGCCTCGAAGTTTGACATTTTCGATGCACATTTATTAAAGAAAAGCTGCTATTGTTTTTGCTCCCCCTTTATTTAAGGAAAAAATAACTTCCTTTTTGACCCATATATGTATGTTTATTCCCACACATATGCTTTGTGGTATGTTGGAAAGTATGTTCATTGCATCTATTAATAATAAATAAAAAATGCTCGTAAGAATTATCTACCAGCAGGTAGATAAGCCCAGTTTTAGCCCTTCTTTTGCAAGGAAATACTTAGTTGAAGGAAAGTATGAATTACCTCTCCAGAACTGTCATGGAAGACTCTCTAAGAAAGACGTTAAAATGCATTATGAGAGGCAAAAAAACTGACCCCAAATTCTTCTCGTAAGGTATTAATGAGTGGTTCATTTTTCTGGGTACTGCACAAAAAAGCGCTCTCTGGGCTGCTTTGCTGCGCTCTCCTTGCCGCCACGGGTGACGTCCAGCCACAGCCGCGGCACGGCCCTGGCCGGCTCCGGCGGCCCGCGGCACGGTGAAAGCCGTGCCGTGTGGGAGATCCCGCAGCTGCACCCGGCAGCGTGCTTCTCCCGTCGTCTTCCGAAGGAGTTCACATCGCTGCGGGAAAGAGCGTTAAGTAGCCTCTTTTTCTTCTTACGGAATAAAACAATTTCTGAGGTGTTCCTCAAGCTCTCTGTGCAAAATAATTTGCAGGGACTCACAGCCTTGTTCGCCATATCGTGTAATTTCTGTTTAAAAGGAGCCTGGCTAAATCATATTTATAAGCATAACTGCAGATGTAAAAATCACTGGGTCAGGCAAAATATTTTACCTGTAGATGGTTTTATAAATGCAGATCAACATTCCTCACACTCCTCTGCACTCTGTAGAGCTTTCAGTTATCTGGGCAGGTTTTTCCTACCGAGATGTCACCTAGCGCTGCAATACTTGATCAACGTTTGGACGCTTGGTTCGTGTTTACAGCCCGCTATAAAATACTGCCCTGAGCACACAGACCTGAGGCATTGCCCCAGCGAAATAAGGCATGCGAATTAGCAGTCTTCTGAGTTTTATGTGCACAGTACAACCAGCATACGAATGCTCAAAAAGAGGATTTATTTGAACTTTTCACTCTAGACTCTCCCCAAACTCACCTCACTTCCTCTCTCAACAGTATTATTTATCACTTATTTTTTGTGTGTTGATAACGTGATCCTTCATTTATGGTATTTTGGTAATGTCCTTTAGTTCAGAAATAATTTAATTTCAGATTATTTTATTAAAACCAAGCCATTTCTTTTTGTTTCATTCACTAAGTGCTGCCATGCAGAACAGGCTGAGATAAAAAGAGCCTGCAGCAAGCTGAGCATCCCCAGAAACCCGGGGCGGCGGAGGAACCAGCACTGGCTTCCTTAACAGCAAATAACCTCCGCCTGACGTTGGTTCTTTGACCATCCGTCATTAATGTTAGGGTTAACTTGTGAAGCTGACATTCAGTAAAGGGAAAAATAGGTTAATCTGTGGAGCAGTAGTTCTCAAAAATCACTCAGACTGTTGGGTTATTTCAGTAACAGTCTTTTTCTCCATGTTCCTATTTCAAAGTTGGGAAACTTTGAAGTAAACTTCTGTGTGTAGAAGGCAACGTTAGCAAAGAAACGCACAGGGGAGTACATGATCCTTGGCGGTACTGCAGCAGCTGATAGACAGTCACGGAGGTGGGGGAAAGGGAGGATCTGTACAGGGAGAGTGGGGTCCTCCAGCTGGATTCAGTCTAGCTTTTGAATTGGTGTATGGAGCCTTGCCTCCGTGTTGCTTCATTTCACTTTGGTTCATCCTTCCCGCTGTCTTGCCCTTACGTGCAACTCTGTACGCAGTTTCTGGGAGACCATTTGCAAAGCGGGAGGATTCACCATTAATTTTAGAATCTGCTTTTCATTTATTTTTGCATGCACACCAGGTAAGAAAACATTTAATTTTCATTTGGGAGATGATAGTGAATGAAATGGGGTGGGACTGGGATTTAAAAGTATAGTTCAGAAGAAAAAGAAAACTTTGTATGTGTGCCACGTTTGCAAGTGACATTAATTATAAATCACTTAGATCTCTATAGTACTTAGTTAGAAACTATTTTGGGAAAAGGGGATTGGTAACTATTTAGTAGTCCATGCATTATGAATATACAAATTCAAAGGAATCAAAGACATTTCTCTGTTCTGAATTTATTTAGAGACATGTATTAATAGAGACTGTTACCTGTCTCTATCCTGAAGCAAGAAATTATTTAATCCAAACATTTAAAAATGAGGTAATTGATAGTTTAGAACATTATAAATTATGCACTGCTCATATCCTAAAAATACTGTTCAGCACCGTGCCACAATTACATTTTTAGCACCTGAATTGTTGACTTATGTTAATATATTATTTTGCTCATATTATTTGTGTAACCAGATGTTCTTTTGAGTGATAGAGTTAAATTAAATGTTACCAATGACTTGATACTTTCGCAACTATATATTCTGGCAGAAAATACTTCAAATCTGTTAACAGAACATCTCCACGAATGCTAGGTAGGTAGTGTAGGATTGGTACCTACATTAAGTTAGGTGACCAAGTGACAGAAATGAGTTACATGTTGACTTATTCCAGCCGCTCTCTTTGAGCAATTTAAGAGCTGCTGTTCTGCAAAGGCCTTTTCTGCAATACCAGTCATCCAGTCATTCGTCAGTGGGAAAAACCTACTTTGGATTCGTACATGAAGGCTGCTGAAACCCAAAACAACAGAGTTGTCACTTTTCTCCCTCTTGCCTCACCAGAGGTTGTTTGCATGATCAGAGGGAGGTGGAAGAGAGAGACATAAGCCGGTGTAATTCTGAAAAGAAAGTGCCAGTCAAAGTAGATAATGCGTAATCTTTTTCTTTTCAGTTGTTATTGCTGATTTATTTACCTGGTTTTCTGGCTCCTAGCAGGAAGGTAAAGCCTCCTTAATGGTGTCTGTCACCTGGAAGTTGCAACCCAGAATCACCTTTTCTAGTGTTCTGTCCAGCAGGATTGAAATTTCTCCCTGTGGCGTGGAGGTTTTCCTCTAGCCTGATGCTTTTTCTGCACAGGTGTCAGCATGAAGACAGTACACAAATTTATTTAAGCAATAACTTTGTTAACTAGGTGGAGCTGCCACTGTAGAGCAGTGATTCATGCAATACAGATCTGGAACCATCCTTAATCATTTCCACATTCTGGAGTGCCACATCCAGGCTCTTCCTGCTCTCCATCCTCTTGCTAGGTTCCTTCTTTAGGAAGCTAGTTGAGGAAAGTCATCTCATTCTTGTCATACAGACAAGCAGTGTGGGGACTTCTTAGAGAGCCAGTTTGTCTAAAAGTAGAGCCCCTTTTAGAAATACTGGCTTCACTGTTACAGTGGTACAGCCAGTTCAGGGTAGCGCTGCTCTCAAGCTAATGAGGGCAATCTCTCAACAGGTCTAACTAGTGCTGTGCTCGAGTCTGTAATCCTTTGGGTGCTAACTGAGCTCTGACAACAGCAAATATGGAAGTGCCCCTGCAGCTCAAGTCCTGCTCCCCAGTACCCACTGCTGCCCTCCAGTTCTAGTCTGGCGGGGAACCGTACCCTGTAGGAGGTCATGAACAATGTGTGTCTTCATGTGAGGGAGAGTTTATGCTGGAATGGAGAAGGGAGTTAAATCCAGTGAAAGGCTAGCTCTGTACAAGAAAGAAAGATGATGCATAGGTGAAACTTTTGTCCCTGCAGGGTTCAACACCTGAGCATTGTTCCGGCCATATGTGGTAGAAAAGGCCACCAACTTTAATCAGTGATCTGGTAGCTGGAGGAGGCTCCCCTGCCACGCGGCCAGATGTATTGTGTGTATGTGCATTATGATTAATGTTCATTCACTATAAGCCTGATGCTTCCTGGAGGCATCAAGTCTACCCCCGTTCATGATCGAATGCCTTTGAGCAAGTCCCAGTCTGCACCTTGGGAAGAAGAGTTTGCTGAAGCCAGCTGCTCATTAGAGGAGTTTGTACAGCCTGTTTCTAGCTATTCTTTGTCCCAGGGAGACCCAAGAGCACAGAGGAAGCAGCCAGCTAGTGAAATGGACTGTTTTAGCAGCAGCAGTCACCTCCATGTCCCAGATAACGCGTTTCCCAGAAGGAATAAAAGGACTGTGTTGTGTTCATCTATTGTGTAGGGACTCAATCTTACACCTGAAAGAGGAAATGCTGCTTGGTGACATGGGATAATTATGTTTATTGTACTTGTGCAAATTGCCTGGAAATAAAGTGCCTTGGAGTCCATTTGGACCTTCAAAAAAGACCTGATGAATTTAGTCAGCAGGCCCAATGAACTATCCAGGCAAGCTGACTGCAGTCCATGGGGTAGGCTGGGCATACTCAAAGTCCATAACAGACAAACTGACTTTTCGTAAGTAATCTGGAATATCAAAACTAGATTCAGGGGTTATATATATTTTTCTTTATGCTGATTTTAATTTAAAACTGTACAAAAGTTACACAGTGTTATATTCCAGATCCATATGTAGTGGCTATATTTAATAACAAAAGAACAAACAAAGGGAATGAAACCGTCTTTGTGAAAAAAGAAAAGAAAAGGTTATCTCACCTATGAAGAATTCCATTGTGTTTTATAAGGTGAAGTTATGCAAGAGTTACAAGAAAAATGGGACAAGGATAACAAGAAGGGGTAGTTATCCGAAAGTTCAAAGGTAGGTAGCTGATCAAAGGTTAAACACAAGAAAAGGAATTACTCTATTCAAGTCAAAGATAGGACATTGTAACCTAAATAGATGTTTAGCTTCAATTAAAACACTTTGAAAAGGCTTTTGTGCCGTGGGTAAGTTCTCAAAGTCAGGCAAACTTTTCTGACTGCTTGAAATGTTATGTGGAAAAAGAGTGAGAGATTAGGCTATCAGTGAAGGATGGGATATCTCAATTTTCATTTGAAAAATGTTTCTAGTTATAAAAAGTAGAGGGCAGAACCGATTAGATCCATTTAAAATTACAGTGTGTAGAGGTGTCATGAAAATATTTCGCTTTCTAAAGTTAGAGATGGAATAGGTAGAACCCTTAAAAGCATTTTCTGAAGACTGATAGCACAGAGTGAACAGAAGAAGGCAAAGGCTGGCAGTGAAAATGAGAAAAGGAGGAGTTGAGGGAGAGATTAGCTCAATTGTGAGAGGTATTTCATTAAAGGAATCAGATGAAAACTTGTAGAGGAAGCTGCCTGTTATGAAAAATAACAAAACATGCTTCCTAAGAGTCACTGCTTGCTTCAACAGAAAATAATTCAGTGAATACTGGGTAGCAAGAAATTAATCTGAGAGTTCATATATTCAGTACAGGAAATTTTGTTTCCATTCATTTTTTAATATAAGGAAAATACATAATTTTGGAACATCAGAAAAAGCTTTGATTGACTTAAGGCCTGATGTAAGAGAGTATTTAACTATGTTTTAGCCTTTGGACTTCAGTACTTCTGCCAACCAGAGGATGGGAGTGACCTATAAATGTATCTAAATATGAGGCATATGCAAACTCGCTGTATGTGTTTTGATTTCTAAGTGTCTGCAGAAACTCGGGGTTGGGAGGGTAGTGATGGCTATGAGCCAGAGAATAGGGCTAGGGGTGGGGTAGGCAGCAGGGCTACGGTGAGTAATGAGGAATTAGGAGGAAGGGTGGTCAGAAGGAGAGGAAGAGCAGGATGGAGCTGGGATGGCACAGGGAGGCGGAGAAGGGAAAGATCCCCTGCTAGAACAGGGCTGCACGGCTGAACCATTGGAAAGAGGCCGAGCCGGACGACTGCGGGGCAGCCCTGTGGTGGCACGAATGTTGTAACCAGATGAGGCTGTTTCCAAAACCACCTTCCCCCCAGTGGTGTGGCTCTACGTGTGAAATGGGTTTACAGTTCCTAAGAGGGAGTACAGCTGACCCTGGATTCATGACCTGGTTCAAGTCTCTGGGCAAAGCCACCCAAACAGTGGCAGGAGCACAGCAGCAAGTTGTCCCTTCTGGAGAAAGATGCACCTGAGATTTCTTGGAACTACTCAAGATGGTAAGGGCCATTTCAGGGGTGAAAATCTCACCCAAGAAGCTTTTATGTAAGCCAGTGCACCATTTAAACTTACTTTAATCTTTATTTTGTAATGATGTATATCCTTGTCTGATTCCAGCTCTGGAAAGCTGTGAACTACCTGGTTCTGTGGAGGGATACTTGAGGAGATCCGTAGGTACTGGGGTCCCAGGCCTGAGGCGGACTGTGTGGACTTGTCCCGTTCTGGCAGGATTCCCAGGCAGGAAGGTACTTACGGTGGTCCATGGTTTGCATTCTTTTTTTTGAACTAATTAATTGTTGGTGGGCAACAGAGAATATGTCTAGCTCCACAGCCCTAGTGAAAGGCTTGGAGGAATTCAGTCTGCTGCAGGCTGAAGCCAACAACAAGAACCTGTCTTAAGCCAAGAGGCGGAAAAAAATGGGAGTGCAACAGGCGTGCACCCCTTTCTGTAGCACAAGGGCAAGGCACAGAAGTGGCAAAAAGTGTGAGTCAAGGCGGTTTCCAAACTCGTTGGGAGTACCTAGAGGATCATTTTAATGCGGGTTACTGTTTCTCCTAGGATTTGCAAGCGTTGTTATAGTTCCATTAGCCAAAGCAATGTTATTTAGTGGCATTAAGATAGGAGAAAAATCTGCTGCTCTTCCTAACTGTGATTAACTTCAGTAATGTATATCTGACCTACTGTAAATACTGCAGTCTCTTCAGAGGAGGTAAAAGGTGTCATTAATGATAATATTCAGTAAATGTATATCTGACCTACTGTAAATACTGTTAAGAAATGGTAGCTATTTTCACAGAAAAAAAAAAGCTTGAGCCCAACTCTTTTCTCATTCTATTTGCTGATTTAATAGCAAATATTGCAATCATGAGTCACAGTCTGTCAGAGAAAGCTGGGCTCAAGCTTTTTGTGTCATTTTACTTTTGCTTTCATTAATATAGCATATTTCATTCTACTGGCTATTTTTAACAAATTCCTGTGAAAATTAATGACACCTTCTACCTCCTCTGAAAAGATTGCATGACTCTGTACAGTCATATAAAATATGTGACTATTTGCTGATTTAATATCAAGCATTACAATCATGAGTCACAGTCTGTTACTCCACATTATATTACTATTTATGAAAATAAGCAATCAAAGTTTTGTAATTTTTAGGTAACAACTCTTCCAGATTCAAAACATAAGATTGTGGTCCTCAGTCCTAGACATTTTTCCAAATACCAAAACCGGATTTGAGGTTATTTTCTTAATTCACTGTTTAAAAGCGACTTGAAGAGTCCTCCTGATGCCTTGCATAGGAGTAGGTCACAGATAGGAGCAATCAGAAGGGTGAGACGTACACTCCAACACCCACCTGATTTAATCCCCCCTCCCGTGGCCAGCCCTAGGTTTGCGTGTGCAAGTCTGCTGAGCGGTTGAATATTTTCTGTTGTACAGCCAGCTCCTTAGCTCCTCCAGCCCAGCTCTTCCAGGGCTGCGCAGGGGAAGACGTGAGCCTGGTGGAGCTAACCTAGCCCAGACCCTGGGCTTTCCTCCATCCCCCCGTGGAGCGGGAGCCCAGCAAAACGGAGCCTGGCCGGAGGGAGGCTTGCACATACTGAGCCTCCTTTCCCCGGGAGGAGACCTGGGTTAGTTAGCCCCGGTCCAGGAACTAGCAGTCTTACACTCTCCCTGTTTTTAACAAATACTTTTTGGCCATCCCATATGAATGTCACGTCTATTTGCCTTTTCTGCACCTAGAGTGCTCAATGCAAATTGCTTCAATTTTAAAAATAACTGGAACATATTAGTATCAGCTGCTTTATGGCCTGACCCTGAGTACAGGCTTTATAGCAGTGGGAGTAAATGGAGCACTATATCCACCTGAAAGGTCTCATGAGATTATTAAAAAGGAACCACTGGTCAGAGAGCATTTCTAAATTGCTTATTACATAATTATTGTAATGTGCATAATGCCTCGTGCAATAAAAATTCAACCAAACAAGGGTCTGAATTTGAGAATAGCCATATAATAAGTAAAATAGAAACTCATGTTACATAGTAAAATCTAAAATATTACTAAGTTAAAGAATACATTAATATACATATATATATATACATACAATGTGTGTATATAAAGAAACACTTATGAATTCCATATATATAATATATACTGAATATATTTAAACACTTGACCTTTCTATGCCAGATAATTTGAAGTGTTGCATTCCATCAGAATCGTTTCTAACGTTTCATATTGCAAAGGTATAATAGTAGTGAAAACACTGTCCAACATGACTTAATTCTGCAAACACTATGAGATTAGTATTTTCAGCAAAATGAGCAAGGTACAAAGAGTACTGGAACAGCTGGTTAACAAAACTTCCTTTTGTAGCTGAACAAGCCCCCAAAAGTTTCTCAACTGATAGGTCCAAAAAACCTTGAATTTTTATAAAAATAGAATGAAAATGCTATTCTTAAAATACTATCTACCACTGGCGTTGGGAGAAGCTTTAAAATGTACGAAGAAGCTAGTTTTCTCACCATGTCGAGATCTGTAAAATGTAAGAAAGTGGAAAGAAAGAACTGCCCTTCCCTGAAAGGGAGTTGGAGATGAATTCCTCGTGCCGGAGTAGTGAAGAGATCTGAAAACCTCTGCACCAGTGCTATCCTGAACGGTAAAACGTTGCTGGCTTTGCACACGACAGAACATGCTCCCGCTGCGCTGCCAGATGTTGCCATCCAGCTGTTAGTTACAGAATCCGCAAGCAAATCCAATTAACTGCGTGTGCGTGGTAGTTTCATTAGAACAAGCACAGCCAAGTGTGACCTGCTTTTGTCTTCTACATTAATGGAATAGTAATTCCAGGAGCATCAATGTCTCTTTAGCACAGTGATCCTTGCTCCCGTTTGGCAGAGCTCCTCTGCTCGCGGACACCCTCCTCCCGGTGAGCTCTCCTCTCCCATCGAATACATCACTGCAAATAGCCCTTGGGTGCAACGCAAGACGGAAGGAACGGCGATCGCAGAGGGAAGTCCTCCGAAAGGCAAGGCACAGGAGCGTCCAGCAGTGCAAGCACAGTCTTACTGAACTACATTTGAAGCAACAATTTTTAGGCAATGACAACAGAAATATTTATAAAATCCAATATTTATGTAGCAAGGCTACATAAGCAAGGCTAAGCCAAGGCTGTAACTGAAATCTGTAGCTTCTGTCATTTTCCCAGATAGTAAAATATCAGGTGTGATACTGCAGGAATTGACTCTGCAGCTCGGAAACCTGTGTTCTGACCCAAAAGCGTCCTGCAAACACCAGTATTTTGCTACTGATTCCACAGGTTTTGAACCTGAATCTGCTTAAGGTAATTCCCCGTTGGATTATTGCAGGGCTCTCCTCCGACAGTGGCCTGTAGCTACTAATCTTGCAAGCGTGTAATTTACAGAAGCGTCACCTTGATATTCCCGTCACATTATGGCATGTGGGGAGCAGGCTCCAAGCTGCAGCCAGGCTTGCGTTTCATGTGCTGTATTATTAAACAAGCCGCGGATTCCTCCACTTTCAGTGCATTCAAGAGGTAATTAGGTCTGAGTACTACACATTACTAGAGCCATGTAACCGTATTTAAAATAAAAAGATAAACCCCTAACATAAATCACGGAGGAGACTGCAGAGGTCTGGTCTGCTTGCTGCTTTTAGAACGAGGTAGGAAAGGCAGCGAAGGGCCAGGCCACGTTTCGGTTTCTCCACGTTCCCTTTCTTTAAGACCAGCTGTAGAGCTTTCGCAGCGGGGGCTCGGGGCCAGGTGGGAATCAGGGCAAAGACCCCAGCTTGGCCTTGCGAGCCAGTCGCCCGTCCTTCATTAAGAAAATACTCTTATGCTCTTGCAGGGGCAGATTTGCTTTCCTTTAGGCTGTGCTGTGCAGGTAGGGGGTTTGGAGGGGGTGGACAGAGGTGGGGACTGGGAAGAGGATTAGAAATAATACGGGTATTTTATTGTGAGGAGAATGGGAAAGGGAAGGCAGGCAAGTGCAGCACCTCTCGAACAGCCCTGCCGAGAAGACGAGGGTCCGTGTTTGGAACACGTGCCCTCCCGCCTTGCAGCCCGTGCTGGGTGTAGGACTCGCCAGCCCGCCCGGGCCGCGCAGGAGAACCTGCTGCTGCCTCTGCTGAGCTGGGAGGCCTTCTTTGCCTCGGCTTTCGCGTTATACTTCAGAAACATCAATAGCTGGGGGGGGGGAAAAAAGATTTTTCTAATCCAAATCATTGCTAAGCCATTAGAAAGAATCTCTTTGCTCTTCCTTATAAAGAAAGCAATGCTGCTATATTGCATTTTATCAACAAAGATGTTAAATCTCCAAGTTGACATTTAATACCTGAGGGAGCGTGCATGCTATACTTCCGTGGCAGGGCCTGGAATGTTACTGGGTCGGAAATGTGGAAATGTCACTTGAGTGACTACGTTGCTTCCACACTTTTCCTCCTTCGCAGGATTGCTCCAGCGCTGCTGTGCGCGCTGCGACGTATCGATTCCAATCATGCCTTCCTTTCGTCTGGCAGGATTTTCTTGGAGAATTTGCCATTTTTACTTAGACCACTTTCTCTTTCTGATCTGCTGTGTGGATTCAGTAAACAAGGGCAAACAGTGATTCCCTTACTGGCTGATGAATTAATAATAATTGGATATGAAATGCTTCAGCAGCACGAGGTACTGAAGGTCATAGTACGTGTCATTGGGAATGTGATTTCCTCTAGATTTGCGGTAGAGTTATAGACCTGACCTCAATCAATCCCATCTCGGGCTGGCCTGTGGCCTTGCTGTCGGGCTAATGCGGGGCTCTGGAGCACAGCTCAGACTTGTATGGCACCTTCACGGGTGGTGGTGAATAGCTGCAGCACGAGCCATTCGTCACATGAATGAAGAGGTATGTGATTTTCTTAATAGCGATCATCAGGTAGTACCTGGAAAGCTGTCCTCTGGAGAGGTGCTCGTTGGGCATTTTCTCCATCTCCGCTGCTCTCTTACAGCAGTAGCACTCACATTTATTTATGTTTCAGACATATGTTATTCAAAACATGAAAAGTAGCTAAATCTAGAGAGTTCTGCAGACCCACCATTAACTTTTAAGTGCAATTGCTGTACTTTGCTAATTTTTTTTTCTTGCTCTTTCTGCTGTATTCAGACGTGCATGCCATTAAATTGTCTCGTGCCAGTAATGGATTTTGCAAGCTGTCCCCATGCTGTCTGGCTATCATTGGTTCAGGACTCTGACCATTAGCCATTAGAGAGAGGCTGAATGGGTATAATGTTTCCACATCCACCTTTAATGTGCGCGGAGAGTAATATGAAATACATAAATATAAGAGAATGCATGTGAGGAAGAAAGAACACAGCTTTTTTAGAAAACACTCTAACTGTAAAAGGAAGAGGTAATGAAAAAATTCACTGACGGAGGCAACCTTTCTGTGTAGCTGCGTAGCTTCAATCCCACGTCGATAGGCATTTAACGATGTTTGCTGAAACTGTGAACATAGTTAGGAAATGATTATGCTTCAGATGATCAAAGTTGCTTACATGCATGAACATCTGCTGGAGGGGAACCTAAAACAAAATGCTAAACCAGGGAAAAGGGAGACAAGGTCTTATACTCAACATGAGAAATCCCCAGGCTTTATATACGGGCACCTATGTAATGCTTAGTACCTACTAAGAGCAAGCACCAGATGTGTAACAAAAAAGGCTGAACAGAGGCTGAACGGGGAAATACAGTGATGGAATTCATTGGCTTTTTCTTTTTTTTTTTTAATCTTACTTCCACTTTGGCAGACTGGCTTGTATGTCCACATTTCCTATTTACCATTCTGAATTCATGGTTTATGCATGTACTACTAGATAACTACCAAAATTATATAGATAACTGCTATACCGTAATTGTGCACAAGCAGTTTTCCAAGTTCTTTGCATCCAAAGTTTTTATTTGGTGTAGAGCAGCTACATTCTTCCAAGCACACAACTAAGAGACAGTTTTATAAAGTCCATTAAACTGTTACTGGACCTTGATTTAATCTCCAAGCTGTGCTTTTGGTCTGCAGCAACGGATTCGAAGACCATTTCTGCTCTGGTAAATGAAGCTTACCCATGCTGGGACCCATGCCAGAGGTATGAGGCACAAGTATTAAAAAACAGACCTAATGTTTCAGGAGTCAGTCCAGAGCCAACTGAAGCCATCAGGAAGAATCTCATCAATGTCGGTGAGCTCTGGATTGGCCCTGGGATGAGTGAAAACTTGTGCATTTTTTGAAAACTTATAGTAACTATACTCATAAGGCCCTCTTTGAATCTGGTTGTTTGCTGGTGCAATCTCTCTGGGGACAAGTCCCTCTAGGACTAGGGAAAAAAAGTCTCAGTAAGAGGAACCCAGTTTATTAAGGCTGAAATTAAATATCTATCCTTCTGTCCATTAAAGGCCAATTTCAGCTGTGTGTATGACACCAAGAAATCTGCTGAAAATAGAGTTTACATGTACAGTTAAAAGATTCTGAGTTTTTAAGTAATTAAAAATGCAGAATGTCTCATTAATAAATGAGCTTTCCTTCTGTCCATCCATGCAAGCAATGCACATAATAATGTAAAATAGGTTATTGGGTCAGATCAGAGAGCCTTGCAGCCCAATAGCCTGTTTCTGACAAAGCTCAGTGGCAGTCTGAGAATGGGGTGCAGGTGGAGCAGTAATTTAAATATACCCTCCTAATTTCCAGCCATCTGTTGGGGGTTTTTTTGGCAATCACTATGTCTCTCTTGGTAATTAAAATTTAGTCCTCATATGCTATTCATAGTGTAACTCTGGTATTTTAATACTAGGAATAAGCAGAAAATTTCAGTATACCAAACAAATTTATGACTTCTAGCAAGTACTGATTTCTCGCAACTTATTTTTTAAGTGTGCCCAGGACAGCAGCTAATAAAGTTTAGGAAAAGGATATTGAAAGCAAAACTTAATATCTCTCCTGGAAAATGCTGTGCCTTCGGTGAGAATTTCTGCAGTGGGAACTGGTGCAATGGACAGTTGAATTATGTCCAATCTCTGGGCATTGCTATGCTATTTTATCTAAAATAGATATTTTTTCTAAAGGTTAGAAAGTCAAACTATCCAGAGAATGCTAGTTGTAGTCAAAATTTGTAATGCTGGGAGAAAAGATAGGAAAATTATTATTTTTTATTAACTGGTTTAGAGACTGTTAGTTTTATACGAGTCTTAGCCAGTACTGCATCACTTTACTAGATAGTATGATGGCTTGTTAATGCCAACATGCTCACCTTGCTGAGGTAGAGAAGATTTATGGCTCTTCTGCTCAAACAGTTCCTGTTTATCAGCTACTGTTGTTCAGGGTTCATCTCTCGCAAATGAACTGTGACTGGCGCGTTGCTACTAATGGGGACCCACACTGAGGTGGCCCTGAACTGCTGTGCTTCCCTGACATTTGGAAAGAGAAGCTTCAGCCAGGTAGCATTTGATTAAGTGCTCTTTGACTCTCTTTCACTATTTCTTCTTGACTAATGAAGAAAAAGCACAATGAAAGCAAGGCAGATTATTTTTCTTACGCTTAAAACCAAGTACAGATAGCATTAATAGATCAGACTTCTGCTCAACATGAGAACTAAGTGACACCAAAGGAAACCAGGAAGGAGCCAGTTCCAAATGGAAGAGGAGGAGGTAGGTCTCCAGCTGCTTTGTGACGAGTAGTTGTGTTGCTGAACTTCCTGCCACAGGATGCTCTGCATGCTAAGTTTAAACCAATTAAAAACGAAGAGTGAACAAATTCATAGAAAAATCAAATTTTATTTCAAAATCCAGAATATAAATGCAGACCATGAACCCCTAAGCTGAAAATGTATGGGAAGTGGAAACATTTGAGGAAAGGATCATATGTGCTTGTTCTGTTCTGATAGTCGTGCCTTGGTTGAGACAGAGACAGGACATAGACTTGATAGACCTTTGGTGATCTCTCTGTATTCAGTCTTGAGTATGTAATCATTCGGAAGTCGATAATTTGGGGCTAAGAACATTAATTTTTCCTGGTGAAAAGAAACACGTTTCTGTTTAAACTGCATAAAGAAGTTGGTGACTAGTTTTTAAATCCTACAGTTTAAAAATGGAAGTGATCGCTTTTCACCCCGGTCATGCACATCCACGCGAGGTGGTCCACTCGAGGCATGTGCTTAGAAATGCTCTCTGGCATGGAGAGACGACCTGTTGCAAATTTGTTCAATTTTTGTTCTCATACCAAACCACAACAGCGACCTCAGAAATACTAACTCTACCAACATTATCTGTGCATGGATACAAGTCGTCACAGAAGTTCTGTTTGACAGCGCAGCTTTGGTAAAGCAGCAGTTTGTGCAGCCTTTCAGAGAGAAGTATAAACAAATACAGTGTTGTCTGCATGGCTTATTAGCCCTGCTATAGGGAGGACAAGATAACAAGAAACGCTAAAGACTTCCCCTTGGGAACTTGGAGCCACAAAGCTAGCACAAGGCCACCTTCTCCTTGTCCTGACTCTGAACCCACACTGGTCTCAGCTTGGCCAAACTTAAGAACTCGGACCAAGACATCATGTAACAGGAGTTCTATAGTGTGAAAGAAGAATCTTTGGGTATTGAAAAAAGATGTATTTTTTGCTGTGGATTTGAAATCTGGTCATTTTTTGGGTTATTCTGTGACTGAAATGGAGGAGGGAGAAAATGATGGCATGGAGCAGAGAAACAGCCTTCACCAAGAGCAGAAGTGCTCTTGCATGGTCCAGAGACAGATGTCTTCGATTTGGTTGAAGTAAGACTCTCACAAAATCATATCCTGAACACATGTAGTATGTTTTTTGCTGCTCATTTAATTCTGTTGAAAACTATCTCACTACTCAACAAGGCTCATTGAACTTTAATGGGACTTCCTGCAGAGTGAGATGTTACACAGCACATGTCAGGATCTGACCCAAAGAGAAGAACTGCATAAAGAGATATTACTCAACCTGAGAAAAATGTCAGCGAGTTCAGTATGCAGCTTCCTTTGTCTCCAGTTAAGGACAGTGATGCTCCATAAATATTTAAGGAGGAAGCTGTGGACTCTCTGCTCAACTCCATGTGCTTGTGCAAACTACAGGAAGGGATGCTCCTTTCCTGGGCCCTTTGGAAGAGACACAGAGGGAAGCATCTCCCCAGGGCAGCTGATGCATGCTTGAAGCTGTGATTTCTTACAGCCTGAACAAGTTCTTCATGAATTATTATACTGGGGATTCGGTAAAAACCTTCCTGTGTGGCTGATGCCTGTTGAAATGTGTCTAGTTCAGCTGACACGCTGAGCTTTGTGACAAGACCTCACAAAGCCGAGAAAATGGGATGATGAGGTCCCCCAAATAAAATTACTAATTAAAAAAAAAGATGAAAATAAGCTCTTGGAAGCCTTCGACTGTGCCAAATATTTCATACCTCAGTCAGGTGGGCGCAAAGGGGTAGGACGTAACATAAGGAAGGGTCAAACAGCTCAGTAATCTGCACGTCCCTTCTCTGCAGCAATGTGACACTTGCACTCAGCTCACTTAACACAGTCAGCCATCACTAGCACAAAAGGAAAAAGTGTCTTGTGTTCCTTTGGAGAAAAATATTTGTCAGCATGGTGAATTTTATCCTAAATGATCGATTTTTTCTGGCTTTCCAATTTCCCTACTTTATTGTGAAGTTTTAATAAATTCTACCCTATAATTACAGTGATCCATCTATGAGATGTTGGCTACTTAACTGTTTTACTATAAAATTTTAAAGCAGAGAGGAAGCATTTAAATGGTTTTTAAGCACAGTCACTAGAGATTACTACTACTTCTGACAGGAGTTTATTCCCATCAAATTTAATTGAAAATATGCTTTACCAATCTGTTTGGATCATATGCTGCTCTCTTGGGATACAAAAAATCTTTAACATGAATTACTATTATAGTAAACATACAACAGTATTTTCTTCAGTGAAATTAAAACATTTATTAGTTAACCTTGAACCTTCAAGTTTAATTTTACAACTTCAGATCAAAACATTGGAGAACACAAATGCCTGCCTAAGGTCATACAAAAAACTTCAAGTGACTTTTGCAGGTACCTTAGTGTTGTATAGATCATCAACAACAACAACAACATTTCATGCTAAATCAGTTATCTGAAAATATTTCCATTTGTCTCCCTTAAATACTTCTCAGTAGTAGTAGCAGCTTATATGGCACAATTAAAATTAAGATGGAAGCTAAATACGGGTAGAATTATGGCCCCAAACACATGCAGTTAATGCCAACTGTAACTTTTTTATAAAATTTAGTGAGCATGGAGGCAGCCAGAACTTCTACTTAGGGAAAACACAGCCTTTTACGTTCAGTTTTAAGTTTTGAAAGATGAAGTCATACTGAAGTGTCATAATGTTTAAGGCACAAATTCTGCATCCCATGGAGAGATTGCAGTTAGCCTTGAACCATACTGAAACGTGCCTTTTTTTACACAAAATACCTTAATATAAACTGACTATAGCTAACGTTTTTATAGTACAAAGTACTTTAGGATGTCAAAGAGGCAGTATGAAAATTGAAGGATGGTTTTAAAAACAATGAGAAAATTCAGAGATGTGGCTGGTGTTATTCCGCAGACCTCTTAGCTCCATTGCAGCGTGTAGTCTTTGCCTAATTCAAGTGTAAGATCGGTGATTAACAGGACCTTTGGAAAAAACAAACAAACAAACAAGCAGTGAGTACCTCCGCCCTTTCAGGATACACTGCTTTTCTGCACTCGATATCAAATGTAGTGGATTCTCATTTTAGATCACAAGAATTTATGCCTCTTTCCCTGGTGGTGGTATCTCTATGAACTTAAGTGACATAGATTTGGGATTTCAGATCATGAGGCTCTGGTCCCTTCCCTTCCCTTGCATTCAGAGGCCCTTTTAGAAGTGAGGTTCCTTTTATTCAAAAGAAATAATAATAATAAATTATGGAAAACATTTTAATTCAATTGCGCATTTGGAAAACTGACTTTTGTAGAAGGGGTCATAAGATACCAGAAGTAGGTGAGATGGGGCTGCCTCACTGCCGGAAAGCCGACAGCACTACCTGCCTCAGGACCCACACGTGGCGGAGCGCAGAGCGACGCGCGGGACGAGCACGGACCACGTGGATCGAGATGCTGGCGCCCCGACCTTAGCAGACGCTCTGCCAGTAAGCGCAGAAGACCTCAGATCTGACGGCTACATGTAGGAAGCCCGTGTGGAATTGCCTACAGCCCAAACCTGACACGGCAGGAGGAGGAATGGTGAAATGGTGATCGGCAACTGGGGCTGGGAAGCGAAACAGTTGTCAGACAAGACTGACAACACCAGGGTCATGTAGAGACTCGGAAAACACTTGTAGTGGCTTTTCCTTCCCTCACATCCCACTGGTTGCGAGTGAGCTATTAGGAGGAGTGAAAACCAAACAAGAAGCAAAATCCACCGATTTTTCACAGTCAGGGAAGGTCTGGGTTCCTCCACAGTCATTCCTACGCTGAAGCGCTGGGCTGCGCGTGCTGCACGCTGCTCCTGCCCGTTAAGCAATGTTCGCTAGAAGCGTTAGCTGCCCGTAGCTCACGTGTCTGGCTGCTCGCTGGTGCCCAGGGGCCGTGGAGCCCGCTCACCTGCTGCGTGCCGTTGTAGTTCACGTTGTGCCCGGAGGCAATCGCTTCCCCCTTCTGCATGACCGTCACCTGCTGAACGCTTGTGCTCACTCCCAGGATTTTGACGTCAGTAAACATTAGGTTGTTTGGGTCAGCGTAACCGTGGTGCACGACGCTGATCTCCAAAACGTTCTGAAAGGACAAGAAGAGAAGAGAAGAAAAGAAGTGGTCAGAGATTGTCATTAGGCTGCTACACGGCAGAGTAAGCTTTTTTCAGCCCGTTTGAGCGTTACACTTTTTTCCACTCATTCTAATTTATTTTAATTATCTGTGTGTTGTTATTTATTTGACAAATGCTGAAGGCTTTGATTCCCTTTCCGTTGGTAATCTGGCTGGATCCTGGGCTCTGCCATGTCTTTGCCTGACGCTTGGGTGATGCGTGGCCTCCATCGCTTCCCGGGGGAACAAATATATATACATATATGCATATATATGTGTGTGTGTGTGTATATATATACACGCGCGCACACACACCCTCGTATATCTTGCCTTGCCCTCGCAGGTCCCCTCTCATTTCTGTGCAGACTCCTCTGCTGCGGGCAGGGTGCTGAGTCCCTGCCCACATTTATCTGTTGTGAATTTTGCGGCATAGGAAAGGATTAACAGACAGGTTTCCATAATTCTGCAAACCTCCAGTTTTTCTGAACGGACCCTCATTCTGCATTGCTTCCAGAGCGGCCGGATCCAGGGGACAGATTCCTCTGCTCGTGCTCGAGCCCTGTAGGAGGGTCACTGATTCCTTAGTGGAGAAGTGTCTTCCGGGGTGGTTGGGCCCCGGGAGGGAAGGGGCAGGGAAGGGAAGAGGGCTGTGTGTCAGCAGGCACGAGATAACAGTGCCTTAGGCTTGCATTTCCGAGCTGGTCAGGTGTCTTTTTACTCAATTTTTGTCTAATTGTCTTTTACTGATGCAGAAAAATTTAGGCGGGACTGCAAACCTCTGCCTTTCAGACCTAACCAAATATAAGTGTGAACTGGGAGAAGCATTTCCTGGATGAGTAGTTGTGATTTGGGGTCGAACTGGTTGTACCCAATTCTACTAGGTCTCCAGAAGGACAATGTCATGCCAGGTGCCCCGAGAGGGTGTTTGCTGGTTCAGATCCCATATGGGCTTCTGTGGAAATGTGATACGATGTAATTATGCATATTTAATGCACTAGTAGAGAGGGTATTTATTTTAGTGTGCGCATTTTTCATTATTGGTTGATTCAGGACCTCTTTAATTAGGCTTTTCCTTACCAGCTTTCTGTAAGAGCAGAAAAATGTATATTTATTTTGTAATCTCCTTGCAACTGCTAATAGTGAATATTAGCAAAATATTCCTCAGCAATCCAATTATTTGACAAAGACAAAATTAAAAAAGAAGAAAGGAGATAACACATTATGGCACCCTGGAAAACTAAAGAAACAAAGTGTATTTTCTATTGCCATATAAAAAGCATCTCTTTTAAATTGATAGTCCATATAATTACAGTCTAATTTAATTCTGAATATTCAGCTGGTTCTACTAAAAATTAAAAAGTGATATCTTAGAAATGCCAACACTTGTAATAAACACTGCTGTTCATTGACTTCAATGTACACGTTCTAGACTGCCTGAAGAACAGGAATTCAGGTTTATAACCCGTAATCCTAAACTTAGTTTATAATCGATGCGAGCGTGTGAGTAGGACTCTCCAGGAGCAGGTACAGTTCCCTCCTCCTTGTAGTTTTAGAAAGTGCTTTCTTCTGCGTTTGCCAATGACCACGTATTCTCCTTCCTCCTCCCAAAACTAGTATTTTTGTTTTTAATTGAAAATAAAATAAACAAGCACTGCAGTGAACAGGGGCAAATGAGCTACGAACCCAAGTGCCTCTTATTTTGGCCCCGTGAGCTTTTCTTTTCCGAGCGGTGGCGTGGGGAGAAGAGCACGCTGGAGAGCGGCGAGGAGGACGGGGCCTGGCAGAGCGCCCGCGTGGGTATTTCCGTGCAAAGCTCGGTAGCTGACTAACTACTCTTTGCTTAAGCTTCTGCATTTTAAAAGAAGAATTTTAAGAGCCCCTCCTTGAGAAAAGGGGGGCATCTTTGCCGGATGTTAGCTGCCTGCGGCTGTAAGCCAGGGTCAAAAGCAGTCGTCCTGCACGTTCCCCCGAGCTTCCTCCTCGCTCAGCCGGGGCTGGCTCTCCCGGCGCGGCTCTTCTCGCCTACCTCTGCGCTCCCGGGGCGGGCAGCGCGGCTGCGAAGACAGCTTGCTCGCTTTTCTTTGGGAATTTAAAAGAGCTCTCCTGGATCTAGCTGTGGCGGTAGTCGCAGGCCAGATATATTTAATATATTTTTCTAGTCTGAAGCAGTAAACTTTGTGACATATATATGTGTTTAACTGCATAGCTTTAAAATATGCATGAGCTGATGATCTAGAATGTATTCATTTAAATAGATGCTAGCAAATTATCTGCAAAAGTGACACTGAATATGCAGCTGGCAAAATAATACCCTTAGTCTTATATTTATCTGATTTCTGCATTGATACGTGCTTTCATTTTATAAAAATCATTTCTGAAATAAACTTGTATTTTCAGAATTATATCAGAAATAATACCATAAATATATACCATATTTAACAATAGGCTAAAGTAGATATTTTCGGAATCATTTTTAAATTTGTTCTTAATGCAGTCTTATTAGTTATATTGTATTCAATCTTGAGCACAAAACACTCCTCAGTTTCTTCATATATACCAGAAAAAATTACAAATGTAAATGTCTACGATTCTTATCAGTCGGCCGTTAAGCTATAGACCTACTGTCGTATTAGAGGCCTACACCCACACAGAGAATCTGGACTAACATCTGCCTTGGAGGTTTTGGTCTGGGCCAGCCACTTAATGTGAACATGCATGGTTATGGAAGAACCCCACTGAAGTAAATTAAGTTGCCCTGGTATATACCAATATGAATAATGCAAAATGAGTTTGTTCTTCTAGTATATGCTAATATATGTGATTGCAATCCCAAAGAAATTTTTAAATCAAGTTATAGACCCACAACAGTCTTCACGCGCCTGGATAACTGCCTATTACCAAGAATTAATGTTATGGTGGGATTTCTAAACATTAAAAAATCCAAAATGAAAATACCTGTGGTTAAAAATATAACAATAATCATCCAAAGTCAAAAACGGAGTTAACATTGCATACCTGATTAGCAGTAAATGATGTTAGCAGATATGCACCATCTTCATAGGCATCTGTTAAAAAGAAAGAATAAAGTAAAATGTATTTGCTATCCACGTCAGTTAATATATTTTTAAAATTTCAGTCCATGAGTTGTGTTGATATACTATATACATGCATACAGTATGTCTGTATACAAACAGAGCACAGGTCTGTATTTTCATAAGCCCTGCTTTCAGCCGCGACACGCAGTCCTGTTGGACTGCGCGCTGTTCGTGTGGGAACAAAGGCTCTAAGGAAGGTTTAGAGGCAAGCTACAAAAGAAGGCGAGCAAACAGCATTAGGAAGATCAAGGATGCTAAGACCAGCAGGAGAAAAATGTTTCTCGCTGAAGAAGGCATGGGAGTGATTTCCCCCGTCCAGCTCTATTCATCAGCCAATTACACATTATCATGATAGATGATGATGATGCTTTGAAATCACTGTTGTATATTTTACCAATCCTATTATTCAGTCCTAAATGAACTCCAAGTAGTGCTGATAACCAGCAGCATTGTAGGCTCTTGCCTTTCTGCACTGTAGAAAACAGATCACGGAGATCCTGGTGAAGAGCACCTTGTAATCTATGCTAATTTCATTTATCATTGAACTGCCATAAACATAGCCGTCATTTCTAAATTCCAGTGATAACAGGCCATGATGTATGTGAAGCACCTCAAAATACGCTAATGGCATCCTGGAAGCTTCCCTACACGTCATTATGCTAAATAACACAATTTCATGCATTACTTCTAGTAATCTCAGGTGGCAGTTTATAGTCATTACAAGGATAATACGCTCTGGATATAAAGGATAAGAGACATCTAAGTATGTCTTATCTGAAGACAATTTAAATTTATTAATGCTGAGCAAATTAGTTAAAGCTTAAAGGGGACTTCTGAAGGAGAAGCAACAACCATCACTTGTTTTTCAAAGTGGTGGCTAAGTAATGTGGTTTCTTATAGTCTGGAGTTTCCACATTGACAAATGTGTTATTATAAGAAAGCGCAAAAACTGGAGCAACAGGACAGTTCCTTAATTAGCTATTTAGCATTATTTGTCTTTCATGAACTACTGTAATTTGTCTCATTTCTTACCAGCTCCTAGTCTTATTTTCTTTGTTTTAACCTGAAGGTTTTATAATTGGACTGTTTCTTTTGAGTGTCAATGTATACGTGCCACCACTGACTATAGGATAGCTGCAGGGCTTGGAGAACCCTCACAAGAACAGCAGTTGAATCCAGAAGAAGCAGATTGAAGCTCTTTGGATAAAAACACAGAATCGCAGAATCGCTGGGGTCAGAAGGGGCCTCTGGAGATTGCCTGGTCCAACCCCCCCCATTCAAGCGAGGTCACCTAGAGCAGGGCGCCCCAGACCATGTCCTGGGTGTTGAATATCTCCAAGAATGGACACTCCATGATCTCTCTGGGCAACCTGGACCGGGCTTAGCCACCATCACAGCAAGAAGGTTTTTTATGAAAGCAAGAAACATCCATGATACTTACTAATGCGAACCCCATCATCCCAATAAAGCTGTCCGTGTGCAAGCTGACTGTCGTTCAAAGCAACAGTAAGTCCCATTGGGTTTTTTCGGCTATAAAAAACATTAATTTTTCCTTAACTTCCTCAGGCAATTGCATTTTATCTTGCTCAGATATTACAATTTGTTTTACAAATATTGTTTGCAACTCAATTTATCTCTGACACTAGTCTTCCTGAGTCCATAATATTAAATTTAACGGGGTCCATAAGAAGGAAAACTAAGGTGCTATCATATGCATAGCTTTTCTCACGATTGCTAATTTATATAAAATGGGAGATACTTCTGAGCATGGTGTACGTTAAACCAGAAAATTATATTTTTCACAGGTTGAACCTAGGAATCCAGAACAATGCTGTCACTGTCTAATTAATATGCAGTTTATTCTCCATACCAGGAATTAAAGATCTACCTTAAAAAAAAAGAAAGAAAAAAAAAAAGAAAAACAATTTTAATTTTTCAGTTAATCTTATCATACCTGTAAAAAGTTGTATTAGCAGGCCTTTGCCAAGCGAGGACGTAACCTCCTCGGATATGAAGGTTGATGTGTTCCAAAGGAGCTGATAATGTTCTGAATTCTCCCCTGAAGCCAGTAAGTTCATCCTAATTATGAAAAAATAAAACAACAGATAGTCTTCTATTGAATTGCCCTCATTTTACACTTTTTAGAATGACATGCTCATCAAGTTATAAATATATTCACTATTTTCTGCAAGCCTAATTAATTCTTTTATAAAAAGATGTTATTGCAAATCCTTTTTTTGATTCAGGAGTAACTACCTAATACGTTTAAGATAAAATGTGAAATTCTGCCTCTGTAAAAGAATGACCTGACCCTAGCTGCGAGTGGCTGAACCAAAGGGATCGGCCAGGTGAAATACTAACTAGTGATAAATTAAGTGACTTTTGATGCCTGTTATTCCTTCTTCCAGGTCTTTTCGTAGTTTCTGTGAAAGGCTGATGCAGCTAAAAGTGTTTCATCGTTCTCCACTCCAGCATTCTTAGCAAAGAAATTACGCGTAACATTCGAGGGTGAAAAAAGTCAATGGAAGCACTTGGAATTAAAGGCGTTATTCCACCTTTTAATTTACCATCACTGTGGCCACGTTAAACATTATTACATTAAAAGGAACCGATGACTTTTGTAAGAAAGCAGCTAAGAAGATGCGATTGCTGCATCGCGAGCAGCTCATACTGCGCCTCTTTGTAAAACAGGGAAAGTGGGTTCTCGCTTCGCCACCGCTCCCGGCCCACCCTGCTGGCGTCTAGGCAGCGTTAGGAAGAACGCGTATAGTACATAATTTTTTAGATAACTTACTGTGTGGTAATCATACCAGCGGGCATTGGGAAAGTAAGCATTCACGGTTACAGCATTCTGGAATTAAACATAGACGTTTTAGGTATATTAAAGCAAAAAGTGGTGTTTAGCAAAAGTGACTTCTAATATTTTCATATACACTTAAGCATTTAAAGACTTACTTGCTCCAGTACAGGGCTGATGAGCAGTGCAGGTCCCCAGAGAAACTGTTTATATATTTCCCACGTTGTTCTGTCTTCCACAAACCTGCAAGGTAACAAAAACATTATTAGACGTTGGGTAGTGACCTTTTCCAAACTGGTCCTTACTTGAGACTTTTTGTCAGAAACTAAATCTACTATTTCCTCATTTTTATTTCTGCTACTTTTGCAACATTAGCTTTTTGATTCTGCATATCTCCCGCACCAGATAGCGCTTTGTTGTTGCTTACCTCCAAAGAGGCTAAAGATGAGCTTTAGAATTTATATATTAATCCTAGATAACGAGTGCTCAGTTTGGCATAGTATGAGATGGAGAACTAGTGCTGTGAAAGTGTGGCTTGGTAGTGAAAGCTCATATGCTGAATCATCTCATGCAAATTGGTATAAGTAATGGAAAACTTTATGAATATAATTTTTATAATTTTCCTAATTATGGAAATTTTATGAAGATTTAGTGGAAATTCATGAGGAACGGAGAAGCAAGGAATCACACTTACTCGTGGAGGACAGGGCGGATCACGGTGCTTCCGTGGGCATGGGCTTCATACATGAGTGTGTAGAAGTAGGGTAACAGGGTATATCTGATATTCAGTACATGCCTGGAAACCTGTTCAAATGTTGAGTTCCAGGAAACAGGGTCTTGCCTCTGAAAGAGAGGACACTGTTGTTATTCCAACTGGATTATTTTGTTTTGAAGAGCTGGAAAAAAAGGGTCAAAGAATTTGCTAATATTTATAATAAGTTAGTATCTTTTTTTTTCATTTTGTGTTTCGCTGATAAAATCACATACTCTGTTAGTAGCAGCGATTGTCAAATGTGCATCAAAATCGACATAGCAGAACATTGCTGAGGAAATCTCTGTAGGCTCTTGCAAACTCCACGTCCTCCAAGAGCACCTTTATTTATTGCTTAATTAACAACTGAGTGACAGTGAAAACAGTAGGTGTCACTGTCAGCTCTAAGCAGGGGAACTAGAAAGGAGGAAGGTGAGAAAAACCTAGGGGGAGTATTGTAAAAAATGTTTAATGCAAACTCTCCCGAAGGCGTGACACAGTTGGGTGTACATAATTTATTATCCTTCTTTTCTGCAGGGCAGCACTCAGGACTTGCAGAAAGAGAGCGAAGCACTAATGACTGATGTCAGGGAGCACTTCCAATCTTTATTAAATGTATTGAACAATACCTTGGCAAATTGGGTAAGACTGGAAGCACTATGATAACCCTGAATCTGCATTTTTAAAGGCTTTAAAAGTCCTATCGAAAAGTGTGCTGCTGCAAGATAAAGCACACTGTTTTTTAAAAGGAGACTTTAATCCATTAGATATATGCCATATAAATAGCTCTACTCTGCTAGACCTGAAGCTCTAACTGGAGTATAAGTGCTGTTTCAAATTTTTTTTTTTTCTAGTTATCTTGTTTTACAGCTTTCTATAATATAGTCCTTAGCCAGCACAGCCCTACATTTAGGTAATTATTTTCCTTTATTCTTAAAAGAAATACAATATCTGATGGTGGCAAATGTGCAAAGTGCAGAAGGTTCGGGTACTCACTCAAGAACCTTATTACACTGCCCCGTGTGCTCATTTGCCGTATAATTAGAAGCAATTAGGGATGCGAGCACTAAGGTCAGCCTTGCTCCTTTAAGCGCGCCTTGCCGCGGAAGGGGGCTATTTTAGTCTAGTGGGTGTCATGTGTTTAAGTAAAAACGGCACATAGGGGAAATACGTAGGAGCTTGCATCCATGCAAGCAAACAGAATATGCTTGCTCGAAGTGGTCTGTCACCAAGCAGGCTTGCAGGAGAGCTAGCCTGAAAAGGAAGACAGTTATTTATCCGGCCATAACCAAACGTGTTCGGTTTTGCTTGGACGGTGTGTTTTTGGTGCGGGGTGCTGGCTGCTCCCTACGCGTGCGCCGCGGGGGGCCCGAGCGCTGGCAGACCGCGTCTCACCCGTGTCCCCTTCTCGTTGTGGTTCCTGGAGTAGGGGTAGAACGCCCCCAGCTGCATCCAGCGAAGGCACAGCTCGTACTCCGAGTCCGTGAAGAAGCCGCAGATGTCTGCTCCTGTCTGAAAGTTCAAAAAAAAAAAAATCCAGCTGGAGTACTGTAAATTCCCGTACGCCGTAAGGGTAAGTAAATATAAGGTATAAACTCATTAGCTTACGTAGGATATTCCAAAGAGACTGAACTCCATCATGCCTGCAAGGAAAAAATAATTCGACATTAGCAACTTCTTTTTTTCCCTTTAGTATGCTTAATGGTTGCACAGATGATACGTATTACAATCCCGAATGAGAAGAAAGTTTCACGGTTTCTCCAATACGTCACGTGCTTCTGCTGCAGAAGGACCAGGGAGCCATGAAGCGAGTGGCAGCGGCGGCACCCCGGCTGCAAGGGGACCAGTCCCAGCGCCAACTCGAGCGCCAAACTAAATAGCCTCTTTCAGCTAAAACCACATGGCTACTAAAAGCGAGGAGATCAAGGAGAAGAGATTACTGCGCAGCATAAATTGATTACAGAGCCTTTCCTTTCACGTACCGATAATCGATTTAGTGAGCTGATCCCAAGCGGCGGTGTTATCCCCGAGCCAGTGTCCTGCCCAGCGGCCGCTGCTGGGGTAAGTCGACCGGCTGATGACGATGCCACGCTCCTTGGTGACGCTCTGCAGAGCCCTGGCGGTGAAAAGCGACCGAGAAACCAGTCACAGGAGAACGGAAATAGTTTAAAACATCGTTACATAGGAGTCTTCTCTGAACGCAAACATAGCGGCTTATATTTTGATAGCAAATGCAGTTGTGCTGCTGCTGTGAGCACCAGTAGGCACACCTGCAGTCGAGGTGTGTTTGGTGTTGCAATTCACCGTGATTCACATACGCAGCAACCAAGAATTAAGTGTAAGAATTGATAAAACAGGAGGTGCTAAAATAGAGATTTCCAGTTAAGGCTAATTACTGTGTGGGAAAATAGGAATGCAGACCAACTTGCACTTTTTTTTTTTTTAAGGGTAATGCAATGTGGTCTAGGCCATACCTGAAAATTTGCAGCAACAGTTGAAAATAGTCTTAACGAAACTCAGACCAAGAAGATAATACGGGGGAAAATAGAGGTACCAAGGATATGAGAGCTGTCAGCTTAACTTTAGTTGCCAAAAAGTTACTGGAACAAAAAATAAGCCATAGATTTCTAATTATCTCAAAAAAAACCCAGAACACGAGATGATATGAAATCAATATGAAATGGCCAATATGGATTTGTCTAGAAGTAATCATATCAAACCAGACATTTTTTGCTCTGAGCAGGTGAAGGGCCTCATAGCCAAGAAGAAAGCCATTGACGTGACATGTCCCGGCATTAGCTAACCTTTGGGCTGATCTCATTTGGCTTTCTCGGAAGCGAAAGGCATTGAGACCAGGGGTCAGCCACCTTTGCAGTGTACTGCGCCAGAGCCCTATTTCTCTTCCCCAAATTAGCGACCCAAGTGTGCGAACGGAAGAAAATAGTTCATTTTCTCAAGGAAAGCCTTAGTCATTGCCACAAAATACTTAAAAAGGTAACCAAAGAGTCTTTAAGCCAAAAAAAAGAAAAAGAAGAAGCGGAGGCAGGAGCAATTGCTGCTTCCTAATTGCTCAGCCGAAGGCTCGGCGCCTTTCTCGGAGGCATATGTTGCTGCTCGGTGTTATGCGACTGGAGTAGATGCATTACCGGGCTGATTTCCTAGAACTCCTCTGCAACTGTGCACACACACTGTGAATCATTACAGAAAAATACTAGACTGAAATACTAGTTAAAAAGCTACACTGATTAAATTGCGCTGCTCTCTAACGATATCTCCACAATAATTGCTTTAACAGCTGCTTCAATAAGGCACTATTTATTTATTTTTTCTACAGGATTTGCAGCTTAAGTGACACTATAATTACAGCAAAAATACACAAGTCACTTAAATTACCATAGTAATTAAACTAGACTAATGTACTGTAATTAGTTCTTCCAAGATAAACAGTAAGTTTTCTAGTATCTTTTATTTCTTGGTAATATATTATCAAGCATTTTCAGCCTTTGCTTGGTTTACCCTGCTTAAACAATGCTTTGGAAATTGCAACTAACGTTTGAAGTGTGAAGAAAGCGTAGGTCCTGCGCAGAGCTGCTCAAGGATGAGCGTGGCCTAAGCGTTTTGCTGACGCAGGGTCCCAGCGCTCTGCTGCAGGACTGAGCGTCCGGCAATAGCAGCTGCTTACATCCCAAAGCCCCGTTTTACCTCAAAACAGTTACTGTATTCACTTTTAAGGGTTCTGGCTTTCATGTCTGCGCAAAAGCCTCGTTGCCAAAGAGTGACGTGAAGCCAATATGAAGAAGCCGCCTCTAAGTAAGTGGCAGAGAACTGAAATGGTGTCAAGGTCTGTGAAACGTGGCTGTGCACACGCAGGGTACGTGCTCGTGCAGGTTTGCCTGCACATGCTCTTCCTACTCGGATGGTTTAGAATTAGAATAAATTATTATAACAACATTTCTTTAGGTACACAGTTACTCCCGCGCTTAGCACGGAAGAATAAATGGGGAGCTGATTTTTCTAAGAAGGGTTTTCTGCACGTGTCAAGTGTGACAATGTTTGCATGAAGTGCGGAATTTAGCGTAGTTCTTTCTGGCATGGTACCTCTTAAAACAGACGAAAATATTTCCCTACATTCGAGTTCACGCTTAATGCTCAGAAGAGGTGACACTATTCCTCGTAGCGTTGTATTCTTGTCTACTTACAAGCCCCAAATGGCCTTTGATTCGGCTGCTGGCGTAAGCACCAGGCAGGGGCTCCTGTGCCGTCAGCGGTTTCGCGAGCGCCCTGCCTGGCAGCGACGCAGGGGCACGCTGCCCAACGCGGCAGCCGCGCCGGCCGCAACGCAGTTCAAGCAGCCTTGGGATTTTCTTGCCTTATGGTAATATCAGAGTTACCAAGGGCTTTAAGGTCGTTAAGACCTATAAAGAAATACTGCTCCTTGCTTACTCATTGAATTGGAAATGAAACAACATCGATACGTTATCATTAGATCAGACGTTATCTGAAATAGGCTAGGATACTATTCAGTAAGGAACATATAATGAAGTTTGTCTTGGAACTGCGAAAATAAGTTCTTAAAGGGAAAACCATAAGGCCTGTGCGCATAAGCACACAACTTGCATGTAAAAAGTCACTGTTTTCCTTTTTCAGCACTGCTCAATTTAATTTAACCACAGTAATTTAAGAATGTCTGCATTGTATCCTATATTTAAATACTATATCCATTTTCCCTCACTTGATATGAGGCTAAAACAATGACAACACTGTAAATAAAACAGGTATCATAGCACTACCTAGAAACAAAAAGTATTTTATATTTTAATTACAGTAATTACTTGAGACTATCATTAAGTAATTTTCTTAACAGCCGATCAAGATGTTCAGAACTGTTCTCGCTCTCGTCGTGTAACTGCGTAGCAGAGTGCTTTCTTTTGATGGACTGATGCTGTTTACCAGGCGGAGCATTGCCCCGGGGTGGCCTCACTTGCTGTCTCATAACAGAAACCTCTGCTGAAAATCAGCACGTTGTGTTTGAATGTGTTGGGACAAGAAAACAGTCGATGGCAAGTAATTACATCCAAATTAAACTGTGTTAGAAATAGCGCTGTGACCATCTCATTTCATAAAACGGTCAGCAATTAAGCTTGCACAACATAGCATTTACACGGATGAAGCCATTCGAACGGGTAGATGAAGAACGGCTCCCCAGCTAGGTGAGAAATAAGTTCCCTCAACATCAGACTTGGGTCGACCGTCTTCCGCTCCGCTACCCTTTTAACAGCAAACTCCGCTCTCGACTCAACTGAAGAACTGAAGGTGTTAGGATGAGAATTTGTCACAAGTAAAGTGACGTGATGAAAGTTTTGGTCGTCAAGAATACGGACATGGGGTGTTCATTGGCAACGTATTTTGGAAATAGCGAGCAAGCGTAAAAATCCAACTTACTCAAGGGTAGGTTTTGTTTGGGACCATCCGTACAGACTGTGGACATCATAGTGTCTCACCGGGGTATCGTCCGGAAGATGCTGCTGCCCTTCCATGCATGGAGTTTTGACAGTTAACCCATCTGACCGATATCCTAAATCTAATGGAAAGGGAATGAAAATGCTTGTATTTTAATAATTAACATTCAATAATAATTTAAATGACTTACTTTTTGCTAGTTTTCATAATCTCTTTTGGCATTCACTTTCTTTTATGCATATATACAGCCATTTATTTATTATTATAAAAATAATATGTCAAGTTTTCTGAAATGGATTTTTCCTGATATTCCTGTGTAGGTATCTGGGTCTGCAAGTGCATTAATAGATCAGTTATAACTGCTCTTACTGAAGAGGCTCAAAGAGTGAACAGGGTATATCCCAATTCAGAAAACATTGCAGCGCTTTGTAAACACTGCCAAATCATCTGTATAAACAGAAAACTGGGAGAAAAGGTCTATCACTGAATATTAACTTTCTGACAAATCCTGAGAAACGATTCGTAGTAACTAAAGACAGAATTAAGCAACAGGAGTACTCTAATGAAACTTTAATGAAGCATTACCAGTTAGTACTACCACGCACCCGTACTTTAGCAAAGCCAAGCCAAGAAAGCTAAGTATTTCAAGGGCATTCCTCAAATTAGGCCTTATATTTTTACACATAGATAACTGCTAATGAGAGGAAGCACAAGGATATTTTGTGAATTTTTAATCATTGATTACATTATTTGAGAACGCTGAAAGCTACGTTCTTTACCATGCCTAAAGCCAAGTATCTAGATAGGCGTCAAAATCCATATGCAGGCAACTAGCCAAAGATGATCACTTTGTTTTTAAAAAATGCCATGTAGTTACTTTTGCTCCTGAAATAGATGGAAGTTAAGTGTGCTCATAATGTCCGAAAAGGGCCAGTTTTAGTTAGGAGTTCAGTTATTTATTCCTATACTTAACTTCAGGCATTTATGCCACGTACACCATGAAAGAAATGATTTATTAACCAGAACGACCAAAGACTGTTTTAAGCAGTGATCAGACTTACGAGGTATATATGGTGGGAAATTTAGGTGGTTATCTCTACAGCCGCCAATGGCACCATTCATAAAGGCAGCAGGTTCATTCATGTCCTAGAAATACAGAGCAAAAACTGACTGTATTTGTTTCAATCACACAAAACTCATTTAAATACTAAATTGCAAAAAAAGTAGCATAGTAAAAGTCCTCGGGAACGCTTGCAGCTGCAACTTGAGTCTGCCGGTCTGCGTTTCTCCTTATACGTTCACAGTTCGTACTTGGGGAAAAAGAAGAAAGGACAGAAGAGCGTTTTCTCCCAGGATAGCCAGCGCTAGGGCTTAATGGTTGCGCTGTTCAGTTCAGCTGAGTCTGGATGCTTCAGGGTCCCTGGCGCAGGGCGTACGCTAGCAGAAGCTGGCAGCTCTGGCGCGGGGCTGGGGGAGCTGCTCTCTAGCGTAAGGCTGTGGTTCTTTTTTTTTTCCAAGGAGCCTAAGGGAGCTGGATGAATAAATTCTATGGAAATCTGGTCAATTAGCTCCTTTCAGCTATTTCAGATTGTGCCCTAAATATTTAATTTTCTCTTTTAGCAGGCTGACTGAGTAAATTAACTGAACTGGAGAACTCTGATTTTCAGGGCTACGTACTGCATTTCTTTCTCGGTCAGTGTAAAACTACTGTTTAACAAGTAATTTTTCTGATGAGAAACTCCCTTAATAGGCAGATTCTGACTACCTCATTTCCTAGATAGCAGAGTGTCTCATCCCAGGAGATTATTTGAAGGTACTGGGCTTTAATTTTACAAACTCTGTCTTTATCAGTCATATTCACTAGAAAGGACAGCTTTTCCTATGCGTAAAATTGAAATCAATACAGAAGATGATGGAGCGAGATAGAGATGCACAAACTGCTAAAATCTCTGAGCTTTGTAATTATTACTTTTGACCTCAGTGCCTGTGGTCCTCCGATTGCAATAGCAAACCAGAGTTAGCATTACAGAAAATTATTAAACATTTTGCTGGATGTCTAGATGTTTCTGGGGTTTACATAGCAAAATATTAATATTTAGGAGCTTCTGCAGCTATTGCAAGTTCATTTTATTGAAGTAACAAGCTAAACCTCTTATCTAACTCCTTCTGTCTTGCAGAATTAGTAATTGTAAAAAAATTGTCTCGTGCTGTGAAAAAATCGTGCACTTAGCAGCTAACAGAAGAGTGACATCATTGCAAAACAAGTATTACGAAGGTCAAAAGTAAATAAGGAGGATTTCATAGACATAGAAAGTGAAACGTTTCAATTGAGAAAAAATGGTGCTAGTAACAAAAAAAAAATGGTATTTTACTCTTTGGTAGACCATTCATACTATATTAACCTGTATGCTTACTTCCTCAGAGGCATTACAATTGAAAGGGATTATATTTATTGGCTTTCAAGGTGTTTAGAAAATATCTTATGATAAAAAGATGCCAAAACCTCTCAGAAATGGAACACATTTTTACACTTACGATCCACAGGCCATCAAACTTCAGGCTTCTGGAGGCGTCGGTGGGGTTGTTGTAGCATTCTGCGATTTCCTGCTTCCACCATTCAGCTGTGGAATTGCGGAAGAAATCTGGGAAAGCGACGTGTGCTCCGTAGAGCTGTACGAGCAGTAGGAAAGTAAAACATAGATACAGCACTGAAAACACACCGATATTAAAATATTGGAATTTGTAAAATAAAAAAATAAATAAAATGCACTTGTTTGCTATCTGTGGTAGAAAGGCTATAGCCAATTTCTGCGTCTGATTCTTTAGAGTGCACTGTATCCACTGGTTTGCTACTGTTTTCCTTAATTAATGTGCTTCCCCCTCTATGTTTGTGTCAATAACCAAACCGTATCAACATTTACCGCTATTTGGGTTTGCTCAGGCAGCGACTCATTAATTTGTACGTTGGGAAGAAACGGCCAGACCTAATGGGACAAAAAAAAATTGAAATCATCAAACCAAATTAAATATCAAATGAGTACCAACAGCCGACAGATAAAACCATGCATCACTGCTGCATACACCAATGACACCACAAACTGAAAACAATTCAGTTTGTAGCAGTTATTTAATGTGTCGTCTACATTCAGGAATGAATATAATATTAGAAGTCTTTCCTCCTGTAGGTAGCACTGAAGTCTAGGCTGGCATCTTACTTACTTGTATAGAATATGCCTCTGCTGTTATCAACATTTTAAGAATGAATTACCTTTGAAAATATAATGTCATTGGTATTGGGCCATTTTATGAAGACATCCTTCTGCACACCTCTTGTGTAGGGGGGGTAATCGGTTTCGTTTCCAGAGATGGCTGGATCCTAAAATTAAAGGGGATGCAATTTTACCCTTATGCTCAAAAAAACCCAGAAATGCTATTAAATATGTTCTGCATTCAGCAATGATATATTTCAGTTTAAAACTGGAATTCAAAACTGACCAGGATAAGGATGAATCTCATTCCTTCTTGTTTTATTTTGTTAATTAGAGCCGGTAATCCAGCGAAGCGTGAGCCAATAGTGAAGTCCAATTGCCGTTCCATATAATCAATATCTGAGTATTGAACATCCTGCAATTAAAAAAAAAAAATTTTTTTTCTAAATATATGCTTATAGAACATATGCCAAATTAAGTAAGCTACTGAATTTTTGAAATGTGGAATTGCAGTCAGCTGTAGCTTTAAGCTAAGGTTATTATATCCTCACACAACCTATCAGCTAGTCCAGGATGAAATGAAGCTTTCACTACCATATTTATTTGGAGGGTAGAAATGTTACATGCTAGAGAAAAAAGTCCTGGATTTGTATGCGTGTGTATGTACATGTACGTAAATGTACACAGAAACTGCATACTTTTTTAATGTCAGTTAATACGCTGAAGCCAGAGGTTCAAGCGTCAGTGCAAGCGTGAGCTGCTACCGCGTACATAGGGAATGCCGGCTGCCTTCATCGCCGTCACCAGCTCGGCGATTTCCGAGTCGTTCCTGTACCCGTAGCGGCATAGCTGGAATCCCAAGGACCAGTAGGGTGGCATGACCGGTCGGCCAATCAGCTGGAAATAAGAAGGAATATTTGTAACAAATAGAAAACAAAATTAAAACAAAAAAAAACCAGCTTCAGTTTGTAATAGAACACGACGCCTACCGCAGTGTATTCCTGAACAACGCGCTCCGGTGTTGGGCCCAAAACCATGTAGAAGTCCAGGATCCCTCCGATTGTGCGGTACGTCAGAGCCGGAGTGGGCTGGAAGGTCACGTCTGAAAGGGGGCAAGCGAAGGGAGGGAATGAACGCCCGGAGCTGAACGTAAACTGAGACAGGCTGAGGAAGCGCGGGGAAGGGCGTCTTACCCATCGCATTGCTGTTCAGCAAGAGAACTCCGTGGGCATTGCCGTCTTCTTCAAGAGCCATATAAAACGGGTGAAAACCATAGGAATTCAACTTGTACTGCAACAGAAGTACATCGTGAGCATTCCCTTGCTTACATCTACTACTAAAGTTAGTAAATGATCAGAGACAACTGCCAAACAGCAAGAAGTTCAACGTCATACTGTGGGTAAATACTAACGTTCCCACCAAGAATCATTTTCAGCTTCACATTTTGAGGTCCGTCCTGTTCAGACTGCTCAAGGGGGCAGGAAAGCAAATGCACTACGGCCTTTGAGAACTGCTGATGTGAAAGAGCTTCCTCCGGACAAAGCTTTCCCTTCTCTTCAAACAGTAGCAGTGTCACTGCGACTGAGGCATGCTGGTGACATTCTGTTATTTTTCACTTACTCAAAGAGGTATCGAAACTTAAACTGGAAATTATAGCTGTAATAAACAACCACTATTTTGCTGGTAATCCCCTGCAAATCGCAAACGTTATCTTGTAGAAAATTACACAAGCATGCCCATAGACATGAGATGGCTGATTTACCTCCGTAAGTATTAATTTGATCCCAAAGTTGTGAGTTTTCCTGACTCACATCTAGCTTTCAGAATAATTGGCAGAGAAGCATAAAAAAGCAGCAATGAACTGTTTTTTCTGAGCCTTTTGTTGTCATCCAACATCCAACTTGAGCCCTGAGCTCCACACTGGCCTTGATGGTCACAAATTAAAAATAGGCTTAGAGAAGACCATTGCCACTGAGACACAGTGGACAATTTGGATAAATTGTAAGCGTCAATAAATATGACCAAAGCCAATAAATGTGCCCAGTGCCAGCTGACTTTAAACTCCTGCTGAACACCCATGTTGATTAGGTTCATTGATCACTAATATTGACCCCTGTACTCATAAGAGAGGACTAAAAAGCCCCAAGAGTCACGTGGGATCCTTAAGTAGGGAAACATTGATGGTGTCGAGGTCTGAGCTGTGGGCCACAGACACATTTTGCCTTGGACAACAGATCCCAATAGCCAGTCAACACAGGCTGATACGAAGCAAAAAGAAGCCAAATAGAGAAAAAACCAAGTCCAGCTCTGTTTCCACTTACGGTCGGAGGCTGGTCTCTCGTGAATAAGCCCCAGGTATGCCAGCTCATGTTACGCCGAAACATGGTATGTTCGGTCTCACCAAAGCCATATATATATTGCGATGCCAAGCGGGTGGAAATCTGAATGAACATGTCACTGAAGGTGAAGGTGGGTAGCTGAGAATCCCAGCTAAAGGGAAAGAGGAAAATGAAAACAAGCATATACCGCTTTTCATCACCATGTTTAGCTGATAGTCGCATTTTGAGGCTACTCTTTTTCTCTTTCAGTCCTTCCCCTGGGTCAATATTCTCATACACGTGTAATAGCCAAGCAAACCCCGCTGGCGCAGGGTCTAGTGCTTGCCAGGCATAGCTGTTATGTGGGCAGCATGCAAAAACTCGTCTTATGGCATTTAAACATAATTCACAAGCAAGTGGTTTGACCCGTAAATAGCTGACAAAAATCCATGGAATGGGGCTTACATAACTGTGCCCGTGCTTTTGCGCCGAATCTGTAACCCGAAGGGTTTACTGTGAACGGACACTTCGTAGAGTCGGTCCTCAGCGGTGCTCGTGGGGCTGCTGGGGAGGTTCAGCGGTACTGGAACCTCATATCGTTTGTTTTGGTAATCGTAAATCTGCGAATGGAAAATTAATTCATTTCAGTGTTCATCTATAAGCACATAGCTTACACTAGCAGCAGTTACGTTTTCAAGACTTGAAGATAATAGTTCCAGCACTGTTTCTTGCATTTGTCATAGACTGATAGAAATGCTCCTAGAGACTGGCAAACTCCCAGTCTGATACAGAGAATTGTTTGAAATCTTACCAATAATGACAGAAATCTGGTTTAGTTAAAACAAATACAGAAACTCATTGAATAAATTTGCTGTGATGAGCATTTTCTTTCAATATGCAGTTGTTCTCTAATTCCTTCAAAATATTTGGGTTGGAAAAAAGAAAAAAAAAACTTATGGATTTATTCTGGCTCAGGAATGGCTTGTTTAATTATTTAAGTATACTGATTTATATATATATATATATATATATATATATATATATAAATATAAATGTATGGTTCATCTTTTTGATTAATCTTTTAGCCAGCTTTCAGAGATTCTTTTTAAAGTTTTCTTTATTCACATTCACTCTGTTGTCACAAGTTAATTCAAGACTTGATGCCTGATCATTTTAATAATGCATCCAATTCATTATAATATTATTAAATACATAGTAAAAAATTATAGTATAAACAATAACTTATTAAAATTTTTATAACGTATGTAGAATGATTAACACAAAAAATAACATTATAATCATAATAACACTTACTGATAATTGCACCTTATAGTGATTAAAATGTTTTTAGTTCCAGAGTTTGTGACTGATGTTACCTGTATGCATTGACCTTTGATTCAGTAATTACATTGTAAAAGCTAGTACAAAATTCCAAAACAAGAAAGATATGGCCTGAGAACAATAACAACTATTTTGCTGGAAGAAGAAACCTGTTTAGGCAAGAGTGCTGCTATTCATATAGTACAAAATTGACTAAAAGCTATGTAATTTCCATAAATAAAACTATTTTGACCAGTAGGGCAAAACAAACTCCTAGAAATTCCAGGGTGACAGTACCTTAAATTGCAGCATGTTGTTGTCGTGATATTTCACCTCCAAGCGAAGAGTACCAATCGGTAAGGTTGAATTCTCGTAAGCTTTGGTATTGACGCTGTTGAGGACGAGGGTAGCTGCCAGACCGCCTGCGGTGTATTCGACTTGATCGACAGCGTAAGCGTTGTCGGCGCTGTAATAGCAGGACGGAACATCCGCGTCTGAGATGACTTCCTGCAAGGGGAGATATGTTGCAGGTCAGTGAACCGTGTCGGCCTGCTGTGTTTTCTTTAATCATCAGCAAGAATTCCAAAGTTTCCAATTTCTATTTTACAGCTATTTAAGGTAAAGTTTTGTGAAAAAAGCTTAACGCTATTTGTGAACAATAAAGAAGCAGTACTGAACCCACTGATCCCTGTACCGACTGCGGTATGATTAAACAGCTCAGTCAAGGCTATACAAATAGTCGGGCTGGGAAACTGGATCCTCACACTGGGCTGATTGATTGATTTCTGTTCAATATAGTTGTGATCTTCAGCTCAATGCCACACAAAAATCTTTAGGCCTGGTCTGCTGGCATCCTAAAACTTCTTCCCTCCTAATCTCATAGTTCTCTGGCCTTTTGGATGCCTTCACGAGGATGTGCCCAAAACTCATTAGATATTCAGGCAGTGTCGGATGAGAGCTTTTCATCAGCTTTTATATGTCTTTATTCATATGAATATGAATATACCCATTTAAAAATGGGTTTAAAATATCCATTGAGAATTACAGCCTATTTATCTAAGATCTCCTGACAGCAAGATCAAAATTACTTTCAGCTTCCTGCTGTAATTGAGCATAAACACTCGAACCAGTTGTTCTGAGGTTAGACGAGCTGATGCAGGTTAATGTGCTAGCCTTCCACCTCTGGATACTCACCATCAATCCTGTCTAGTTGTTCATATGGAACTATGCCTGCTAATCACATCTTAATTCCTAATGAATATTTATTCATCTGTTATGACCAAATTCAAAGCACCTTTCAGCTTGAGCAAGTGTTTAAAATACATCCAGTCCATAGCTTGACCAGTTTAATTTCACATGAAGAGGCATTTCCAAATATCCAAAATCACAAAAATATTTCTAATAGCGCAACAAATTTAGGAAAGTCCCGCAACCGTTTCAGCTATTGTCGTTTCAGGAGTGGCTAATAGAGGATTTTGGACTTCTAACCCACGTTCTGAACTTTGACATTTAGATTTCTATAATCATGAGGTAAGGCAATGTGGAGGGAGGGGCCCCCTGAAGTTCATGCCTTCCAGGGCTCTTTGCTGACATGTGCTTATAGCCCTAGGACGTCCAGAAATAAAAATATGTCATAAAGAACTTCATGTCAGGTCTGCTGATCTGGATATAGCTCGTAGACAGAGATACAAACAATTAAGTTCATATATGGGTGAAAACTTCCCTGGGGTTCAAGGATTTCTTCTCAAACTGTGATCCAGAGGAATCAGCTTTAATAAAAATGCGTTTGAGTGAACATGAATGTGAGAGGAAGCGGCAAAGCTTTGCAGGCCCCAGGTCCAGCGAAGCAGAAGAGTTGTTCGAAGACAGTGATCTCAAGGCTGTTCTACTTTTTATAACTCTGATATTATCTGTTACCGTCGTTCAAAAAATAACACACTATCCCTCTATTTTTAATGCACTGTGGAAGAACTTAAGCTGTCCCAAACTGCCCTAGTTTCAACGAAGTAAATAAAATCGGCTAATATAGGCCGGCTGGTGACTGTCCTCCTTTTTTTAAGGAGTCTGGCAGATGGACAAATCTGCCAGACTACCTTTTCCTCTGTAACAAATCCCAGAGAAAGCTACGACTCCTAAACTCCTCCTTTCTCCTTCGGTTCGGAGGCAGCGTTTTTGCTTACGTTCCAGACGCAGCCGAGCTGCTCACACTTTTCTTTCGTCGCGTTGGGGCTGGGGTAGCAATCATATCTTTCGTTGACGCCGGATTCTTGATTCCATTGTAGCCGGTATGATCTTCCCAGCTGAAGCTGAAGTCCTGTTATACGAGCAACCTGTAAATATCAAACAATAACCAGGTGTTAAATCCTGCCTCCCATCAGTCCTTCCTTCAGTCTGTAGGGATGCAGGTCCTCAGGAACGATAACGTTTTCCCACACGGCAACTCACAGAAAAGTGTCTTGGGACATTTAATGTATTCTCGTTTTTACAAATCCGTGAACTGAAATTCTTGCACAAAAGAGCTGAAAAATCAAGAACTTAAAATATGCAGCTGATCCCACGACTCCCTTGGAAGGACACAAGGAATGAAGATAAGTGCACACCTCCGTAGCCTTTTAACTTTAACTTAAATGTAAGTGGTCAGAAAAAGTTTAAATACTTTGATGCTGATTCAGTAACTGAGACAACAGGTAACTCAGGTGTTTACAATAATTAAAGATAGTGTATAATGCAAGTTCCAAGCACTATTTGTAGTGTGGTTTATGAAAATTTCCCACCTGCAGCAGCGTGTTTGCCTGCTTAGCACAACCGTGAGGTTGCTGCCACTCTGTATTCACCCTGAGAAATGCAGTATAAACTAAGAAATGAGGTTTAAAAACCCACACTCGATTTTGTTTTACAATCAATGCTCAAAGTATCATTTAAAATGTAAATATTATTTACTCTCTTTTTATCAAATAAAATCATAAAGCTCTTCCTCCCCTTGCAAGTCAAATGCAGCTACATGAACAAGTGCCTAAGAAAACATCGTGTTGCGCTGAGTATCCCGGAGCAAAACTGAGACGTGCGGTCTATACAGGGGAGGTGACTGCAACTGCACTTTTATTCTGTAATAAAATACATCGCGTATGCTGTGGGATCCACAATAGTGCTGAATATTATCCTTTGCAATATATAAAATAAAGGTGATGATACAACTCCAGAGATGTTCTGCTTCAGGTTTTCTATTTTTATGTACCTTGGCTGTAGGATCGTAGGTGATATTGTGGGAAGAACTTTGTACAACGTTGTCCTGAGTTACAGTGACTTGCGTTGGTTCCTGCAGCAACCCCAATATTTTGATTTCTTCAAACACCAAGTTGTTTGGATCAGTGTAACCGTTGTTTATAACATTCATTTGTAGAACATTCTGAAAAAATAATATAATAATCCCATTATATTGTCAAAAAAAAAACCCCTTTTTCTAATTAGCTCTTAATAGTGTTGTATAAAGTAAGGCAACACCCTTTCCTTGCCATGTTAATTATTGCCCTGTTTGTTGCTGTCACTTAAATGACAGAAGAATGCTCACTGCCTTATTTATAATATGCTTCAGACTTGTGTTTCGGGTTCCTTTTTCTTACTACTGTCCACATGAAAATTTACATTAACTTTCCTTCACAGGAAGCCAACATAGTTACAGTCAACTGATGAAGTGGCTACACTGCTTCCAAGCTCCGATATTAAGTGAGGTTTCACATCCAGAGTATTACCAGTTATATGCTTTAAGAAAATAAAAATCGTGACCTTCCCACTTCTATTCCCATGCTTCCCTTTCCCTGTCCCTGTGTTTTCTCCCTCAATGTTTGCCCTGGTATTTCATGGCAAGGGAAAAGAATACTTCTAGCAGATATTATTATTATACAAAAAATATGTATCTTCTTACTTGGAATCCTTATAATATAAAGTCTCCAGGCAATATTGAATAGAAAAGCTATCTGGACTTCACCCTGCTCTATATAGGCAACTTCAGTTAAAAACAAAAACAACAACAACAACAAAAACATGAAGCAGATTCAGACATTTTCTGGTCTAGATCTTCCTCTCACTCATTGGAGACTTTCAGGTCAATTTTTACAATATACAAGGAATTTTTCAATTTTTTGAGACTCATGAACATGATGTTCATCTCCTTTATTACTCTGTTTTAACTGCCGCTGTTGCTTTACAGCTCTCTTGCTCAGTAAACATTGCTGCTGAGTTTATGATGTGAAAGGAAACAGGGTTAATAAATTAATTAGGAGAAGAAAAGCCAAATGTAAGATTTACATCACAGTTGTTAAATGACAGTATTTTGAAAAAGACACTTCTTTGCCTTTGTCAAATACTTTGCTTCTCAGTAAATATTACAGGAGATTAAGGATGGAGAAGATGATATTGTCGATTAAAATTGGAAATGAAATAAGATCCTTTAAAAAAGTACTTACATTGGAAACTATAAACTCATAGTAAATGTAGACTTTGTTTTCAACAGTACCTAAAATGTGAAGAAAGAAATGACACTTGCAGTACAGAACCAAACAGCATTAAAAGCAAGACTGTGTCACTATCAAGACCAATAAATTGCTAATTATTATCATTATTACATTCAGAAGCTGCAATCAAGATTGCTCCTCTGCTGAACAGATGCTGTGCAAACTGCAAAAAAATATAAAATTCTAATTATCTTTCAACGAGGGAAAAAATGTCTTTCTATATTTAACATTCTGCCAACTCAAATATTTAGTTGATTTGATCCAGTTTTATTGGTGGTTTTACTTTGCTCTCAAGTCCTGACTTTTTTTTCTTTTTCTTCTTTCTAAAGCTCAGAATTTAAGATTCATCACCTAAACCTCGGGCGCAGAGGAAAAGTTTGCAGAGGCAGCGTGTGCGGGAAGCCGCCCCTTGCGGAGAACCGTTGCGTGCCCTCAGCTTCAGGGGTTTGGTGGTGCCGGTGACAAGTAGCATCCCGGAGAAGTTGCCCCAGAGCCGCGTGCCGCCGGGGTGCTGCGAGGGGCGCTGAGCCCACCCCGCGCGTGGGGACAAGCCTGGTCAAAAGCGGGTTGAGGGCTCTAGCTAAGACCCACCAAAGTTAAGACGAGTGATTATTCTGCGCTCATCCGCCACGAGCCTACAAACCGATTTTCTAGCCAGCAACGCCCCTTCCCCAGGGTGGTACAAAACCTTCGGTGATTTATTCCAATATTTTGCTAACTTCAGCTGCCTGCTCTGTATTTCCCAGCTCTTCTTTTGCTCTCGTTTCCACACAGGAGCCATCCTCAACCCGCTTCCGCATCCAGGACCTCATCCCATGCCGCTGGTGCTTCCCTCGCCCACCCCATCCCAGGCTGACCCGCGCGCTCCTGCCTCTGGAATAAATCACAGCATCCACTGGATTGCAGATGACTTTCCTAGTCCCTAAGGCCCCCCCTAGAAAAGTGAGGGACTGGATTTCCTACTCGGGTGACCAACCAATATTTTTCTATTCTAGTATTAATCATGTCCTTAGAAAACTATTTCTTTTTATTTTTGATAGCCTTTCCTGGTTCTCTCTCCTTTTTTCCTTCTAATTAGTTATCCCTTATACTTAGGACTCTTCCTTAAACTTCTTCTCTTAAACTTCTTTTTTTCCTTAGGCCTGTTTCCCCAGTCTAATTTTCCAATATTTTCCAAATTTATTGAAATTCCCCTTTCTAAAATGTATTAATTTTTATTTTATTGTTATTCTGTCTCATCATTTCTTAAATGTCAATGCACATGCAGTGAAATTAATCCTTTAAAACATATTAAGCAAATTTCTTAATGCAAAAATGAGTATAACTTTAATAAATTATGTCATGGAACTATAAAAGAGGAAATAAACTCACCACCTGGAAAAAGAAACATAAAAGTTGACTCATAAAGAGTCTGCTATTTTTTTCCAGGTAAAAAAAGAAAAATATTGCCATTGCAACACAAATTGTAAACTATTTCTTTGAGAAGACTACAACCTGTAAGTTTTGAGCAGGAAATAAAATCATAAGATGTTTTATTGTTTTGTTTCTCAACAGAAGTGAGTACAATAATGGCTTAGTTATTTTAGGTCTTGACAAAGGAGCACATATACCTGTCATATCAGCAACCACCCAAGGCCTTCAGTATTTATTGCTGCAATAATCAGCCAAATCACAACTCTATTTCTTTAAAGCATCCCAAAGTTTCACAAAATTTAAAAAGTAGAGGCTTGGAAGTTCTGGCCTGAGATATGATTGGTATAGGTAAAATGAGAAAAGGGATTACTACAGGTAGAATGCATACATTTTTCTAAGCTTTTTCTTTCCGATAAATCTAATAGTATCATCACATTACCTCTCGAGCACAAATAGTCTCACTTTTTGGCATTTTCTGTAGCTGTCCTCCTAACAGGCTGCCCAGTGACCACCACCAGCGTCTTGCTCTGCAGCGCCAGGGTGCAGAATCCCTTCAAACTCCAGAATTTTGAGCCGATATAAATGTCCTAGCAGGAGATATCTCACTAGGAGCTTGGCATCTCGAGGAGACCTACGAGGGAAGCTGAGGGCTTTGGCAGAGGCAGCAAAGTGGTGACACATATATACATGTTCCTCAGCTGGCGAGTGGCAAGGGCAGTGGCAAGGTTTGATATGCTACTAGCATTTCAATTTGTTCAAGGTTCTTTATCTGAAAAATGTGTTTTCAGCCAAAAGTTGTTGTGTTTCAGAAGCCAGAGGTATGAATGCACTAAATTCAGGTATCACTTAACCATGGACAGTGGTCAGATCAGTTCACATGGGAAAGTACCTGTCACCTTCTGAACCTCAATGTTAATATTATTTTGACTTCATTTTTTCCTGTATATTTTTACTGTTGCAGTTTTTCCTATTTTCTAACCTACATTTTATTCCAGTATAGCTAAATAAAGCTTAGATACTTTTCCGATTCCTAGCAGCCTATGGAGATGATAAGATATGAATTAGAGAAGATCGGGTCTACTTGAAATGCAATAGTACTAACAGGCACATGCCATAAACCAAAATCCTTAGCTCTTAAAGTTATGGTTGGTTGCAAATAAAACAATAAAATCTGTCAAATACAAGTCCTTAAATCATTTTTTAATACAAGCTTGAGTGTTTTATAAAAGTTCTTCAAAAAAAATCATTTCAGAATAAATGTTTAAACTACTTGCTGGCTTTTCTAAAAAATATAGATTAAAGGACAAAGGCTCCAAAAGCAGCCTAAAGGATTTAAGTACCTCAAATCCTTTTAATTTAATGGAACCTGGATGCCTAACTAATTCCTCAGATATACCTCAGAAAATCCCCCAGTTTAAGGTTCTTCATTTTCCAAAGTTTCCTTCATCTCAAGATTAAAATGATGAATTATACTATTTTTGTTTGCAAGTCTCTTCCATTGCTCTAGAACTAACTCTGCTTTTCTTAGACATGCATGCGTTCCAAAGGCATTAATTTTCCTCACAACCAAAAGGAATTTAACCTTAAATTAGTTTTTTTTTACTTGGGTTGAATTGTTACAGTCTTAATACTACACGCCCCATTAGAAAAGAGGTGTGAGTTTTGAAAAACGCTGGTGAGGGAAGCGGTATCAGTCCCAGCTCATCACAAGAGGTGAGGCTGAAAGGCTCTGGCATAATTACAGCGAATATGCCGGTGGGAAACAAGCTTTAATAAAAGGCAAGACTGGCAACGTAACGAGTATCGCCTGCACACGCCCACTCGTGTGCACAGGCAGGGATATGCTGTGGGGACCAGATGGCATAAAAAATTTAGGCTTCAATACCACACCTTTTGAGTAAATGCAATTGCTGCTGATTTCTCAAGAAATGTAACTAATTCCCGCAAGTTCATAAGCGGCATCAGATATACTTAATAAAAGGGCTGGTTTTTCATCTTCTGCTAAATCTTAGTGTCACACTATGATTATGTGCGTTCTTGCACCCACTGAAACAGGTCTGGATAGCTACAAGAATATACACCAAGCGCGACAGTCAGTGTGCTAATGTACCCAATTTACCTATTTAAGGCTATTGTGAAACCTGGACAAGCAAGAAAACCTCACCAAATTAAGAAGTTACCTTTTTCCACTTAAAAGTGATGAAAAAGCAATAGCATATGAACAAGTTTTAATAACTCGTTACAGATTAAAATCAGCATTCCCAAAGGCTTACTCTTCCTCCATTAAATCAGCAGGAAGGTTAAAATCTCTAAGCATTAATAGTTTGATTATCATACTTATCTCCCCATCGATAACTGCTCACCTGCGGATTCTCCATCATCCCAGAACAAGTCCCCGGATGCTCTGTTATTGTCATCCAGGGCAATGATAAGTCCCATAGGATTCTTGCGGCTGTGAAAAGAAAGATTATTTGTCCTGGGTGTATAAAAATATCTAGACAGTCTTAATGCATCTTTCATGTTCATATTAAAAATCTGAAGCTCAAATGAGTTGCAAGACTTGGAGAATTATCTTAGATTAGCCCTTGATTGTCTTTCATTTTCATGTAAACGGATTTAAGTACCTGGGGAGTTTAGAAAATGCTGTGCGAATAAACCTGTAGTTAATCATTAAGCATGTTATGTAATCAGTCGGGGAAGTGATTTGTGACTCACAGTTATTCCCAAATTTTCAAGTGTAAATGCTAAATGCAACAGCCTGCTACTGATTTGCAACCTGCGAGCCCGGAGCCCATTCCTGGAGTCACGTTTCGCCCTGATCTAACCAGAAGAGCACGCGGCCTTGAAGCTCACCTTGCGACTGTTGTGGTAGCTGGCTGTTGGAAAGGGAAAACGTAGCCTCCCCTCAAATGAAGTCCCAGTTTGTCTGCTGGCAGGTACATGCCAGTCCACTGTTTTCTCCAGGAGATTTTTGCCCCCTTGTTAACAGGAAGGTAACAGAGAGCAGGTACGTTGCGTTACTCACTGCGATGAGTGCGCTCTTAAAGCCAGGGTTTCTTCTTAACTCTTCCTTTTAAGTTAGGTAAATATCTATAATCCTGCCAGTGGTCACATGAAGACAAAGCACCCACAGGTCGATACCATACGATATCATGAATTGATGCCCACCAATGTTTAATTTCAGCTCCGTCAACGCAGAGAGCAAGGGATGTTGGCACATCTGGAGCGAGCACTGGCCTTTGCCACCCGTCAACAGGGTCATCCCAGCAGTGGGAAACTTATTTGCAGAAATGAGACTAGCGAAAGAGAGTTGGAAACTCTCACGCATTATTATTATCAATCATAATATTTTTTACTATTACAAACATGATCTTTGCTTAAGTTTCCAAGCAATCTGCCTCCCCACTGCCTGCGTCGCTCCAGCTCTTTGGGACCTCTCCTTGAGGCTGTGGTTCCTGCCCTCGCCCCCGCCCTGTCTCTCACCATTTCCTTTACGTTTAGCCTGGGGGCTAAATCTGCCCCTGAACAGGGCTGACAATCCTGTGTCTTCACAGAGACATGTGGAAAACCCCACCGCACTGTCCTTGGCGTTCACTTACGGTCTCGTACTCGTACCACACTGCGTCGGGGATGTACGCCTGGATCACGTCCACGCCCTGAAAGGGGAGCAAAGAAACAACTTTCGCACCTGAAGGCAGGTCAATGTAATAAACGAAAATGCCAAAAATCATCATAACATTCGTAATGAGAAGATTATCGATACTTCTCCTCATCCTTATTTTCTTTGCGGGCTTTCTGCCTTGTGTGCAGCCCAAAGTCACAGCGCTTCCCGGTCGCTCTCAGAGGATATTCACAAACATCACCGAATTGTCTTTACTTTTACATTTTCTGGACGGGCTTGTTTCACATACTTGCTTTCCATTCAAGTGCTTAACAAAGGTTTTGTGTTTCTGCATAGCATATGTGTTACTGGAATTAACTATCGTTATTTACAAGATTTTGCAACAAGAAAAGCTGTGATTTATTTGTTTTTCTTGCTGCACTAGAGATAAAGTGAAATGAAGTGAGAGAAGCTGCTTCTGAATGAAATTTGGAGATGATACAAAGTAGAGTGAATCAGAATATCCTGCCAGAAGAATTAGATTCCCTAGAGGAAGCAAAAATAGAAATGGGATTTAATAGCACAAAGTGCAAGATCTTCCATTTAGACAGCGATAAAAATATGTTGTGGGCTCCCTCACTGGAAGCAACAAATGAAGAGGAAAAAAAAGATAGGCTTATTAGGAACCCCAAGACAACTGTAAGTCATGAGTGTGATGCAGTCATGAAAAATAAATATAATCGAAGGACATATCAAGGGAAAAATTTCCACTGGAGATAGAGCTATGTTAATGCTAATGAGCAAGATCTCTAGGACCAGGGAGAATTTACTAGGCTCATCAGGGAAATGGAACATCCTATTTTTGCCGTTCGGCTCGTTCAGCATAGAAAAGGAGACGGAGCACAATTTCCAGAGGAAATATATGTATAGCAGGTAGAGGAGCTATAGCCTTTAAGCTGAATAACGCAATTGTCACAAGACCGAACAACAGAGGCTGAAAATCAGGTGCGTTTTAATCATAGGAATAAAGGAATGGCAGGAACAGGGACCAAGAAATGCAGCTTGTTAGGGACATTACGCTGCAGTCCCCCGACGGAGGAAAGATCACGGTGTCCCTGTTCCCCGAGAATTCGTTATGAGAGAGAGAAATATCGAGACGGCGATAGCTACCGGGTCGAGCACGGGAGTGATGAGCAGTCCGGGACCCCACAGGAACTGCCTGTCAACGCTCCACGTTGCTTCGTCGGAATAAAACCTAGACGAATGGGAGAGAAGCAGCACTGGTTGTTTTTATTAACTGTGCTGTCATGAGTAATCCTAATATTTCAAGGTTGTGATGGTCTAGAATGACTGCTGGCAAGCGTCATAGCCCAACCGCGCAGGTTTATTTTTATCTGAGGCAACCTGCAGCTGAGAGTGCAAGTTCGCAGGCTCATTAGTTTAGTTAGTATTGATTATGCATGTATGTAAGTGTGCCTGCGTTTGCCTGTGATTGTGTGTGCGTGGTTTTAACGTAGCTTTATTCAAGAGTTTCCAGGCAAAGAAGCAGAAACTCTAAAATGCATGTCGTGATAGGGAATAATTTCATTAACTGACAAAGACGCTTCACAGCAGCTCTTGGGGTAACTGACAGTAATATATGCATATATGCAGAAATTACAGATGATTTCTGATTACTCTTCTGATTACTTCAAAATGGTATTTCATGATTTTAGAAGTTGTGTATATATATTCCAGTGTGCACTGTCATAAATTATATATGTGTTTGGATAGTCCCTAACAACATTTAACCAGTCTGAATTTGTTTTTCCTGATAAAAGAATTATGAAGCCTGATCAGTAAACTTACTCATGCAAAACCGGCCGTGTGACTGTGTCTCCTTGAGTATGAGCTTTGTAAAAGAGCGTATACAGGTAGGGCAGCAGAGTATAGCGAATGTTCAAGTAATGCTTTGAGGTTTTCACCAAAACTGAATCAGCCCCAAACGCAGCTGGATCCTGAGGCTGAAAATAAATATTAGATTATTATTGTCATCATGCAGAGGGAGTTTGGATGGTGCTATATATATCAAGTATGTAAAAAGTGGCTGCAGTCTCCAAGGATGCACATCTGCGTGGCATCTGCCTGGCGTGGGGTGGCCTGAGGTCTGGCCCACCAGAGCCACGGACCAGGTGGGTTGCTTTGAGGTGCAAGTCCTTCCCTGCCCACATGCAGGATGGGAGGTCAAGGCTTCTCCCAGGTTTCATCCTAACGTGCATTCAGGATACCACGAAAGGGTGCTCCCAAGGATCGGTCTGGTGGGTCACGCAGCAGCGAGCGCTCGCCCTTTGCTGCAGACACAACCGATGGGCACGAAACTGTTCTCAAAAAACGTACTCTCAAGTACTTACAATCAACTCCGCTGAAGCTAAAACTTTCAGAGCTAGGATTTTGGAAAGAGAGCCTAAGTTTTTACCAATTTCCAACTAGTCAACTATGTAATTATTAGTAATACAGTGATAAAGGGAACGTGGTAGTGCAACACAAGACAAATTTTGTAAGAGAAGGTACAACTTACTATGTATAGCTCAGCGTTGTGATTCCTGGAAAATGGATAAAATGCTCCTACTTGCATCCACCGTCTGCAAAGTTCTTCTGTGGTGTCATCAAAGAAACCGCAAATATCTGCTCCGATCTTAAAGTAAAACCAGAATGTGTTGGATGGACAGTATATTGCTCCTCTAAGCTCTACACAGATCTTCAGGTATTGATTTCCAGAGATTTCCTAATTCATCCTTAATTGCTAGCCAGGGTAATAGAGTCATTCAACACATTTCTGCCTTTCTTCTTTCCAATTTCTTGTCCATAAGTAAATTTGCCTGTTGTATTTTTCTTTGATTGAACCTCTACCAGAATTACTGAAGTTTCTAAGCTATTATTTGAAGCAGAAGTAGCCAGGCAGATACCTATTTTTCCATAATGTCAAAGGTCTGTGAACACTTTTACAGTCCACCATCCGCACTATACAATTAAGTTAATTCAAGTATCGGTTGCACAGAAAATTTAACTAACTACTAGCTAACATTGCCTGTCGCTCTCTTTCTTCTGAACCTTTACTCTCCTATTTGGTGCTCATGAACATATATTAGGAAAACACTTAAAAAGTCATACAAATGCAAATCATGAAAAGGAACCCGGCTCTTTCATTTATACATGGGTGCTCCTATTCTATCTGAAATGCAAAGGAAAACACCAAAGTGTTCCACATCGATCACTGAAGAATAAAAAATACTAGTAGTAACAGGCAGCCTGGAATACACAAAATAGTACGGTTGATGCACATGCATATCCCACCATACACACACCCCCACACCCACAGAAATCAAAGTAAGAAAGTGGCCTAAACCAAAAATCAATAATTACTGGGGAGAAAAATGTGAAAACTAGATTCTTAAAGGGTATTAATTTACAGCTAAAAAGACAATACGGTTATATAGATAGCATTTAATTAGATAATCAGATGCTTATCCGTTTGTTTTGAAAGGCTGCTACAAATGAGTATTATTTCTTACGTAAGGAATCCCAAAGAGGTTAAACTCCAGCATCCCAGGTATTGACCATCTCAGGTGATCCCATATGGCCGCGTTGTCTCCCAGCCAGTGTCCCGTGTACTTTCCCGACCCAGCGAAGGTAGACCGCGAGAGAAGGAAGCCCCGCTTTCCTGGAAACACGTTTTCGATGGCTCTGAAAATGAAGCAAGGCTGGAATTATGCAAAGGAAAAAAGAAGCCTCAGACACCACTGGTTTTATATAAGGCAAATTTATATCGACTAATTTACAATAATAGACAATCCAAGGGACAGGGACTCCTTTACGGTGATCCAGATGTCTTTTAGCTAAGTTCGTAATATTAATCCTATTTAACCTTTCTAAACATTTTTGACTACCGGTGTTTGGCCTGGGACTGTAGTTAGTATATTTTGCCATAGCTGCATTGGCTTAAATGAATTAATAGAGATTTATGTTCATTCCACCTAACCTCTTGTGCCAGTCTGAACTATAAGAATGCATAACGATATGCCTTTAAAAAAAATGAAAAAAAACAAAGAAAAAAATCAGCCTAGGGAAAGAGTTATTCCTAAAGAAGTGAGTTATTCCTTCTCCATCAATGCAGAAAACAGGACATGCAATGGGGGAGATGTGTAACTTAGCCGAAACCTGAGACGCAAAATGAGATGAAGACATTTTAAATGTTATGATAGTGGTCCCTAGCGCTGTGCTAGCAGAGCTCTGATTCATTGCTTTATTTGTTCTTCAATTTGCAGTAAAATTGATTTACACAGGTTTTCAAGTAGTTCGACTAGTTCAAAATTATTAAAACATAGCTGGCAGTTCACCACACTTTTAGACATATTTTTTGTATTAATTTTCTAATGAAAAACTTACTATCCTTACTAGCTGAAATTTAAATAATAAAGCTTGGTACTGCTTTGAACTTTGCTTGTAATAGGGTCGCAGGCATTCCTGTATGACTAGAGTTTTCTGCCTTGTTTGGTTATTTTGGATGCCCAGCTTCAGTGAATTTTGGAATTGCGGAGAGATTGGATTTTTTCAGGGGCGTGATAATTCCTGTCGTCCAGGAATCAGGGTCCTTTACAAGTGAAGTCTCTTGCTGTTTTTGAAAATGCACCTGTACCCTCTGCTGTGCATTTTTTTGTAAGGATATTGGGGAGCACTACTTACTTTTGGGTTGAGAGGATCATGGAATAGCCGAAAAGGCTGTGGACGTCATACTGTCTCCCCCACTTGTGCACTGCATCCATACAGAGCGTCTTGGAGAACATGAGCCTATCAAGAATACCTTCAATAAACGGAGACAGATATCAGTTTTCAAGTACATCTTGATTCCAAATATTTGCAATCTTTTGCTTAAGGCACGTTCATGAAATTCAGGCCCTTTTTGATCTCCAGTATTTGCATGAAGCCCAGTATGACTAGAACAAGGACAAAATACCGTTCACATAACGCTGCTGCTGGTTGCTGAGTTTTTTTGTCTTTACTCTAACTGAGAAGTTTTCTGCTTTGGAGCTTTCTCTACCTCATGACAATCAGCACATAAATAGCAGAAGAATTCCCCATTCCCGCTACCGCGTCCAGAAATGCAGCTTTTCTAGCAGAGTGGAATTTAGCACACTGACGTCTAATGTGCTGCAATTTGTTCAGAGCATAAAGTGATTAGCTCACATGATATATCTTTGTCTAGGTGCAATTAAATGGTAACCACAGGCTGCCTTCGATGCCAGCGCTTTCTGGCACCACTCTGAGTAAATCTTAGCTCGCTGCCGGCTTCGTCACGAGTCTGGGCATCTGCCTGGAAGCGAAGACGCGGCGCAAGCAGACCCTAATTTCTCTGCCTTGGCTATTTGCTTTGCTGTAAAGTGGGAGACCAAGGCTGCAAGGTCACCACTGAAGGACTCTTCCCTCCGTGGAGCTCCTTGGTGGGCACGTGAACGCCGAGAGAGCTCCCAAATGCTTTTTATTATTTTTATTTTTTATTTTATTATTTTTCATTATTTAAAGTTGTACCTTTCAGTCAACCAATAGGTAATCCTTTTCTAATTTTTTATCTTAAATACGGAACTGGAGACACTATAGCTGCAGTCTAGGACAGATGGGAACTTCTTTAATTCGAATCATAGCTGTATGTCTGAGGTCAGAGGAAATTACATTCTTACATCCAAATTTGACCCTAATGTGACTGAATTCAACTTCATGCCAGCTGGATTTCTCACACAAACAACCGCTCACCCATGCAAGGAGGGTGAACGTATAGCACCACCCTAGATTTCTGAATCATTTGATCTGACAATTTATTGGCAATGGTTACTTAAAGCTATTACTTAATAAAAAATCTGAATTCCATTTTATCTCTGCATACATCTCTGAAGCTATTGATGGTGAAAGAAGATCAATACATTATTAGACATAATTAAGGCAATGATAACATTCAGTAACAATCTGAAAGGGAAAGAACAAGCCATTTTTTCTCATGAGTTATACAACCCGCGCCTTTGACCAGGGTCAAGGCATACTTGTATTTTCCGTCAATAGGAATGATCAGACCCCATCCATAAGAGCTATACTAAAATCACTTCGTATCCTTGTAGCTGACTGCACAGCAGTTCACAAACTTTTTTCCTATTTTGCTTCGTGGTTAGAGATGGACTTACTGGGCGTGAAGGGAGGGTAGTTCAAGTCGTTCTGCTCACAGCCCTTTCTTGAGCCCTGAACAAAGTTGGATACTTCATTCATATCCTGAAAAACACAAGAAACAGTATATAATAAAGTTTCCTCAAGTACATTTTCCCAACAGAACCTTATGTTTTATTCCTCGGATCCTTAAGGAATGATTAATTAGAATTGCTACAGCACCCAATGAGGCCAAGCGATATGAGGCCGCGGCTGAGCTGCTCCATCCCCACCAGGGTGCAGGGTTTTGCCCCCAGCCGAGGGGCAAAATTCCTATTTTCTTTCCCAAAAGGTATTCATTTTTAAGTAGAAGGAAGAGGGAAAACAGGGGGGAGGAAAAAAGGAAGGAAGATGATCTTCAGCCTTTTTTAAAGTACCCTAACGCTGAGAGATGCTGGGATTCATTCGTGACGCTGCAGATGATAGAAATAATTGGTCTACAGGACACCAACGCGCCTGTTCGCAGAACAGAAACTTGCAAATAAAAGCACCTCTTCTCGTCCGCTTTATCACGGTAACAGCGGATTCCCTGATGCACCCTAGCAACTGCCAGCTACACGCTGCAATTCCCTCATCAGACACAAAGTACCGTGATGGTTAAGGGTCAAAAAGAAAAAGAAAAATCTGAATAAACTAACTGAAGTAGGTGATAAACTTAAAATATGTTTGCAACCTTCCTGTGCAAGGTTGTATTTGCATCCTGGAAGTATGAAAGTCAGTGAGCACTTTTGCTCCTACTAGCAAATAAGTGGTAAATAAAATTCCAGTGTTCCTTTTTTTTTTTTTCTCCTGAGCTCTCTGGCTTCAACTTTTATTAAACAAAAAATGACATTTTACCCTGGTATTTCACTGCAGGGGTTAAGAGCAATAAGGCCAAACTATGCAATATGGTTACACAGAATCCTGCCCCAAGGCTCAAAATTGTATCAGCATAAATCAGACAGAATTTGCTGAAATGCAGCAATATTCTGGGCTATTTGAAGCATATACCTGTGCTTTGCTTTGTGAGATTAACACCATTCCCCGAATTTAAAATTGCACATGTAAATCTGGAGCTCGTTGTGATGAAACAACCGGTTTCTTAGGGGATCAGAAACTATTATGTAGCAGACAAGAATAAAAATAGTCTAAAAATCTCTTTTCTACCTAAGGAGAATGTACACATCTGGATTTTGCGAGTCTAAGGACATTCCATACTTTCAGCCACAGCATAAGGAAAAAAATTAAGATATTGTACTTAAAAATTGTACGGTCCTTCAAAGCTAGGATTCACCAGTGCCTCTGATATGAGTTCGGTGCAAAGGCAGAATGCTATAGAAACATACGTTAGGACCTTTAATAAATGTCAATGTAGGCAGGCATTTCCAGGGTGGGCGCTGATGTTTGGTTTCTGGATCCACATTTAGATGCCTCAATATAATCATCTGAGCTTTTTCTCAGAACAGTTGAGTATCTATAAATCTTTCTGAGTCAAAATGAGTTTTAGGTGCTCTGTATCTTTGAAAAAGAAATTAAATCCCTGCTCAGGTGCTTAAACAGGGATTAAGAAGTTTAAATACAGATTTCCTTCAGGCCCCCACCTTTAAAAGCTTTACTACAGCATATTTTTGTGAGACTAATCTGAGTGAGTCAAAATGCTCCATAATCTTACCTGATTTCCATGAACTAAGCCTAAAAATAACTGTGCCACATTCCCTATTAATCCTTTGGCGGGAGAACCTGTTTAAGAGAGCCTGATTTTTCCAAATCCTCATCTGGAGCAGCAATTGCAGATTTACTAACCGGAAACTCTGTGAGCTACCTGGAGAACAGCTGTATCGATTTTGTGCATTATAACCCGTATTTAGGATCTGTTCAAGATGCATTTACTCAGCATGCATGCAGGTTTCAAATTCAAATTCAGATTTAAAATTCACATCCAAATTTTGATTGCAAATTCAACAGCGAAAGACACACAAGTCCTACACTGATATCCAGGTTAGTAGCAGTGAGCATCCCCTTTCGAACTCAATGCAACATCGAGCCATGCCTATTTTTTTTAAAAACGGCAGTTCTGCATTACTTACAATCCAGATCCCATCGTACGGCACTGTATCGTGAAATAACCTGCATTCCTCCACCCACCAGCTGGTGCAGTCGGGATTGGTGAAGTCCGGGAACACGGTTACTCCTGGCCACACCTGCAATATTCGAAGGAAAATAATTGATTAAACTGCTAATTATGTTGGTGTCGTTAATATTTACATGTTACTACCGTTCCTTTAGCTTCTACTTATTTTTTCCAAAACACAATTGAAATGAAGCCTAGGCCTGACTTCATAAGACTCTGCGAAACCGGTGGGAAATTGCCTTCGCCAAGCGCAGCCAAGGAAAACTTCCTTGCGAGTTGCAGAGGACTTTCACGCACTGGAACACGGGTCAGTCTCTCCCCTCTCACGGCCTCCCCCTGCTTTGCTGTGCAGAGATTTACGCCAGGTGACAGCCCAGGGGAAATGGGCATCCCTCTGCTTTCTCTAGCATTCACAGTAACTGGCGTGGATGATAACAGAGGAACAAGAAAATGTGTTTTGTGCTTATTATCGTGAGAAGCCTCCTAAAACGCGAGCGTCCGGAGGAAGGCGCCGTGGCGGAGTAGCGTCTTTCTTGCGGCAGCTGCGAGGGTGAAGGGCTCTTCCTTCCCTACTAGGAAGCGTATCTACCTTTACTTTTCCACAAAACCCACGTTAACATCAAAGGGAGTGTTTTACGGGGGGAAAAAAAAATGCTGTGTGTGTGTGTGTGTGTGTGTGTGTGTGTGTGTGTGTGTGCGCGTGTGTACATATGGCAGATTTGCAAGGCATTTAGAAGCAGGTAAAATCCTAACTTAAAAAATTCAGAAAGCGTGCAGCTTTCCCTCCTTAGGTGCCTACACTCCTTTGTAGCCTCACCTTTTCTACGAGAGCCAAAACCAGCTGGGTTTACGAGTGGACGCAGATAGTCTCATAATGTTTTCAACAACATCACTTCAAAACCCCCTAATCTCTGCTGAGAAATGTCTGTGTGCGTTTCTAATAGAGTATATTGACATTAATAAGTCTGCAAGAGGAAAAAAAATACTCAAGTTTCTTTCGGGCGTATTTGAATTACACTCTCGGATAAGCGTTTGGAGCTCGGAAATTCAAGTTAAGTGTTCAGGGCAGTGCTAGCAAAACGATCTGGAGAAGACTTTCGGGTGATAAACTGCAAGAGTGACAATAACGTGTGCTCAAAAAGAAGGCAGGAAGAATACAACTTCATTAACTCTGGAGTTTTCAGTTGCTTTTAAGTCAAAATTATTTTTAAGTTATACAAGTTACAATACTCAGCTTAATTCATAAACTATTATAGAGAAATTTTCCAAAGCATAAGGTGGAAGTTGGCTCATCAGTCACTACTGGAAATAAATAGGAGCTGGCTAACAAACTGGACCTTGAGCCTTCAAAATATCGTAGTTTTCCTTTTTACTGAATGTAAAAAATTTCTAAGAAAAAAGTCAAGAAAAGTGGAAACATACCATACACTAAGTGAGCCCTTATAAGCCTAGTTCTCACTGGAAGAATTTTACTAAAAGGAGGAGCTTAGCGAATGAAGTTTACAACCAACCCCTTGCCCCAAATTAAACCACGGCAGTGCCAAGCGCCCGCGTTTCGTCGTCACAAAAGCGTGCTTACCTCTCCGATTAACGGTGTTACTCCGTCTGATTCGTTAACCCAAACCTTTTTGCTCTCTCCCCTGGCATAGCTTCCGTACGTGCTACCGTCCACTAGATTAGATGTGCTAATGGCAGGATCCTAAAAGAAGGGAAAACAAAGAGTGGAAAGAAGCCGTGATACGCTCCACCAATTACTATCCAGCGCTACAGTGTTAGGCAATAAATAATCACATTAAAATACGCAAAGTATAATAATAAATAATTGTAATGGCAGTATTTAAAATGGAAAAAGAAATAGTAAAGTGCTTACCAAGATGATAATATATTTTTGTCCATAGTCATGCATATAAGCCGCGAAACTGGGGAGATCTTTAAATTTCACTTTGTCGTAAGTAAAATCTTTCTTTTCCTCCATATAGTCAATGTCGGTGTACTGAACCTCCTGAAGGAAAAGGCAATTCAGTCTCAACGTCAGAGATGATAGTTAAAGGTTCTCTACGTTAACCACCCCAATACACTTTTCTTCTGATAATTCCCATTCATCCTGGAGGGAATTTATGGTTGCGACTCTACTTCATCCTGGCAGACAGTGTGCCGCTAGCACCATATATAAATGATGGGCAGCACTTGTCACAGTTATACCGAGTTGCCCAGCTTCTAGAGCTAGCCCCTTAAAACCAAACCTTTCTTCTTAAAGTCCGGCTTAAAATTAGTTTGTTTGTTTTTTCTCATTTGACGCCATTGGGCTAATTTAACTTGAAATCCAGTTTTAAGATTTAACTGCAAATTAAGAAGTAATCGACAGTTCCACAATCCCCTTGTCCTCAGAACGATGACAAAGAAAATCTAGCGGATTAGGTAACAGATCAGGAAACAAACGGCTACAATTGGAAAGGATTACTGAAAAATCGTTGCGCTAAAACGGGCAAATAGAAACTACTGCGGTTAAGCGTCTCCCTCAGTCTGGCAACTGGTCTGCCATTAAAAGTCGCAAAAACTTTTAACCGCGGCTGTCCGCGCACACTTCATTAGAAGTCCACTGACTCGGACGGACGCGAAAGGCGCCCGGCGAGGAGGAGCAAAGCTCTCGAGATGTCTCGGCAGCCCCCGCGCAGCGACGCGCCCCCGCGGGCTCTGCCCCAGCCCCTGGCCCCCGGCCCCCGGCCCCACTTACGTAGGGCAGGCCGATGGCCCGGTTCCTCTCGATGACGGCTTTGACCTGGTCCAGCGAGCCGTAGTTCCAGCGGCTGAGCTGGAAGCCCAGGCTCCAGTAGGCGGGGAACAGCGGCAGCCCCACCAGCTGCGGGGCGAGAGCCGCGAGAAACGCGGGTGTCGGGGGACGGCGAAGCTCGGCCCGCCGCCACCCGTAAAGTTCCCGTCCTGTCCTTACAACCGCCCCTTCGCTTTATGTTCCCACTTTGCACCCATTCATTCGCCCTGCCCCTGAAGCGCAATACCCTCCGAAACCTTACACATGCTTTCAGATATCACTAAAACGTCATCCAGCTGCAAGAAGTGCATAGGGGGAATAGCTGTGCTGGCTTTCTCCCATAAATTACGACGTATCATAAGCACTCTATAACCTGCACCCGCCCTACGGTATTGCCGTACGAACAAGAACTTGCCCTTACTGCAAGGGTTAGCTCCAGCAGGCAAGTGCAAGCCCGGCTGACCACATCCACACCCCACCTTGACTCCTGCTAGCGATCCCTGATGGCAGCAGTCACCTTGGGGACACACCAAGAGTTATACGACTGCGTCATACCATCCGTTAACAAATCGCATGGTGAAGCCGCATTGTCGTATAAAGAAGGGAAAGAAATAAAAAAAACCCTAAGCACTTTTAAAAATCCTGCGTGCCATTTCCCTAGGTAGCCGTACCTTCAAGTACTCCTGCACCACTTGCTCCGGCGTGTCCCCCAAGAAGACGTAGAAATCAAGGATTCCCCCGATGGTTCTGTAGGTCACCGCCGGGGCAGGCTGCACCACAAACTCTGCCGGACAAGAACAGCCGCTAAATCTACAGTAACTCTGTCATGCTGAAGTTGAACATCAGAAAACTTGCTTAGGGAAAAATACAACACCGAAATGCCCAAGGGGCCCAAAACCGTGACTTGCACTTGCAATGGAGGGGACGTGTATTCAGCTGACTCTTAAATGTCCACATTTGCATAGGTCCCACAAAGAGAAGAGAATCACTAGAAACCCAAAGGCAGAGTCTTTTCTCACTAAATTTTTGAATGTCCTTAATAAAGGACATCTACATCAGCTCAGTTTTGATCACCATCCCACCGATCATTTTAAAAGAAATTTAATTGCAATACTTGAAGCGACAGAGAAAGCTTTCTTACCCATGGCATTGCTGTTCATTAAGAAAACACCAAGAGAGGCTCCAGTGCTGTCTTCCAAGCACAGGAAGAAAGTTTGAACTCCATATAAGTTATGCATGTTCTTAAAAAAAAAGAAAAAGGTGATTAAAATCTAATAAATGTCTGTATTCTGGGATATTTCAAAAGATATCCACTTGAAGCTTCTCAAAATACAACAATCAACAAAAATAAAAACACTGACACTTTCCTACAGCTTTGTTTTTTACTTCCCGGCATTTTTCTCCTTTATGTGAATGTTTTCCATTAAACAAAAGGTTTCTGGAATTATATAGATAACATAAGCAAACAGATACATTGCAATTTAGAGCAAGTCTGCATATATTGCAATGCTATTTCTGGGTAATATATATGCACATCGGGTGAACAATATGCCCTAAAAGGTGGTACAAGATTTTACATCTGATCTATGTTACTATTATTCCTACAAGGCAATCATTTTTACATCTAATCTATGTAAATAAGAGAGTGTCTGGTTTCTTTTTTTGTCTCATTTCTATTGCTTTTTCCTCGTATTATTAGCAACAAAAACCTTATAAATGATAACAGCTGTTGTCATAGTGGTTTGTTTTCCCTGAAAAACAAAACTTAGAACAAATTAATGAAGAACATAACCTCAGCTATTTGAAATTAGCCTAACTTAATTTTGTTCACTGTTAGTTTAACTTAATTAGTCTACATTCAATGGAACCACTCAGATAAGAGCTATCTTCAAACCTCCCCACGCTAATTATTAAAAAGAGGAGGTTTATAAGCTGAAAATTTAGTAGAGATGGAAAATCAATGCGATGATTTCTACAATAGAGCTTGTTTATAGTGAGACAAATGTGAGCTAATTTAGATTTCGGTTCTGAAAACAAAACTGAGCTTCACAACCTTTCACTGGGCCAAAACACACCCTGCGTTGCCATCTCTAGCAGTCAGACTGGAGGGGGTATTAGTTAGTTATTGTTATTAGTTTCTCCTATCAAATTTCCATGTGGCAAGCAAGTTTCTTTTCTGGAAGCCTCCAGAAAAGGGGTGCTAATTTCCAATTATTAATTAATTATATAGAGGGATCCTGCTAGTATAGCTTCTACTTCAGCGAAACGCTTAAGCGCTCTCTTGAAATAAAGCGTACGGATTGTTGCTTTACTAAACTGAGGTAATAGGGACAAATTGTGTTCATCAGAGGTTCACGAGCTAGTTATAAATAAATTAGTTTAGTTTAACTCCAATAAAAATGAAACCAAAAATATTATTAGCAAACATTCCTTCATTCATAGTGTACATTGGTTTCTTTCTCCATAATGTCCTTAAAGTTGATTACATGCCATCAGACACATAGGGCTTTCGATGCTTTTTTTTTTTCGTAACATGAGTTCAATTGAGCGCTTACAAGCTCTAGCGAAAATTTCCCGTGTTTGAAAGCTTCTAGCCAAAGGAAAAGATATTAATAAACATAGCAATGAGATTTGATTGCTTACACCCCCAACGTACCCAAAAAGGTTGCGTGGGGGAATGCAGAATCAGAAAAAGCAACAAGCAGAAAATGAGCGTCGTCGTTTCAATCAGCGCCTCACCTTCGGCACAAGCGGTTTGAAACCGCCTGCGCTCGGCATCTCTGCTAACAAGTCCCCGGAGCGGGGCACGGACGGAGCGATACGGTGCATCGCTGCGCGCCGGCGTTAAAGCAGCCTGGATCAAAGCCTAAAGAAGGCTCCGCGCGCATATAAGATTCTTCTCTTGTAATCATTGGCAAGTGGGTGCCCCAGTAATCATTTTGGAAGAAGACAGCCATAAAGGCTTGAAACAAATAACTGCTGACAGACATATTTTATCTTGTACGGAAACAGCTGTTAAATGGAATTGTGCCATTATTTGCCAAGCTACAGAGCCATTATCTGAAAACGCACGTACTGGGTTTTGCACACAGCGATGCATTTGGACGTATTGTTATTTATTTTGCGTATCGGTGGGAACTGAAGACTCTCATATATTAATGTTTATCAAGCGATTTTCAAGACGTCACACAAACACACACACACAAAATAAAAAAAAAATCAAAATATTTATAAAAAGCTATTCCTCAGGGAACTTTCATCACTAACATCCAGCTTTTAGCAGTAACATGCGGTGCCTGACGAGTCTTCGGGGAGAAACTCAATGGATATTATTAACGCGTCTGCTGCATAATAGGTCTGGATTCCCGAACTGATGTGCAAGGAACGAGGCGTGATGACAGGAGCCCTTACCCCGGAGGTGCCAACGTCCCTGCTGAATATGGGCCAGGTTTTCCAGTTGACGTCGTGCCGGTACTGCTTGTGCACGTGCTCTCCCACGCCGTAGATGTTGCTGCTGGGCAGTTTGATGGACAGCTGCAAGTACTGGTCGGCGTACTGCAGCGGCCCAATGGTGGTATCGAACCTGATCAAGAAAAAAATAAGTAAAAAAAAAGTATTTTAGCAATAATTACTCCTTTTTGTTAGAGCAGAGGGGGGGGGGTCTCGATAGAGCCGGGGCTGGGCAGAAGGTGGCCAGAAACATCTCAGCCAAGCGGCCAAGCTATTTTAGGGGCTGTGTCCCCACAACTCCCGGCACAATAGCCAGGCAGATGGAAAATTTCCGTGGGTGGAAAGAAACACAGAAATAATCCACTTTTTACCAGATTTTTCAGCTCAATGGCGGCTTGTGCCTGCCAGGGAAAACCATGACCACGTGCTGGCCCTTCTCTCTGCACTGCAGAGAGCAAACCAGAGCGGGAGGCAAGAGCCTCCCTGAGGATGGATTAGGGCAATAATTTAATCCTTAGCATGGTTCAATCCCAGCTGATGGCTACCACATTCCCCATAGTAAACTTTGCATAAAGCAGCTGCTAAGGTTTTTAACCTTAGGAACAGGAAGCTGGTGGTGTTGAAGATAGATATGGAGCCTTTTTTTATATATGCTTGCCCAAACTGGGCTGGAGAAGAAGCTGGAGATCAGTATTTCTCCTTTACATCTCTTAGCAAAACACACAGTAAAAGCCAATTTCATTAATAAAGTATCATCTTTTCTAATTTAATTTTGCACCTTTCGCCAATCCCTTTCATTACTGACAAACTCCTAATCTTCCGGCCGAGGATTAGGAGAGCTTTATATACTTAAGAAAAAAACTAATTTCCTTCCTTGTTCCTACGGGCAGGACCGGAGACCCGGCGGGGACATTTGCGCGGAGCCAAAGCGGCGCGGGAGCGGGCGCCCTCCTTACTTGGCTCTTCCTCGTTTAGCCCCGCTGCCGAGGGCCGAGTCTCCCGCGCCACCGAGCGGCTTCGGCGCCCGTCCGGGCACCTTCGCTCCCTGCCCGACCCGGGGGACCTGGGCGCGGGTCTGGCTGCCTAGCCAGGGTGCCCCCAACGCAGCCGAAACATGGGCAATTCCTATCGAATTGATAGGAATCAATTCGAAATACTGAATACTGATCTCCACTCTGTCTCCTGGAGCTTTCCTTTTCTTTCTTTTCTTTTTTTTTTTAACTCCCCAAATAGAAACAAGTTTGAAATATTTACTTTTCTTCTTTATGAAATGACAAACTAGAGAAAGAGAGAAAGAGAAAAAAAAAAGAAAGAAAGAGTTCCAATCAATCCAAACATTTAATTTCATTAATTTTGAACTTATCAGTGTCGGTTTTCCTGTTTTCCTCTAAGATTTTTAGCATTGCCCATTGAGAAATGCATTAAAATTGACTCCTACCCAGAAGTAGTTTTATTTTCCCTCAATAATCATTTTTTAAATGAAACAATCGTAAATAGAACGTAATTACGAGTTAAACCAGATTTAAAGCTCAAAGCAATTGGAATGAAGCTGATCCTCTGGTTTGAAGGTTATCTTCAGCCTTATAAAGCTAAGAGCTTAAGGGGATCTACAGAAACACAGTCTTTCACCAAAAGCAGAGAAAATGACTGACTTTGAGATGGCAAACTGCTACCTAGCTGTGTTTCAATGTCATGCACCATTTCAAAGTGATATGCTTTTGTCTACTCACTTTATGCATTTTTAATTAAACTTCTTTTTACAATCTGCCTTTTGTGTAATATTTGTGACAAATTTAACAATCCAGAAGACATAACATGTTAGTCATATAAAGGAGAGTAATATAACTTTCTCGTAACTTTACACAAACACACCTACATTAATTTTAATGAGAATTTATCACTCTGGATGGATTAATGCACTTTAACTGTATTATATATGATATGGCTGTATTTCTCACTATAATATATTATTATTACTAGAATAAGAGGTCCTTAAACTAAGTAAATACATAGTACATTAGCAATTACAAACGTTGTACAAACAAGTTACAATAACAGGGGAGTCTGGGCTTTCAACAATTATCATCCACTCATATTACCTCTTTTCTTTTTTTAAAAAATTCAAGTAAAAAATACTGATACTTTAAAGAGGTTTCGTGGGTCAAATCCTCACCTGATGTACTTTTGCCCAGTTTTAATGATTCCAAGGACTGTCTTGCCCAGCTGCTCACAAATTGTACTGAGACTTTTTTTTGGTGGAAAAAAGATCTATATTTTCTATGAAATTATGACAATTTTTGATGTTGTCTTGCAAATGATGATGGTGATTGGTCTATCGGAGTGCTAACTTTTGGGGAGGGGTTATAGTGTAGCAGATGATGATGGAAGTTAGTAGGCTATATAACTATTTGGATAATTAAGACTTTTGTAATGAATTGCAATAAAATATTGATTCTCACTCTTCCTTATCCAAGGGGCTTCCCTTTTCTTTGGATGTTTAGTTGTTGGGGAAGGGCACTTATCCTGTGTAAACAAATTTATCAAGGATTTGCACCCAAGGGGCTACTTTTATCCCATTTTAACATTGGCTTACTTTTAGATACTCACAAAGTCACAGTCAAGCATAACTGTAAATTTTTTTTTCCTTTAAAGACAGAAAATGCAAATGCTTTTATTAAATTAAATAAATGTCTAAAGACAATATAAGCAGTCTTCCAGAGCCCTGCATCAAACTGGTCCTATTGAACTAGATTGCTTATTCTCCCCTCCATACACCGATTTAATCGGTCACAGACTACTGAATACCAAGCCCATCCATAGTGCACTCTATAATTGCAAATCAATCACTACAGAGGATTTTAAGTAAGTAAACAATACTAATAACCATGCAAAAGTAACTGTTCATTAATTAAACTTGAAGAGTTGACAGCGCTCCCACTCATGCTAGCGGTCTGACGGGGAATCATTCTTCGACTGATTGAACGAGCACGTTACTTCGGACACTTCCCCCTTTAAATGGGTCTGAAAGCTGGGCAGTGAGCTGCGAGGTAGGCTTGCTCTATTCATCTATTTTAAGGAAAGGAAGGGCATGAAAGCATTCAATATATAAGGATTCCCTGAATCGGTCAAAGAAAGTAGCTGTGAAGATTTTCCCTGGTATTAAGAGGAAAGAGGACAAAGAGCCAGCACGGCCAGACCTAAAACCGCTTACACAGAGCTCTCCACATCACAGGAGTTATTCTGAGGGCCCTCAACGGAGTCCTTTCAAAACGTTCCTCACTCAGAAGAAGAAAAGAGGCAGATTACATGCCCCACGCGCGTGCCGTCTTGGGCTTGTGTCGTTTATGTTCAACACGGACTTTCAGGGAAAACAAATCACGTCAGTGTTATTCGCCAAAAGCACCCAAGTTACTCACAGGACTTTTCCATTGCTTATTCTGGTCACCGTGATGCCAAAGGGATTGTGCTTAACGTCAACTTTATACTTTAAGCCGGAGGCCGCGGAACCGCTGAAGGGTCCCACGTGCTCATGGGGGACTTCAAATCTTTGTGCGTTAGGATCAGTGATCTGCACACGTTAAAACAACAGAAGTATTAGGCTTTTGGAAATTAATGTCTAATTCTTATGTCTTCCAGCATGAACAGACATTTCTGACTTAGCAAAAACAGTCGTTGTCAAAACAGCACTAAAGCAGTAAAGGGTTGAAGTCAATAAATGGCAGAATTAAGACTGTGTAAATCTATGCAGCCCCTTTGTTTTTATATATATTAGGATATTCCCTTTATTACTTGATCTGAGAGGATTTTTCCCATGGAGTTCTGCATTATCCAGAATTTGCACAACCGTATTCCCAGCGGTTTCCCAGCCCTTGAGCTCCTCGGTTTTAATCTTTCCCCACACCTAGATGCTGGCTGAGCACAGACTAACCCAGCCTGCCTTCCAGATGTCCCACTTGGTGGTCCTACTTTCAGCAAACCCCCTTCCAGCCCTGGTCCCAGTCCACCACGTCTTTCCATCCCTGTCCTGGTCTTCCACTTCTGCCTTCATTAGTTCTCTCTTCCCACTTTCATTGCCCAGTTTCAGCTATTTCCCTATTTATCCTTGACCCTGCCTTTTCCTTGCTCAGTAGGAACACACAAAAAGAGGAAGTTTTCCTGCAGAAAAAGTCCAGCTCGCCCCCAGAATCCAGGGATATTGCATATTCACAGACTGCTGAATTTTCCATAAAGAACAGAAAGCTTTGGAAGTGCTAAAGCTTTCTGACAAAATGACTGTGAGATATGGCCAGGTCGTAAATAAAAAGTAAATAAATACATTTGGCCCCAGAATGTTTTCCTGTGATGAGGAAGAAAAGGTAAAGAATAAAAAAGTTCATCTTTTCAAAGGTACTGGAAAATTTTTTCATTTAAAAAAATTGTCATTTTTCATTTTCCTCATTAGGCCCATGCATTGCAATAGCAGCAAGGACAAAAAAAGGAGGGTTTCGGCTCAGCTTTACCCCTCGGTGCTGCGGCCCGGGAAGCTGTGCCAGCATCCCAAGGGATGTGCCCTGTGCCATGAACGGATCAGGAAGCAAGACAGCAAGGTCCGGAGGCTGACCGTGTGTTTTGAGTCCAGACCTTTCTAAAAAGCTTTAAAAATGGTTGTCAACACCTTTGCTTAATTTGGGTTTGCGTGGCTGGATGAAAGGTTCTCCTGGTCAAAATCATAACCGCACTATGCCGTGTTTCTCCACGACAACAGCCAGCCCAAAATATTGCACATAGCCTGAACCTTAAAAACAAATATATGAAAAAAATTAACCTTGAACCGGAAGCGGTTTTGTGTCTGATACTCTCTGGTGAGGAGGACGGTGTTGATATCGTTTCCGAAGAGCGAAGGCGACGACAGCCTCGTCAGCGTAGCCTGGAACCCTTCGGGAAAAAATGCGCGGGGCAACGTTAGCGTGCTGAACGGGACGCGGGGGCGCGCGAAGCCTCGGAGCCGCCCCGGCAGCTCACCCGCCTGCGTTGCTCGCACGGATCCCTCCACTCGGTAGCCGTGGCTCGCGGAGAAGTAGCACCAGGGCACGCTGGTGTCGCTCTGGGGGCTCCAGCAGCAGCCGCGCAGGTTGCACAGGTTCTGCGGCAGGAGCGGCACAAACGAGCGGAGTTTACACAAATAAATCCCCTCTACCACAACAGCAATCAGAAGGCACAAGAACTGTATTTTACCCCAGACACCAGAAGCCCGTATAATATTTACAGCCAGACTGACTCCTTCTGTGAAAAATCTATCAATATCAGGTGAATTCGTTGGCACAGAATGAATAGAAAGTTATTTTCTGGATTTAGAGTAGAAACTTGCTTATTGGTGCTGGAAAAAATAAGGATTTTGGACATTCGTTCTTTCTCAAAGCCACAAGATCTGCAGGCAAAATTCACCTTTTAAAAAAAACTATCATCGAATCATTTGAGCTATGACAGATACAGTATAGTCTGACCAAAAGTCACACAGCACAGAGTGGATAAAAACTATGGCAGTTACGCTTGAAGAGTAGTTTAACATAGTTTAAATAGTTCAATAGTAATAAAATAATAATGTGTGTATAAAAAACGAAACAATGACTTCCTGCACTGCCCTAGGAACACCTACATTGATCAGCTGGTATAATATGCATTTTAATCTGATATTTCAATATCATAAAGGCTGAGAGAACTTCTGTACAGCCTCAACCTGAGATAAATCAACTTTTTTTTTTTTTTCCAACCCCCCCCAAGCAATTAACCCTATTGTTTAAAATAAATATCTCAGCGTAGTGGGACTAACCTTTATACCACATCTCAGCAGGCCGGTAAACCAGAGCGCCTTCGCTTTGCAGTTAGAAATTAACTTGTTCACGCATTCTTCGCGTGGGTTTTATATTCGAGGGAAAGATTTGGGTAATATATCACTCTAAGCGTCCTCACGTTGTCTCTCATTACAGAAATAACTCATGACTGGGGTCAACGAGCAGCAGCGATGTAAGAGGCTTCACCGGGAGCAAAGGGCTATCTCTGTCCATGAATGACCTCAGGTGCCCAAGTCCAACCTGAACATCTCCAGGACCTCATCCACCCTGCACATCTCCAGGACCTCTGCCTGCACCCACCAGCTCACAGAAGCTCTTGAAGCTGCCTTTGCCTTTGTCTGTCTGTGGTCACATATTTTTGGCGTTTGTGCCATGTTTATTTTTAAATATACCGCAGCACGTTACAGCTGGAGCTGGCCCAGGCTCTCTGCTGCCACTGGCCTTAGCCTTGGTGGCACTCACTCCTGGGCTGTGGGGCACAGTGCGGCCGGTGTGGTGCACACGCTTTCCGCAGCCTCCGAGCAGAGCCAGGACAAGCAGCGTGGTTGGAGGAGAGATACCGGTGACTCATTTTCCCCCCAATCATCCACAAATCGGTACACTTAATAGGGCTGTGAAACACCTGTGTTCACTCCCCACCTTTCCAGCTTCCACTAGAAGAGACCTACTATAGCTTATAACTTAAGATATAAGTTAATATCTGAGATATAAGCTATCTCAGATAGCTTAAGAAGCACCTATCCCCTCTGTCCGAAGTTCTTTTTTTGTTTTAACGACTAAATCTTGCAGAACTCAGATCTTTGTTCCCTTTCCTTCATATATCGGGGAATATCCTAACTACAAAGCACCACGGTTACTCCCACACTCTTATTACCTCTTCCTAGACCAATGACTGTTTAAATATCCCATGCAGAGTACAACAGGTTGAAGAACAGATGATATCCCAAAGCCTGATAGTTGAAGTATCTCCTTCCTCCAGTTTCATAGACACACTTTTCTGTTTTCCAGCTACTTCTAGTGAACACTCCATGAATATTTTTCAGCAGTTACTTTACAATGCAGTGATATTTTTCTAGTTAGGTCTGTTTCTAGCAGACTTGCGAGCCACAGCAGCATAGTTTCATGAAGCATTAAGCTTGCTGCAGAAGGACGTACGTGCGTAGGGTGCGAGACCCTTCACACCGAATGCCAAGGAAGGAGCAGAGTTCATCCAAAGAGTACTGGAGAGGCCACTATAAAAGCTATCATTTAACGTAAGTAAAGATGAAAGCTGGCCACAGCCTCTGGGCTATAACAACAGCGTAATAGATACCAATACCCAATAAAGTCGGGGAGAGAAAGTCAAGGCATGATTAGAGATAGTGTCGGATACAAGGAAGCAGTTTATGACAGCGTACGCTGTGAGACAGCTTCTGAACATTGACCTTGGCGCCCAGAGTTAAAAGAATAGCTCATCTATGGGCTTAACCACATTATTTCTTTTATGCAAACCAAACAGACTAGCCTGTGCAAGCAGAGTATTGCTGAAAAAAAGGAAAAAAAAAAAGCTTCAGAGGTATCAGAGCAATGCTGAACAACCCTAGCACTAGTCATGGTGGCTCATTTCTTATTGGCATGTTCCTCTTGTCTAATCAAAGATCGCTGTAGTTTGCCACTGTAGGGAGTAGTTAATAAATATCTGCTTTCTCTCAGAGTTTCTATCTTCGGCAATCCTGTGAATGGTTAATAAATATTTATTTTCTTTCCATACTTCTACCCTGTGCAATCCTACTTATAAAAGCTCATTTTTTGGCTTATTTTAGGATGTCTTGGATGAATAAAAAAATCAAGACAAATGCTAACCTACCTACTATAAGAGCTTAGGTAAATCATAATTTTCCCAACTGTTGTTTATCCTGCAAGCCTGTTATGGAAACCACTACAGAAGAGTTATCTTCTTTCCTGAGTAGGTATCTGGTGTTTTACAGCTCTGCCTCTGGCAGTACTAAAAACAAGCCTAAAGACAGACAACCAAAATGTTTGCAGGAGAAAATGTGCAAGGGAATGAGTGCCAAAACGGGTGGGATTCTGGGCTATGTCAGGCATGCACCTAGCAGAGCTCATCGGGGCACTGATTAAAGGCAATATTGATCTCGGGAATCCCGTGAATTCAGCTCCCCAGCGTTCACTAGGGAAAGAACAGGTTCAAGAATCATTTTTTAGCCCTCACTGTCCAATCCACACCAAAAGAGTTTGAAAACACATTGCGGAATGAAAGAGTGCCAAAATATCTCATTTTTGAATAGCCCCCGCCGCTGTTTTTCCCAGCCGGCGCTGGGCAGCAGTAGACGCACACAGGCCAATAATCTGGGGTGCAAAAGGTGAAGGCACGAGCAGCATTGCCTCCTCCAGAGCGGTTTTCGCTCCAGACAGGTGATGCATGGCCACGCTCTAAACCGCGGTCTCCCGTATCCCCGGCACAGGTCGGTTCCCACTTTCTCAGACGTGCAAGCAAAATTGCATGGCGGGGGGGGGGAAAGGAGCAAAGCTGGGAAGGCGAGACCCCCAAAACCAAGCTTTCACACGGCACGGAGCCGGGCTGGTCCCGGGGGCTCCGGCTGGGCAAGGCTCGGAGGTTTCAGGGACCAGCGAAGGAGCCGGCTCCTTCCAACGAAAGAGAAGAGGTTCAGCCTCCAATAATATCTTCACCTGCAGGTTTTTATTAAACTACATAGCATAACACAACCTGCAGCACGACTGTAGCATTAACAACCACCAGTTCTGCAATTAGCCGGGGGATTCGCTCAGAGATCGAGACAGCCGGTTAATCATTTTTGTAGCTCTGTGGATGATGTAAGCACCACGCACCATGATAGAGTGACTGTTTTTTCCTGCTGAACTTCCCCCCGAAATCAAGGAAAGATGCTAGGCACCCATCAGCTTCCATCAGAAAATGAGAACGTATTTTTAAAGATGAAAAATAATAACGATAATAATGTTTCAATAACAACCACTATACAAATGTTCTGAACTGATGTGAGAGCTTTGAAAAATTAGGATAGTTCTTTCCACTGGAAAAAGTAAGTAACTCACAGCTTCTTAAGCAAGGTCATTTCTAAATTCTGCGCTCCATCAGAAGCCAAACGTCAGCCGAGCAAGAAAGAGACTGAGACTGAAATTGCTTCTGAAAGGAAACTGTGACAATGTCTATCATAGTCGAAAAATCTTGTGCAGCTTGGTAAAGTGCATCCTGACATGCTAATTCTAAAATATGCCTTATTATAAACGTTAATGCCATCCCACAAAAAAGAACTGTTTCTGCAAAGTTGTTAAAAATAAGGAGTGATTTTTTCAAACTGCCTGATGTGGGCCTAATGTTGTTCCCACTGGTCTCAAGGAAAGATTGATGGGCTGGATTCTGGCGGTGGCCTTCAACCTTTGACAGCAACCTGCTACAGTGGCTGGAAAAATCAAACCTCCTGTCAATGGGCTGAAACGGGTAATAACGGGGCTATACTTCACTGCAAAGTGTTCAGGCATTCACAGATCAAAAAAAAGGTTAAGAAAACACTGATCTAGTAAGGACAGGTTAAGTTTTTGTAATTAAATACAAGGCTTTTATGGGATAACGCCTATTTTCTAATTTCCTCTCTGTTTCCAGACCTTTGTTGCTACTTGATCCGGGATGCAGTCAATCCTCTCTGACGACTCTATGGCTGGACACTGTGGAGTAAATTCTGTTGGGGAAATAAATTCATGGGTTAGCATCAGTATTCCCAAATTACAGGAATATCCTGATTATCTTTTAAGTCATTAACTATTTCTGCAGCCTGTTTCTCACAATCTTGAAACTGTGTAACCATTAATACCAATTCAAATGAGCCTAAACTATTGCTACTGTGATTTCTCTTACCTTTAAAAAACTGCACATAACTATTCCAGATAACGATAGGAGAGCTTCACTTTTCAGTTTTTAAGCGTATGGGTGACGCTTTTAATTTTATTTTTGAAGATATACAAGAACCCAGTTTTAAATAAGTCCTCTAACTCAAATTACATTACTTCCTGTAAAGTACATATGCCAAATGAAAACTGGAAGCTCTTTCTCTTTCTTATATGGTATTGTGCTATTGCTCTTATCTGTGTCCCTTCTCCTGAAATACTGTTCACCCACCGGCGCTTGAACTGGAGCATTAGATAAAAGCACTCGAAGGCCAACAAGATGCTCCATTATATTTCTGGTTTGTGGGACCAAATTTAAGGCGACCTCCTGGCAGCTTCAGCTGACCAAAGCATACCTGAGGGCTGTTTCTCCCAACACGGAAAATTATTTTACGCATAGTTGGGAACATATCTTTGGAATGACAACTATGACGCTTAGAAATCCTATCGCAGGCTGAGACACACACACATACAGGCACTCGTCCGTTCGCATTTTAAGCAATATAGGCACATCCGCCTTTTGCTCAGCCACACTCGCACTCGTGCCGAGATTGGAACAGGCAGCAAATACGCAGATCTTAGCCCGCATGAGCAGTTCTGCTAATATATCAAAGTGCTTGTTTGGTATTAACAGGGGTTTTTTTGATTTTACTGCCATTTTCACCTGCGAGCTGTTTGCTCCCATCTCCATATGCAAATGGTTACTCATAGAAAATGGGATGTAAAGCAGGATGCTCTGTATTAGCATCACTATAAGAGAAATGGTTTCTAATATACCAATACATTAGCAGGAAATGTTGCCAGTTTTTATATCTACAGGGTTTTTTTCCATGCAATATGGCTATTTCCGAATACTTTCCCTCCTTCCTTCTCTTTCTTTCAGCCATGCCTTATAGTCAAAAATACTGAAATCATACCAGCTCTACGTTTCGAAAACAGACTGAAACGAAGAGAAGCGCAGGCTTGGGAGGAAGGGATAGAAGTTTTTTATGACCCTGAATTATGAATCACTCTGTTTATTTCTTATGTTTATACCAGATAACACCATTCACGTTATCTGTAAGAAGGAGTGACTACGGCTCATCCTTGGTTAATGGTAAAAATAGAATAGCGACACCGGTAGCCGCGATAAAACCCCTGGTTTTGCAAAGGGCAGCAGAGAAACGCTTATGCACTTTTTCGCCTGAACATCCAGGTCGCTGCGAAGCCCGATCCCGGCAGCGGCAGGAGCGAGTCCTCGCTATTTCATCGGGCCGCCGCGAGCCGCCGGAGCCGAGGGCTGGCGCGCGGGCGCCGTCAGGACTTACGGGTCGTTTTGACTCCCGGCTGCCCGGTGGCTAACAGGGCGATGAGGATGCAGGCCACGACGACCAGCAGGCAGAAGAGGACGATGAGCGTGACTTCCAGGCTGCTGAACTTCCTCTTCCCCATCTAGGCACAGAGAGGCGGCGGGCACCGCCGGCGCTTTTGGAAACCCGACAAACGATTTGTGCTTTCAACCATACCCCCGAATCCGGGCTTTGAAATGAAACAGCTCCTTAAGGATGATAATTCTCGTATTCAGAATAATTCCCATAGCATAAATGACTGCGTTATTAAACATCTGGGCAATCACTGAGACATTTATTTTGCTCCCTGCAAACTTATTTTAGACATACACAAAAAATTTCCCATCCAAGTTTAATTATGGCGATTCTTACATTTTACTGAAACTGAAAAGAAGCAAATCTCTCATTTTTTTGATTTTTGCAAGCTTTCTTTCCTTCTTCAGGACAAACAAAACCTAACTCCTGTTTTATAAAGGAGGATGTTGATTTATTTAAAAAAAAAAAAAAAAAGGAGAGATTTGACAAGACCCTGCAGCGGACGCTGAGAGCACGTCGCGCTCGTGACGCTTGGGAAGGGCCCGGCGCGGGTGACAGGGCGAGTCACTCATTCGCAAAGCAGGAGCAAACGGCGCGAGCGCAGTTCAGCGCCGCAGTTCAGCGAGGGCAGAAGTAACCACGCTGACAGCAGCAGTAGCGCGCTGACGGCGGCTTAAATCACAGCTAAGACAAGGCAGAGTAAGTCGGTGCCTTAAAATGCCGTGTGAAACTCATGTTTTTTCCCCTTTTTGTGGCTGAACTGCTGCATTCCGGTTCTGCTCGTCTTCGAGGCAGCGCGGAGCGAGGCGCGCTCCGTCGGCACGGACGTAAGAAATACGCCCCACGGCCACTTTTAGCGCTCCCGGTAACGCCTTGGCACGCATGCCTGGGCTTTCGGTACCCCGTTGGTAGGGACGTCTGTGCCCGGAGCTCCTGCCGGAGCAGCCGCGGGGACGCGGGAGCGGGAGTGGGAGCGGGAACGGGGCCGTCCCGGCGAGCGCGCCCCGCTCCGCCGCTTGGGCCGCTCGCTCTCGGGCGACGAACAGCACGGCACCGTTAATGTTTAACTGCACACCGGCGGTAAAACTAATTAAAAGTAAACTCCGGCGTCCAGATCAATATATACCGGCAGCAATAACTGTGTTTTTCATTCGGTTAAGAACACTTAACCTCGTGAAACAGCCTTAGACACAGCTAACTTACCGCTGTTTAGTTAAAATAAGAAAAAGTGGGAATCTGTACACGTTACGCTGGCATATCAAAACACTCTTACATGTTGTGGTGATAATCCAAAAAGGGAAAAACACCTTTGAAAAAGCTTTGTTTTTCGAAATCCCACGGCCACAGGAGTCAATGAATGAATGGTTGCAGAGTAAAAGCAATAATAATAAAAAAATCAACAGACCCCAGAGGAGTAAAGCTAGTACTTAGGCAAAAGCACTCCTCAGTATGGTGATTAATAAAGAAACTTTGATAAATAACATAATACTATTCATATTTCCTCATTAATATCAAGATTTGTAGCCCCTTTTTAACATTACGACTATTGTTACTCCCCCAGGGAATACTGTGCTTAAAATCTGCAACCGCAGTGCTATACTGAAAAGCATGCACTTTAAACACTGCTCTTTGCAATGGGGAAACGATGCTCCAGCTGTTCCTCCCTGGGGTTCCCATCAACGTTGAATACACGTTCACCGGGATCCCTAAAGAGTAACATTCATTTCTGGGAAAACTAGAATATTACCAAAGTTTCTGTTGTCAAAGCAAGCCCCAAAACAACCATAACAGAAAATTTCAGTTCTTTGATTCTCAAAGTCTCCCCAAGTACTGAGACTCTGAAGACCAGGATTTAGAACTGCAAATTCTCCTGTGTGACATATACTCAGCGGCGAGGTAAAATTTGGATGCAACAAACGACATTACATACCTTAAAGCCCCTTGGTGTCCTTCATCCGCGGCTCCTGGTTGTAAGGCTCAACTTCAAAACCCATGCTTTATCCTGTGCGCTTATCAGCTCGTTGCATCGGTTGTTAGCTAATCTACCAATGGCAGGTACAGCCATAATTACAGGCGGATTGCAAAGACACTTTGAGCTAAATAGAGTTGCTATGGTTATTGCAGCCCAGGAATGGCTAGTTAATAAATAATATTTTGGTTCAGTATCACACATCGGGTTCTGTAAGCAAGAGAAAAGCAGCAACGCCGTTGCAATTCGTTTGGCCCGCACTGCACAGCTAAACGTTTTTATTCTGCTCTTTTTCCGTATCGTTGTTAACAGAAGCTTTGTGGAATCTCCATATCTGTTGTCTCTCCTTCCCGCTTTAACCACCAAAGAAATCATTAAATGCTCCCAAATGTGGAACAGAGCTATTAAAATAGTTGTAAGAGGGAATCAAACGCATGATGATTACAACTTTTTTAGGACTTAAGTATAAGTTATTAATTTAAATATCAGTATGTGCAGATCTCATAAGATTCTAGCAATAAATGTCAAAGGCATAAGAAAAATATAAAAGATTAGTATGGAGGAGGTTTTACAGGGGCCTGTTTCTCATAATATGAAAAGTAATTGGGTTTTGCATTTTCCTCATAATAAATCTAACCTTAAAATTAAATCTTTATTTTCTGAAGGAAAACCTTCAATCCATACTGTTAAAAAAAAGTCTGTACAAGTTCTGTTGCAACAATTCAGAGATGGCTGGGAAGTGCCACTTGTATTTGTTGAATTGTTCACAAATTTACTCAACTTCCCAAATATCTCACCTCCCACTCCTCTCTGAGCACGAAGAGAATGGTTCTTTTTTCCCCAGTCAACTCTTAAAGGAAAGAAAATCAATCATACGTATATAGCTCCGTGGCTCTCCTGCGACCATCCATCTCTATACAGCTGAATGTCACCACTCTCAAGGACTCTGTTTTGGAAATGAAACCCGATATTTGATGATCTCACCCTCTCCATTTCATTGCAACAGCATTAGGCATTTGCATAGGTGTGCAAGCAAGCTCTGGAAACGTAACACTAACATCCCTCTCTTAATATTGCTAAATACACTGCTTTATGGCTGCATACTGAGACACAACAGTTTCACGGGGATTATGAAGGTGTCGGTGGTTGAGGATGCCTGGATTTTTTTTCATGCGTATCTATTTTCCAAGATTTATATTTTCACTGAGCTGATTCTGCAAAATACTCAATGCAGCAAAGCATATGAGCGCGCCAGCAATCATACCGCCGTCAATATAACCATTTGCTAAAGTGCTTTCCTGAACTCGCAGCGCTACGCTCTTGTGTTATCAATCACCTAATGAACATTTTCCATGCAACTGGAGAGGCTAAAAATACAAAACAAAAAGGTCTCACAAGAGGGTTAACCAGCAGGTTTCCTCGCTGAGTGTATTTTCATTAGTCTACAAAGGATCTCAACAGCAGTGCTTTCGGGTCGAGATGCGATATTGAACTAGAAGAAGCAGGAATGGACAATGCTGCACTCGGGGACACCGAGAGACTGCAAAGACAACCGGGAGCTCAATTAAATCGAGAGCCTGAACAACATGGCCTCTGCTGAGTCCTGATCTGGTTTCCGGGAATTAAGAGCCAATTCTTTTCTGACAATCAGCAAGAGGAACGGTGAAAAGCCCGTGAGTTTAGACTAGACTGTAGAGAATAGTCTAGAAAAATAAGCTGGGAAATGAGGTACTGTTAAAAACGTAGACATTAAAAAAAGGCATTTATCTCTTAGTTTTTAACAGGCCCATTTTTAATTAAATCGTATACGAGGCTGAACGACTTTTAAAACTCATTAGCTGGTCATGGTTGCATTTGTTCAGGGAGTTGCGCTAATAATTGAGCTTTCAGTTAAGGGGCCACATCAGAAAAAAGGATCGCTTAGGCTTTTCCTACAGTTTCACAAGATTTGTTATTTCACTGTATCGGTATCAAACATTTACTTTCAATTACACCTTGGAGCCTTTAATTTCTGCAAGAAGCAGCAACCAGTTCATGCAGGGAAATAATGATTAACCGAGGTGGAGGGACGCATGTCAGAGATCCGACGGGAAGGCACGGATTGTCCCATGCACAGTTTGGTGGCTTCAGGGCTTTCCTGTATGGATAACGACGGCAATAATACTTCTGTGAAGGCTTCTGAAATCCTTAAGCAAAGGAAGTTGCATGAGGGCAGAATAACACTGTTAGCGCTGAGTCACAGCCCGAGCCAAAACAGGAGCAAGCGGAGGACGTTTCAGCGAGGGCTGCCAGGATATTCAGGGTGGGTCAAATTTGCTCTAACCACCGGTATAGTGCAAAGCTGGATGTATTTTCATTACTTTGGTGGGAATGGAATATTGCAGAGTCTTCACAAAACATATATTTCACTGTGAGGTTATATTAAGTGAATTGCTTTGATTAGATATTAGAGTTTGATATTAGATACTAGAGTTTGATATTAGAGCTTTCTATCCTGAGATGGTGCAGTTTTCCTAAGGGGAAGATGGGTCACATCCAGGAAGGTATTAGAGGCTTCTGGCAGCGATGTCTCCTTGACCACTGTGGCCATGCCCCCAAGTCCTACCCTTGATGGGACACTGGTGGGAGGCCCTCCGGCTGCCCTGACCTCTTTCCCAGGAAGCCCAGGCGTGGGGACAGGAGGTACACGTGCTGGTCATGTCCCAACAGCGTGACTGTCCCATCCTGCACTGGCATTTACTTCGGATTGGGTTTGGAGTTTCTGAATCGAATCAGACTTTTTTTTTTTTTTTAGTTTGGACGAGATCTTTGAGTGGAAGGATGTGTAGCAAATTGGGCAAGCATCTCCACTTTTTATAAAATTACCACAAAGAAATGGATTTCTGTTTGGCACAGGCATGCTCTTGAATGCGAAGGGTTAAGTCACTGACTGCAAGTTGTCTGGGAACTCCCCCCCACCACCACCACCCCCAGCATCAGACACCACACAGTTGGCATAATTCTTGAGATGCGACTTCACTTCATAACCAACACTAGCAGGGTTTAGAGACGACTGAGATCCCAAGATATTTGCTTCTGAGATCAAGGAGGCCAGGGACAGGACGGTGGCTGACGCAGAGACTGTCCAAGAGAGGAAAGCGTGATCAAACTGAGACCTTTCCGGCTCACGCCACCCATCGCCCTCTGAAGAGCAGCTCCGGCAGGTGAGCCCTGCCACCGGCAAAAGCAGTCCCACCTTGCCCTGCCTGCTGTCCTGCTCCACAAGGTCCTACGGTTTTCTGAGCATCAAAGCAGCTTGCATCTCCCTGAATCATAAAGGCCCTGCATACGCTGGGTAATAAGTTACCTTTCCTGAGATAAAACAGATATCCTAGTTGGGCAAAAGTTGTCTAATTGGGTCAGATTTTGGTCAGAGTCGCAGTTCTACGTTATATGATTGAATAGGTTGTTAAAACCCAATCTGTTCCTGCCGTAGCTCTGCTGTCCTAAGTTAGTTTATACCAGTGATGAATTTGGTCCCCGGAATTTCAGGACATGCTGCAAGAGAATAAGGCAGAGGCATGCAAGCAGAAAACGGGTCCAAATTCAGCACAGCTCTTAAACTTCTCCTGGGAACCCCTTGGTAGAAGTCCACCATCAAACAGCAAGCAGACCACATGGATGATATTCCTGTCCCCAAAACTTTCCTCTTTGACACTGAAATCACGGAAGACTTATCCCAGTGATCAGCTAAAAGAAAACCTTGCAAAGAATCAAAGCGCAGCTCCTCCTCATACTGCAAAGACTGTGTTTTGGGAACTCCACTGGAACAATCCCAGCGCACACAGAGAGCAAAGAGAAACTAAGGCTGCGCTTTCACCATTATAATATTCATCCGGAGCACTGGGTGAAGACGGGGTGCTTTCAGGATTGTTCTTCTATTTACATAAGCAGTGAATAAAATACAGAGTCCTGAGGCAGAGGACTCCTTGTTTTGGAAAGGCTCTTAGCCTGTGAGCTGAAGTCATTGCATGTTCTCCCTGGCTCGATCAGCACCGAATTATTAATCTGTCATGGCACTGTTTTAACAGCGGCAAAGGAAAATTTAAGTTGGTCCCTCTTCCCCTTTATTTTTACAGACGGTACTTTATTTTGGTTATTTATCACACGAATAAAGGGAAGCCTCAATAAATCCACCAGACCTTGGCAGAACAGCATGAAGCAATGCAACGTCTGATGAACTGGGTAGAATCCAACCTGAAGAGGGCTTAGCACATGCCTTAAAAAAGCAGGTTTTTTGCACTTTGCTAAGACCGGACTGGACAGTGGGGAACAGCGACATGGTTCAGCTGTGAAACCGTCGCCCTCCCCAGCTGTGTTTGCCCTTGTGGCTGGGTAAGGAGATGCACTGCAAAGGCAACGGCTTCAGCAAGTTCACCGGCGGCCAGGTAAAAAGCCAATGCTTGCTACACCGTGGGCGCCCGTGCGCTTTTGCCAGGGCTCGGTTAGCACCACGTTCAGCAGAGAGCTTTGCCAGCCGGCGCGAGGCAGCTCTTTTAGGAACATTTCCAAACAGAGAGCTCGGCAGAGCACTGGGGAAGTTCTTACGGTGGCTCCCGACGCAAGGGTGAGACGCGCTGCTGCTGCTGCGCTTTGCAGCTTGTCGTCAGCTGCTGAAGACCACGCAGAAGAAACGGAAAACTCCTACGCTTAGGACAAGAACTGTGAAGCCATTTCGAGGAAGAACTGAGCCAGAAAGCTCCCGACGAAGCGGAAAAACGTTCACCTGCGCTGGAGCTTCCTTCAGACTCCGCACGGGGATCGGTGTGAACCTGGCCCAGCAAGGCTGAGCGCTGGCAACGACCCACAAGCGTCTTGCAAAGGTTCAAGCCCAAAGGAGCCTCCCAAAGAAGGAATCCGAATTCTCTCTCCTGAAAGTCATCTCGTTTTCCCACAGCACCTCACCGTTCAAGATCAGTTCCCCTGAGCTCACTCTCAGACAAAAACAGTTTTCGTTATGCAGCAACTGCCAGCCAAAAGAGTTTGCTTTTGCTTGCTAACTAGATATAGAAGTAACTTCAACTGAATGATTTCATTGTCACGGAAAAGCTGCACGTTTGAAATTTATTATTTTCAACATACTTACAGTTCCCCTAAGAGAAATGCAATTAGACATTGTATAAACTCTATTTTTTGATAACTAAATGGATAGTTACCTGTTTATCCAAAACATGGGCCTTTATCCTTGTGCAAACAGCACTTCTGAGCCAATAACGAACCGCAGCAAAGGTAACGAACATAGTCCAAAATTGAATGTAAGTGTTATTTACGAATTTTTATTGCTTTGAGTTATAGCCCTGTACAAGCCCTGCGAGTGGCTGTCGTGATAACCTTCCCAACCAAACATGCACCGTGTGAAAGAGGAAGAAATTTTGCAGCTTTTAGTGCAAATGAGGAACCGACTTGTCGTGAGTCCACAAAGATAGCAATCATCGCTGAAAGTCTCACGGCAGTGAATACAGCAGACATCTCTCAGGGGCTGGTGATGGTCTGATAGTTGTAAGACATAGTATCAGAGCAAAAATGCTGTAATAAAGCTTCTAAGAAAAAAAATGGTGATTTTTTTTTTCCTCCCTAGTGAACATAAAAAGCGGGAACTGAGAAGGTGTCTGACGCAGAAGGAACAAGTGTTACTATAGTTTGAACCATAATCATGACTATAAATCACTTGGTTATGTCTGTAAATTAATAACTGCTGTTTTTCAAGATAACCAAACGATATGTCTTAGCAGACCCAAACCTTATGTATTGCCAAAAATTTATTATCTACTCTTTCAGCTGAAAAAAAACAATTAAAAACTTGCTTGAAAAAAGCATATTTTCTCTGTGGCCATTCATGCTTAAAACCATGGAAATATCAAAGTGTGTTTGACAGTGCTACGTGATCAAAATCTACTGTTTGCTTTTTTATTTTTAAAGCTGTAACGAGATTGCAATCGGAATATTTGAAAATGTAAGAAGTGTCCTACCAGCAAATTCTTTGAACCCGTCATTTGTGGCTGATGATGTTAGTGTTAACTTCAGGATACACGTCTCTGCCTATAAAGGGGGGGGGGGGGGAAAGAATTAATATTTGCCTCCAGCTAATTGCTAGCTCACGATATGTAACACTCAAGAAAACGCTACCAGCAACTCACAGCTACGTCCTCACAGCTCTGCTCTGTCACTCCCAAGGATGCTCCATATGGGACAGCGTTATCCACACCTGTGCCAAATCCTTTGGGAAGCCTTTGGGCTGCTCCAACACGTTCACACTGAAGCCTACTGAGGGTGTCTGCAGGCATGTAAGGCCCAAGAGCCACTGTGCCAGGTCCCGGAAAGAAGCTTGACTCGACAGTATTTATTCCTTCTCCCATGTCTGAATTCACAGTCTGGGTCAGCAAACAAAACTATTTTAACTCAGTTCAGAGGCTTTTTCTAAAAAAAATGCTGACTTTTCAGGAAATGTAAGCATTATTGAAGAGCTGAAACTTGGCAAAATGTTGGATATTAATTGTTTGCACGAGGACTATCATAAGGTGACAGACTGAGTCCACGGTGGGTGCCATTTCGGGAGTCTTATTGGCAACTGGTGTTTTGTCGTACTCTCAAATCTTAATTCTCTCAAGATCTTAAACCTCGTGTGATTTATTGTGTTCCTTCCCATGTGAAACGTACCGGTGGAGAGAAAACGTCACTTCTGCTAAGAGATCTGCAGACATCAGAGACATTTGCTGAACATGGACATGTCAAGGGTACCATTCGATTAAAGCTTTTTTCCTGGGGAAAAAAAAGTGCATTTCTTTACACGAAACCCAATCGGTGAGAGATTCGAGAACTGACTACAGAAGTACCAAAAGCACCGTTTGAACGAGGAGGCGAAACGTAACGATGAGCTGGGGTGTCTGAGGTGACACACACACACACACGAAGGAAAAAAAACCACGACGTGCCGAGGGAGGTGTAAGAGGCGGTTTTCCCCGCAGCGTTGTCCCGTGATTTTCACGCAGGTCAGAGGAGATAACTCAGCCTTGGATGTGGCAGGTGAAGGGGGAGGTGGGTCGCAACTCAATGATACGGCGTTCAAACCACCACTAACCACGTATACAATCTAATAATTCAAATATAGGCAGAACAGAGCCTGGGATTTAAGAGCCTAAATCAGCCCGTTCTGTATTCTGGCAGTCAAAATGCACATCATTAGCGTAAAATAAACACCCGTATGACTGCCCGCTTGGGCCAGTTTGAAGACACCTACGCACGGAGCGCCAGGAAGCCCGCGAGTCTGCCAGCTCTGAAGATCTGAAGTCATGGGTCAGGCAGGTCCAAAATTATGATTAATGCTTGCTATTTCCAAAATGCTTCCAATTTTGGAAACGCTATTTCCAAAAACAAAGGGAACAAAGAAGCTGGGGGCTCTTTCCAACTCGCTTGGCTTGTGAAATTGCGTATGCGCATTTTTTATTCTTTTCTGCAACCAGGAAGACCAGAAACTTTAGTTATTCTTTTAAAATGAAGGTTGATATTTTCACTTAATTGGAAGAATAAAAATAATACCAAATATTTTAAGGTTAAATTAGGAAGCTGAAAGTAACCTAAAAGCAGTAAAAACCTCCAGTCAGTAAATAACGCTCAAAGCATGCCTTACTAAGCCTTAATTTCATGATCCATAATTTCTAACCTATTGCATTTTTGCAGGTCATTATCGACCAAGAGCTGAAATGACAGATTGTCTCCCTGCTTTTGGAGCAACGAGGAGATATTTCTGAAAGGAGCTGCTTAATGAAATCGCTGCGTTGACCCTTCGCGTTTTTTGTCAAGGCGGGTGTGCTGACTGTTTCCGTGACTTTCCTTGTCCTTGCTGCAGATGGTCCTCGCGTCAGCGCCGGTGCTTCTTGCTGCTCCTGAGCAGGAAACAAAGCAAAGCCACCGTTGTCACACGCTGATTCCTAGCCAGCTTTTCATTTAGTTAGTTGGACATTTAGGTATTGCATATTGCCCAGCTTTCCAATTCTTTCAGTAAAAATAATATACGTTCATGGTAAGAAAACAAAGACCAAAGGCTTGGGGGTTCTTTTTTCGAAACAGGTGAATATTTAATATTCCCGCATTGTAAAACACCGGGAAGATGTGAATAGCGTCAGTGCCAGGAATCTCATTTGCTTGCCCCTCCGTTTCCGCAGGGCCCTTCGCGGCTCTCGGCAGAGGCGGCGCGAGCGCTCGCGCGGTCACCGCACATCAGCTCCTCCTTAAAGATTCTGTTCAAAATAGCTTCCTGAAGAAAAATATGAAATATTGCCAGACGTTGAACAAAACGTTGGGGGCTGGCAACGCTGCCAGCGTTACTACAGAGGTGCTGCGTATCACACCTTAGACGAGCGATGGTGCAGAGGGCATTTTATTTGCACTCAAACCGAAAAAGACTCTTGCACAACTCTGCATGTATCTGTTGACTTAACTGAATGACTTATTTTAGCTGAGGACCTGATGCGTTTGGCAGAAGGTTCAAAACGTGTGTTTTCCCTCTCCCAGGTGTCTGGATTAGGAAGTTATGCGCCGTCTCTTTGGCCCAGGGGATCTTCCTCTGCAAGCCCTACAGGGTCTATCCAGCTTGCATCCATCGGGAGCTCAGAGACCGAAGCAGCAGACAATATAAATAACACACACAGTAAACAGTGCTGAGCTTTGCTGGGAGGCTGGGCTGCCGTTCTTTCCTGCTTCTGTTTTTATCTTGATGCTCTGGTCACAGCCTTGCTCATTAACCAGAAGCCTCCTATATCTTGCAGCTCATTTGAGGTTCTCCACTATTACTGTCACCCCGGGGTTTAGTGCCATAAATTTCTGCATCGCTCTACCCCATTGCTGTAACTTGCTTTTTTTACCTCGTTCTTAAGATTTGTCTCTCCACGTGACAAATCTCTCAGCATGAGCGTATTATCTGGTGGCCGCTTAATTTTCATTTGAAGACCCTCTCTCATACGAAGTATTCTCCATTGAACACCACCATGGTACCTTGAGCCCAGACTACCTCATTAGCATAGCAAATCATTTTAACATTAAATTCCTCAACCGAAGCCATTGCCATTAAAATTATGAAATAGGGAGGCAGATGTTCTGGTGCCTCAGACTGGGATGACCGGAGCTCGGACGCCAAGCGGCCAGCTCAGCGCTCTGGCACCGTCAGGGACTTCGTGCTGCACCGGAGGTCCTGATCGGAGTCCCAAACTGCGGAGAATCAGACACCGACATGTCCCACAAGATCAGCAGCAAACGGGGTCTCTTGAAATAGCAAAAAGACACGGATGGTTGAGGAACGGAAAGGCAGGAGCTGGGGAACCGGTCAAGCCAAAGCAAGCACTCAAAGCTGAGCAAGGGCAACACCAAAGCACAGCGCTGGAAAGACCAAAGCACAGACCGAGGGGAAACGAGCCTGAAAAGGCACATGCTGAAAACTGAAATAAAAAGGTTATATTACCTCCTTTTGGAGCAATCAGAAGGAAATTTACTATGGTAAAAATCTCTCTCCTCGCCTCCCTTTCACATATAAAAGCAAATCTCAGGTGGAAAAAGTTGTCTGAATTTCTTTTAAATATTTTCTGTGGTGCTCTGGTGGTTTTTTTTCCCCTCAATTTGAAAGGTTTTGCAGAACATTATGTAGGAGGGAAAAGTTTTGTTGCTGTTTTTGTTTGTTTCTTTAAGGGGAAAAAAAAAAAAGCAAACGAAGCTGCTAAAAGCTTTCTGCTTAAAACAGCCCTAGGAAGAGGTAGTTCCTGCTTCTACAGCGTCTTCCCTTCAAAGTCCAACCTAAACACCTGCAACAATTCTCCCAGAACCCTCCCACCCCCCCCCCCCAAAAAAAAATCCCCCCAAACTATTCTTAGTGAAAGAATTCACAGCCACAAAAAGTAGGCATTAATTTGAAGTTTTCTGGAAGCAAATACATGCACTGTTCTTACTCTGGTAATGGAGTGACTCATTTAACTCAGGTTAATCCCAGAGGAGGGGAGGAGAAGAATAACACAAAAAAACCCCAAACCCCACAGTAACTGTTTCCAATTTTATCTGTGCTTTCATAAAGGACACAAGGAATTAAAGAGTCTCCAAAGAATAACTCGCTAATATTACTTACAGGAAAGAGGAGGAACAACATCGTCCATAAATTACCCAAACGTTCACATTAGCAGTGGCTCTGTGCTTAATAAATAGTTATACTTACAGTTAATATTGTTTCTTTAACAATACTTCCCAGGTAAAGCGGTTCAATCTTTTATTAACGCTACAGATATTGAGCAATACTTGTTAATATTCTCAGAAAACCGCTCCAGGAAGGAATGACCTGGCTACCGGGGTAACCTTGTACTGTCTATCAACTCGACTACAGTTGACTAAAGGATTTCATTTCAGTTGATATTAAACTTTTGTGAATGCACATAATTAACTAAAACTATGTTTTAAACTAAATAAATAAATACATTGGGAAATTAAAGCAACTGAAGTGGTTACTATAGTAATAAGAAGATGCATAACATTCCTAATTTATATTGAAGGAAATAAGAAAGCTAATGAATTCAGTACATGACATCTTTTCACAAAGGAGTAATTTTACTTAATTTTAGTCCGAGAAGGCTATTTTGTAACAGTCATTGAAATGCTATTTCCTGTAATCCAGAGCCCCACAGACAGAAAATTTTACCAGAATAATTTTCAAAAGTAAGAATGCAATATGATCTTTTTCTTCCTGACACATCACCAAAAAAATCTCCTCGCAGTACTAATAGGTGTAGTCATTTTTTTCTACATACATAAAGTACATTTTCTACTACACCCTCAAAAGCAATTAATGTAATACAGTGCTCTTTAGCCCACCAGATCAAACACTGGTCGTTCAATTATTAACTTAAAGTTTCCAGCTGTCTACAGTAATGCTGTTGAAGTTTTTTGGTTCAGTTTTAGGATGAAAAATAGAACAGACAAAGGCATAGGGAGGGGACGCAGGCTGAAAGAAGGAATTAACTGCTGGCTAATCCCAAGGCTGCCTCAAGCCTGGAGCCCCAAGCCCCAGAATGCTTGTTAGCAGAACAAGCCAAATAATAGAAATGCATTAAAACCGAAAATTCGCATTTTTTGCCCACTCCACTAAGTAAGAAAGTAAGTATGCCTTGCTTACAAATGTTGACTTCATTAGTTCATACATATATGTATGTAAGGTGAATTAAGTCTTCCATATTTATTTAATATCTTTTTCTATATCAAGGAAAGAAACGTAAACTTCAGAATACGTAAGGTCACTTTTCATGCCACTTTTAGTACTTTTGCTTCTCGTTAGAGTTTGGCGTAGCATTGTTATCCCAAAACACACACAACTATATTTTGATAGTGTTTATCTCAAATCAAACTCATGACCCTAACATAGGATAGTTCCTTGTATTATAATAGTTTTGCCACTGGCTTGCATGATGTTGTCAGATACAAGCCAAAGTAAAATAGAAACCACAGAATAAAAGTATTTTAAGAATGGAAAGACTATTCCCCAAGGAAAGTACTGCCTGGTATACTCATGCTGTGTCTGAATTCTCATTTTTAATGTATACTGAACCAGGGGATTTTGGGTGACTGTGAGAACTGGAACAGATGAACCTTAATAAATGGTTTTTCAATTTTAAAATACCCCAGAAGTGTGGACATATGAACCTTAACTGCCCAAGTCTTGCCTCTTTCCTAATAATATTTGATCACAATGCCTCTATCATGTTACAGGAACCCAGAGAATGAAATAAATCTTAATCAAATATTAAAGGTCGGTTTGGCTAAGAGGACCAGATACGTTTCATGCAAAATTTCTGAAACATGAATAGTGAGAAACTACAGCAGCAGGGTGACAAGCATGAAATAGAAAACACAAAGAAATAGGGGAAAAGAAGAAGCATAAACAGTGGGAAAAATAAGAGACTACAAGAAAGTGTAGTCTGTTATTGGACTATTGGAAAGGACTGTTGGAAAGGAAGTTTAACAAACTGGCAGAGAAGAGAAAGGGAAAAAGTCAATGGAAAAGACATTGCATTCATTGAAAATGCTTCTAGCTTTTAAATAATCTGTAGCTCATTTTTAAAATATATAAAAATCTAGATAACTAAATTAAAAAAAATTATTTGACTGCACAAGACAAGTGAAAATTTATCCAATTTAATAACAATATGTGGTAGAAAAATAAAAGCTCGTGAAAATACAGTCTGTAAGAGTCTTATGTTTGGAATCCATGAGGGCAATGGCAACAGAAATTCCTCAAAATCTTCCCGAAGGTACCAGTTTCAGAGGAGCAGTAAGGAGAACCACTGCATCCTCCAGCAGGACCCAGGGACTCTTCCTGCGACTTTATTAGAAAAGAAGAGCGGTCGCCTTTGCTTACCGATGCCCCTTCTCCCGACACAGCGCTGCGCGACGTCGCGTCCTGCTGACGTTACTACCATCCCGTCATACTCTGGAACGAGTCAAGACCGGGAGGTCAAAAATACGTCCTCTCTCGGGGTTCAGTGATATTTCACCTGGAGAGGACAGAGGGCAGCTGAGATCGCGGGTGGATAAAAAATCCTTTCAGTATCAGCTGCAATGGAATCGGGATGTAGTTGCGACGGGAACACGTATCTAACATAGCTTAAGGGATGCGTGCCGCAGACTGTTAGAACTAAACTAGCGCTACATAAGGACCTTACTAAAATGAAAGATTCTTCTGGGTGCATTGGAAGAAGTTCAGCTGGTGAGAAGGGTCCAAAGGGAATGGAAGAAAATCTTAACGGAAGAACAGTAAGAGGTAAAAAGCGAAAGTTGGTGTGATACTATCGACAGGAAAAATGATTATCCACCTGTAAGAGAATGTCTCAGGATTGTAGAAAATGAGTCACACATGTTCAGGTGGAGATACGGAGATGATAAATAAGAGAGAGAAGGAGAGACTATCGTGGCAAATAACGTCCTGTGGAGACTTAAATGCCTCAAAAAAGAAGAGCTGCTGAAGAGGTTTATGCAATACCTGTAGAGCGGAAAGCCATAAACCAAAGGACAACGGTATACTTTTAGGCAATCATGACTCATAGATATTACGCACTTTTCTATCCCCTTTTGCTAGTAAAGATCTAATTTATTTAGAGCATCCACTTTAAAACATAACGGTCATATGACACATGAATTTGTGCCAGGATGAAGCAACAGAGAAAAAAATGTTAGCCACTTTTTATACGCTATTGCATAGTACGAGTACTAGTGCCTGCGTCAAAACCCGAGGTGTCACCAAATCGGTACGACTCGCTAGGTGAGTAAGCCTTAAAATTGAAGGTCTAGAAGCTTGTGCAACAAATCAGAAAAGGGTAAATTTAGCTCAGGAATGAAGTACAGGCTTGGGGAGACACTCCTGCTACTATCAGATAAATTACGTTTGAACATGTGAACCCAGTTTCCTTTAAAAGGCGCAGGACATGACAGCACACTTTGTTCGAATTGGGGCATTACTCTAGAAGCTTGTTTGCGTGCCAGCTATCACGCTGCTCCCTGTGAAGTATTATGCTAATATCTGAAGAGGCATACTTCCGTACAAATGGCCCGAGAACGTTGCCGAATTCCTCCAGGGCTATGTTTCAGGAAACATACAGCTATATTTTCATTTTTGCTTTGAACTGCTATCTGTTTTCAGCAGAACTTCCGAGATATCCCAGCATCCCTTCAGCTTATGATAATTCCAAAAAAAAGAAAAAAAATCATTATAATTAAACATGAGTAAATCACCATGTAAATTAGCCTATTTATAGCTTCATCAAAACCAAACATTGCCCAAATTTTCATTCATTAAATTCACATATTTTTAATAGCAATATTTTATGCATCTTCAGAGGTTTGACTGCTTAATATGAAATTTCTATAATTTGGCACACAAAAATAGATAACATGTTTGGCTATGCTTATTTTTGGAAAATATGCCAAAGTAGAATAACCTTCCAACTTAAAAACAATTGATGGGATGTCTACAATCAGCTTTGGAAAGGAGATTTAGAAAGAAAAAAAATGTACTATCATCTGCTACTTCCATGAAGCTGGAATAGTTATAGGCCTCCTGTTATAATCAGCTCTTCTAAATGGTGTAGAGGTAGTACGCTTGTTGTGTCTACACCTTTGCCACATAATTTAGAAAACCTGGGAGCTGAAAAGGGTCAGCATCTGGTCTTACAAAAAAAAAAACCAAAACTCAATGTGAAATAAAGTAATAGCTAGAGTATGAGTAATAGCTAGAGATGAGCTTGGAGATCACCCTCCTCTGCCTTTGGGCTGTCATGCAAAGAAACTTCTAAAGCGATAGCTTTGTTAGTAAAGAAAAATGCAAAAACAAAACAAAACAAACAAAAAAACCCCAAACCCAGGATCATCTAAGTTGATTGTCCTAGACTCATGTTAGTCAATAAGAGATTGAAGAGCCAGAGAAAACCGATATTAGGCCAGTGGGACCTATCGCTTGAACCAAACCTTGAATGTAAACCCTCAGATATCCTTCTTCAGAACTTTAACTCAAAACCATGAAAAGATTTAAAGCCAGCCTTTATGGCAAAGAAGGATTTCAGATAGCATCAGCACGGCACTTGTTCTGAAGGCATCGCAGCTGGAGAGAGAGTCTCTGTATTGTTTGAACCTTCGATTGAGCTGCAAGTTGATCACAAGCTGCATAAAAAAGAACTGAGTTTTGAAAGAAAAGGTATCGTCAGCATGTTTGCACGATGACATTGGCTATTTCGAACATGCTTCCCTGGGCGAGAACATTTTGTGGATTTCTGTCTCATATCTCTGTGCTATTTCTGTACCCTCAGATCTACTACTTTTATTTTCATGGATTGCACCCATAATATCACTCCCTTAATTTTCTCATTATTATTAAAAGGAGAGTAAAGGGCATGTCAACTGTTTCAGCTAAATGGTGTTTTCTGCTTTTGAGCTTCAATGGAAATAGTCATGCAAAAAGAGATCCTGTCTTGGTTCAGTGTAAATATCTTCCAGGCCTTGCTTGAAAATTTCATTGTTTTATTCTGCATAGCCCATAAAAACAAAGTTACCCAAGTGCAATCTTTTTGCATGAGAAAGAAAATGATTCTCCACTCCAAGTCACACTTTTGAGTGAATGGATAAAGAGGAGGAAAAAAAGTTTCAACATGTTTTGAATGAGATTTCTCTTACGGCAAATCATAGGTTGTTTTGTTTAAGCCTTGTGACTCTTAAGATATTACTCAGTATAGAAACCCAACCACACCTACTGGTTCTATCTGAATAGGGTAGTAACATGAAAATACATTAACAATTTTATCTCTTTATCTATTAGCAGTGCCCCAGGAAGCTAAACTAACACTCGATCTTTTTTTATTTATTATTATCATTCTTGAAACAATCCCTTTGCAATAAAAATAATTCAATTTGAAAGTAGTTTATTGAAGTGTAAAGGCAAAAGCCTTCAATGTTTCCTGCCTTTCTCCAGTGCAGACAGCATCTGGAGGAAAACAGAACCGGTGATCAGCAAGGACCAAACAAACATGGTGATCTGTAAATTCCTGTGCTGCAAAGTGAAAATAGCACAAATTGAAAACAGAATCAAATCATCAAAATCAGGTATGTACAAAAGGCAGGTTGCATGAAGAATATGCAAGGAGAAATGTTCCAGTGAAACAAGCAGGATTCAAGGGAAATCTTAATGCCACAGAAAAATCAGTAGACAGCATATACTGACATTCTAAATAGAGGGTTGCTATATATATATTGAGTTTAGGTACTCCTACTACAAATATAGAATAACTTTGAAAGAAAAAAGATCCACACTATAGCCAAACAGAAATAAATAACTGCACAAACTTCTCATTCTGAAAACAGAATCCACCTAAGCACGAACACATCTTAGGAGTGCTTTTTTTTTTTTCTCTCCTAAGAAGTCCCTACAATTCCAGACAGAACAGGTCAAGAAACCGAAGCCGTGTATCAACACCCGGGTGCTACAGCAGGAGGCAACGCGCTGGGTGGGCTTGCCCAGACGACCCCTCCGAGCACCTTCCCCTTGAGTACCTCTGCATTTCAGCTCACGAGCTTCCCAAACCCTGGGGCTCCAGGACCTGACACCGGCTCCATCCACTTGTTGAGAGACAAGCTGGATCCTGCCCTAATTGGGGGGGTGTTTATTTGCATGTTGATTGGCTGGGCAGCTGTGAGACCTGGGCGATCTGGTTGGCCAGGAGCTGGGGGTGCTTGAACCTGCTGGTGACCCTCAGCGATGACATGAAAATAAAGTGAATTAAGCAGTGGGGATAGGAAAAGACTGATGTTATATGGATTGTGAAAAAAAACTTTAAAAAAGAAAAATCTTAAAATCAATTATGATATGTATTTCCACCTCTAAAGCTTACTGTTTAAACAAGAAACAGGGGAAAGCCCCAAAAATACTTAATGAAAAATACTTATTTGCTGGGTTAATGTTTGAAATAATTATTGGGAGTAAAATCTACTGAATTAAGGTTTCTTAGAAACAATTTAAAAATTCGACTGGACATGTGTATCATGAATAGAATAAGGAACATGAATGCATGTTTCAAGTTCATTCTAAAAATGTTGCTGCTTTATTAATAAGTGGGAGAATATCTTGGCTTTTTTTGTCATGATTACCTAACAAATTCAGGGACTGAAAACCAAAAAGGCAAATAATAATAGCCATAAAGTCAATTAGTTGGACACAAAATCAAAATAAGCCATAAAAGCCGAATACAGACAACATCCCCAAAGCACAAGAACATCCATTTCTGATAAGCAGAAAATCGAGCAGTGTGGCTGGGGCCAGCCAGGCTGAATGGGGAGCTCCTGAGTGAGCTTGGACGGGAAAAGGACATGCACAGGAGGTGGAAGCGAGGTTAGGATATCCACGGGAATACAGGAACGTTGCTTGTGCATGCAGGGATGGAGTCAGGAAAGCCAAAGTGCAACCAGAGGTCAAAATGGGAAAGGATGTGAGGGGCACGAGGAGGGTTTCCATAGGTACGTCGGCAGCGAGAGGAAGCCCACAGACCCGCTGCTGCCGGAGCAGTGACCTGGCGGTGAAGCACCCAGAAGTGGCTGAGGTGCTCAGGGACTTCTCTGCCTATTTGCAAAGCCTGCCGAGGCCCTGCCCCTTTGGCCAAATCTGGGAGAAGGAAGCACCACCACGGCAGATGGAGATCAGGAGATCCCTTTGGCAGCCAGGACGTGTTCATGAGCACAGGACAGGATGGTGCTGAGGAGGTGGTGGGTATCACCATGTGGCTGCTGACTCACTTCCGTGCAGGGCCAGCACGATGCAGGCGGTCAAACTCTGCAGCAGGGATCCAAAGAAGCTGTGGGCCTCCAGCCTTGGAGATATTCAAAGCTTTAGCTGAGAAATCTCACCTAGCCTTGAAGTAAGCTCTGCTTTTAGTAGAGAGTTGTATCAGATGACTTTCAAAGGTCCCACCCAACCTAAACTATTGCACAGTTTTAATTATTAACTAATTAATAATTGATCAGAGGCCCCTTTGATAACATCTCTACGATGTCAGCGTTAATTTTTGTCCGGGTTTCAAAAATATTTTTAGTGCTTATATGCCATAAAAGAAGGAAGAAATAAGATAAGAGTCTATCATAAAAAAATTACATAGGCAATAGCAGGATAAAACCAATTGGACCTAATCTCTCAGCAGCCACAGCATGATCACGCAGTACTCATCACTTTTTCAAGTGATCACGCAGTTGTCTTCACTTGAACCAAAAAGGTATTTCCAACAGGAAAAGGTATTTCCAACAGGAGATACCTTCAAGAGTTTTCTCCATTTCTAACCTGAGTGCTACTGATATTACCTGTTTATCCTACTCAGCAGTTGTTACCTGGAAGTAAATATTATGGCATGATTCAGCTTTAAAGTTAACAGATATAATAAAGATGCCACAGTAAGACATTCACTTGTAATTCCTGACTTGTTTCATCATCAAGTTCAGGATTGCAAGTCCGGGACCAGAAGCCGCAAACCCCAGTGGCTAGCAGTATAGTCGTAAATGGAATTATTTCTTAGATCTTCTGGTGACCCCTGCTTTTATATCCCCCCTTCTTGCAAAGATGATAAGTAGGTGCGTGGCTGTCGCCGGTGCTGCCGCTAGTCCGTGGTGCTGCTGCTCCTGATGTCGCACTGAGCCTCTTGATCTTCAGCAGCTGTCACCCATCCCGGTGGTCAGGGGCTTACTGCCACGGCTTAGTCGCTGCAAAGACAACCTGGCGTCAGAAACGTGACACCAGACCATGAGACATGTCACCAACCACCTCTCGCTCGTCAGCCCTTCCTCTCGCACGCAGAGGGCTTAGCCTCGTCTTCAGATGTGCTGTTTGCTCCCGCAGGCTGAGATTTGGTATTCGCCCGTAACAGATGCGCAGTAGAGTCACCAGACGTCCAAGCCCTACCTCGACAAGACCGGTTTTGGAAATGTAAGGTGCAGCTCAATCGCTGTGCTTTTTCCACGTTTACCCTGTGCTGCCGCTGCCAAAAGGCATCGTTGGGCACCAAACGCCAACGACAGGCTTTACAGCGCGGGCCCTTGCGCTGAAGAAGTCTCACAGAGGCCAACTATTCCGGCCACACAGGAAAAGAACTGCAACAACTTTTTGACCAAACCTCAACTAAATAGAAACACCAAAAAGGATACCAATCAAAGGTGTTAAAAGGCCTAATTAAAGTGAGTATTGCCGTGGAAGGGGAAACCATTTTGTAATTGCCAATTATTCTTAAACACCAAATTGCTGGTTCTTGACATGTTATTTTTCCTATTTGAGGACTAATGCACAGACTTTTTTTTTCTTATTTTCCAGAATAAGTATCACCCTGAGGGTGAAAGTAAAAGCTGCATTGAACACGCTGTCAGGGAGCAGAGACAGCATATCTGCAATCCATGCACAGCGCTCGGACTTACCCTGCATGTACCTACAATCCAAGCTGAGGATCACTGGGATCATGGGACAAAACTGCCTCTTGTTCCTCTCACATAAAACAATATCCATGAGACAGTAACAAACCTTTTCCTCAGCAGCTCTGACTCATCTTTGTGTTTCCCCATGGACCCTCACGGGGCAGTTGGATTTCTGGTAGTCTTTTGGAGAGTTTTGATCTTCTACACATGCTTATTGCAGGAACTTGCAGTCACCCATGTCTCATTTAAGTTGGTCTTCTTGTCGGTAGGCTTGGGCTCTGGGCCAAGGCACTTTGGATTTCTTCATATGGTTTTTCTCCTAAATCCTCCTAGGCAGCTTCAAAGGGGGAAAATCCAGAGTTTGCAGGCCCAAAGCTTTCTGGGGGGTTGTTCTGAAAGACGTGCAACAACACAATAGCTCAGACTCGTTTAAAACACCAAAAAAACCCCTCAAACAGTGAAGTAAGTCTTGCAGATGGCTGCAAGTATTCTTTCATCCTGGTCTAAATGTTGCTGCAGTCTAAGCGGTTATGGTCACCTGTGAGGAGATGGATGAGACTGTCATCCTTGGGGTCAGTGCTCGCCTTTCTGCTGCTAGCTCTAACATCTTTAAATCGGGTCTCTGCTGCTTGATGGAGGGATGGTTGATGAGGGCAGGACCGGTAGTGCCTTATCCTATTTAAGAGCTGGCAGATCCTTGCTGAGGCAGGTTGTCATCATGAGGAGCAGGAGCGACGTCCTACAGCTTTGCCAGAAGGTCCGGCAGCACTGCGGCAGCTGCCGGAGAAGGAAATTTCCTCGCCCAGGCTGCTCGCTCACAGGGTTTGCAACGGGACCTGTTTCTGCCCCGGAGGAGGCGGTGGCAAGATCAGTCACTCAGTTTTGCCTGGAGACTTGGGGGGGATCTAAAGTCTGCTTCTCCGTTAGCATTTTAAGTATTTGAAGATAAGGAAAAATAGCAGATGCAAACAAATAAGCACACTGTATTGCCTGAGGTTTTTAGAGTTGTTTCTATTGATTTAATAAGTTGCTGCTTGGTCAGCTGTTATTATAACTGATGAGCTAGTTTCATCTTTCAGGTGTACTTTTATTTTTAAGGAAGGAATATGCAGCGTAGATAACATTACTGGAGATCCGTTTGGGCAATTATCATAACTCTTTGATACTCTTTGGTACTGGGGATGTCTGCCCCTGCCAGAACGAATGTATCACCTGGTACAAAATGCACGTAGTTGGGTCTACTGCTAGTAAGAAAAAATTGTCAGTAGGAAAAGGATTGGGCTCTTGCTTCCTCTTCAGATAAACATATATATATTGCACCTTCTAGTGAAAAAGGAAAAGGAAGAAATGTTCTAAAATGTGTCCAATATAAGCCTTAGAAGAACCTGTCAGCTATTATCCACAGTCAGCAGGACCACTACCATGTCTCCTTCCTTAAACATCAAACCTGTTTCACGAAAAGCTCCGGGCACAAAAAGCCAGAGATCCTTTCAGGCTGCAGCAACCCTGCCTGAGACACTGCGGATTCGCTTTTTTCCCCACGATTTCACTGCCTGTCCTCATACTTTACAGCTCCCTGTCCCCAGTCAGACCTTCAGTCTGAAGCTGTAGCCCAGAAGCTATAGAAGTCTTTCAGGCACAGTGATTTTTTTCCCCCCTTTCGGGGGCCCCAAGGAGTTATTCTCCCATGTGGAGGAGCCCCATATTGGACCCAATCTCCATCCATGTGTATTTGCACAAATTCTCCACCACTGGAGCATTTCACAGTGCCAAATATTTGGTGGTCACACTTTAGAATCCCATTTCCATTCAGTTTTGTGCTTGCGCTGCACTTGTACAAAATTCAGAGCGCGAGCTGTTAAGATAGTCATTGTTTGAACTGAAATACAGAATATGCTTTTTTAAACTTGTGAATAAAATCAAGAGGTTTCCTGCAGGTGCACTGAAATCCACATGGCCAAACTCAAGGTGAGATCCCTGTCACATTTCAAATTTGTGTTAAAACCATTTCTTAATTAAAAACTCATTTTCTATTATAATCTATGCATGTTTTTCTTACATGAAATACTGGCGATTTTGGGGTGTCGTTTGTTTGTTTGTAAGGAAGAAAAATCTTTTGAGCATAAATAATGCCCAAATAATTCCAGTCTGAAGACAGAAGAAAAAAGGCCTCTGGTATTGTAACTGCTCCAGTCTTTTGATTCACCAGCTGTGATCAACAATTCATTCGTGTCCATTGGGAAAAATGTAGTTGGAAAATTCTACACGTTCTTTACCTTTGGTTCATAATAAAGTAAGCCCTGGCCTCACATGCTCTTGAAAATAACATGAAGTCTCTGGCAAAAAAAGAATTACCAGGAGCCATGGAGGGTGACCTCTGCTGAAAAACTGAGATCTGCAATTAGTTTCACTGTAATAACACTGGTAAATGATATAGTGGAGAAAAAAACCTCAGGTTTTTCTGTATGTTAACACCACCTTAAGTGGGACATCATCACTAGAAGACTAAGCATACAGCTTCCTCAGTATAATTATCAAGTGGGGGTCAGGATTCCTTCTAAAGCATATCTATTTATGCTTAAACGCAGTTGAACATATGCTCATTTGCAAGAAAAAAATGTTAAATAACAAATTAGGGTGCAAACACAGTGAACATTTGATGCAACAAATGCTTGTTAGTAAGCGAGGACTGTAAGGTGGAAATGTTCTTCTGGCAGATCAGTGCCTGGCAGTAAAGTCAGACCTTCTGCAAAGCAACATCAAAGTAATTCAGCTCGTTAGGGTGTGGTTTAGTGAGGACACTCTGCTATATCAGTGGAAATTAAAAGAGTGAATAACTGATACGGATGTCCTATTGATTACACTACAACCATATGGTAAAGTGTGATCAAGTATAAAGAATGCGCTTCATAGACTGATTTTAGAAACAATATGTTTTCACAAAGATGATATTTGCTTTCCTCCCTTTGAAATTAAAAAAACAAAAACATAATAGATAAGTGAATTGAAACTTGAATGTAAAAAAATACTGGAGGTCCCGAATAAGTCGTGTTCAGAGTAAGGCTGTCCAGTGTAAGAGCTCATGTAAATATTTTTGTACTTTAGGTATATGAATAACGTATGCAAGTTGTTATTAATGGAGGCGTGCAAAACCATCTAGTTTCCTAATTTCCTAACACTTCCAGAAAGCAGTAGTATAAACACATTAATTTAAAATAATCACATCCACCTTCAAAGTGGTATAAACTATCCTATTTAAAAAATAAAAACATTGTCCCTGAGCGGCAGTCTGGAATTCTTTTGGCTTGGCTTCCCGTTGGGCTCAGGATCCTTCCTTCGTTAAGTGACCAGCTACTTTCAAACACTTCGCTTCAAGATGAAAAATCTCCCCCTTGACAGAAAATCCTAAAACACAGCAAAAAGCCAGGATAATCCCATAATGAGTAGAGCTAATTATGAAGTAAAAAGCTACTTGATATAAGCAAGGCGTGAGAATCCACATACGAGTGAATTTTGTTTATCCTTACTCCCATATGTCTTACTTAAAAGACAGAAAGTTAGTGTTATTTTCATATTATGGTACTTAACAAATAAGAAAACTACAATAACTGCAGCTTTTTAATGAGGAGAGAGCTCAGAGTCTGGTGCTGAAGAACAACATAGGACTTTATCAGTACTACATAGTATTTTCTTTAATTAGAGAAAACACCCAGTCAGGCACTTCATGAAACAGTGAACGTTTTATCAGAAAATGAGTAGAATTTGGTTCTCTCTTGTCACTATGAGCCAGATCATGTTTTTAGACACACAGTTTGACCTTTCTGTAGAAGAGTGCTGGTCAGCCCATGCCCAGGAATGTCTTGTTGCCCTGAGGACATCAGAAGGCAACCTGCAAAATGACTGCAACACATATATGTGAATTAGTAATATTGTTATATTTTTATATATCATTCACATTAAGAAGAGTGAATATTGATTGTAAACTACTTCAGCGTCACTGAAACGACATCTGGGTCTTGTGTGGTTTCTTCTCCTGAAGTATCATGAGATCTTTAAATATCTTTTCAGCTTAGTTTCATATTTAAAAATACTGGTACCAGTTATCCACTGATATTAGTGGAGATGCCCATATAGCAAAATACTGACTCATAATCCTGACCTGACTGTAATCACCATGATTTGGACATCTTGTAATCATGTACTTATTTTATGATTCCAAAAATCAATATAAAAGAATAATAAAAACAAGCATGACTCATTTTATTGGCATGTTCTCAAAAAGAAGCTTACCCAGTATTTTTAAATAGTTGCTATTTTATGTTTTTATTTCCTGGAGATATTTAGAGAAATAATTAGAACTAGGAAGATGCAAAGGTACTTTTATTAATAATGCAAGAATTTGTGACATCCAACAATTTGTACACAGTTACTCAAAGCATCCAAATGATCCTAAAATGCTCTACAGGTTTAATATGAATATTATTTTCTTGGAAGCTTTAATAGTCTGGATTTTCAGTCAATAAAACTCTCTCAAATTATTATTTTAAACTCGGATAAAAAGCTACAGAAAGTGCAAACTCTGCTTGGAACTAAACTTTTATTTTTCGTCTCCCTTCAGTGTGTATACTTCTGCACATTTGTGTTTGTAGCATACATGCTTTCCATTAGACTATATTCTTTATTCCAGTCACTGAAATAATGATCTTTTGATCATGAAGGTTATAGTCTTTTAGCCATCCCGAATGCTTAGCTACCACCTTCATTGCAAATTCCGATCACCCACAAATCCACATTATCTACCGAGGGTTTCCAGCCCGGCACATGGGAAATTCTACTGAATAATACTAGATACTATTACAAAAGGGGAGGGGAAAAAAGCAACTAAAACTTGACTTTGGGATTACTAGCTTTTAAAACACAGCTAGTAGTTTTGAGCATTTTTGCCTATGTAACTTTTGTGAATTTTTACTGTTTCATCAGTAACTTGCAAGGTTTGGCACGAGCTGATAAAACGCTAGGCGAGTCCAGGAGGAAATCACTTCAGTGAATTTTTGAATGCTGCAGAACTGCTGCACTAGCTGTAAAGAAACTTTTTGCATTAAACGATTCTTCTTGCGTCCTGTCCCTACAAATTGCTGTACAGCGGCCAGAGTCCATTTTGCCGGGCTTTGGGCGTCCGCAGGGAAGCGCCCACACAAAACCACACAGGAACCCTGGCCTAGAAAAGCAGTAATCTGAAGAATGTCTTTCTGCTTGTAACCTGACCCTTAATCCCTTATTATTTCTCAAACATAAAAAGGGACAATACATCACATCTTTGTTCCTGTTTTTTAGGACTGTTCTGCAATCTTCAATTCATATTTGCTTGTACACTATTTATTTAAAAATAAAGCATGATTATCCATAATTGCTTCTCACCTAATTTCATTCTCTGTTTATTAATGATGCAGGCTGACATCCGTGGCAACCAGAGACTAAGTTAGCCTCAAAACCTACGTGTTACATGAAGTTTTCTCGTTATTCCCCACCTTGACTTCGAGGGATGCAATGGGTTCGGTCTGCCGCGCTCCCCTCCGGCCTTCGCTTTGGCTCCCGGGAACATACCACTGCCTCGCAAATATATCCCAAGACATTTCCCACGCGTGGAAGCTAAAGCAGGAATAGGGGCCCAAATATGAATTTCACTCAATTTTTTTTTTTACAATTTAATTTTAATATCTGGAATTTACACCAAGCAGAATAAAATATGCTGTCAAGTGGCAAAAATAACCATTTTTTGTGGGCAAAGTGTGGGTCCCCACTCACTCCCGTTGATAACTTCACATGGTGCTTTCCATACACCGATTTGCACTTTAAAGAGAAGGTGCTAGCACCATCCCAGAGACGAGGAGAGGCAGAGGTGCAAAAGCCGAGCGACTTTTCCTAGCTGATCCCGGCTGAGACCTGGCTCTCCCGAATCCAGCCCCCACCCCGCCGCTTGGGCCAGGCGGCTATCTTACTATTTTCCTTCTTGCAAAACATATCTTTACTCCTATTTGCAGGCTAAAGCGAAGTGACGAGCTCTTGCCTGCACGAAACCCAGGGGCGGGGGTAGTTAATAAATCTGCGGTGCCATGCTGCTGCCTCTCGGATGAGAAACTAAAGATGACATGTCTCATTACTTTGTACCGTTTCTCGTATAACTTATGAATTTATATGGCACGTATTTCGAGTTGTAAATGAGATCCGCACCTGTATTTAACATAAGGCGTCCAAAGTTCCCAATAATGCTGTTAGTCTTTTACGTTCCGAGCTACAATAGATAACATTTAACGTGAAGGATGTCGTGCCGTAATGAACAGAAAAGCGGCTGAGGTTACGTACGCCGAGGCTGCGCCACGAGGCGCACCGAGAGGGAGCCGCGCCGGAGGCCAGGACGCCTGGGCTCTTCGCAGATACCCAGCTTTTTTCTGTTGTGCATCTGTGGGGCAAATACGCACTTAAGGTAAAACACTACAATAAAATTGTTTCAATACTCCTACAATAAATTATAAGAGCTCTGTTTAGGCAAAATAATATCTGCTCTTCGCTCCTTTAAAGCCTCGGTTAATCCACGCCGATTAATCTAGCAAAAACATGGAGATATGACATATATTAGTAAATATGAACACAACGTCTCCATCCAGAGCAACTTTTAACCAGATTCAGAGGTTGGAACTATGAAAAAATGTCAAGTTTGAGGATTGTCCCCGGTTCCCACCTGATGCAGCTTTGCAACCAGGACAAATATCTTCCTCCTGCTGCTGGCGGCACTAACCTGAGCTCGGCCGCCCCGAGCGCCAGGAGCTTGGTCTTCTCCTTTTGGATGCACCCACCTGCTGCAGCATCTGGGACGCACCGCAGGACCAAACACCATCTCTCCGTGCGGGGACTGGCACTGCAGGGAGCCTCGAGCCTCGCTGGCTTTCCGGGCTGCAGCGGCCACAGGTAGCAATTTGCACTCATAAATCAGAACTAAAATTCCACCTTTTAATTTCTGCAAAAACACCGGGGGTAAATTCTTCTCTAATATAGAGAAACGCAAGGGCTGACCTTGCACGTTGAGATTCCCCGTTGGGAAGCTGCTCTTTACAGGCACAGGTCCTGTGCCCGTGATTTCGCTTTTCTCCATGCCCCACGCTGATACTATTTATTTCCCATGCCATGCAATGTGTGTTTAAAAGGTCAGCCGAGAGTGAAGCTTCCCGAGTGTGACTTCTTTTCCAGTGCTGCTTTCAATATTTATCAGTCCTCGATAAAGGCATTGCCCAAACCTTCCCTGGTGCTAACCTTTCCCCAAGCGCACAGCAGTCAAGAGTTTTGTGGGTTTGGGGATTTCATTGCAAACATTTAGCTCCGTCTATAATATATTCTAAGTATTTCCCAGAGACAGCAGCACTGTGCCTTTCCACCATGCCTCCGTGGTACGGAGATAAGCGTTCTACAGAGAAGTGAACTACAAAGGCAATATTAAAGGATTTCTCTAAATCCACGCAGCAAATCAGTATCAGCGTCTGGGACCAAGGCAGGAGTCCCCGGTTGCCAGCTCCTCACTTACTCAACCAGCTCAATAACGAGTGCTCAGCTATGCTTTTTTACATAATTCTGGAAAAAAAAAAAAAAAGATCAGCTGTAACTTGTGGCTTGCCTCGCTCTAACTTCTGATCACAGTTTTCAACACCGACGGTGATGATTTGGTTAACAGGCGACATTTCGCAGGATCTGCAGAAGATGGATGCTCAGAAACGTGTACCAAGTCACCAGCTAAAGCCCTAGTCACCCCCCAAAATATAGTTATACTTAAAAGTGTTGACCTCTGCTCTTAGTTTTATATTGTCAGCCCATGACCTTACTCTTCATTACAATGAACTGTGGGAATCACCCGGCAGCCTCACATCCAATCTGTGTGCATTACTTTGAATATATTTTTGATATTCTCTGTCATGCTCCAAAAAGAGGCCAACAGCCAGGTTAGTTCCTGAAGATACAACGCACCTCTTGAGTTCATCATGAAAATGGAACAACGAGCCCTTCCGTAACCTTATTTCTAGTAGTACGGCTTCCCCTTTGCTGACCTTCCTGAGCCTGTATTTAATCTATTTTAGCACTTTTCTCAAACAGAAGTTTTTTCTTTACAAACCAACTTGTTTTTGATGTGGGCTCAGAAGACTAATTAATAGCCTCCTCCGGGAAGCTTGGTTTAATGTTTTGGATGTACCCTCTCCCTCAAACATAATAAATTGCGGTCTTCTATCATTGCTTTGCCATTTGTGTAGCCAGGTTATGGGTTCTGGAAGAGACAGTAAACTTTACCTTTTTTTTTTTTGATTATGCCCTAGGGGAAAAATCTTTAAGACCCTGCACTCAGCTCCCACTTCCCTGCTCGAGAAGTGTTGCAGAAGTACCTGTTCTTTGCAGTTCCATTTTTTAAAGATGTTTTCTGGGGTCCTTATTCAAAAAAGGAATGGAAACTTTGGTTCATATTTTTCAAAAACATCTTATTTGGGCCACTCAGCTTAGAAGTGATGAGGACCTCTCGTGATTTCAGAGCTAAATTTTAATGAGCTGGGAATTAAATGAAAATTAGCCACCAGCATTGCATAGGCCACCGGTCGGCTTTCACTCACCGGTCACTCAACTAGAAGAAAAGGTCAAAGACATAAATATTATTAGCTTCTCCTTGAACCATGCAGCCTCCTGCCAAAACATACAACACTTGTTTACCCCCAAAACCTGAACCTGTTTATCTACAATTCCCCATTACAACCATGGCACCGTTTTAAGTTTACATTACAGTGTTTTAATTTTTTTTCTATAAGCAAGTCCCTGTGCTCACGCTGGTGACCCTGCCTGACCTGTAGAGCTCCTCTACTCTTTGGAGCATCTCCAGCCTCCATCGGCAACGACTCCAGCATCTCCCTCTTCCCGAATTCAGCAAATCACAGGATACAAATGGGGCTGTCTCCCCTATGTACCCAAAGTCTGTCCTTCCAGACTCTTCGCAGCATGTTGTTTAATCAGTGACTGTCATCCCAACTTTAAGTTTATGTTCCCAGGGTTGAACTTTTCTCTATTGATTTATGCTCTGGGCACTTTCATCCACTAGATTTAAGGGGGGGTTTTGCTGATGTTTACGTTGCAATAAACTATGGCTATAAAGATAAAAATTTCTAAATTAATGCTGTGGTTGATTTAGCAGGGGCCTGATCCTCTGGAGTCAATACGAATCTGGGAAGATTTCCAGTGGCCTCCTCGTACATCAGATCACAAGTCTGGATGTGGGTTTTTTCCCCCCATCTGACGGAAATTTCACTTTACAAATGTAGAGTGCAGCTTAAACTCAGCAGTTGCATTCCAGATAACCACTGAATTTACACCTCTATCAAGCGCATTCTCCACCTGGGAGTGGCGGTTCCCTAGCAATGCACAAGGACCCGAATCAAAGTCCATTAAAGCGACCAGGAACCGACTGCGGCAGGTTTTGGATGTTGCCTAAATGAACAATGGACCTGTCCGACAGGTCACGATATTCAGACAAAACTAAACAAAACCACCCAGACTCCATCAGAACCAATATTCTTCAAGCACAATTACAAACGCCAGCAAGCTCAAACAGTCAGAATATTTCAAACACAAGAAAAAGCAAAATGTCCAAACCCTTTTTTTTTTTTTTTTTTTTTTTTAGAAAATAAAAGCGCAGATATAATTTCGTACTGTTCAGGCACATGTATAACAAATGTCTTAAACCTTTGTTACATGATTTATTCATCTCACAAAACTCTCATAACACTGACAAATATACACGGGGGCTCGGCATCAACTGATGCCGAGGGATTAATGCCACGCTGAGTGAAATATTCACTTATTCGGACATCAGACGTGTGTGTCTGCTACGAGTCCCTGGGCCCATGAATCTGCTTTCTGAGCTTCTGTGAGCTTAGGCTAGGAAAAAATGCACTGACTTTTAAGACAGTCACTGTAAAAATTAATACAACTATTTTTGCAGGAAATATGAATAATGGGAGTAATTTCATCAGATATGGTAACTCTTTCGTATGGCTACTGACATTGCTTTGAAGAAACATAGAAGATATCTGAAGTTAAGATTGCCTTTACTATTACTTACTTGTAAATAAACACATACAACCAAATCACTTTTTTGAACACTGACTACTTACTATCACCTGCAAAAAATGCTGACCATGTCACAGAAATATAAGATTCTTTAAATGTTATTTATCATGCTCACACAGCACCTGATAAATTCATAAGTTAGTTCTCCTAAGCAGTATAGAGCCAGGTGATAGCCAGGTCAAGAGATACCAAAGTTGCATTGCATCAGAGCTGCACAGCTAGTTCGGGAATTTCTGAATATTTGAGTTCTGTTTACTTACTACAAGGAGCTGCAAAATCAAGAACCAGAACCTAGTCCAAAAGGCAAACAACTTTTCATTAGAGAGCTTTAGGATTCCAGCTTTTTTTCTCAGACAGCTCTTTATTCCCAGGAGTGCAGTGTCCCTATGGGGGCTCTCTCCACCCAGCCCAGCCCTGAGCTGGGAAACTCTGAAAACCGCTTTGTGGGGAACCATAAGTCCAAGATGTTCTTATGCCCTGATGTAACTATGAAGAGAGATGGGCAAGTGTGCAGAAGTCAACCCACTCAAAGCGCATTACTCATAGGTGCTGAAGACCAGCCAGCAGTGAAAGTAAGAAACAGAAATTCTGTGCTTTAACAGCTTAACAATGCTCATTCTTCTAACTTTTACCCACACGTGCCCATGCAAGCGCGCACATCACCTGCTTTGTATTTGCATATTTATATTTGCATATTTGTATTCCTTCAAAGACCGATGTATTATGCAGGACTGTGGATACTGGACAAAACTTAATAAAAATCAGAAGGTCATTGAATCCATTCTCCTGATACTGCAGTGAGGTTCTTCTGGGGGGGGGGGGGGGGGAGGTTGGATCTAAAACAGACTTGAAAAAAAATCTTTATATTTCTAGTTTTAACCAGTCCCAGCAGTCAAGGACCTGCAAATACACAGATGTTGCTTTCATTGACTTGCTAGCAGTCAATTTGGATTTTGCATTTTTCTTTTCTCTCCACAATACGGTCACTCAAGTTTTACCGTTACCTCATTATTTTCGATGCAGTTGGCATAACTTCTGGCTTTAGAGCTGCACGTCACAGGAAAAGCAAAGTAACTGCAATTTTCCTGAGGTTCTCCATTCACATTCTTCAATTTTTCTACAACTGTTACTTTCAGTGATGACAAGCGGAGTGTAACAAAGATTATGAATTCTGTTTTAGTTTACATTGGGAATAATCCAATGTAGTAAGAGAAGAAAAGTCAACGGACTGTCTGATCTTCATTCAAAAGGATTACACATTCACACGCACCCAGTGATTACATCTACACTTACTGGCAACAGAAGCTAAGTTTGGGAACTTTAAGCCCTTTGCTGGGGAAACCGCCTCTATTCCTTCCTTTAATACTTTATTCCTTTATTGATCACTCTTTCTCTGTTCCTTCCTTAGGGAAGTAAATTATTCAGATTACAGAACATGTAGTATCTTTTATTAGAACTGATACAGAGAGACAAAATTTCTCATCATAGACAACCTTCATGTGCCTGAGAGCATGTTTCTTCTCACCATAATACCAGCCAGATTGAAGATATTATTTTTCCCTACAAAATTTACATGAACCGAAGTACATAAAACGTAATGTGTTTTAGCAGAACAAGATTCAAAAGATTGCTCATAGCTCTAACCCTACTTCTATTAGCAGAAAGCACTGTCAGAAAAAAGTGTTTCCTTCTTATTATTTTCAGAAAGCTCCTCTATGCCCCAAAAATGTATTATTAAGCTGCAAAGTGTGTTTTCTTAAGATGAAAACAATGTTAAACAGATTTTTTGCAGCAACTTCCAAGTGATTTAATTATTTTCATCCACAAAACAATCATTAAAAAATAAGTTTGCGGATGTTGTTTTCCAATTAAAAGTAGACTTTTTTCAGCAGAAAGTTTATGAAGATGAAACATCTTCAGCAGTTACATCACTATCTTAACTGTTCAGAATTTTATTCTTTTCCATCAGGGCCTATCACGCTGTCATCTGAATATCCAGAGCTGTCAGTGATGCATATCATCATAGCTTAGTATTTTGATATTCATAATAATTCAATCCCTCGTTTGATTTAATTCTTACGTAATTCTTAAATCTCTTCACGAAAGCAAGGAAATACTCTATTTAAAGGATCACTGCATATGTTTAAAAAAAAAGTTACTAGTATCTGGACACCTACTAACACATATTACTCATAATATCTCATAATATCCTTATGAGATTGGTAGGAAAATGCTGTTGTTTTCCTAAGACAGGGGATTCGGAACGGAAGCTGAGTTCCAGGTAAATTTAATTGATTTTAAACATCTAAATGTTTAGATGACACCACGACCCGAGGCTCCCGGGAAGATTCAGGGGTGCGCTAGACCTCTCCCCAGGCCCGTTCCGCTCTGCCCGAGACACCAACTGCTCAAGATGACCTTCCCTTCCCATATGCTCCTGGGGCACCTCGCGTCAGCCGGACAAGTCTGCACCCACGTGATTCACAACGGGAAGGGGACGACACGGACACTTTGTCAGAGGAAAACTGCCAGGTGCCTTCCATATCCCAGACAAGACCTACAACCAGTGGTGGACCTACAACTGTCCTTCCTTATTTGTTACTAAAACGTCCTGTCAAACTTCATGATCATTATTATGAAAGTAGGGTATGTTTTAAAGCCCAGAAGAAATGATTTTCTTCTCTAGGGTTTTACCACATCTCTATTACTCTGGCAGTAGTAATTCGGGTGGAAGGCTGCTCTTCTCCAAGGTCATACGCGTTGTGCCGTAATGGCAAGACATAACATAACACCCCTCGTTAGAGGGTGCAAAATCTGGGGAGGGGCTGAGCAGCAAGGAAGGGCTCCCCGACCCGGGAGAGCTGTCGGGAAGGTGCGTTCCCGTCCAAAAGACGGCAGCAGCCCCAGCGAGTGTCTTCCCCCTCGCTGCCTGCCTCCACGGCCAGCACAGCTGCAGCTCTGCCAGTCCAGATCCTGCATCTGCAGAGCCATATCCAACACTGCAGCACCTTTTTTTTTGTCCTTTTTTTGTTAATACCAGTGCTCAACTCCAAAGCTGTGCAGACCATCAGTGTTTTACAGCAGATAATTATTCTTTATAACTGACCTTTGAGACACCTTGCTTTCACGGGAACCGCACGAGTCTGATCCCTGCAGGCTCCCAGCAGCGTACTCCGACAAACCGCCACCGGCCTTTTCGCTTAACAACTACCTTCAGGACTGGTTTAAGCAGGATTTGGTAAAGGAAAAGCTCAAGGAATTTGCGTCTGCCCCTTTCATTCCACACGCAAGGACAGGAGTGGGTTTCAGGTGGGCAGAGGGTTGCATGCAGAAATCCAGCAGAAGAAGAGTTTTTGCCAGGGATTAAGAGGCCACTTGACAGCAGCATCACCGCAGACCTGGACACAGCGACAGCTTCATCCCTTTGCCTTCCCACAGGAACAAACCAGCGAGGTGAAAAGGGAGAAAACCAGAGTGTATATGGTCAAACACTCAGCCAGCGTTAAGTAACCCAAGAGCTTCGCCAGGCCAACATCAGTTCACGCTAGCTGAGAAGCTGGTTCGGTTCTTCATTTTTAGACTAGTTTAAAAAAGCCCTAAAGGCAGCGTGTAAAGCTCTCCAGAGGGTCCCAAGCATCCCTGAGCCACCACTCCGGCTCGGGGACACGGGCACTGCTGCACCACGAGGGTCAGAGACACACGACTGCCGCCAGCCCGGCCTCCGGCACGTAGCGCTCTAGGACACGTCGTTTATTTGGATGTCTATCTACAGTGACGACGTGCGCTTGCATACCTGACCTTCAAACCGCACTGTTTCCCCTTCTAAACGCAAGGGCTGCATGCTTTCAACTGCGTTGAAGACATGCTTTTTTGTTTGGGGGCTTGTTTGGGGTTTTTCGGGAACAATATCGCAAGTCGGCAAGGTTTGTTACAGATTAAACACATCCTGTGGGAAAGTGATTACTACAGATAACAAGGAGATTTGCAAACTTCATTATTGTTCAGAGTTTCTGGGCTTTTTAGCAGAAGAGCTGCTTTGCTGAGGATGTGGGCATGTAGGCGTCCTCTTTAACGAGCAACGCTGGACAAACCTAATTCTCCAAACCTTCCAGCTCTCCAGATGCTCAGCAAAGCAGCAGCCATCTGAGCTTTGGGAAACACTGAGCTCAAATTCTCGCGTGTTGTGCTGAAAAAAAATTACCCATTTGAAAACGATGTGTCTATGCGTGCCCCAGAGACACCGTATGCGAGTGGTTAGCATGACATTAGGCCTCCATGAGTTAATTAAAATAATAATAATGACAATAACTTTTCTGCTCCCCTTCCAGTCGTCTTCATTCAGGCAAATATGCTGAAATCACAAAAGATAGCAAAAGGTTTGCTTTAACCAGAAGATAGTATATGGATTCAGCATATTTTCTGCATAAAAATGATATTTGTATGGAAATGACCTTTTTTTTTTTTTAAACAGGCAGCTATATATCGCACAAAGGTTCACCGTAACATTTATGCAGAAGAGCCTGTGAAGTGCTTTCCCATAAGGTGCTTATTTTCTTTAGATGAAATAATAAGGCACAGCATAATCAAGAAGCTTAAAGGAAACACTCCGCTCAATATCATATATTCCAAACCCCCAGGTGCCTGTTTTCACTTCCTTTTCGTGTTTGTTTTCTGCCCTAAGGGAAGCAAAGGGCAGAAAAAGAGATGATCCACTCTCCCCCTTGCTTTGGGGCTTTTCCTTGAAGTGCAGCACAGTTAGGGTGTGTTATTCCAGCAAGTCCGAGGGCTAAGCCAGGTCCAACTTAAATCACCAGCAGAAAGCAAGAATAACCATCAGCAGCACAAAATCTACCCCCTTACCAACGTACAGCAGCTGCCTAAAGGTCTCCTTGACCCAAAGATGCTGCTATAGTCATAGAACACATAACCACTAAGTCATTTTTAGGCTCATTTTTATTATAAAATTACAGTTTTAGTTAATCATTGCACAACTACAAGATCAGTTTAATGTCAGCATTTAAGGAAATACTCTGATTCAACCCCATTGAAGCCAAGTGCTAAATTTGCCCTGATATGAACAGTTTCAAACTGAGAAATTCTTTGAGCTTAGCATGAATTAAGGTAATATTTTTGTTCTCATGATGAAGTGAAATTATTTAAAATTGATTATAACCTAAAAGACACACCATGAACTAGGAAAAAAACCCAACAACACTGAGTTAAGGTTCTTGATTTAGAGCCTAACATCCTAACCCTAAATGGCAGCCCCAACATCACTTAGTCAAAGTAATGAGACTTTAAATAACTTACTCTTAGGGCAGGAACATCATCCTTTTTCACCTCTGTTTAGAAGTAGCTAGGACATCACAGCAACCAGAAAAATTACTAGTGAGGATGTTTTATCATCAAAACACTGTGAATGCAACAGGAGAGACTCCCAAAGCACAACCCAGGCAGCAAGCAAACTCCCTGGCCTTTAAAACCAGCCCCTGAGTCATTTGGACACCGCTTCAACTCACAAACGTAGAACAGCTGTGGAACAGCTAATGACTCACTCGGAGTCCTCCGGAAGAGCAAAAACCTTCCAATCTTGTGCTCAACCATGACGCAACACTCCTCTCTGCGTATAAAAGACAATTTAAAGTATTTGTGCCAGTGTGATATTAATGAAAGAAGCTTTCTGGGGGGGCTTAAAGAAAAGGATACGTTGTTGAAATGTTTTTTCCCATAGTTGCATGACTATTTATGTAGAGAAATATAAATTTATATAAATGTATACATATATATAGATATACATTATAGGCATATACATACATACATATATACACACAGAGATATATACACATACACAGATTTGTATATACATATATATAACTATATATACACACAAACACACACACACTGCTTTCTTATTTTTTTAGCTAGACATAGTTATAAATTCTCCCTCCTCACAAAGAGCCAAGATGATCGGAGTTGCCCCTGCTGAACTCCTTATGGTTTTCTTTCTCTCCCGAACAAAATATAATACTCATTATTCCACAATTCTGGTTCCTGAGAAACTTGGCAACGTTTCTGAATGATTCAGATGTAGCAATTTCTCCTGCATTGCCTCAAGTAACTTATTCTGGGAGACGCGACGTGTTGCTGAGATTAAGAGTCCACAAGGCTAACGTGTCTGCGCGTGCCTCCGCCGACCTGCGTGGCAGACGTAGGCCTTCGTGCAGAGACCTTGTAACTCAACAACCAAAACGCCCGTATTTTCTAATAACGGTCCAAAGCAAGCCATGTACCTGCATCTCCCAGAACTTTTCGAAAGCTGATTTCTACATGTCGACGTGCCAGCATGTACACGTATAAATACATACACACACACAGTATATATGTATACCCTGCACATACTTATGGTATCGCTTCCATTATACACACGAGCTGCTCTGCTCCACCAGGAGCAGCGATGCAGGAGGCATTTGTCACTGCTTCGAGCCAACAGCAGCTAATCTCCGGTCGTTGCCAGCGGAGCATCTTTGCTCTATCCCTGACGCACAGCTGGTAGGGATCCACCCGATGGGGTTTTGGGCTGGGAAGGCTTTAACGGGCTGGGGCTGGGTTGTAGGGGCTGCCGAAGCGCGAGGCACGCAAGATGCCCCCGGCTAGCCTTGGGAGGCTGCGTACAGAGCCGATTTACCGGCCGGCTTTCCAGGCGGTGCATCGTACAGAATGAAGTCTCGAGGGGCAAAGCACCACTCCGCAGAGAAACCCAACAGAGACAACCATATTTTCAGCTGATCTCCGTTTCACGCCCGTGTTAAATGTGCAAACTCAGGCGTCAGACTTGCTGCCAGCCAAACGACTATCTGTGCAGGCAGGTAGGTAAAAGCAATACTTGGGACGCCAGCAAGCTGGAGGCTGGTTGAAAACTTGGGCCAAATGTAGGAGAAACGGGATGCTGTGAGATCTTTGTCTACCTGCTCTAAAAATAGAGGTTTCAAAGAGAATTCTGGGCTGCTCTTGACTTTTTCTCCCCTAGCCAGTTCCCGAGCTTCAGCTGCCAGTTTGCGTTGGGGTCGCCCCGGCCCAGCTCCCGCTCAACGCAGCTCCTGGTGAAGCCGACACCATCCCCATCCCTTCCCTCCACATCGCTGGCCGCAGGGTCACGGCCCGTCAGCGTGCACAGGGAGAGGACTTTTTTCTTTTATTTAGTTACATCGAGTCCTTACTTTGTTGGTTTAAAACTGAAGGGGAGAATTAAACACAGACTGAACGATGACCAAACCTTTGCCAAAATCAATGCCTTTGGTTACGCTCAGTGAAGGCTGCAGAACTAGGCACCGATAGCTATGACTTGCCCCTTTTTGAAGAACATACTAATATAAACTGGATCTAAAAAATATATATCTCTACTTGCCATATTTCTTTGATTGCAATACTATCCACTTTCCAAAGCAGCCAGGTTTTGGGGGTCACTGCAAGAAAACATAACAGAAGTGATGCCACAAGAAACAACACTCTCTAATTGCTTGCATTACATATCTTTTTCAGCAGCACTTTTATGGAGACTGACCAGACATGCCCTGGCACAGCAGCTTCAGCAACACCACCGAAACTCTGCACCAGTTTCCTAAAGTGCACTTCTAAAAAGTTCAGCTTCCCAGAAACACAAGCCCAGGACCAGCTGGCCATGTCTGACCCTGTAATCTTGCTACCGGGAGCTTCTGACGCCCGCCTTTGAGCCTCATCATCTTGGGCACGCTCCAAAACGAGAGGACAGAGCAGAGCGAACACGTTTCCCCTCTGCTCCCAAGCAGCAGGAGCAGCAACAGAGCAACCCCTATGCTCTGTTGACCACAGGTCCTCCGTTCTCCAAAGAAAAGGATAAACAGAATTGCATTTGAAAGTCTTATTAAAAAAGTATTCTTTGATGTGAATTTTCACATTGCAATGGTTTCCTCTTTCCAGTGATAATCCGAATAAAATCAAACCAAAACCAAACAACTACCAAACAAGCAAACCACAACTAGCTTTGATTTCCAAACCCAAAATCTCCCAAGTTCAATGACAGATTTTAGTTCAAGGATTGTCCAGATAATGCACATTTAAGAGACCAGAAATAAAACCAAAGGCTTACATAGCCTGACGGAAAACTCATCTCCATTTAGGACAGCTACTCTTGTGAGAGACTGATTTAATTTTGAGCAAATATGGTTAGAGAGACTATTAACAAATTCCTGTCTACAGCTCCTTAACAAATAAAATAGCTACTGCCTCCAAAAAGGCAAGGTAAAGGTGAACGAAACAAGAAAAAAACCAGTCTCACATAATCAATATACTAATGTCACTTTAACATTTGGGGCAAAGTCATTCACTGCACTTGCGATGGTCTCTGCAGGACGAAGACTCCCAACCCTTTTTGTTTGGATTACTGTTTTGAACAGAGGCCCCCGCCGGCAGCGGTGACAGGTCCCACTGCCAGCCGAAGTGACAGCGGTGCTGTCACAGGGGCAGCAAGTCTCAGGCCTACGCCAGCCACATAGCGATTTATCGCAGTTTAGGAACTCCTGCTCTAAATTACTCAAAATTGCAAAATCTGCAGAGCGACAAAGCGCCTCCCTCGCCTGCATCGTGCCAAACTGCCCCGCCGTGCGCCACGGCTAGGCTGTTCCTCTACAGGCAGCGGTACCTGGATTCCCCCACACGGAGAGCCTGGACCCGTGGTTAACCTAAAACGCTCCTCCCGAATTCACAGACTATAAGGATGTTCTTGAGAGATTTAGAAAATTCTCGTAGAAAAATAAGAATGTTTTAAAAAGTAAATGGACATTAAACTTTCAATATGTGATATATGACCAACATTTTATGTTGTGCTACACCCTCTGTTATTATCTGCTCTTATTAAGGCACCCAGCATCTTAGTATTGCATATACATTCTTCATAATGTCTAAAAACAGTCACACATTTAAGATGAAGATCCTTAACATTCAAAAACCCAAAGACTGATGCAGCATCCACAGAGATTACCCAATATGACAACCAGAAAGGGAATTCCCATAGCAATTCCGATGGCTCAATTCCTGTGAGCCTTCTCCCATCCTTTCTCCACAAAAACGAATGATCTGACACTGTTCAGCAAACCACCACAATATTGACCAATTTAACAGAGAAAATCCCACCACAGAGAAACCTTTCCAAACACTTTCCCAGTGACCAAAGATAAGGTACAATATTTCACCCCGATATCCTTCTAGTGAACACCACGTGTAGGAAAACTAGTTCAGGGCAGCAAATACTAAACAAAGCAAAAACAACAACAACAACAAAAAAAAACACAAAAAAAGAAACCACCACCCCCAGAACCTAAACCTAAATGTTTATTCATTGAAAATACAAGTACAGAATTTTAAAAGAGGTGGAAAACTATAAGGGTCAAACAAAAGAGATTTTAAAAAACTATAACAAACGCAATTGCCAGTTCCATGTTAATGTTTCTGCTTTTCAAGGAAAAGATAATATTAACAAGATATTTCCAATTCTTATATTAACAATCTTGCTGACTAATTAGCTGATGACATTAGATCTAAACTCCTGCCCTAATTTCCACTTTTCTTGAATCTGTGGAGACACACAGATGTTTATCTTCATGTAAATGCTCTTATTTTCAAACAAAAAGTGATAGTGATAGTTTGACCAATTTGTGGCTTGCGACAAAGGTCAACCAACAAAGTTATTAAATTGGTAACAAAGCAATTTTCTCTGTACGATTACTCATCATATTCTGAAATAGTCCTGTGGAGTGCTCGCTTCAAAATACTTGAGTCCACTGAATATATATTGTAATTTTCTGAGTAGATCAGACCTTGCTCTTCGTTCAGGTCTATGGACTAAAACTGGGGAATAATTTGATTCATGCAGAACTGAACTTGCTGGGTATTTCATCACTGGTTTCAACCGGAGCAGAATTAGGTTTTTGCACTGGGACTTGTTCCACCTGCACTGTGATAAATGGGCTTCTCCCACTAACCTGAGCAGGCTTGGAATCAGGGCTTAGTTATATTTGCCAGAATAACGTGGAACTTTTTCAAGAGATGGGAAAAAGATATATTTCCACTCCCATCAGATTCACGGAGAATTAAAAACAGCACTTTTTGGACAAAGAGCTGTTGTTAATATGAAATAGCTGTGAAAATGCACGTTGGGCAAATTTATTCTACATTTCTCCCATGGAAACTATTGTGTCATACTGTATAACCCCTACACAAATTCACTGTGGAACTCAGATATGAAGAAGTCAGATTTAGAATCAGCTCTGGGACAACTCAGAAAATAGGAATAGGCAATGCCCAGCAGTCTGATTTCTAAGAGTGCAAACAAATCCATGTGATACTGGCAAATGCCCTTGGAGGCACCGCACTTCTGGAACAAGTTCACACCTACGTGATTGGAAGCGGCTGGAGAGCTGCCAGAAGTCATATCCAACGGTTGAGTAATATAGACATGCAATGAACTCCCAAACTTCCAGCCAAATTCTGCACACCTTATTCACGTGAACATTTCTGCTATACTTAAGGCCAAGTCCTCACATCTTACTTAAGTGAACAGCTCAACTTCATTTGAAGCAGGTACTTGAGTAAAGTAGAAGCAACGTAGCACTCCTGAGCTACTGCTTGCATACATCAGTGTTTCAGAAACCCAGAACATTGCATATCGGCATTTTGTAGAGACTTTTCTCTCATGTTGCTGTGTGTGTTTACAGCACAGAACACAAGTTGGCCACAACTCTACATTTCCAACTTAAAAACAAATCAGCAGTGATGATAAGCACAAAAACGTTCTTTCTCTGGAGAGAACTCTGACAAAATCTTGCGCTGTAATGGCTAAACTCAAGTCTACTGAATCGCTTAATAAATGACCCCTCTGTAATATTCACTGACTGTAGCAGCACAGTTATTGGCTTGCTGGGACAGACTTTCAGAGACAGAACACTTTCCAGAGGTCAGATTTAACATTAAGAGAGCTGTTATTCATACCATAAAAATTAGCATCCTTTTTTCACTGTTAATACAGTGAAGAGATCCATGGAACAATTTCTAAGTCTCTGACAAGTCTTTTAAACCAGATACAAACACGCTGTTTACATCAATGACAATATCCAGGAAGCACAAAGAGCACTGATAATTGAACACCATATTATTCTTTCTTTTTTCCTATGTCGAGTCACGATAGGATATATCTGGGACTTACCTGGCCTTTTTTCCTTTTCCACCTGTAGGAAGAACTTCAGTATAGCGAGTCAGAGAATAAAAATAAACACATGATGAACGATTCACTACAAGGTAATGAGCACCATGTGCTGAAACAGATATCACCTACTTGACAAACAACCATGAAGTAAGCTAAAAAATATTTATTGATTTAAAATAGCATCCCATTAAAGAGCTCCAAAGTGAATGTGGATCATTTGACTTTATTCAAATCCTTCCCAGTATTACTAATGCTGCCAATAATACTGCTGATAATGATAATAATCCCTATCAGTTAGGTGTTGCCCAGGCCGAAGCACGTCACTCGTCACGGATCAGAGATGATGGATCCACTTTTGCTTCCTGCAGTGGAAAGTAATGCTACCACCCTCTCAGCCTCCGCTCAGCACTATGAGATGGCAAACCAGAACTCATCGCAATACACATTACATATAACAGTTAAATATTCTGAACATTTCCAGAGGTAATCATCCCCAAAAGACTCCAGTGAGTTCCCAATGCACAAGGAAAAGGAAGTTTCCTACACAAGGAAAGAAAAATAACTCAATGTAAGCCAAAAATTATCTCTTTTAATACAAAATTCCATTCTCATAAAACAAAGTTATTTCCACTGAATAAATAGATTTCCCCACCCTTTGCAGGTGAGATTGCTACCTGTAGTTATGTTGAAATGCTCTTGCCTTCCTGGAGTTTAAATAAGACACAAACATTATTTATAACTGGCTTTACTATGTTTTGATACAGCATATGAACACTTGGAGATCTGTTGACATTGCCAAATGTCTACAGAATCACTCTCACTAGGGTTTGTACTTTAACCTGATTTATATAACTCCACGCATTGCCTGCGTGTAGTGTTATCAATGTAATTATAATGATTATCATATGAAGGATCTGGCCTTTGCACTTTGATGTTTATTATTTTTTTAATACGTGCATGCTTTTCTAATACCCATTGGGAAAAAAAAGATTAGTGCTGAATGCATTTGTCATAAACCACTATCAACCCAACAGAGTGATCTGGGAACTTCAGATGCATACTATTTTTACCAACAATACAGAGCTGATGCTGGATGTACAGACATTGGGAACTGCCCCTCCATCTCATAATACATTAGCTACTACCAAAACTCAGGAAATTATTTCTGTTCTGCGGCACCCAGATGCCTTTCCAAGACAAATAGACAAAAAAGCCTGCAATAAGCATACTTGCTGAAGCTATAAATAGGGACACTTGGGGTGAAAACAAGCATTCATGTTTTCATCTCCATCAAAAAGCATTGTGCGGGGTGAACTCAAGTTGTCACACAAGAGGAAGGAAGGCTCGCCGGGTCCAATGCGACACCGCACCGTGCGCAAAAACCGGCTCTGCCCCGCTCCGAAAAGGTGCAAGCGCTTCTTAGTCGCCTAACGACAACCAGAAGAAGCGCCCGAAGAAGTGGGGGTACCTTTTTTAACGCGGCGGAAACATTTTGCAAATCACCTGGGTAAAGTCCGGATAGAACTATTCCTGTAAGACAAATTATATACCTATATTTGGAGATATATATATTTGGAGATATATATATATATGAGAGATATATATGTGGTGTATATGATATATATATATCATATACTCATATATTCATACATATATATGATATTTCTATACAAAACGCTTCACGTGGAGGGCGGCGTTGAGGGCGCGGGGCTCCGCGGCGGCTCCCCCCGCGGGCGGCTCCCCGCGCCCCGCCGCGCCCCGCCGCGCCGCGCCGCCGCCAGCGCTGGAGCTGCGGCGCCACCTGGCGGGCGGCGGCGGCGCCGGGCGCCTCCCCGCCGCACCGGACGGGACGGGACGGGACGGGACGGGGGGGACCGGCCCGGCCGTCTTTGGTCTGGCGCCGATTTGCGCGGGGCGCGCAGCAAGGCGCGGTGGAGGCTATCGGGGGTCCTGCGTGCGGACCGCTTCGCTCTTTTCCAGAACCGCGAGGCGCTTCGCTCCCCCCCGTCCCGCCCCCGTTTCGCGGCTCGCACGCTAGGAACAGCCATGGCGATGCCGCCTCTGCTCCTGGCAGGCAGCGGAACCAGAGGTCTTGCAGGAAACGCCAAGAGAAGAGACGTGGTCTTAATTCTGCTGCCTATTTTTAACTACGCGGGAAGTGCCGTAACTACAGTGCAACGTGGGAATACGGATTGTAAATCGGATTTTTAAAAGTCTCGCGTGGCATCTTGGCAAGAGAAGCTGTACAGGGTTTTCCTCTGTTAACATCACAGTGCATTGAACTGTTATTAATAAAATAGCTTTCAAGGTTAAGGTGGGAAAGGAAATCTCAGTAGGGGGAAGCTTAAGTTTAAGGTTCAAGCTTTGTATTCCTATATATATATATATGTGTATATATATATATATATATATGCATTTTTTTTCAAAATGTTTTATTAGGAAAGCTATACCAGACGCATCACTGTACAATGATTAAACATTACCTTTACAATTTATATTCACTTGAAATTACAGAATAAATATATGCACATCGTTGTACCTTTGTGTGTGTGTTTGTGTGTGCGTGTATGCGTGTATGAGAGAAAACATTAAAAGTGCTTCCTACAAAGCTGTTAGTGATAGGTGCCCAGTAGCTTTTTTTTTTCTTTCCCTTTTTTTTTTTTTCCTGCATATTTGCATGTTGCTTTTATTAAGAAAGTGCGGATGTCCTCCAGAAAAACCATGGCGGCATGAGGAAGTGTCACCGAGCATCCCCTAGGTGTGTGCGCCACGCGGTGACATCCTTCGGGCTCGGCGGCCCCGGGGCCCCCCGCGGGTGGGATCCCCCGGGGCGCGGGGCAGGCGCTGCCCGGGGGGGCGCAGCGCGGGGCCCCCGGGAGGGGAGGGTGAGTGCGAGGGTGAGTGCGAGTGTGCGTGCGAGAGAGGGAGAGCGACAAGAGCGAGGACATTCGAGCAAGACCCTCCCCTCCCTTCCCTCTTGCAGTTTCCAGGCATGCAGCAAACTGCCTTCGTTTGCTTCTTTTGCATTTTTAAGTAAATGTACAGAATCTGTGCCATGATGGGCAAGAAGAAAGCAAGCCACAAAATGCCATCTTCCCTCCCCCTCCCCTCCAAGGGAAAATATAAAGGAAGTTTACTGCTACGGAAAAGGAAAAAAAAAAAAGGAGAGAAAAAAAAGAAAAAAAGAGAGAGAGACACATAGAATTTACTTAATCAGGATCAATACAAAGATCCCCGATAATAATAATAATAATAATATACCTTAGACATGGCACAGTCAAAGTCTCAGTTTCAGTATAAAAAATAATGATTGATTAACATCTGCTGGCAAAAGTCTGCGAAGGCACTTGGTCGATCGGGGGCGCGGGGGCGGCCGCGGCCGCGCGCGGCGTGGCGTGGCGTGGCGTGGCGGGGCGGCCGCGGCCCCGCGGGCGGCGGGGCGGTCAGAACCGGTAGGTGGTCTTCTCCAGGACTTCGAGGTAATCCGGCTTGGTTTGGAGTTTGGCCCTTAACTCGAGGTATTCGCTTGTGGGGGTTTGGTGGTCTGAGAAGCCCTTGCCGGCGGCGAAGAGAAGGGTTTCTTTGAGCCTGGCGTCCTGCTGGAGGTCCGGGTATTGCATGCCAGGCGGGTGGACGTGCAGTTCCTTCAGCTTGGGCACGGTGCCGTAGAGGCAGTCCACGAAGCCCACGGCGCAGGGCGGCGGGCGGTCGCGGTCCCGCGGGGCGCCGCCCGCCGCCCCGGTCCCGGCCCCGGCGCCGGGGGGGGCGCCGGCGCCCGCCGCCAGCCCGCCGCCCGCGGGGTGCTGGGGGTTGCCGGTGACGATGGTGTTGAGCTGCGAGCTGGACACGGCCAGGCTCCACTCCTGCTCCTTCTCCAGCAAGGTGCGGTAGTGCGAGCCCGGCTCCTGCCCCCCGACGGCGGCGGCGGCGGCGGCGAAGCGGGGGGCGCCGCCGCCGCCGCCGCCGCCGCCGCCGCGCAGCAGCTCGGCCGCCTCCTCGCCGCCGCCGCCGCCGCCGCCCGCCGCCGCCTCCTCCTCCTCGCGCGGCTTGTAGATGGGGTTGTTGCACATCTGGGTCACCGGGTGCGGGATGTAGTCGTAGACGTGGCCCGCCGGCGGCGCCTTGTCCGGCGAGCGCTCCGCGCCGCCGCCGCCGCCGCCCTCCTCGAAGAGCCGGTGGCAGCGCAGCGCGACGCCGCCCAGCTCGGCGCCCTCGGGCCGCGGCCCGCGCAGCGGCCGCTTGCGGCGGCGGCGGCGCAGCACGAAGGCGAAGAGCGCGGCGGCCACGCAGACGGCGGAGACGAAGAGCACGAGGAGGCTGAGGATGAGCACGGAGAGCGGCACGGCGGCGGCGGGCGGCGGCAGCTCGTAGGCGGCGGCGCCGGTGGCGGCGGGCGGCGGCGGGGCGGCGGCGGCGGGCGGCGAGGCGGCGGCAGCGGCGGCGGCGGCGGCGGCGGGGCGCAGCGCGGCCGGGCACAGCGCCGCCAGCTCGAGGCCGCGCAGGTCGCGGCGCGCCAGGCGCTCGGGGCTGGCGCACAGCACCTCGCCCACCACGCTCACCGAGCTCAGCGCCTCCAGCCACTGCTTCAGCGGCACCAGCTCGCACGTGCAGTCCCACGGGTTGAGCTTCAGGTCGATCTGCACGATGGCGTGCAGGTGCTCCAGCACTCCGGCCACCGGCAGCGCCAGGAAGTGGTTGTTGCGCAGGTTGAGCCGTGCCAGCGAGGTGCCGGCGAAGGCGTCGGTGGGCAAGGTGCGGAGCAGGTTGTCGTTGAGGAAGAGCAGCTTCAGGTTGGGCATGAGGCTGAAGGCCGCCGGCTGGATTTCCCTGATCAGGTTGTACTCGAAGTACAGGTAATGCAAACTCTGCAAGCCCCGGAACATGCCCGGGGTGAGCCGCTCGATGTCGTTGCCATTCAGGTACAGGCTCTTGAGATTAGGCAGGTTAATAAAAGCCCCGTCCTGCACGTAGGAGATCCGGTTGTTCCCCAGGTGTAAGAGATCCAAAGAGGAAAAATTCCAGAAATCAGAGCGGTAGATTTTCTGTATCAAATTCCCGCTCAGGTACAGCTTCTTGGCATTCAAGGGCCTGGGCAGGAGCTCGGAGATGTTGTGAAACCCTCGCTCCTTGCAGTTGACCGTCAGGCCCAGGTCGTTGATGTGCAAACTGCAAGAGCACCCAGTAGGGCAGATGATGGGGATTGGGGGCCTGGTCTGGTAAGCAGCGATGGGAGGTTGGTTTGGCCCGGGATACAGGCCGCGGGATGTCGGGGGAGGTCTGGGCGCCCTGGGCTGCTTGGTGGGTTTGGGCTGCTTGTTGGACGTTTTGTACTCAACAGAGGAGGCGGTGAAATGGAAGGAGGACAGCATGGAGGAAGGCTTCGTGGGCCACGCGTTCTCCTTGCTAGACGGCAGCTGAGGGATCCCCAGGCTGGCTTCCATCTCGGAGTCAGACAGCATGGGGCAGAGCTTACTTCTTTTGATCTCCCTCAGGTCCTTGCCGTGGAAGTGGAAGGGGGTCTCGCAGGTGATGTCCCCCACCAGGGCGGTGTAGGGGATGCGCTCCAGCCAGCTCTTCAGCTGCACAATCTCGCAGGTACAGTTCCAAGGGTTCTCCTCCAGCTGGATCTCCATCAGGCTCCGGCCAATATGGTCCAACATCCCCCGGTAGGAAAGGACTTTTAACCTGTTCCCGCGCAAGTCCAAATGGGTTAAGGACACAGATTTAAATAAGTTGGTGGGAAGCATGGGGATAAGATTGTCATTTAGGATAAGGACCCTCAATTTACTTAGATTTCGAAATGCCCCACTTTCAATCCGTTTAATGACATTGTAATCTGCCTGCAGATATTCCAGACTTTCCAAACCCAGGAAAGTGTCGTTTCTGAAAATGTCCAATTTGTTTTCGTGCAAATACAACCTCTTCAGAACTCGGAGCCCATTAAAAGCTCCGGTCTGAATGTCCTGCAGTGCATTGTTCCCAAGGTTAATAGACACAGCGTTGTTCAAGTGAAGAAAACTGTTGGTGTACAATTTCCTCATGGAATTCCTCTGCAGATAAAGTTTAAAAGGTCTTGACCATGACTCTGTTATCTGACTAATATTTATAAATCCTTTGTTGTCGCAATGTATATGGAAAAGGCTCTCCTTCACTTCACAGTAACATGGATCAAAGCAGGGCTCATCGAGTTCCTCCGAGTCCTCTATCAAGGGAATTGGTGTAGTCCATGCTAGAGCAATTGTGCTTAGAAGAATTATCCACAACATCCTTCCTTTGTGAAGAGTCTCTGCCGTGGAAGGTTTCATCATTTGTTGATGTTTACAAAACTGCAACGGGGAGGGAAAAAAAAAACACGCAGATTTTCAGTACTTCACTCGCGCCCCGCTCTTTTTGATAAGCCCCTACCTGCTCGACTTTTGTTAGGCTCCTGGAAAGTTCAGCAGTTGTTGGGTAGACGTTCAAAACAAACTCTAGGGGTGTCTGATGTGCAAGCCTGGCCCTGATTTATACTTCAGACATGTTAAAAGGTTTAATCACGCGATACCAGCCTCCCTTCCCCCCCTCCCTCCCCATTTGGTAAATGCCATCTCTAAGGAAGGCTGCACATGCAGATCATACAACAGTGTGAACACGCAGGCTGGACGTGTTGCATCTTTACATGTTTTTCACCATATGACCAGTGTTTAGAACTGCACATATTTCATACTTGTTTGCAATTTTAGCTTTATAGCCATCATAACCCGCATTGACTATAGGGGGAAATATCAGTGGTTAGATTTCTCCAGTGTCGCACTACATCTTTCATATACATGCAAACTCCCAAAGTTATTGAATTTTAGTCGTTGAATCTCTCTCCCTCCCGGCTCCATATATCCACATGTAAGTTCAAAGGAATGTGCAAGGCAGCTGATGTCCCTGGCAAGACGTTTTCTTTTAGAAATCCCCACAATGTCTTTAAAACAGTAAATGGTTATCATCGACCCTGATTTTAAAGAAAATCTTCCCTTTTCAAACACACTGATGAATTAATGCAACTGGTATATAATCAGATAAATACATACCACATATTAGTCATTTTAGCTGATTAAAGCATTTAGAGATGATTAATTTTTCTAAAGCACATGCCCATGCGATCAGCAGATCTAAAGGGAAGTGACAGCTAAAGAGGCACCCAGGATTGAAATGCTCAGCCTGGCTTGGATTATGGTGTTTTGCGCCCCCAGGACCAAGCAGGAGACCCGGTTAAAAAGCTGAAAGTGGAAGAAAAATACCTTGACACTTACCAGCTGATAAATTATCTATCCTACTATATACGTTTCCGAATGAAGACACCATTCTTCTCCAATCAGATGAAAATAATATTGTACTAATGAGATGCAGCTCCTTCAACATATGGTTTCACCCTTCCTTTCGCCAGATATTTTAAATGTATGGGCATAGAGAAATGCTAAGGATGGTAATAATAACGATGGTGGTGCAGCCTTCCTTGAATCACTGAAATGCCCATTAAAATTATTCGGAGCGATCATTGCTTTTAGTCTGAATCTTGCAATAGAAAAGGACGTTTTTGCCTTCCTCGTGCAAGAACTAGAAAATTTTGCCCCCCATCCAGAAACTTAAGCAGAAAGATGCATTTAGGGAAGAGAAATGGGAAACGGAAAGAAATCCTTAGCACCAACTTGCAAATGAAACCCTCCCCTGTGGGAAAAGAGGAGATGGTTGAAAGCATGAAAAGAGAAATACCCTCCGCAATTAAAACCAGGATCTAATTGGGAAAAAGGGAGAGAGATGAGAGCTATATTGCAGCATCAGTCTCTCTGTCTCCTTTGCAAAATATTAGCCACTTAAGTTCTTTCTCTTCTGCAAGGGCTGTAATAAAAAATAAAAAAATAAAAAGGATTATTATATCTTCTTTTTGGAAGAGGGGGTGTCTTTGACCCTAGCCGGAAACAAAAGGATCCAGAAAGCTTGTACTTACCGGTTTGCAGGAGAGATTTTAGCACATCGTTACCAAAAAAAAAAAAAAAAAAGAAAGGGGGGGAAGGGGGAAAAAAAAAGCTCGAGTTTAAAGATTGCTGGTTTCTCTCTGTCTCTCCCTCTCTGTGTCTCTCTCTCCCTCTCTCTCTACTCCTGCTGAAGCTGAGGCAAAAGGGAAAAAAAGAAAAAAAAAGAAGCAAGCCTGCGACGTGCTGGGAATGCAATGAGCCCCTCAATGATCTTCTTTAGGATGCAGAGCTGCTGTTTGGCACACTCGATGGAGGAGGGCGGCGAGGGGCTGCTGCAGGCTCCGCGCCGCCGCCTCCCCGGCCCCGGCCCCGGCCCCGGCCCCGGCCCCGGCCGCGGCAGCGGGGAGCGGGCGGGCTCGGGCGCGGCGGCGGAGCTCGGGCTGCCTCCTTCTCCGTGTGCGCGGGTGCGTGCGTGTGTGTGTGTGTGCGCGGTGTTGTTGTTGCCCTGGATCAGGCTTTTCCACGTCATGAAAATGAGCTTCAAGAAGGGGAACAAATGAAGGGGGCGCGCTTGGCACCAGGTCGGGGGCGCGCATTTGGGAAGCCCTGACTATACATTTTTTTTTTCCTCCCCTGCCTTTTTTTATTTTTTTGAGAGGGAAGGAGGGGGCTGGTTCGCGGAGAGGAAGGGAAGTGGGAAATGAGCAGATGGGGGAGGAAAAAAAACAAGAAGAATCAGAGAGGAAGAAGCCGCCGGGATGGGTCATAATTTGCCCCCCTCTGCCCCCCCCCCCAAAAAAAACAACCCCAAATCTCTTAAGGAAATCAGAGACGCCCTGACTGCAAACGCCGCCGCCGAGCTGCGCGGCCCCGGCCGGAGCGCGGCCGCGGAAGGCACCGCGCGGGCTGCGCCGCGGAGGCAGCGAGCACCGGCCGTCCCGGCCCCGCGCATCCCGCCCGCCCCGCCGCTCTCCTCCTTCCCGCCTGCCTCCTTCCCTCCTTCCCCGCTGTCCCGCAGCCGCGCCGGGATGCAGCAGCCTCCGCCCGCCCCGGCCGGGGAAGCAGCCGGAGCCGGAGCCGTCGGGGAAGCGGCCCCGTCGCATCCCGCCGCGGCGCGGACGGGCCGCGGAGGCGTGCGCGGAGGCGGAGGGCAGCGCCGCCGGCCCCAGCTCCCGCGCCGCGAGACGCAGCAGGTAACTGGGAAGCGCGGAGCGGGGCGGGGGCGGCCGATCCGCGGCCGGGCGCGCAGCGGCCGCGCGGCGCGGGGCTTGCGCGGGTTCGCCCCTGGCGCAAAGTTGCGCCGCGGCGCCGGGGGCAGCGGCGGGGCCACCTCGAGGTCGTGTCTGCTTGTCCCCCACCCCCACCCCCGCCGTCCGCGCTCGAGCGCGCACACGTCCGCGCACCCCGCACCCAGGCGCGCACATAGCGGCGCACACGCGCGCGCGGCCAGGCCCGCTGCGCGCACCGCGGAAAGGGGCTGCGCCCTCTACCTCCCCGCGGGCCCCCGCCGCAGCTCTCGCTTTAAACCACTACTCTTCTTCCCAAGCGCTGGCGAAAGGAAAAAAAAAACTGGGGGGAAAAAAAAGTTGCGAGGCGAAGCTGCGGCCGGAGCCGCGCTGCCTGCGCGCCCCGCTGCGCGCCCCGGGACGCGCCCGGCGTTTGCCAGCCCCAGAAGCGCTCCTCAGCCCGTGCAATATGGACGCACCGCTCCCCGCTAATTAAACTGCTGCATCATTCATTTTCTGACGCGGGAGCAGCGCGGGGCACCGAGGCAAAATGCACCTTGCACCCCCCCGCCCCCCCCCCCCTTTAAAAGCAGGGCAAAAGGGGAAATCAAAGCAGTTTGTTCTTTTAACAAGTAAAAGGGAAGAGACAGCTTGCACAGGTGCCTCCTTCAGGGCGGCTTTCGCAACACATCAGAGCTTCGGGAAACGATGACAAACGACCCAGCAATCCCCCCTCGCGTCCCCCCGTCCGTCCCCCCCCGCCCGGTTCTACCTCTCCGTACATGTCGGGAGGCGAGCTGCGCCCCCGCGCCCCGCTGCGCCCCCGCGCCCCGCCGCGGCGCTGCCTAGGGGCGCGCAGGGGCGGCGCGGCCGCGGCGCGCTCGGCGCAGCTCCGGCCGGGGGGGGGCGAGCCGTCCCCGCGGTGTCGGGTCCATCGCGCCCCGGCCTCGCGCTCTCGCTTTCCCCGGCCCGCAACTTTCGGCGGTGCCACCGATCCCGCGTGTTAATCCTTTCAGGGGCTGCTGCCTCCAAGTTTTGCGGATGAACTAGGGAAAAGCGGGGGGGGGGGGAGGGGGGGGAGGCAGGGGATGGCCCTGGAATGCAAATAAGCGAGCGCTGCACGGCTCCCCGGGGAGCGCAGTCGCCGGCAGCCGCAGCCGGGCCTGCCCGCCGGCAGTGCCACGCTGGAGTTTGCAAGGACACCCCGGGTTTCGGCTCCCGGCCTGCTGCGGTGTCGCCGGGACAGTGCCTGCCTGCAGTCCCCGGGGTGGCGGATCTCCCCGCACCCCCCCCCCCCCCGCATCCTTTAGGCACCCACAGATTTGCAGAAGGGACGAGGAAAGCACCCCGGAGAGGTGGCTCTGCCTGGATCTGGCCAGCTCTTAAGGCCGTGTCCCCCTGCCCTCCCCAGCCACGACAGGGCCGCGGCCCCAGGTCTTCCCGGCCGTCTGGCTCCGGCGCAAGCGGGGCTCATCGCTTCTCTGTCCCTGCGTGATCTGCCGACAGAACCTGCTGGGAACAGGCTCCGTGTGAGCATGATTGGCAGCAGTGCTGGCTAAGGCTATGGCGGACTGATGTAACCGAGATTAGGACGTCACTCAGTTATTAATAATAATAATTATTATTGGCAAGTGAGCTATTTCCTTGCAGAACTCTGTCCTAGAGCTCCCAAGTCAGGGAGGATGCATGTTATCCAGGCCAGGAGGCAGGCAGGTGCCCTGCTGCCTGCTTCTTCCCAGCCTCAGTTGTAATTACTAAAACGCACCTTCCCCCCCCCCCCCCCAACAGTCTTGCAAAAATAAGGGAGAGAAAAACCATGGACAACTTTTGTGACAAATTAGACAAGGATACTTGAACAATTATTGCACCTTTCCGAAAGCATCATTACAGCATTACATTTCCACTGGAGGCGACCATTCCCCCCACTGCAGTCATTGTAACGCAGTCATTTAATGCTTCATTCAATCTGCAGTGTAAACCAACTCGTTTCCTTTTTAATAGAAGTGGAAATGGTTGAGAGAAAGAGGGAGTTTTCTACCAAAGCTCTCTCCGCATGTCTAGAAAGAAATATTCTGATCTTTAATAGTCTATTCTGTCTTGAGCAATCTATGGTAAGAGCGCAAGCAATAAATAGTGGAAGGACAAGGGAAACTCCGTTGTAATTATTATAGATGGGAGCTGCTTTCTGGCATTCTCTATATTTTGTTAAAGCTAGGGGAGTTCAGAGGTTCTGGATTTGAGTGTTGAAAGGTTCTGGATCCAGGCAGTGCCCGGGCTGTGGTGGCATTTCTGCCTAAAAGCTCCTCCAAAGCCTGCTCCTACCGTGCGTGCGCACGCCGGCACGCTGAGCGAGGAGCAGGCGAAAGGCTCGAGCGGAGATTTATCAGGCCAGGTGAACACGCGGGAACCCAGACGTGGGAGGGGGAGCACCAGCAGACTGCGGTGCTGATTAATCCGTGACGCAAAGCCCACAGGCTCGGGAAAGCTGCCAAGCGTGTGCCGGGGGGAGTCGCTCGCGTGCCCCTGCCAGGGTGCAGAGCAGACCCAGAGCCGCGCGGCCCGCCGAGGCCTGGCTCTGGAGAGGGCTTTCCGTGGTGCACCCTGCCTGGGGGCCGTTGTCTGGGCAGCGTGGGACTCCTGGATTTGGGAGAAAAGGCCGGAGTGCCGTTGTGTGGTCATGCCATCAGCCCGTCGGGGCTGGGGTCAGAGCAGAGCCCGGCAGCGGAAAGGCTTGAAATCCCATTACTGGTCCTGTGACCCCTCTTCTGTCCCCATGAGATCTCCATTTGCTGGTGTGTTAAGATAAATATATTCAAAACTCAGCCACCCACCTTTTCTTTAAAAAAGACCTTTCAGATGTTATTTGTTTTGTATACTATGCATTGTTCAAACTGAAAAATTTTAGTGTCTTTGAGAATGTAGATAGAGGAAAATCAGAATAGATTGTCTTCTCTGCATAGCAGTTAGTAAAACAGTTTATGAGGCTTAACCTGCTGTGTTTTCCCCTCTCTATTTCTTTGTTCATATATCAAACACAGAGATAAAGAAACCAAAGTATCAGATGGAATTTATCTACACTTTCACTCTGGAAAAGAACTTTTTTGTTAAATCTGAGTCATATTGTCCCCCACACTGTTCTAGCAACCTCTGTTGCTGTTTTATCGACAGCTCAGATGCATTTCAAGTGAACACAGATTTGATGCAAAGGACTGTCCTGCCCCTCTCACGTCAATGCAGAGGTTTCCACTGACTTCGGTATGGTCAGATTTGGACTGTACGAATCCAGGCCAACTCGCGACCTTTCTTTTGACTTCAAGAGGAATTGCAAAAGGCCCTAGATTGCTTCCTGCCTGTTCCTGGTTGCTCAGCTGAAGGCTAGTATCCTTTTCTCTATATAGTGCTGGCATTTGACATGCCATTTATAAATACAGGCACAGATTATTTGAATGGTATAAGCATTTGTGAATACACATGAAATGGAGGAAATGGCAAATTTTAAAATGGGATTTTCAGTGAGCCAGAGGATCCTCGGGGCTGGAGAACTTGTTAGGTTGAACTGACATTCCTGGCCACAATTTCTACTATTAGTCACTTCATTATCAGTTATATATTGACCTGTGCAATAGCAGTTGATTGTTCCCAAGGCGCATTCACTATAACTGATGCATACAGTATATCACTTTTATATGAAAATATGAAATAACAACGCACCAAGTTAAATTATCACACAATACTACCAAAGTAAAAGTCCTCATCTACTTTAAACTCAATATAAGGACACTGAAGTTGTGCAGAAGCTCCAGCCATGCACTCAGTAACAAACTATATGTAATTGGTTTTTACTCGTGGGATTTCTTGCAGCAGAGAAATTTTGCCCAGTATTTGATAATATGTGTAAATATTAAAAGGAAAGGAGGAAAGAACTAATGGATAGTATTAAAATAGAATAGCAAATACCAGCAAATCATGCGCGCAGCATTTTTAATGGATTGTTATTAAAAATAAAAGAGAAAAGTAGGCAAAATAAAAGGGAGCTTTTAATGGACAAAATTGACAGTTCTGTTATCCTCACCAAATCCTGACATTTCAAGATCAGTTCTTTATCTAATGATTCAACGACCTTAAATTTTCCTTCTAGTAAATCAGGCACAGCTAAAGCTATTTTTCCATCTCAGACACGTAAGTCCACACTTTTTTCTAAAGGTACTGATATTTATTATAGCCAGTGTCAAAAAACTTCTCACTCCATTTATATATGAGCTTCTCTTTGGCCTTTACGAGAGTGATCTACAGCCATGGTTAGGTATGCACAACTTCCTTTGACAGCAGCCAGAATTTCATGTGTGGATCAAAAGCAGAATAATTCCCTTAGGGCGATCTCTTCCCATCCGAACTGTAGAGTTATGAGCTCTCTCTGTTGCCGTGCAGAAAGGTGGCTTCTCCTTATGCTTCAGTCAGGCAATTCTGCAGCCGATCAGCCACATCCTCCTTCATGCCAATGGGCTGCATCTTCTCTTTTAGTGGCAGGAGTTATTTTACCCTGGTAGCACAAACGCAGATTCTGATGGTCTAAATGAGGCCGACCATGCCCATGTGAAGGAAGCACACCTGCATGGAAGTGCTTTCTCCAAACATCGCCAGCCACTGCTCTAAGACCCAGGTGACAGGTCAGAGAGCCTCAAATGACATCTGCTACCTTGCTCGCCTACTAAAAATCTTAGATAATGAAAAAAAAAAAGTTTGGATTCTCTTGGGTGAAGGATTTGCTCCAGAATAATCATTCTGGATTATTTTTACATGTATGCATTTTGCACGTAAACATTTTCTTTTGCAATTACCAGCTTGCTTTGCTTGGTTTTCTTTTCATCTTGTGGGCTAATCTTTTGAACAAACCAATACCTTTATTTTGTCTGGATGGATGAAAATGGAGATTACCCTCCAGCACACGCTGTAAGCAACAGCACAGATTTTCAAGGCATCTGGATTTAGAGTTGCCAGAATTAGAAACATCAGCCCAAAGAGATCATGCTAGGGCAATTCCCCAGTCCTGGGCCATTATGCCAATCAATTTAAAATGTAATAGAAACCACTATTATTGCACTGACTTCTGTGTGAAGGAAGGCACTTACTGCTTATTTGGAAAGAAAACCTCATATTCTAAATTGCTTTTTAGATCAGTCTTGATCCTACTTTTAGTGATGTCAAGGGTGACACTTCCATTTATTCCAACGGTGCCAAAATTTTCCATTTAATGTTAGCTACTTTTCCTCTTTCCTATCTCTTCCATTTCGCATGCTTCCTGTCAATGTGGTTCTTGGCAGTTCCTGCTCAAGGACAGCTAAGACAGACACAGAGATAGGCTTTATCTTTCGGTTCAGAGGCAGCAAGATGGGCAGGCATCTTCATCTCTTAGAAAAAGTAGTTCAACGACCATGGAAGAGATGGTGAGAATGATGTCTTTCTGCTCCTGCGAGTCTTGCCCTCCTTTCTTCTCTGCTGCTGCTGCTGCTGCCGCCACAATTGCTATCGTAGACCCTAGTTATGATCGAGACGCGATCTTTCATCCCAAATTGGCTCAGCTATGAAGTTCAAGACAAGCTGACTCATTCTGATTTCAGTTCTGTGTAATGGAAGTTGTGGACTAATGTTAGTCTGTAGAAATGGTGAAAGAAAATCTGGTCTTAAAATCTTTTTTTTTTCTCTAATATGTAAAAGCAGGAACTATAACACTTAGACTTCTAGTGCCTGATGCATTAACACATTAACATGTTCTTAAGATGATTTTTTAATGCTAAAATTATTAAATGGAGAGAGACAGAATCAGCTGAAGTACTGTTGAGTGTATTTTATTTAGACTTCTGCTTTGAACCGGCCCTGGAGGGGCTTTTCTCTCTCCACTGACTAGGGAAGTTGCGAGACTGTCCTTTTATGTTAGACAACAGAATTAGGTATTGAAAATTGAGTAGTGTGACCATCCCCTCTATGCAGTAGAGTCCTTTTTCCTTGTCTTAATTAAAATAGTATCATTTTGTAGAAGATGAGAAAACTTAGGAAAAAAAATGTTTTTCATTTATTAAATATCAGATCTTTTTCATTTAGACTTTTGCCATTTTATATAATACTGAATTTCTTCTAAAAGAAACAGTGGGGACTACCATTTTTGATCACTACAACCAGATAGTCATTATATGTAGATGTATGAGAGGTCTAGAAAGTATGACCTATGAGAAAAGATTAAACTGGGGCTGTTTTAAAAAGAAGACTAGGAGGATCATGATAATAGCTTTGAATTATATAAAAGCATGCTGCAAAAACAAATGGAATACTTTATTCTCTGTGAATAACATCACAGAGAGAACAAAAGATTGGTCTTAATTTGTAGCTAGAAAGATTTATATTAAACATTAGGAAAATGTTTCTGATGGTGAGGACAGCAAAGGCTGACTAAGGAGGTTATAGAGGCCTGTAAAGGGGCAGGCAAGATTCTCAGTCAGTAGTTCTTGTGGCAGAAAGATGGATTAGGTGATCGCCTGAGCAGCCTCCAAACCCCCTTCTCTGATTGTTCACCAAGTGTTGAGGAATGAATCGTATGTGATCCTATGCTACCTCCCTTTAAAATAGATATATACTCATTAAATGAAATACAAAAAAATTCATGAAAAACAGATATAGAACAAGATCTCAATAGAAATAATGACACCAAAAAATTGAGCATGAAAGAACTGAAGACTTCTAGGTCGACAATATGCATAAAGTATGGCTAACACCAAGCCTTGTATGTCCAAGCTCTGAACTCATGTGATTGGCTAAAATCATAGTCTTGAAAGTATATATATATATGCATACGTGCACATACACGCACAAACACACACACACACACACACACACACACACAACCTCGAATCATTTTGTGTACTTTTAATTTTTCAGGATTCTTGTGTTTAAGATTTTCAATTTCTATTTATTTTCTATCTTTACATATCCATCTGTCTCCAGATAGCTAACTAGATAAAAATATGAGCTTCTCAGGTAGTCACCTGCTTCCAGAAGCTGGAGTTTTAGGAAAAATCTCCAGTACCAGAAAATTTACCAGAAGTTCTGACAGTTGGTGTTCCTGAATACAGACAAAAAACTTAGCTATTAGTGTAAGAAAAACAGTACCATGGTGTAACGTAAAGTCTGTAACAATACTCAACATTTCGTAACAACTCTTACAACATTAAACATTAGCAGTTTCTAAGAGTGCAAGGAAACTTCCTTTTATCTGTTGATTTAACTAGGCTTAAAATCCAATGAATAAATTGTCCATAGTTCATCGGCTTGTGGGGTGTACGGTGCCCACACACCAAATAATAAGCTACGCGCTCCACAGTGAAGGGCGTATGGCTGAACTGCTGCAGGAACACCACTGTGGAACTGTCAAAATAACACATCACACTGAATCATAAATGAAACGAGCAGATATTGGCTTAAAATCAAGCCAGCCAACCCAAAATATGTCCCACCTGTCCTCTGAGTGGCCAGCAAAAGTCAAGCTGTGCGTTGTTTTCTGAGCGTGTTTTCAAGCAGGTGCTGTCTGATTCCTCCTTCCTTCCTTCCTGAATGGTATCACAGTATAAAGTGAAAGACCTCAGTCTTATGGTGCCACTGAAAAGCCTGCAGCCAAGATGGTGCTAATACATCAAGCTAAATATACCATGGAACCATGAAAATTTTACTGTGTTAACCCTTTTACGGAAAGAATCGATGAAAATTGGCTTATAGCAACTATTTTGTGCACCTGGCAAGTTTCTGCACCTCCCCACGGAGGTTATGATGAATGTGGAAGCAGTCTAACGTGAGGATTAATATCAATAATTTACCCTGTGGGAGTGCCAAGGACTCCTCTGCGCAAGGTGCTGTACAAACATGTAACTACACACAGAAAACCTGCAGAGCAGCGACCTCTGTGTGTGAATGTATTTAAGATTCTTCTTCTTCATCCTTACAACTCCGGCTCAGTGCCAGATCAACTCAGCTAAATTCTTACTTCAGTTCTCCTGCAGGTTACTAATTTTAACAGGCGGCTTTAATTATTTTTCCAAATAAGCCATAGAGGAAGATCCGACATTTGAGATCTCTCTGCAACAGGCCCCCAGTAACCCTGGAGGAGTTTCGAAGGGGGATCCCGCACTGCTAAAGCGAGGCACTTCTCTTGGCAGCTGCCTGGTGGAGCCTGCCGGCTTGGGGATTTCATTTTCTTTTTACCACCGAATCATTTCATTTGTTCGTTTGCTTGCTTATTTTTTAAAGATAGCATTATTAAGTTGTTAAATTACACCATTTAAAATGTAATCTTATATTTTGCCTTTTAATCAGCTGTCACTTGGGGGGACTCCTTCCATATTGAAGCCATTTGGGGCTAGCATTACATACATGCTGTTACAGAGTATCTCAAACTTTAAGAACTTTCCAATGTAAGTAGACAAGCTAGACAAGGCCCTTTATAACTCCCTGCTGGCATACTTTTACCCCAGAAGTGAATCACTGACATATTGGTGTTAATCCTAACCTGCAGTGTAGCTAGATCCTAGCAGGGCCAGCATTTGACGCAGGGAAAGTAGGCAGTTGCCTAATGTAGCAAAATGCCGCAGGTGGCAAAATAACTCTATGGCTGGGCTCTCTTTGGTGTGTCAGCATCTGGAAAAGTCCAGTTTTCACCTGGAGCCTGCACCTTTTGGGCTCTGCAACCTCCCTATTGCTGTCCATCGCTTCCCCCACAATCCCAGGCCTCTCGCTTGTGCTGCTTGTGTTGGCAGGTGTTGCTAAAAATTACTCAGGAGATGTTAAAAGTTTTCAGCTTGTCAAAGGGACATCATCAATATTGTTCAGGTAAAGAGACTGATTTTTTTTTTTTTTAATATATATCCATAATACATGGTACTGTGAAACTGTACTAAAGCACAAAAGCAACAGAACTGCAAAACTGCTGAAAGCCTATGAAAACAAGTGCATTGTCTGATTTTCTATTGCGCAGTGCAGATGAAAATGGCAAGATTTTTTCCCAACAATTTGCATATCTGTAAATGACTGCAAGGCTGTGTAGAAGGAGGCCAGCTGGATTCCATTAAAGAGAAAGGTAAAAAGCCTTTTGCTTCTGATTTTCACTTGACAATTTAAAGCAGTCACCTTTTGCGTTTCGTGACTGAGCTTTCTAAAATGAATAAACTTCTAAACGGCACGGCCTAAGCGTCGGAAGCGCAGGTTAAACAGAGTTATAAAAACCAATGCCGGCTGCGAGGTGTTTCCCCCGGCGGCACCCTCCGTACGCAGGAGGATAAGTGGGCGCTGGGCATCAGCACCCGTTTGAAGTGCAGAGGGGTGCGCGGGGGTGCGCGCGGGGCCGGGGCCCCTGCAGCTGCGTGCGGCTCCGCCAGGGGGCGCGCTCGGGCGGCGCCGCGCAGCGCCGCGCAGCCGGGCGGCCGCAGCCAGCGCAGCGCAGCGCCCCGGCCCCGGCCCCGACCCCGACCCCGACGCGTCCCCGCCGGCCCCGAGCCCTGCTCGGGGGAGAAAAAACTACGAGGGAGAGAAGCAGGTATCTTCAAAGCAAGCTGCTTGTCCGTATGGTTTTCACCATCATCATCATCATCATCATCATCATGATAGCAATAACAACAACAACAAAAACAAGAACCGTTATTATTATTATTATTATTATTAACAGTATTTTTTCTAGTTTTCCAAAGGTCTTGATTAGTATTGTATGCTTTAATTTATTTTATTTTTATCCTTTGCTTCGAGCTTCAGGTTTACAGCAGCTCCTCATGCATGCGAAGTCGAGACAATGCCGCGGTGTAATTACCCCCATCCATCCAAATCTTCGGCCGGGTAAATGCGGTATAAATGGGACAGAAGCCGACAGGAGAAGGTGTGCAATAGATAATTTTTGCTTCTTTGCTGCCAGTAGTGCCTCAGTGAGGTCTCTAGTTTGTGCTCCCTCTCTGGATTATTTGGCTTTTACTGATGAACAGAGTCCTATGAGCAGCTGTCCCTAGACATGTTTCTTTTGTGCTGGGCGCAACATGGAGGTTAGTTAAACTTGGGCCTGACTGCCTGCCTGCCCCCTTAGCTCTGCACATGTCCTTATTTTTCTGTGCAGACACGGCTTAGACAACCCTTTCACATGGTAGCTGCTTTCCCAGGCACACAGGTGACTGCTAAATTGCCCTAAAGTTAGAGTGAAGGAAAGGGAAAGTCAAGCAAGTAGAGCAGCAAATTCTCCAGGTTAAGATGACAGACAGGTTAAGATGACAGACATTGTTCCCCACTCCTACTTAGGCAGCTATATTTATTTTTTCAGTGGATTTTCTCCTTTTCTGAGTCTCACTGTACCCTGCGGTGTCAGGGGAATGTGTGAAGAAAGCTCTGATAGCCAGGGAAGGGTCTAGTCTCAAAATCTGAGCACTTGGAGGAAGATGGATAGGACTATCTGGAGTTTAGAGACAGCTGAATGCTGAGGTAGATGCGTTTGAGAGCTAGAAAGAGATTCTCGACTGTCTGACAGCTGCGTGTTGTGCAGGGGATGGTGCACACTTCTGTTTCGAGTCTGTAGCTAGTGGCTACAAAAGCAACTTATCCTAATGCTTTTGGGTGGAAATGGTTTCAAGTTGCTTGTATGCTCACAGTAACATCTGCTGGCAGTTACTTCAGTCCCATGCAACTTGGTAACTTCACCTTGCATTCTTACATTTTGTAGAAACGTGAAGACATCACATTGTGACAAATTTGCTTTTCAACGGACTGTCAAAACCATCAATCCACAATAAGGGGAAGGAGTTAAATGTATGTATTTCCATCCTCTTGTCACGAAATTATAGCAGATTTTAAAGCTAATGCGTTGCTTAGAGGTTTAGAAAAGAGAAAAGGAGATTTCCTGCCCTACTCCACCTTGCAAACCAAACCAGACCACTGGCCACTTGTAGTTTAAGGGTTGTTTCAGCCTAAGACTCCAGGAAATCCATATGCTAAAATATGCATTTGGTCTTACTTTCTTCCATTAAGGTAACCTTGCTCTAACAAAAAGCAGTCTCTCAAAGAGCCTTTAGCTAATTTTAGAAATTCAGGGCTAAGTTGCCCCATTTATTGTGGGCGTAAGGAGTGAAAGATCCTCTCTGTGCCAATGACTTTTTTCCCTGATCACACCAGTGCAAGTGAGGAAAGAGTCTGAATTTAACAGAACAGATAAAAATAAAACCAGCAATGGGCAAAACCAATTATGTTCCTCCTTGCCTAGGGATGGGCAACCTAATTTGCAGCTGACAGCGATTTGATGGACTGAACCATCCCTTTTCTGATCCAGCATTCGGAGTAATTTTTATTGTAAACCGATCATTACAGTGTAGGACTCTCCGTACCGTCAGTGTCACCATGACAAATTCCCACATCAGCGTTAGTGTTGCTGCCGGGGTTTTTCCTCCCATTCTTCATGGCCTGATGTGTTCTGGGAGGTACTGGGCGTGTTACACCATGCCGCTAGCCTCGGTACGAGCCCTGTGCAGAGCAACTGATGGGTCGTGCGAGGGCTGCAGCACCAAATGCCCCAGTGCCATCAGCGGGGGCTGCGTTCCCAGTCTCTTTGCTGTAATTTTTGCAGGGACACTACATTTAGCCCTTTAGCTCAGAATATACATGCAGCAAATGAAGCTGGGAGTTTGGCAGTACTTTTTTTCTCCTCCCTCTTTATCTCCGATTGTCTCTGATTTTGCTCCCTTGTGTGGTTTGTAAATCATATATATATATATATGCAATGTGTGTGTGTATTTTATATATATATATATATGCAAAAAATATCTATCTATCTATCTATCTATTTTTTTCCTAAATGTCTGGAACGAGTTTGTGTGCCATCTAGTAAGTAGTAAAGCTTAGAATAGTATCCTTGTCTTCCCTGGACGGGCATAGAGCAAAGATATGTCTAGCTCTTTTTGAACAAAATGCTACTTTACTAGAACCAGTTAGAATTTATTTTCACTAGAACAGAACCACAACTTTAGCTATTTCTTTTTAAAGAAGCCAAATCCCTGTTTTTTCAGAGTTGTTGGAATTTACTAGTCTGCACAGGGGAACCCTCAGGTTGGGTTATGTAAGTCCTGGTTTATAGAGATAAGGGGAAATTTGGAGAAAGTGACCTAAGAGGATAAATGTAGGGTTAAGATTTGTTGCTCTTGCACATAATAGGCCCTACATTCCCCTCTCCCAGTCCATGAGAACAGTGTGTACGCAGGAGGCTGCATCTGCATTTGTTGCCCCACATTGCTGCTTAACTCTTAAATCTGGAATTTCTTTCTTTCCACAATAGTATCCAGTAAAGACTGATTAACAATTGACAGACAGACACCTACTATTGCTAACAGGAGGACTAAAACTCTATAATTTTTGTAAGACATCATCAAGAGTTTGCTGTAATATTGCATACTCATATCAATACCTCCACTCCTGCCAAAGTTCTGCATTAAAAGAACGTTTTTAAGATTGCAATGTCAAGAGCAAAATGCTAAGACGTGCCAGAGCTGCGATAACTAGTGCACCCTTAATGCTGCTCCTCCCATGCTTTCTTTACAGTTGCACAATCGCATGTACATAAAAGTAACTGTGTGTTGAAAAGCTATAAGGAGCAACCTATGTATTTTCTACCCATATGTTTCGTGCCTTGCTATTTAGATTGGCCGAATATTTGGATTGACCAAGCATATATATTTATTCTATCTAGGTCAAAATATCAACATGAAGATGGAGGAATATATTTATTCATTTCAGCAGAATTTGGGGGTACCCAGCAGGATATTTCAGTAGGCTAGCTACACATCAGTTAAGTGAAGCTTGCTTAAATGGGTTTATACAGAGAAAACAGAGAGATTTTTAAGCCTTCTTACTTACCTAAGCTCTTCTCCTTCCATGCATACGGCTTCATTTAGCGTCCCATTTTCGGATATGCAGATTTGGTTAAGCAGCATTGCCCAAATGAGTGAACTGCAGATACGAGCAGCCGGCTTCGCAGACCGGCGCGGGGCTGCAAGGCATGGCAGGAGCATTTCTGGGGCCTCCACGTGGGTTGAGGGTGCGAATTTTGCCCTCGTTGCTCCAGCTCTGAGGGAAAGTGGTAAGGAAGGGTCCTTGCAAACTTCTTTCAAGAGCAAGCCGGCTAAAGGAAACAGATTGCCTTGGGCAAGGCATTTAGAGGGTCTTATGCTTTATGCTTTCAAAGTGCATGTTCTTGCTCTCAACTAAATAGACCCTTTCCCGACTGGATGTGGGCAGGGAGATGGCAGGTGTTGTGCGCAGCTGCCCTGTGTTGCATGAAGTCACAAGTGCTCGTTCAGGTCATCCTCATACACAGAAATACCTATCAACGGTAAGGCCACCATACATCCAGATTTTGCCACACATCTCCTTTATTTCCAACAATTCTTTTCTGGGTCAGGCTAAAGATTTCCTATCTTCATACTTGCATTTGCCGAGATTGCCTGATGTCTCTTGGCGATCATCTGGGCAGCATCCGCTCCAGTGCACACATGGGTCGGCACCGAGGATGGCCAACTGCACAGGGCTGGAAGTGCTGGTTGACACCAGTGAGGACACAAGGTGCAGTTTGTGTGCACAGAATCCATGACATTCATATTTAAATTGCGGAGGCAAAGACAGCCATGAATGCAGACTGCATCCATAAGACAAGCGTGGAATGATTGAGGCTTGTTCAGCAGTGTGGCAGGAATGCAGTTACTTCTGTCAAAATTTATCAACTTGAGGCCCAAACATCTTATTTTAAAATGCTAAGGGGCACAGTCAGTACTTGGAGGCTGATTCTGCTCTGTTCGCTTTTCAGTTTTCAAGTGGATCAAGCGGTACTTCTCTGCTCAGCACAGGCAGAACCGATGCCCTTTGCCAACGCCAGCCATCGAGCATGGTTTTTTGGTGGCTTCCTGTGTTTCCATTGAAGTTCTCACTGAAGCACTTTGTGATGGGTCAAGCTCATGTCAAGTTCCCTGAAATGTCATTTAGGAAAAAATTGGTAAAAGTGCCTCATAAGATCAAAAATACTTTTTAATAATTGAATGACATTGACATTTTGAAACCACATTCTAGTTTGAGTTCCTACCATTTTTGCATGGTGTTATATATGATATGAAGACATTAAGAACAGAAGAAAGCCAAAGCAAAACATTTGAATCCATGGAAAATGGATTTTCAACTTTTCCCATTTTTGCTGTGGAAAAAGGTTGAAATTTTATTGCAGTTTGGAATGGAACTAAATTTAAAAATCTTTTATGAAACAGAATTTTTGTTCTTCTATAACTATTTAAGTTAAGTATATTTTCATTTGATGTATATCCTGGTCAAGATTTGCAAAAGTTGAGGCTAAGTGCTTCTAAATTCCTATTTAAACCCACAGTTACAATACTTTATGGTTTAGAGTTACTGTGAGTTCACATTTGTCATTGATTTTAATAGACCTGTTCCTCCCACAAACTCAAATTAAGCTTTAAGACTATTCACATCCTGGTATTCTATGTTTAGAAAGTTATTTTTAAAGATTTTGAATTTATTTTTAATGTAATCTTTCTTTTTGAAAATTAGAAGGATAGTTGCTAGAAAAAGCATTCAATTTATTTATTTATTTTTCTACATTTTTGCACATTAACTGCTCATATGTATTTTTTGTTTGTTTGCGCTGTGGTGATCATACCTCCGGCGTAGCAAAGGGCACGGGTCAGTACAAAGTAATTTTTCAATTAAACCCTAACTTCTGTTTTAGCGAGATGCACAGTTATGGTGATTGGCAGAAGTCTAGTGTTTCTTACTCACTTTATCACTAGAAGAACACCAGTTTTTCACCACTGATTTTCTCCATAATATGCCCTTGTGGTAGGCAGCCAATTCTGCCTGTAAGTTCCTCTTACAGTTACTCACTCTAGTTAACTATTTTGCTATAGGATAAACCAATATGTTGATTCTTAGGTATAAGAACTGGTAACTAATTTCATGAGGTTATTGCATTATAGTAACCCTCAAGTAGTTTGATCTCATTTTGATTGACGCAAAAATTGCTTATTGCATGATCAGTTTTACACAGAGCCTGTATTCTGGATAGATTTTAATATGCCTATATACCTTAATACTGTTTTCTTAAAGGGGAAAACCCATTCCGACTCATTTTGGGGATTTTAAAAGGAGCGATTTTCTTGAAACTGGTCCTTAATATGGCTAATAGCTCTTGGCTTCACCACAAGATGGTAAACAAACCCATCATTAACTGTGGTTAATGAAAAATTAATTAAATTTTTTTTAATCTGAGCAATGCTGGGTAACAAATCATTATAAATCTTGCCCTTGGTTATTCATGTCACTAGTGTGAATAAATGAGTTTGAAAGTTCATATATGTATAAAACAGATCTGTAAGCAAATATAGAATGAATTTGCTGGTTGTCAACCATTATTTTTTCAGTAGTTTTTGAAATTTTCTCTTAACATTTCCAGAATATAGTCTGGCTACTTTGAAACCATTGTATGCCAAAATAGCTGATATATGACTGTGGGTATAATTTATTGAAGATTTAATAAGAAATTCTAACATTTCATATGATCAGAAAATACTAGCATCTATGGTAGGATCATCCACACCAGTCCTGAAGACAATAAGCAAAACTCTGAAGATTTAAAGAAAGGAGGGCAGACTTATTACAAAGTCTAACAGGGCATAATTCAACAAGAGTATTTAGCAGGATTTTGAACTTCTATAAACTGCTGGAAACTGTGAAATTTTTCTTTTTAAAAATTAGCCTAAAATAACCTAGATGAAAAACTAGAAGAATGATCAATAGTTGGTTTTGACAGCGAGCTTTGTCTCCGAGGGCCGTTGTGCAGATTTAAGAGCGGGCTCGGCTGGTGGAGCATCCGCCGCATGGCCACTGGGAGGCTGCTGCTGGACACCTCGTGTTGGAGCTGGATGCTCACCGATGTGATCTGAGAGCTGAGGTTTTAAGCCGGGAATTCCTGCTGCAGAGCTGCAGTCCCTGAACAGATAATGTTCCCCTCTTCCTTAGCTTCCTCCTTTCTGCAGTTAGAACAATTTATCTTGAAACTCAGAGATTTTAATTTACTTTTCCCTCATCTATACACTTTTGTACAAAGGGAGATAATTTTATTGTGCATTTCCAGCTCTTCCAGAACAGAATGCATCCAACCCCAAATCCTTTTAATTATTATGCTGTGAAAAATGCTAAATCGTACAATCAAGGGACAAAGAAAATACCATGTGTCTGAGAGTGCAGGAATAAAGAGAGAAAATACTAACTATTCTAAGACAGCCTTTCACAAAATAGGTTAGAAAACATTTGGTAAATCCTATGGATATTAAGATTAGCTCCTAAACCCCCAAAGTCTTCCCATATGCATTTAATATCATTCATAGCTTATATGTAGCATCAACCCTGATACAACTTTAACACTTGTCATTACTAGTTAAACACTCTGATTGATACTATGTTGAATTAGAGAAGGATTTGTGAGGTGCAAACACACAGTGAAAACCTTTCTCCACATGTTTACAGTAGCAGTAGGAAAAGCAGCAGCAGGAAAGGAGGATCATAGCAAAGAGCAGTTGCAAGTTACTGCATTCAGTTAGGACTAGAATTAAAAATTATATTATGAAGCTCAGTCCTAGTCTTTCTTACAACAGTGTTAATCAGGAGTGTCTCCTCCAGCATCACTGGATTTACACAAATGTGATAAAGATGTAGCTCAGAATCAAATCCACATACTGTGGGATTGCCGCCTTTGTATTTTGCATTTGTCCCATTGGCTGTGGTGCAGGTCTGCTTTAAGAGAAAAGCCATTTTCACTGAACTTATTAAAGACTTGAAAGTTACTTATGGCAATAAGTAATTACTATAATCAAATGCAAATATATTTCCTGCCTATCTCTATTACTCTAAAAAGCCCAGACTGACTTATTTTCAAATTCATGAATCAATTTGCCAAGTGTTAGGGCATTTTTTGTGAAGTGCAACACTAATTCACAAATGCTGCATTTATGCATTTATGAAAAAAAAAAATCCTGAGGGTAGCACTTCATATAAAATATTTGACTGTGGAAATACTATTTTTAAGTTCTTTTCAGTTTTCTGTTTTGAAAGCTGATGTAATATTTTTCATATCATGTAATATTTCTTTGAAGGATTGTATTCTGTAGCCAGCATCTCCGCAACTTGCAATGCAAGAGATTTACGCAGGGACCAAACTTTCTTGGTGACGTGCATAGCTTCTTAAAAAAGCTATTTTGCAAATAAGATCACAGCATCACATCCATTTTTTCTCTGAAAAACACATTTGAACTGATTTTTTTGGTTAGCTCTAATTCAGACATACCCTAAAATGTAATTAATTTTGATCACAAAATTTCAGTGATTCAAATGATGGATAACAAATAGGTTATGCTTATTCCTAATATAACAGTATTATATCAAACACTCAGTTTATTACATTACAGATGATATCAAGTAATGGTAGTCATTCACATGAATAGTTTTCAAGTCTGATTGAATTTGATTCCTTATTAGAGAGAGTTCTACAGTGCAGAATATTGTACCAGTAATATAATATAGAAATTGCTTCTAGCATGTGAAATGTGCAATTATAATAAGCAAATATTTAACTCACACTGTGCTCTTGGGATCACAGTGTCAATAAGAGACTTAGAAAAATTAATTGTTTCATCAGCCAGAAGCATATGTGAAGGGTCCGTAGTCAGGGTGGTCTGCCAGTGATCTCCAGCATCAGAGCAAGGCTTATGAAGAAGGTGATGATTATGCTTATAAAAAATGGGGGGGTGGGATGAGTTTTATGATCAAAATATTGAACATAAAACTAATAAGTATCCAGTTATGACAGTAATAAATGACAAAGACATTCAATTGCTAGGAATGTCATAAGAAGAAAATATGAACGTAATGCATGTGCATGGAGTCTCCTGCTTACACACATACCCACGCGCGTGCATGCGCGCACACACACACACACACACAGAGGCTTCGTCTCCTTGCTGATCGCTCACAGGCTGGTTGGAACCCCTTGGGCTCCCTTTAGGAGCTTTACTTTAGGGATATAAAAGGGTTGTCTCTGCACTTAACCAGCCACAAAAGGTATAATTGTTGTCTGGCTGTTGCATTGAGACGAAAAAAAGATTTCTTTGTGACTTCTCCTTTAATATTCCTTCAAGGGCTTGGGACAATCTAGACCCGAAGAAGTCCCTGGTACAAAATTAAAATGAGAATTGAATTTCTGTTCCTTCGGAGCCTTCTACCTTTCACAGAGTTGGAATAGCTCTTTGCTTCCTCACTGACTAGTGCTGCGACATGTCATTATTCATGAGCATTTTCAGCAGGAGACAGATGTATGAACTCTCATTTTCTATGGAAGATTTCTTACGGAGCCAGCATTACCAAGCAATGATTAGATAAGATGACACCATGGGAAATTCAAGATGGAAAAAAGAGCCAGAAGCGGTATGCTGCCGAGCTGAAACGCTATCAGGCCTTATTGAAGGGGCCTTCATTTAGGACAGTCAGTTCCATTCAGAAGGATTCTTTTAAAGGCACCAGCTCGCTAATGAAGCTTAATAATTTTGATCAGACGATACCTCGCAGCAGAAACTGCATACATGCTTAATAATAGTGTAGTCATTTTCTGTCAGCCATTTGGGTTTGCAGTCAGACAAAAATGCCTGCATTATTCCATTTACAATGAGCAGATATATTTCTGTTTACTGAGAAACACATAATTTATAATATATACATATATTTATCTAAACATTTTTTTTTCTTCAAGTCAGGCTTCAGGGATTTAGATTGACTAATACCATGGGAAATTTAGGATGAACCAGAGCCCGTGTGCCAGTTAAAAGTAGAGCTGAAAATTTGCTTCTGTTCCAATACCCCTTTATGGAAATCAGCTATCTGATTGACATCATATGTAGTCACTGTAAGAGTTTGTGTGTCAGGATAAATTCACTATTAATTGCAAATACACCAGTGAGATCTTGGAATATGTATATGCATGCATGTGAAAAATGGTGAAGGAATGGAAAGAGCAGATAATGTGAAGCACAGTAACAATAAAGAAAAATTGAATATGAAAAGCAAGAGCAGAGGAAGTTAAAAAAAAAAGAGGTGATTTTAAAGAAAAGGCAAATATAATATAAAGGGAAAAATAGAGATTAGAATTAAATGCTAGATATTCCGTAAATTCTAGACACTTTAATTACAGAAAACTGCCATAAGATATTTGCATTACATTAAGCATGCAGATTTTATGGGCTTTCCACTCATAATTTGTGGTATGTAATATATAGCTGCAGGTACAAGGCTCCAGTAGCGGAAGAGCAGGAACAGGATTATTGAGACATTGAAGGGTTGCTTTGGGAGGGATCTGAAGTGTCCTGCCTCTTGGGAGAACTTCAGATTCTACTTATTCCTTTGGATTTATTTAACAACATTAAATATATCGTATTACAATAACATAAATAAAGGAATATATGAAAAAATGTGGCACAAATAATGCAACTACTGGCTATTTTCAGCAGGTCACTGGGGATAAAGCCCATAAAGTTATATGTTGATGCAAGTATGCTAACAACGTTGGTGGTGATGTGATCTTTCAGGAAGCACTGAATCATGCTGTCAATTAACCTGAGTAACAATGTGTATAAATGAAGTGTTGTATAAAAGAGTAATTTGAATAGTATTATAAAAAATTGGTAAAGTGATTTCAGGAAATCTGTTAATTAGCATGTCTCCCATATATCTTTTTGAATGTTCACCTTAAGAGAACTGAGGACTGTGTTATGTTAGCAACAATGTGATACAAAATAATTAGCTTGTTTTCAGGGCTTAAATAGTCATTACTTTCTTGTGAAGTCTCTAATTAAGCTAATCTGAGTTTATAATACATTAGCAACCACTCTTTATGTAGAAGCTGTTTCTTAGAGGATAAAAATAACTTCAAAATTTTAAAATCCTCAAAACCATATGCAAACTAGTAGCACCTGGGACAGGAACAGTAGAACCTGAAAAATGTGCGCAAGTACTTGATTTATTCCTTACTGCCCACATGCAGTGTGCTCATCTGAAGTTTGCAGATACAAATGTTTAAAGGCTCTAGTGAAAGTTTTCCCTTTTCTGTTTTGAAAGTCTGTGACAGCCTGTTACCATGAATTTCTTAGGAGATCCTGTTAGAGTATTACCCAATTATTTCCTAAAAAGTGTAAAGGTTTTTACACTGACTCATACTGTACTAGATAAAGGAGTGATTTTCAGTTTGATATTTGGCTTCAGTGAAAGAAAAAGAACCGATAACATGAAGTTGACACAAAGCAAAGCATAAAGCCTGGCCTCAAGGACACAGTGGGCTCTGACCCTCCATCCACCAAAAAGGAAACACTAAAAAGGTAGAAAAGATATATTTTGGAAGGGGGAGGCCTTTATCTAACAGTTGGTGTTTTCTCACTGTGCGCAGAATTATTGCTTTCCTCGACTTTGTTCCTTGTTTGTTAATTTACCTGCAGAGTCAGTTGCAGGCAATATTTAGTTACAAAGCCTTCAAGACATGCAGGAATACGTTCATATTTACGCAAGCTAACTAAATTTGCCTAAGTAGGAAAATACAGAGTGATGTGAAAAATCAAGTATCCCCCTCCCAGTTGAAAGGAACAATTGATGAAAACAAATGCTGCAAATTCAGCCGATGAATACTTCAAACAGAGACCAAAATCAACCACGGGAAACTGGGTCCCCCTGTCCCTTGGATTTACAACAGGCAAGGAATCACATTTCCCTTTTAAAGACAGAGCGCTGAACTTCTCACTTAAATAATTTGTCAAAACTTTACTATCAGCTTATGCTCAAAACTAAAAACTGGAAAAGATAACTACAGAGAGCAAAAAAGTGTCTGAGATCAACTGCATATTCACCAGGCAACAAATCACAATATTTCCTACAGAACTATTTACCAAGGTAGCCAACTAAAATGTGTGGTTGCTTTGCCACAGCATGTAATATTCTGTCTGTTCTCCCTACACTTTCAATCTTGGTAC